>NC_054468.1:128675531-129380649 GCF_017639515.1 Carcharodon carcharias | reverse complement strand
TTGGGACCCAGCAATATAATTTCCTAAAACGAACTGAACTCCTGCAATGAGCAATTTCCCTATCACTCCAACAATTGCTTCTCCTGTTTTCAAATCACTTTGTAAACCCGCCCTGTACAATGGTATGGGCTTGAATTCACCATGTATTCTTCCAATTAACAATTTCCCCTGCAATAATCCTTCTGGGCAGCAGGTTGCCCTATCACATAGCATTAGAGACTGACTTGCATCAGTGCCTCTCAAAATTATGATAGGCTTTCATTCTTGTTTCGGAATACAAGGAAACCCTTCTCCCCAACACACACACAATCCTTGAAAACCTGTGTCTCAGAACTTCCCTGGGTAGTTTGGAAACACATTCCTCCGTCTCTAGCTAATTCGAAATTCTCCCTTTGCGCATGTACGAATGCTACTGGTTTTTCCCTAACTTGAGACTCAGAACCCAAAACATTTTTACTTACAGAATCCTCCTGAGTTCCTATCACTGCAATCGGCTTCCCTTTAATTTCCAGCAATTTGACCTTGTGTGTCCACTTTATTGCAATGATAAATTATCTTCTTCTCTTCACCTTTGGATTCTACTTTTCCATATTTAGTAGACTGCCCTCCTTCAGTCGACTCTTTATGACTAGCACTTTTTGCATCACTAGGCTTTATATAACTCCAATTTTCTTGCTGACCTCCATATGATACTTTTCCCACACTCAACTGTCAATGTGAGATATCATAAGTATCGACCATGACAGCAGTTTTTCTGATCTTTTGATACTTGATGTTCATCTAAGTAAGTCTTAATGGTTACTGGAATACTATTTTGGAATTCTTCCATAATTATTATATCCCTCACATTCTCAAAATTTTTCTCTAATTTCAGTGATCGAAACCATTGATTCCATAACATTTATTTTCCTTGTGCAAATGCTACAAAGGTCTGATTAGGTTTCTTTCTTATGGCCCTAAACTTTAGTTGATAAGCTTCAGGGACAAGCTCACAAGTATTTAGTATTGCCTCTTTAACCACTTCATAGTCTGCAAATTGCTCTTCTGATAAGCTAACACACACACATTCATGGCTGTGCCTGACAGAACTCTTTGTAACATTAAAGTCCAAGCATCCTTTGGGCAATTCAACTTGATACTTATTTTTTTCAAATTAGGTGAGATATCATTCAACTCCAACCTCTGAAAATTTAGGCACTACACAATGATTTTTAGTTGAATCAAATTCCTCAGGGGAATCAGAATCATCCTCTGAACCCACTATCTCCTCTTTTTTTTTATTCTAAGCTTTTCCCTAGCCAAGGTATGCTGTCTGAGCTCTTCCTCTCTTTGAAATTCAAGCTCAAGCTATTTCATTTCCATTTCATTAAATCGTTTTCATTTTCTTTCTCATTCTTTCATTCTAACAGGACTAGACAGGGTAGATGCAAGAAGGATGTTCCTGATGGTGGGGCAGTCCAGAACCAGGGGTCACAGTCTGAGGATATGGGGTAGACCATTTAGGACTGAGATGAGGAGAAATTTCTTCACCCAGAGAGTGGTGAGCCTGTGGAATTCACTACGACAGAAAGTAGTTGAGGCCAAAACATTGTGTGTTTTCAAGAAGGAGTTGGAATATGGCTCTTGGGGGGCAAAAGGGATCAAAGGATATGGGGAGAAAGCGGGAGCAGGCTATTGAGTTGGATGATCAACCATGATCATGATGAATGGCGGAGCAGGCTCGAAGGGCCGAATGGCCTACTCCCGCTCCTATTTTCTATGTTTCTATGTAATTGAAGTTTTTCATTTCTCTGCCTTTTTCTTTTCCCTTCAATTCAAGTTTTTTCAGTTCCATTTTTTTCTAAGTTCAAACTTCTCTGCCTTTCTCTAACCCTTTCTACCTCAAGCTGCTTCATTTTCAAGTGAAGTCTTCCTACCTCTAGCTATGACACACTAATGTCAGGTGTCTCCTTCCTTAATTTTAAATGCTGTGCAATGATTTCAACCACTTCATCTTTGTGCATCTTTGCCTCTAACTTTATCTCTCATCCGTGTGCTAACTTTCTTAATTGAATGTTTGTCAGAGCTTTCAAATTATCCATGGTCATGCGGACTATAAATGTTAACTCTGTTTCTCTCTCCACAGATGCTGCCAGACCTGAGCTTTGCCAGCATTTTCTGTTTTTATTTCAAAACTTATCCCCAAATGCTGATTTCAGATCTCCCGTTTCCTGGTAAGTTAAGACCCACCATAAGGCCTGATTACAAAATGCAAGAAGATTCATCTCTTAGATTCTACAGACAATCTGACTCCAACAACCTCACCTTTGATTAACCCTGAACACGTACACACATACAACTAACCCTTATCTACACGGAATATATACATAAACACAGAAATATAAAAATATACACACATCATCACAAGCGTAAGTGGGCTCCCCAGAAGATGCTGAGCCCTTGCGATTCTCAATAGCAGCATACGTTTCAGCATTTCAAGACCATTGTGAAGCTGGAAAATATGTGATATATTTGACAGGAAAGCAAAAGATTTAACAAACTTTGATCATGCTTGCCAAAGGGAGGTGGTGTAGCCCTATATGTCTGGAACATCTGGAAGATTAACAAGTTCATCCTGTCAGAGGTAGAAAGCTACAAAATATATCTGATCAACCCTCTCTGATACTAAAGGATCCAATCAAATAGTTGGTGTCTCCTATAGATCATTGGGTCAATATACCAAGGCAGTGTATCTGTACAAAGGGCCAGGAAGATTGTGAGAAAGGAAAGTTGTTTTAATAGAAGGCTTCAAACAACCTAATCTGGGAAAACACAAGTGGTTTAAAGCCAGAGTTAGTCAGTGTGATGCATGACTGTTCTTTGACTCTGCATCAAGATAGCTATAAGAGGCAATATTGATCTGGTATTCACTAATGACCTAGAAAATGTACAAGAAATGGAAGTCATAATCCCCTGGATGTCTGGCTACAGAAGAATCAAGTTTAACATGACCTGGGATGCAGAAATAGGAGCTATGTGCATAATTGTAAATGAGCTTAATGTAATGAAATGGGCGATCAACAAAAACAGATAAATTGAGCGAGGTAAGTAAGTGGTGCATCTGTAATCCTGAGATGTGCAAGATAAATACATTTCCAAAATCAAGAAGCTCCAACATTGGGCTTAATGGACTGATGAACAAATTGAAAATGAGTTGGAGGAGAAATGACCTGAATAAGTTCTGCAGGGAGAAAGGACCACTGGGATCAATAGAAGAAAATGTAGAATCATGTTAAAATAGTGATCAAAGAAGCAAAGAGAGGCTTGCTGAGGCTAAGCAAACAGTAAACAAAAAGAATTCAGTAAGCAAGCAGTCTGAGAATAGGTTAAAACCATAATGGGTACACAAAATACCAAGTATTCTGAATGATAAATTCCTTCAAATATTCGCCAGACGCCATGAAAAATTAAAATCAGTAGTGGAATTGCTACACAGCCTTATGAGGTCAAAACAGTTAAACCCCATAGAAGATAATTATTCCAGAATGCTTAGAGACATCAAGGTTTTCAAGACAGCTGACAGCCATTCTGAGTGTGTCATTGGTTAGTACAGGCAGATTAGATAAAAGTGCCCATTTTCAAAAAGGGTGACCAAACAGACTTATTAATCTTGTTTTCATTTCATGAATCAATTGTCAGGATTAAGCTAACAACTCAAAAATGTTTCTATGATGGTACAGCATTGAGCTGGTTAGTCTCACATTGTGATGTTTCATCACATTTTGGAGTAACTAACATTGATTCAACATTGACTTAAAACCTACCTCTAATCTGGATTTCTGTTATGCCAGTATTTGCTTTTTGTAACCCATTTGTGGCCATTGGGGATCATCAGGTGGGCCATTTTATGCAACTTTTTAGGAAATTATCTCCACTTAAACCTCAAAGGTACTCAGCTAGGGTTTTGATTTTGTTCTTAGGTAAATGTACTCAGAAAACTATTCAGGAAACTAATATGGAACCATGGACAATGCTCACCAAATTAAGTAAGTAAAATGACAGTAATTAAGAAAACAGTGCGAAAAAGTGACTTATCTTCAAGACCAGATGATTTCCATCTCAGGGTCTTAAAGGAAGTAGGTGACCTAACTAAAATCTTCCAAAAGCAAAATACAGCAAAGGCTGAAAGTCTGATGAAAGGTCACAAACCTGAACTATTAACTCTGTCTGAGTGTGACTTACAATAGAGTGCCAGAGTTAAGCGCTTCAGGGAGTTGAGCAGAGGAAGGGAAAGAGGCGTTTGGTTGCTTTTGCCTAAACTTTTTCATCGTCCAGGAATTGATTCTTGCTCTGCGACAGGAGAAGCTGGTTAATTGTGAGTATCTGGTAAGTGATTAAGCTTTATTCTGTTTCTAAGGCTCAAAAGAGAAAAATTTTGAGCGGGAGAGGATAAAAGACGTGGATTGAGAGGCCTGCCTGCAGTGAGACCAGTGGAGGAGTGACATCACGAACCACTAGGTGATGCGAGTGCAGGGAAAGCAGCCGATTGGTGAGTGTTTTTAATCTTTAAAAGTAAGGTCTTTAGTTTGTGTTTAGGTCTTAAGTCTTTTATTTCTCTCTTTTTAAAAATAGCTTCTTAAGTATCAGATCAATACTGGTGTAAAAAAAATTACAATAAAGTGTAAAGAGCAGGTATATGAGAGTAATTAATAAATTAAATATGATGGTGATGGCAGGGCGGGTGATGTGTTGCTGCTGCAGCATATGGGGACTGCTGGCCACCAAGGTGATCCAGAGTGAACACATCTGTACCTAGTGTTTGCAGCTCAAGGAACTTCGGATCCAAGTTAAGGAGCAGGAGTCCAAGTTGCAGACATTGTGCCACGTCAGGGAGGGGGAAAGCTATCTGGACACTTTGCTCCAGGAGGCGGTCACACCCCTCAGATTAGGTAATTCAAATTTGGTCTGTGATCAGGGGCAGGAGGGTGTGGCTGCAGATGAGGCAGGCATGGGGATGAAGGAGATAGCGTTTGAGGAGCCTCAGCCCCTGCAATTGTCCAACATTTATGAGGTTCTTGCAAGCTGTGTGGACGAGGGAGCGGGGACTGCAGGGAGGATGAGCAAACTGACCATGGCACCATGATATAGGGAGCCCTTCAAGTGGGGGGAGGAAATAGAAATGTAGCAGTGATAGGGGACAGTATAATTAGGAGGATAGATACTGTTCTCTGCAGTCATGAGAGTGAGTGCCAAAGGCTGTGTTGCCTGCCCAGTGCCAGGGTTAAGGACACCTCCTTGGGGCTGGAGAGGAACTTGGAGTGGGAGGGGGTGATCCAGTTGTTGTCGTTCACATCGGTACCAACAATATTGATAGGACTAGAAAGGAGGTTCTGCTTAAAGAATTTGAACAGTCCAGAGAATGTTCACTAGGTCAATCCCTGGTGGGGAGGGATTTTCTTATGAGTAAAGGTTGAGTAGGTTGGGCCTGTACTCATTGGAGTTTAGAAGAATGAGGGGCAATCTTAATGAAACATATAAGATTCTTAGGGGACTTGACAGGGTAGATGCTGAGAGGTGGTTTCCCCTTGTGTGAGAGTCTAGGATCAGAGTGCATAATCTCAGAGTAAGAGGGTGCCCATTTAAAACAGATGAGGAGGAATTTCTTCTCTCAGAGGGTAGTGAATCTATGGAATTCTTTACTGCATGGGGCTGTAGAGGCTGGTTCCTTCAGGATATTCAAGACTGAGATAGACAGATTTTTAATCAGTAAGGGAATCAAGGGTTACAGGGAAAAGGCAGAAAAGTGGAATTGAGGATTATCAGATCAGCCAGGATCTCATTGAATGGTAGCGTAGACTCGATGGGCTAAATGGCCTACTTCTGCTCCTACATCTTATGTTTCTCTTTCCACAGATGCTGAGTAGTTTGTGTTTTCTGTTTTTCTTGCCTTCCAAAGTTCTTAATTTGGGAACCATTTCTCTTGATTAGAAAATCACAAATGTCATTCCGCAGGAAAGATGTGAGGGGGAAACCAGGAATTGAATATACATCAGTAAACCCTAACATCTGTTATTAAGGAATTACTTCAGTGTATAATTAAGGATGGAGCGATTGCATACCCTGAAAATTTTCAGCTGATGAAAGAGAGCCAGCTTGGATTTGTAAAAGGTAGGTCGTGCCTGACAAACCTGATTGATTCTTTTGATTATGTGACTGAAGTCATATTCAGGACCATGTCTCTGAATGTTATTTACATAGACTTCCAGAAAGTCCCTCCTAAGAGACTGTTAGCAGTTGAATTTCATGGAATTGAAGGCAAGCTATTGACCTGGTTGGGAAATTGGATGGATAGCAGAAGACAGAATAGGGATAATGGGCAGAATGTGACTAGTCATGTCCCACGAGGATTTGTGTTGCTTTCAGCTATTGACTGCATTCATTAATGATTTGGACAGTGGGATAGAAAGCAACATATCAATGTTTGCCAATGACACAAAGCATTGTAAGCAATGTGAGTAGAAGCATAGGAAAATAGGCACACAGGAAATAGGAGCAGGGGTGGGCCATTCAGCCCCTCGAGCCTGCTCCGCCATTCAATTAGATCATGGCTGATCTTCTACCTCAACGCCATTTACGCACACTATCCCTATATTCCTTGATGCCTTTACTATCGCGAAATCTATCAATCTCTGTCTTGAACGTACTTAATGACTGCACCTCCGCAGTCCTTTGAGTAGAGAATTCCAAAGATTTACACCCACTGAATGAAGAAGTTCCCCCTCAGCTCGGTCTTAAATGGCCAACCTCTTATTCTGAGACTGTGTCCCGGTTTCTAGACCCCCAGCCAGGGAGAAATATCCTTGCTGGATCTATCTTGTTGAGCCCTGAAAGAATTTTGTATGTTTCCATGAGATCGCCTCTAATTCTTCTAAACTTGAGAGAATATGGGCCCAGTCTCCTCAGTCTCCCCTCACAGGATAATCCCGCCATCCCAGGAATCAGTCTGGTGACCCTTTGTTGCACTCCCTCTATTGCAAGTATATCCTTCCTTGCTTAAGGAGACCAAAACTGTACAGCATACATAAGGTGCAGTCTCACCTAGGCGCTAAACAATTGCAGCAAGAGGTCCTTACTCCTGTACTCAAATCCTCTTGTAATAAAGACCAACATACCATTTGTCTTCCTAATTGCTTTCTGCACCTGCATGCTAGCTTTCAGTAACTCATGAACAAGGACACCCAGGTACCTTTGGACATCAACACTTCCCAATCTTTAACCATTTAAGGAATACTCTGCATTTCTGTTTGTCCTACCAAAGTGGATAACTTCACATTTTTCCACATTATATTCCATCTGCCATGTTTTCGCCCACTCACTTAGTCTGCCTAAATCCCCTTGAAGGCTCTTTGGAACCTCCTCACATGTCACATTCTACCTAGTTTTGTGTCATCAGCAAACTTGGAAATATTACAATTGATCCCCAAATATAAATCATTGATATAGATTGTGAATAGCTGGCACCCAAGCACTGATCCTTGTAGTACCTCACTAGCCATAGCCTGCCATCCAGAGAATCACCTGTTTATTCCTACACTCTGTTTTCTTCCTGTTAACCAATTCTCAATCTATGCCAGTATATTACCCCCCAATCCCATGTGCTCCAATTTTGTTTACTAAGCTCCTGTGTGGGGCCTTATCAACAGTCTTCTGAAAATCCAAATACACCACATCCGCTGGTACACCCTTATCTATTTTGTTAGTTACATCGTCAAAAAACTCCAAGTTTGTCAAACATGATTTCCCTTTCTTAAATCTATGTTGACTCTGCCCAAATCTACCATTGTTTTCTAACTGTTCCTATCACATTCTTTATAATAGATTCTAGCATTTTCCCTATTACTGATGTCCGGCTGACAGGGCCCTATTTCCCCATTTTCTCTCTCCCTCTCTTAAACAGTGGGATTACATTTGCTACCTTCCAGTCTGCAGGAACCATTCCAGAATCTATAGCATTTTGGAAGATGATCACCAGTGCATCCGCTATCACTAAAATCTCTACTTTCAACTCTCTAGGATGTAGATCATCAGATCCAGGGGATTTATCAACTTTCAGTGCCATTAATTAGTCCCCTAAAGTATTTGTCTAGTTTCTCTGCCATTTCCTTATTCCTCATTATCCTGTCTCTGCCTGTGATGGGCCCACATTTGTCTTTGCTGATATTTTCCTTTTTACATACCAATAGAAACTTTTACAGTCCATTTTTATGTTTCTCGTTAGTTTATTCCCATATTCTAATTTCTCTTTCTTAATCAATTTCTTGGTCCTCCTTTGCTTTTAAAATTTTAAAAAGCTCCCAATCCTCAGGCTTACTACTTTTTTTGGTAACTTTCTAAGCCCACTCCTGTATTCTAATATGCTATTTAACTTCTCTTTTTAGCCACAGTTGGATCATTTTTCCTGTTGGTTTTTTGTGCCTCAAAGAATGTTTTGTTGTGAACCATGTATTCATTCTTTAAATGCTAGCCACTGCCTGTCTACCATCATACTTTTAATGTAGTTTCCCAATCTACCACAGCCAGCTTGTCCCTCATACCTTCATAGTTTCCTTTGTTTAGATGTAAGACCCTAGTTTCAGATTGAACTACACCACTTTCAAACTTAATGCAAAATTCTATCATACTGTGATCACTCTTCCCTAAAGGCTCATTTACAACAAAATTATTAACTAGCCCTTTCTCACTGTACAATACTAGATTTAAAATAGCTTATTCCCTAGTTGGTTCCTCAACAAACTGTCCTAGAGAACCATCTTGTATGCAACCCAGGAATTTGTCCTCTGCAGCATTAGTGCTAATTTGGTTTACTCAGTCTTTATGCAAATTGAAGTCCCCTATGATTACTGTATTACCCTTGTTACATGCACCTCTAATTTCCTGATTTATACTAGGACCTGCATTAGAACTACTGTTTGGTGGCCTATAAATAACTCTCACTAATGTTTGCTGCCCCTTGTTATTTCTTAGCTCTACCCAAACTGATTCTACCTCTTGATCTTCTAAGATCCTTTCTCACTAATATCCTCACCTCATCCCTTGTAACAGTGCTACCTCACCTACTTTTTCTTTTTTTACCTATCCTTCCTAAATGTTACTCTTGCCAGCATTGGTCACTTTTACAGCCACGTCTCTGTCTGTAATAGCTCATGCTCGTTTACTTTATTTCTGTCATCAATTCATTTACCTTGTTGCATATGCTTGCAAATAAAATTACAAAGATATATTAATAGATTAAGTGAATGGGAAAAACTATGGCAAATGAATTTCAATGTGAGGTCACCCACTTTGACTTAACAAGTGTAGAACAAAGTACTTTCTAAATGGTGAAAAACTAGAAACACCGGAGGGTCAAGAGATTTAGGAGTTCATATACATGGATAATTAAAATGCTATGAACATTGAGAAAAAAAAGTTAATGAAATTATAGTAAGAGAACTAGAATACAATGGGGTAGAATTCATGCTGCAGCTATACAAAGTCCTGGTTTGACCATTCCTGGAGTACTTTAAACAGTTCTGGGCGCCACGCTTTAAGGATGATACATTGCCCTTGGAGCGACTGCATCATTGATTAACAAAATGATAACCTGGACTCCAAAAGTTAAATTATGAGCAGAGATTGCTCAAACTAAGGTTGCATTCCCTGTAATTTAGATGGTTAAGGGATGATTTGGTTGAAACTTTCAAGGTAAGAAGGAGAACAGAAATGGTAGATAGAGTAAAACTATTTCTGTTCACTGGGGAGTCAAGGATTAGAGGCATATACTAAAAATTAGAGCCAGAGCTTTCGGGATTGAAATTATATACACAAGAGTTATAGAAGATTAGGTCTCACTTCTGCAAATGGCAATTGATGTTGGATCAATTGTTGATTTTAAATTTGAGATTGATGGTTTCTTGTTATCCAGTGGTATTGAGGAATAGGGTACCAAGGTTGGGTATGTGGAGTTAGTTTGCAGATCAGTCATGATCTCATTGAATGGAGGTAAAATTTTCAGAGGAAAATGGTCTACTCCTGTTCCATTGTTTGAACCTTTGATTGTGGATTTAACTATTTTATATGGAAAATTGGATTGCAGTTGTTATTTTCAGCACTGAGTAACTGAACCTCAAATCTTGATTTTAGTTCAGCATTTGATATGGCCTTCTAACTCTGTGGTTCCAAGACTTTCTTCTTTACTATTAACTCCTTTTACGGTTCAAAGTGATCCAAGATTAAATGGAAAAAAGGTATCTTTTTGAGTTTAAAACACACGGCAATATTTAGCAATTCAGCCTCTATAACACACTGCCTCTCCAGTCTCTTGTTTAGCACAGTCTGAATCAAGCTAGTGTTATGAGCACAGCTGGTGTTAATTACTGCCCAAACTAAATCCCAGAGGGAAAATTGGGATGGAATGGTCCCAGATTTGCACTAAATGCGTAGCGGTGTAGTGTCCCAAACCCACCCCATTAATTATGCACTCCCAGGAAACACGCCGTTTCCATGGTGGGCGGGCTCTCATTCACCTGCCAAGCCATTACCTCACTGCTTCATCACACTGGGCACCGTATTTAAAGATCAGCTGCACACACACCTCTCAGTGCTTCCAGCCCATGACTGCTGCACAGAAGACATGACCCTGAAAGGCAATAAGACCGCAGACCCCAGGTTCAAAGATGCATCCATTGAGCACCTTTTGGATGCAATGGGGGCTCGTCATGATGTCCTCTACCCCCCACTCTGGCTGCAGGAGGGGCAGCAACATCACTAACCCAGCTTTGGAGGCATTGGCAGAGATGGTCAGTGCCAATGGCCTGCAAAAGAGGACAGTCACCCAGTGCCGCAAGGGGATGAATGACATATTAATGATGCCTACACCTCAATGGTGCTTGCCATTGCTGCCACAATGTCGTGGGCAGGCATCACAGAGTTCCATCTTTTTCTCTGTGTGCTCTCAGCACCTTTAAGGTGGGGCTGGCCCCCATCTCTTCAGCATCTGTGACCTGAAGGGCTCCCGTGCTGAAGGTGGACAAAGGATCAGATGCTTTTAAATTTTCATGGCTGCATCTCCGTGATATGACCCTGATCGCAGCACGCATGCATGCTGCCCTTGGCCAGACAGGAGTCAGACATTCTCAGAGGCTATGTGAAGATCTATGAATTGTTCTCGTTGCATTTCGTCGTCATCACCCTGCAATCGAGCGACTCTTTTGACCTCCACTGCGTCTCCACGACAGGACCATTATCACAGAGGGTAAGTGCGCTGCCATAAGCCAGACTGGAGTCAAACGTTCACAGGTGCAATGTGATGACCTATGGTGTCTCCTCACTGCATGTCGTCATCATCCTCCACAAATCTAGCAGCTATGAGGACCTCCCGAGTGCACCAGTGTGAGGGCCTCATTGCCGTCATCATCGCCTTCGAGGACCACCTCACCCCCATCGCTGCCTACATCCTCCTCATCAGAGGAGACCTCCAGCTCCTACATCTCTTCAGCCAGCTCTTCGCCCCATTAGAGTGCCAGGTTGTAAAGGGCACAGCAGGCGACAACGATGCATGACACCCTCTGTGGACTATATTGCAAGGCCCCACCAGACCGATCCAGGCACGGGAACCTTATTTTCAGCATTCCAATGGTTTGCTCCACCAAAGTGTGAGTTGCAGCATGAGTCTCGTGGACCCTGGAAGGCATCAGGGATATGTGACCGACTGAGAATGTAGGAGTCGTGGACACCCCCTGGTGGTCACATACCAGCCACACATTCAGCGAATGGAAGCTCTTGTGGTTGGTATAGTTGACCCTTTGTTGCAACGGAAACCTGAGAGCCATATGAGTGCAGTCGACCGCACCTTGCACCTATGGGAAGCCTGAGATCTGGGCAAATCTAATCGCTCTTGCATCCTGGCTCTCCTAGTCATGGGCAAAACACACAAAGTCGTGCGCCCTCGCGAAGATGACCTCATGGATGCATTTGTGGATGGACGCTTGGGATATCCCATGGAGCTCACCTGTGGAACCCTAAAAAGAGCCACTGGCATAAAAATTGAGCACCGCGGTCACTTTCACAGCCACTGGCAGTGGATGTCCCCGTGGCACCAAATCCTGTAGCAGCTGGCAGATGTGACTGACCAGTTCCCTAGATGTGTGCAGTCTTTGGCGGCACTGGTTCTCGGTCATCTGCAGGAATGAAAGACGGCATCTCTGGAACCTGGGTCTACCTAGATGCTGACCAATGACGGCTCACTTTGGCTCTTCGGGGGCATGTGCAGGAGCCCCAGCTGCCCCTTCTTGCTGAAGTTGCTGCTCCTTCCCCTGCACACCCAGGTGCCTCAGTTGCTCCCTTTTTCTTCATCTTCAATCTCTGTACACCACAAGGCATACAGCTAGTTCACCAGGCTCCATGATCCTGATGTTTACTCCTGCAGGAAGAAAGAGGGAGGTGAGAGGGATTAGCCTGGGCGTACCAAGAACCTCTCTTTTTTAAGTCTCGCGGCCCCTTAACACATCCCAGACAGTGCTGGCCACCACTTGGATGGCCAGAGATTATTACGCTGCATGGCTGTCCAAGATCCCACCCACCTCTGCCCCACTCCACCTAATCTATTGGCAGCAGCCTTGCCCATTGGACTACATGTTGTGCTTTCAGCTCAGGCACAGACATTCTCCTAACCCACACTGCAAGGCTGCGCTGTTAGCTTGAACCATGGAGAGACTGGTCCAAACCAGGATGATGACATTGCAAGGGGCTGTGAGCGCCTCCAGCAGTGACTGCTCCATGGCCAGCTTTAGCAAGGAGATTATACAACGTGCTCAGTCGCCCAACTGTTCTGCAGTCCAGTACTACACTCATTAGTTTGCAGATCTAACCTATTTACTTATACCTCAAACTTAACACCTCTATCCTTTTCATGTTTTAACCGCACCCCCCTCCCCTGCAGATAACCTGACTCCTATTAAACTCTGCCCACCTTAATTAAATCACATACATACACACAGCTTTCTTTACAGAATAACACAATATTCCCCAAAAATATTTTAAAAAAACACCCATTTTCACATCTACCTCTTTAGCAAAAAAAAATGAACCATTATAATTCCAAAAAGATGGTTTCATTTTTCAACCCATTTATTATTCCTTACTATGTTTAGCTATACAAACAAAACTATTGCACTATAGTGTACATGAAAATATATGCACAAGTCTTTTGTAAAACTGGAGTTCATTCCAGTCCATTCTCCATTTGCTAATATCCAAGTTCTTTTCAATTTTAAACTCTTGACAACGCATCTGTAATCAAATTTTCTCATCCGACCACATGTATAATTTGTAAATTGAACAGCTGCAATAATAAACTCCACCAAAACAGTCTTGCGTTTCTGTTCCGAAACTTTTCCAGAAACTTCAAAGGATTGTGGTCAGTATATATAACTGTCTGTGAAGAATTGTTTGCAACATATACTTCAAAATGCTGCAAAGCTAACACCAAACTTAGTCTCTTTCTCCATAGTTGAATATTTCTTGTGGTGTACATTCACCTTCCTTGAGAAATATCCTACCAGCTTCTCAATTCTAGTTCATCTCCTTGTAGCAACGTGGCACCAACGCCAACATCACTGGTATCAATAATCAACTTAAGCCGCTTTGTATAATCAGGTACTGATAAAACAAGTATTGTTGTTCATACAGCTTTCAAGCTGTCAAATGCATTCTGAAACTCCTGTGTCCGTTGGAATTTTCTGTTTTTTAATAATCCAGTCAGTGGAGCAACTGCACTGCTGAAGTTTGGCACAAATGTCCAATAAAATCCACTCATTCCTCGAAATCTCAAAACTTCCCGTTTTGCTGTAGTCATTGTGAATTCCACAATAACTTTTACTTTTGTATCTCATGGGGCCACCTGTTAATGTCCAACAGTGTGGCCTAAATATGTAACTTGCGGTCTCACAAATTCACTTTTGGCCAAATTCACAACCAAATTGGCTTCCTGTAGTCGATCAAATAGTTCCTCTAAATGTTGTAAATGCTCCTCCCACGTTTGATTGAATATTATTAGCACCTCAATCACTTTGTTTGTTACCTCTAAATGTTGCTAGTGCAGTTTTCATACCAAAGGGCATTACTTTGCATTGAAATAGACCATCCTGCATCATGAAAGCTGATATCCCTTTTGCTCTTTCCAATAAGGGAGGGTACTTGCCAATATGCTCGCAGCAAGTCAATTTTTGTGATTGACTCTCCCACTTTCTCAATACAATCCTCCAATTGTAGAGTAAGATTTGAATCTGCTTTTGTTACTGCATTCATTTTTTGGTAATCAATACATAGTCTTTGTGATCCACCCAGTTTCGGTGCCATTGCAATGAGTGAACCCCAATTACTGTGTATGGGCTCTGTCATTTTGAAGCAGAAATTCAATTTCTTTCTGCACTTGAGCTAATTTTACTGGATTTACTCTACATGAATGTTGCCTTATTGAACCTGAATTCTCCACATCAACGTCATGTGCAGCTAAATCAGTTTATTTCCACAAATTGCTTTGTGTGACTGCAATAGTTCTTTTAAATCACTTTCCTGGAAGGTAATGCAATATTACATCTAGATTCTTAAGCACCGCCTCATTGTGCAATTTAATCTGAGGAAGATCAGTTTCAGAATCCTTATTTTCTGCCTCCATTTCCTTACCTACAACGACCAGTACCTCAACCTGTTTATCCTCTGTCAAAGTATTTTTTGAGCATATTTACATTGCATACTCATGAACTCCTTTTATCTGGGCTATTTACGACATAATTTACCTCACTCAGTCTCTTTTCGATCTGGTAAGGTACATTAAAACTTGCCTTCAACAGTTTGCCTGACACTGACAACAATACTAACACTTTTTCCCCAGCCACGAGCCTTTGCCCTTTTGTCTGTCTTTGCCTTCGTCACTTGTTGTGATACCTTTAATGTTTTCTAGCTAGTTCACATGCCTTGCTTAATCTGTCTCTGAATTTCATCACATAATCCAGTGTCAACAAATAAAGTTGTTTCAGGACTTTGATTCACTTTTTTCTCCTGAATCAGTTTGAGTGGTCCCCTTCATGATCATAAATTAATTCGAAAGAACTGAACCCTGTTGATTCAATAGGGGCATTCCTAATGGCAAGCAACAAGGATGGAATCCCTCGATCCCAATCATGTGTATAGTCTTGACTATATGCTCTAATCTTCTTTAAAGTCTGATGCCACCTTTCTAAGGCACCTTATGATTCAGGGTGATAGACTGACGACCTAAATTGCTTTATTCCTAGGCCGTTCATTACTAATTTAAACAGCTGTGACATAAAACACGAAACTCGATCCCTGATCCGACTGTATTTTTTTTGGTAATCCATATCTTGTGAAGAATTTGGTCATCTCCTCTACAATCACCTTTGCTGTAATTTTCGTTAAAGGTCTTGCTTCTGGGAATCTTGTGGACACGTCCATGATTGTCAGCAAGTACTGATTCCCACTTTCAGTTTTAGGGAGGGGTCCGACACGATCAATCAGGACCCTGTTAAAAGGTTCCTCAAATCTTGGAATTGGAATACAAGGTGCAGGCTTAATTACTGCCTGAAGTTTGCCTCACCTAATGTGTGACATGTTTGACAGAATTTGACTACATCTTTATGTAGTTCAGGCCAATAGAAAGGCTTTTGTATCTTGACTTGAGTTTTCCTAATTCCCAAATGTCCAGCCATCGGAATTTCATGAGCCACTCTCAAACTTTCATTCCGGTACCCAGATGGTATCACTACTTAGTGTGCTATCTCATATATTGGCTAAACAGCAGCTTCCCTGATCTTTTTGCTTTGTCTGTCATCTAAATATGTCTTAATATTTACTGGAATGCTATTTCTAAATCCTTCTATTGTCATAACCTCTCTTACATTTTCAAAAGTCTTGTCTAATTTTAATGCCCTGAACCATTGATCCCAGATAATTTCTTTTTCTCTTGCAAATTCCACATAAGCCTGACTTAAATCTTTTCCTTTGAGTTCTAAACCTCAACTGATGAGCTTCAGGGAAAGCTCATAAGCATTTAGTATTGCCTTTTTCACTAGCTCATCATCTGCAGATTGCTCCTCTGATAAGCTGTACCTGACAAAACACTTTGAAATTGCATTGGCCAAGAGATGTTACATAGCTATCTTTTCAAATGAGGTGAAATATCTTTCACCTCCATCCTCTAAATTTAGGCACTAACCAGAGATTTTTAGTTAAGTCAAATTTCTCAAAGGAATCAAAGTCACCATCTGAACCATTACCTCTCCTTTCTTCTTCATTCTAAGATTCACTTTAGACAATTAATACTGTCTGGCTTCTTTCTGTCTCTGAAGCTCTCTATCCCTTTCCCTTTCCTCACTTGCTAACTTCTCGCTCTCTGAAGTTCAAGATCAAGCTTTTTCATTTTTATCTCTAATCTTTTCTTTTGCCTGCTTCTCTTTTTCCATTGAAGTTTTTTATTTCTATTTCTTTTAATCTGTCTTTCTCTTTTACCAGCTTTGTCATAATGCTGTTGGCAGGGAGTTCGAAGATTTTGACGATGAAGGAACGGTGATATATGTCCAGGATGGTGTGTGACTTGCAAGCTAACTTGGAGTTGATGATACTCCCATGCACCTGCTGCCCTTGTCCTTCTAGGTGATGGAGGTTGCAAATTTCAGATGTGCTGCATATGGCCAGAGGTGTGACCCAAAGGCTATGTGTTGGTTGCTGCTGCGAAAGCCATCAAGTAAATAAAACATTCATCAGGCTTGGCTCCAGTGTACGTATTGAAAGATCTTTGGAAGAGATCACCACTTCCAGTCAGTCTCAAAACAACTTGCATTTGTATGGCACCTTTAATGTAGCAAAATGCCCTAAGGGGTGATACTCAAAACAAAAGTTGACACTGAGCCACATAGAGATATTAGGACAGGTGAAAGCGGTACATAAGAAATAATACACCATGCAGCCCATCGAGCCTGCTCTGCCATTCAATAAAATTGTGGCTGAACATTTATCTCGACTCCACTTTCCTGCCCTATCCCCGTATCCCGATTCCCTTTGTGCCCATAAAACTAGCCATCTCAATATTGAATATACATACTCATCGGCTGAGCATCCATAGCCTTCTGGGATACAGCATTCCAAAGATGCACAACCCTCTTGAGAGAATGTCAGTGCTAAATGCTGAGCCTTTAGGTTGAGACTATGACCCCTAGTTCTAATCGCTCCAGTCAGGAGAAACACCATCTGCCCTGTCAAATCCTCTTATCATTTTATATGTTTCAATGAGGGGATCAGCTCTCATTCTTCAAAACTCCAGTGAATATAAGTCCATTCTACTCAATCTCTTCTAAAAGCACAGCCCTCTCAACCTAATCAATCTGGCAAATCTTCATTGCATCCCCTCTAAGGCAAGTATATTGTTCCTTAAGTAAGGAGACCCAAACTGTACACCAGGTGTGGTCTCACCAAAGCTCTATACAACTGCAGCAAGACTTCCTTATTCTTATACTATAATCCCCTTGTAATAAAGGCCAGCAGATGACTTGCCTTGCTATTTACTTGTCCTGGACGTAAACTCTGAGACAGGCAATGGGTTCTGGTGTGGTGCTGTGCCACTGCTGGGGGCTGACCTGGAGCTGGGAGCCAGCTGTTGGCCTGATGCTGGGGTTTGGTGTGGTGCAGGTTTGGAACTGGATGCTGGTTTGGTGCTGGGTGCCAGTGTGGGGCTGGGTGCTGTGTACTGCTTGGGGCTGGGTGCGAGGTGCCACTGTGGAGCTGAGTGCCAGGTGATGGTTGGGAGCTGGGTGCTAGGTGCTGATGTGCAACTTTTGGCTGGATACCAGTTTGGAGCTGGGTGCCGGTGAGGCCCTGGGTGCTCTGTTCTGGTGTGGGGCCTGGGTGCTGGTGAGGGTCCGATTGCCAGTGCAGAGCTGGGGTTGGTGCTGTAGGAAGCTGGGTGCCAGGTGAAGGTGTGGAGCCTGGTGCTGAAAGCCAGTGTGAGGCTGAGTGGCAGGTGTGGTGCTGGGTGCCGAATGCAGATATGGATGCCCCGTGCCACGCTGGGTGCTCGGTGAGGAGCTGGGCGGCGGGTGCTGGGTGTAGAGGACTTGGTGTGGAGCCAGGTGTTCAGTTTGGGGGTTCGATATGGTGCTCGGTTTCGAGCTGGGTGCTCGCTGTGGGTGCGGAGCTGGAGGCTCTGAGTGGAGCCGGAGCTGGGGCTGGTTGTGGATGTTCGGTGTGGTGCTGGCTGACCTTGTGTGTGCTCGGTATGGAGCTGAATGCTCAGTCTGGGGTCTCGGTGCAGAGCTGGGGGCCCCGGTGCGGAGCTGGGAGCTCCAGCTCTGTGAGGAGCTGTACAGCGGGTGCTGGGTGTAGAGCTGAGGGCTTGGTGAGGTGCTGGTGGCTCAGTGTGGAGCTGGGTGTTCAGTCTGGGGGCTCGGTATGGATTTGAGTGCTCGGTGTGGAGCTGGGTGCTTGGTGTGAGAGCTCGGTGTGGAGCTGAATGCTCAGTCTGGGGTCTCAGTGTGGAGCTGAATGCTCGGTGTGGGTGCTCAGTGTGGAGCTGATTGCTCAGTCTGGGGTCTCGGTGTGGAGCTGAATGCTCGGTCTGGGTTCTCGGAGTGGAGCTGAATGCTCGGTGTGGAGCTGAATGCTCAGTTTGGAGCTGGGGGCTCTGTTCAAGAGCTTGGTGTGGAGGCTCGATGTGCTGGATACTGGGTGCCTAGTTTGGGAGCTCAGTGCGGAGATGGGTGCTCAGTGTGGGGCGCTAGGTGTGGAACTGGATGCGGAGCTGGGGAGTGGACCGGGGAGCTGGGAGTGGACCTGGGTGCAGTGCAATGTGCTGAGGGCTGGGTGTGGATCTGGGAGCTGGGTGTGGAGCTCGGTGTGGAGCTAGGTGCGGAACTGGGTGCTGGGTGTGGAGCTGAGTGCAATATGCTGAGTTTGTTGAGCTGGGTGTGGAGCTGAGTGTAGGGCTGGGCAATGAGCTGGGTGTGGATCTGGGAGCGGATCTGGGTGCGGTGCTTGGTGTGGAGCTGGGTGCAATGTGCTGAGTGCTGGGAGCTGGGTTTGGAGCCGGGTGCTGGGCGTGGGGCTGGGTGCTGGGTGCCGGTTGCAGGCTGAGCGCTTGGGGTCGCTGTTCCCTCCCGATCCGCTCTTGCGCTACCCCAGCTCCCCGTTGCGGTCGGGTCCCTGCCGGAGCCGAAAGACTGGAATCCGGAATCGGGAGGGAGCTGCCGGGCTCGCCCTGAGCAGTGACAGTCCGGGAGACTGCGGCACTGGAGCCTGGACAACCGAGCAGGAGAGCTAGCGACTCTCGGGCAGGATCCGCCTGGAGGAAAGGCGAGTGGGGCAGAGGAACATCCAGAGACAGGAGCCGAGAAGAGGAGCTAGGGGCGGGGCAGGGGGGTGTGCGCTACCGAACTGCAGAGAGTCTCCATCCAGACCTGATCCGAGTGAGGGACTAGACTCGAACCCCTATCTAATCCTAATCATCATCCCAAATTTTACCTTAGTAACTTTCATTCTCATTTCAACCCTAATTCTAATGCTATTCCAGCCCCCACCGCCCCCCCCCCCCCATTTAATCCTAATCCAATTTTAATTCTAATACCAATCCCAACCCCAACCTAATCTCTCTCTCAATCCCAACACTAATGACAATCCTAATGCAAATACCAACTTTAACCTCATTTCCCAAAGGTGTCCCACACCTAATCCCAACTCATCTTTATCTAATCTTTACCTGTAATCCCAACCCCAATTCCCACCCTGACTCACTCAGTGACCACTGTATTTGAATCTCCCTTTGCCCAATGGGTACTAACATTGTGCTGGAGTGGCTTAAGAGCCTGAAATTGTCCCAGTACACGGAATCCTTCATGGACAATGGCTATGATGACCTGGAGGTTTGCAAACAGATTGGAGAGCCAGACTTGGATGCCATTGGGGTTGAGGTTCCTAGACACCGGAAACTCATCAAGGCGGCCGTGGCACGTCTCTGTGAGGAAGAAGAAACTGGCACCGTGGTCTACTTCACTTTGGAGCCACGGGCTGCATCCTTTTGTCAGCCTTACAATTATACCAACCTGAAGGAATACCAACCCAGACTGAGGACTGTGCTGTGGAGGAGAGCACAAAGAACCAGTAGAGAATTGCAGAATAATGTGACATCCAGCAGGCGAGCCAGTCATAAGAAAAGAATTATTTACTCCAAGCTCATACTGAAGATCAGGAATAAACGGCTTCGGGGCAGCAAAACTCCTTACTCTAATAAGGTGAGTGATGGGCAGTGGAGAAAGGAGTCCCCTTTATCCCTAATGACTGTTTTGTGAAGATATCATGTACAGGTACAACACAGCAAGTGAAGGGGATTAAAATAGTCAATGTGATTTACGTTAAAAGGTGGGCTGATGAATAGAACTTCGTACCAGACATACGAGAGTTTTACCTTGTAACACAGTTAATTTTATCTAGGATGAAGAGGTAACTCACCACCACCACTTCAAAGGCAATTAGGGATGGGCAACAAATGTTGGTTTTGCCAGCAATGCCCATTTCCCATGCAAAAAAAAGCATGCAGAGGGTAAAAGGTCATTTAAAGGGGTGTGACCTTTTTGGCCATATTGCTGGAATGTGTAAAGCAATCACAAATATTGGAATCTGGTCACTTGTTTGATACGAATAGATGGGAATTTTTGTTCCCTAAGGATATACAGGTATCTGGTGGGAACATGAGTTATCTGTGGACAGGGATCTGTTGGGTATTTGAGTTTTGCACAGCAATATAGATGTTTATCTGGAGATGCATTTATGTGGATGTTTGAGTTTTGTAGGGAATTATAGGAATCTGTCTGACATTTGAACTTGGTATAATACTGCAGGAATCTATAGGCAGAAACATCCAAATCTGCCCAGTATTTGAGTCTATATAGAACATAGGAATTTGGGCATTTGACCTCTGCACTGATAGAAGAATATGCCTTAGTGTCTCGGTTCTGTGATGATATATAATCTGCTACATGCTTGCGTACCTTAGGGGTACATAACAGTTGACAGATTTTTGAGATTTATGTGCTTCTTTGTGTAATTCATAGATTTAGCGTGGATTCATCAGAATGTAATGCAAGTAGTTAGAAACTCTTATTCAGCAGAGACTTGAGATACTGGATCCATTTTTTTTACTGGAGTGGAGAGGGCTAGGAGGAGATTTAATGGAGTTTTTTTTAAATTCGAGAGAGTTTTGGGAGAGTGGCTGGGGAGTCGGTGATGAAATGTCCTTGATTTTAAAATTGTCACTAAGAGAGGTAAGTTGTTGGAGCATGAAATGCTTTGCTACAGGGAATGGTTGTTTCTGTGAAGGGAAAATTGGATGAATATGTGCAGCAGACCAAGATACAGAGTGGTGGCAAGTGCACACGGTAATGGGATTGGTTTTTGGAGTGATCTAGCAAACAACTTGATGTGGACACAATGGGTTCAACTTTGCTAACATTTACGATAATAAAGGGATATATAGTGTATGCACATTCTGTACAGCATGTAATATGTTGTATATTTGAGCCCCACAAGGCACAGTTATGGGAATGTGTTGAGCATTTGAGGTGCATAGGGTTGTCGCATTTGAGATACCTATCTCCCTGTAGAACTCAAGTAACACACAGTTTCTTCTATATCTTACCAATTCAGGTATGGCGCAAGTACCTCTCTGAGTTTAGTGGTGTCAGCCATTCCCTGAAGCAATCCAGTTTTATGCCGGAAGGAAAAGACACAATCATGCCCTCTGTTAACCTGCACTCAATTAAAAGCTGGTCAGTCACCCCGAGGGGAATGACATGAACAAGGATCTATTGCAAAATCTGTGTCTGAATGAAGAAATTCAACATGCTTCAGTTGTTTCACCGGGGACAAGAGAGCCGAAAAAATCCTGAGTGTTAAACATCCTTTAAAAGGGAAAAAATTAGATCAGTGAATTAATTCCAGGCTTAATCTATCCTCCAGACAGTTTGTCATGGAGAAACTCAGTTCTTTCATTCTGTTTGTTACAGGGTTGTCAGAGCAACATTTTCCCTCATTTGGATTTCTGTATGAGTACTGAGGTGGCTGCTGTTGTGTTGTGAAGATATTTTTACCCTTGTCAGTTTGGTGAAAGGTACAGAATGTGGACTTCATTGCACCGAATCGTGCAACAAAAAAAAGATGGCCGAACATTAGAATTCCCAGCAATTTAAAAATATACAAACTGGATTGACACCCATGCCCCTGATGGGCATGATTTCTTGCAAGTTGTTTGTCTCCCAAGCATGCTCAATATTCCTGAGATCACAATCCTCTGTCAATCACACCAATCAGCAACTTCATTCAGTCACCCTGTTGCCTGGGAAACCTTTCCTCAGCAGCAAACGATGTGTGCCTGACAACCAGTTTGACACTGAATTGAAAATTGAAAGTGACCCCTTGTTACACCAAGGCTGGGTAGTTTGGCAGAGCACTAAAATGATTGGGATTTTAAGGAGCACTGCGTATTGTGTTGAAGAAATCTCTTATAATTATTCCTTTTGATAGCGAGCCAACATTATTGTTTTAATACCATTAAAAACAAATAAATTAAAATCCACTTGAGTAAACATGCCAGGCATTTTAAAGGCACTCGCCATTGAAATCCAGGCAGATCCAAAGTTAAAGAGAACTGACAATGGATTTCTAAAACCTGTTATAAATTAAATAATGGTGACATGTTACAGTATCTCCTGAGAAAGATTATGTGGCATTGTGACAATATCTTCTGAAAGGCATAATGTGGAAATAACGCAGCACCTCCTGAGAGTGAACATGGGGAATTATGACTGTATCGTCTGGGAAATAATTTGGAAATGAGAAAATATGAGAAATAATGTGGAAAGGTAGTTTATCCAGAGACAGGTAACGGAACTGTTGAAATATTTTCTGAGCGAGACAATGTGGAAATAATAACGTACCTCAAAGAGAGAATAGAAAATGATGCGGCATCTGTTAAGGCAGATAACTTGGGAATTGTTACGTTATCTCCTCAGAGAGTGAGTGTGAAATTTTTGCAGGATGTCCGGGGACCAATAAAGTGGAAATGTGAAATCTCTGGAAAAGATTGTGCATAAATGTGGCAATATCTCCTGCAAGGGAAAAAGTAGAAATGTTACAGTCTACCTTGGGAGATTACAATGTTTCCTGGGAGTTAATGTGGAAGTTCTCCATTTGTTTTTGAGAGAGAGATCATGTGAAAATATGCCTGATAGATGCAATATTTCCTGGTAGTTAAATGTGCAAATGTTGCAGAACCACATGAAAAATACTTGGAAATGTCACTCCATCTCCTGAGGCAGATAATGTGGAAATGTTATAATGTGTATTAGGAAGCATAATGTGGAAATGTGATAATATATATTCGGGATAATGTGAAAATGTTATACTCCCTCTGAGAGATAATGTGGAAAAGGTACAGCATCTCCTGAGAGAGGTAATGTGGAAATGTGACAATATCACCTGAGAGAGAAAGAATATGGAAATTTCTTACAATAGAGGGAGTGTGACTATATCCCCTGACAGATGATGTGTGGCAAAATCTCCCAATAAACATATTTCTGTCTGACAAGGCTGATCAATGCAGTATCTCTTGAGAGAGATAACGTGGAATAGTGGCACCTGAGAGACATAATGTGCAAATGTTATAGTATCTTGTGACAGGAATAATGTGGAAATGTGACTATTTCCTGAGAGATAATGTGCAGATGTTAACAGTATCTCCTAAGGCTGATAACATGGAATTGTTACACGATCCCCTCAAAGAGATAATGTGAAATTGTTGCAGAATGTCCTGAGACTGATACGGTGCAAATTTTTAAATCCTTTCATGAGATGTGGGCATCGTTGGCAAGGCCACCATTTGTTCCCCATCCTAATTGCCCTTGAACTGAGTGGCTTGCTCGGCCATTTCAGAGGGCAGTTAAGAGTCAAACACATTGTTGTGGGTCTGGAGTTACATGTAGGCCAGACCAGGTAAGGATGGCAGATTTCCTTCCCTAAAGGGCGTTAGTGAATCAGATGTTTTTTTTTAACCAAACAATGGTTTCATGGTCACCATCACTGAGACTAGCTTTATATTCCAGATTATTTTTATTAATCGTGTTTAAATTCCATCAGTGCTGTGGAGAGATTTGAACCCCTGCCCCCAGAGCATTTGCTTGGGCATCTGGATTACGAGTCCAGTAGCATTGCCTCTAGGCCACCATCGCTCCGTCTCCTGTAAAATTTAATGTGTACATACGATAGTACTTTCTGCAAGAAATCAGCCACAGTCTATCTTCAAATAAAATCTGGAAACAAGACAATATAATCTGGGAGTTAATTTGGAAGTGCTACATGATCTTCTAAGAGAGACACAGAATGTGGGAATGTTACAACATCTGAGAGAATTTGGAAATAATGCAATATTTCTTAAGCAAGAATGTTGGGAAGTGACCATCTCCTGAGAGAGATAATGAGGCATTTATTCAGCGACTACTGAGACAGATGTGCAAATGATACGGTATCTCCTGAGAGGGAGCATGTGGAAATGTGACAATATCTCCTCAGAAATAATGTGGAAATGATAAAATATCTCAAATATAGGGTTGAAATGTGACAGTGCCTCATGAGAGATAATATGGAGTCGTTACCAAATCTCCTGAGAAAGATAACATGGAATTGTCAAGTAATCTCTGAAAAACATGTAAATGTTATAGTATCTTTTGACAGAGATACTGTGGAAGTATGAGAGAAGCTCCTGAGAGAAGTACTGTGAAAATGTTATAATAGCTCCTGAGAGGTAATGCAGAACAGGTACAGTAAGAAATGTGGAAATAATATGATATATCATTAAAGAGATAATGGAAATCCTACAGTATCTTGAGAGATAATAGCTCCTATAAAGATCATGTGTAAGTATAACAGGACGTCAGTTATGATCTAGTTGAATGGCAGAGCAGGCTAGAGGGGCTGAATGGTCATCTATTCCTCCTATTTCTGATGTTCTTCCTACAAGAGGTCAAGTAGAAATGATACAGGCCATCTTGGAATGTAATCTGGTAAAATTACAATAGGACCTGGGAGTTAATTTGGAAGTGCTACATTTATGTCCAGAGAGAAAATATGTGGAAATGTTACAATACCTCCTGAGAGAGATGATGCAGAAAAGGTGCAATGCAGATAATGTGGAAATGATGCAGTATTTCCTCAGAAGATATAATGCAAATAGTGCATTACCTTCAGAGACCGATAAATGTAGAAACCTGGCAATATTGTCTAAGAGAGATAACATGGGATTGCTTCAGTAGCACCTGAGAAACCAAATTGCAAATGTTACAGTGTCTTATGACAAAGGTAATGTGGGAAGGTGGCAAAATTCCCTGAAGGGGATACAGTATCATTTGCACACTGTATCTGTGAGGGCAAATAACATGAAATATTACAGTATCTCTTCAAAGAGAAAGTGTAGAATCGTTGCAAGATAGCATGAGACAAATAAGGTAAAAATATGACATTACCTTAAAGAAAAGTACATGTGCAAAGATGACAGTACCTCCTGCAAGAGATCAAGTGAAAATGACACAGGCTACCTTGGAATGTAATCTGGAAATATTACAATATAACCTGGGAATTAATGTGGAAGTGCTTCGTATCTTCCTGAGACACAGAATGTGGAAATGCTACATGGACTCCTGAGAGTGAATGTGCAGATGGATAATCTGGAAATTTTATAATATTTCTTAATGTGAGAAATAATGTGACGTGCCTCCTGAGACTGGTAATGTAGAAATGTGACGTTATCTCCTGAGAGAGGTGATGGGGAAATAATGCAATATTGCCTGAGGGAGATAATGGAGAATTGTTGCAGAGTGTCCTGAGACAGATAAGGTGGAAATGTGACACTGTTTCCTGGAAAAGTTTGTGCGTAAACATGGCAGTGCCTCCAGCAAGATATCAAGTGGAAATGATACAGCCTATCTTAGAATTTAATCTGGAAATATTACAATATTTCCTGGAAGGTAATCTCCAAATTTCACAGCACCTCATGAAAACGATGAGGGAACGTGATGGTGGCCCAGATCTTCTGGTCTCCGGATTGCCAGAGACCGGACTTAAGCCGCAAGATGCCCCTTTGGGAGCCCACAGAAGTCCCAATGCACTGACTCCATGGGAGTTGCCCGGGAAGTTTCAACTTCGGATGGGCAATTCCTCTGCTCCCCGGGAGCCACTGTGGAAAAAGCCTCCAACTTTGAATTAGAGTCAGAAACTTTGGACAGTTCCACTTTACTTACCTGGATAGTTACCCAGGAAATGTTACAGAAAAATCCTAGTCTAACTCCTGGCTTACAAAACAACTGACCCCTTTACCCAATCTCTCCACCCCATCCCCATCCCCACCGACTCCTGATCCCCAGCTTCTCCTAGACCCCTGATTTTCCGCTGACTTCCCCCCACCCCCCCCCCACCAATCTGACATTATTACACCCCTCACAATGAAGCCTGACTCTCCCCTAACTCCCCCACCAAGCCCTGACTCCCTTGACAGCTGCTCCTGAAACTCCCTGACTCACCCCTCCTGAAAACCCGATTCCTGCCCCCTGATGCCCCCCAAATGGCTGACTCCCCCACCCTGAACGGTTGGCTCCCCCATCCTTAACCACTGACTCCCCCCTCGCCGTCTCCCCTCCTCGCCAATCCCTGACTCCCCTCTTCGCCGACCACGGAACACTGTCCCCTCCCTGAACCAGTTCAACCACCAACCGCCCCGCCCATGCACACTCTGAAACACAAGCATTCAATTACACTTTAATCACTCACTTTCATTCTCACTCAAACAATCACTCATTTTCACACTCTCCCAATCAATCACTTTCACTCTCACTCAAACAATCACTCACTTTCACACTCTCCCAATCACTCACTTTCACTCTTACTCAAACAATCACTCACTTTCACTCTTAAACAATCACTCACTTTCACTCTCACTCAAACCATCACTCACTTTCACACTCTCCCAATCAAACACTTTCACTCGCACTCACAATCACTCACTTTCACACCGTCCCAATCAATCAATTTCACTCTTACTCAAACAATCACTCACTTTCACACTCTCCCAATCAATCATTTTCACTCTCACTCAATCACTCACTTTCACACTCTCCCAATCAATCACTTTCACACTCACTCAAACCATCGCTCACTTTCACACTCTCCCAATCAATCACTTTCATACTCACTCAAACCATCGCTCACTTTCACACTCTCCCAGTCAATCACTTGCACTCTCACTCAATCGCTCCCTTTCACTCTCACTCAAACCATCACTCACTTTCACACTCTCCCAATCACTCACTTTCACACTCTCCCAATCACTCACTTTCACACTCTCCCAATCACTCACTTTCACACTCTCCCAATCAATCACTTTCACACTCTCCCAATCAATCACTTCACACTCTCCCAATCAATCACTTTCACACTCTCCCAATCAATCACTTTCACACTCTCCCAATCAATCACTTTCACACTCTCCCAATCAATCACTTTCACACTCTCCCAATCAATCACTTTCACACTCACTCAAACAATCACTCACTTTCACTCACTCAAACAATCACTCACTTTCACACTCTCCCAATCAAACACTTTCACTCTCACTCAATCATTCACTTTCACACCCTCCCAATCAATCACTTTCACACTCACTCAAACAATCGCTCACTTTCACACTCTCCCAATCACTCACTTTCACACTCTCCCAATCACTCACTTTCACACTCTCCCAATCACTCACTTTCACACACTCCCAATCAATCACTTTCACTCTCATTCAATCACCAACTTTCACACTCTAGCAATCAATCACTTTCATTCTCACTTTCATCACTCAATTTCACACACTCCCAATCAATCACTTTCACTCACATTAATTACTCACTTTCACACTCTCCCAATCAATCACTTTCACTCTCACTCAAACAATCGCTCACTTTCACGCTCTCCCAATCAATCACTTCCATTCTCACTCAAACCATCGCTCACTTTCACACTCTCCCAATCGCTCACTTTCACACTCTCCCAATCGCTCACTTTCACACTCTCCCAATCAATCACTTCCACTCTCACTCAAACCGTCGCTCACCTTCACACTCTCCCAACCAATCACTTTCACTCTCACTCAAACAATCACTCACTTTCACTCTCTCCCAATCAATCATTTTCACTCTCACTCAAACACTGACTTTCACACTCTCCCAATCAATCACTTTCACACTCACTCAAACAATCGCTCACTTTCGCACTCTCCCAATCGCTCACTTTCACGCTCTCCCAATCACTCACTTTCATACTCTCCCAATCAATCACTTTCACTCTCACTCAAGCCGTCGCTCACTTCCACACTCTCCCAACCAATCACTTTCACTCTCACACAAACCATCGCTCACTTTTACACTCCCCCAATCAATCACTTTCACTCTCACTCAAACCATCGCTCATTTTCACACTCTCCCAAACAATCACCTTCACTCACTCAAACAATCACTCACTTTCACACTCTCCCAATCACTCACTTTCACACTCTCCCAATCACTCACTTTCACACTCTCCCAATCACTCACTTTCACACTCTCCCAATCACTCACTTTCACACTCTCCCAATCACTCACTTTCACACTCTCCCAATCACTCACTTTCACACTCTCCCAATCACTCACTTTCACACTCTCCCAATCAATCACTTTCACTCTCACTCAAACCATCACTCACTTTCACACTCTCCCAATCAAACACTTTCACTCTCACTCACAATCACTCACTTTCACACCCTCCCAATCAATCACTTTCACTCTTACTCAAACAATCACTCACTTTCACACTCTCCCAATCAATCATTTTCACTCTCACTCAATCACTCACTTTCACACTCTCCCAATCAATCACTTTCACACTCACTCAAACAATCGCTCACTTTCACACTCTCCCAATCGCTCACTTTCACGCTCTCCTAATCACTCACTTTCATACTCTCCCAATCAATCACTTTCACTCTCACTCAAGCTGTCGCTCACTTTCACACTCTCCCAACCAATCACTTTCACTCTCAAACCATCACTCACTTTTACACTCCCCCAATCAAACACTTTCACTCTCACTCACAATCACTCACTTTCACACCCTCCCCATCAATCACTTTCACTCTCACTCACAATCACTCACTTTCACACTCTCCCAATCAATCACTTTCACACTCACTCAAACCATCGCTCACTTTCACACTCTCCCAATCAATCACTTTCACACTCACTCAAACCATCGCTCACTTTCACACTCTCCCAATCAATCACTTTCACTCTCACTCAAACAATCACTCGCTTTCACACATTCCCAATCAGTCACTTTCACTCATTCAATCGCTCACTTTCACACTCTAGCAATCAATCACTTTCACTCTCACTTTCATCACTCACTTTAACACACTCCCAATCAATCACTTCCACTCTCACTCAAACCATTGCTCACTTTCACACTCTCCCAATCACTCACTTTCACACTCTCCCAATCACTCACTTTCACACTCTCCCAATCAATCACTTTCACTCTCACTCAAACAATCACTCGCTTTCACACATTCCCAATCGGTCACTTTCACTCATTCAATCGCTCACTTTCACACTCTAGCAATCAATCACTTTCACCCTCACTTTCATCACTCACTTTAACACACTCCCAATCAATCACTTCCACTCTCACTCAAACCATTGCTCACTTTCACACTCTCCCAATCAATCACTTTCACTCTCACTCAAACCATCACTCACTTTCATGCTCTCCCAATCACTCACTTTCACACTCTCCCAATCAATCACTTTCACTCTCACTCAAACCATCGCTCACTTTCACACTCTAGCAATCACTTTCATCACTCACTTTCACACACTCCCAATCAATCACTTTCACTCTCTCATTAATTACTCACTTTCACACTCTCCCAATCAATCACTTTCACTCACTCAAACCATCGCTCACTTTCATGCTCTCCCAATCACTCACTTTCACACTCTCCCAATCACTTTCACTCTCACTCAAACCATCACTCACTTTCACACTCTCCCAATCAATGATTTTCACTCTCACTCAATCACTCACTTTCACACTCTCCCAATCAATCACTTTCACTCTCACTCAAACAATCACTCACTTTCACACACTCCCAATCGATCACTTTCGCTCTCATTCAATTGCTCACTTTCAAACTCTAGCAATCACTTTCACTTTCATACACTCCCAATCAATCGCTTTCACTCCCACTCAAACAATCGCTCACTTTCACACTCTCCCAATCAATCACTTCCACTCTCACTCAAACCATCGCTCACTTTCACGCTCTTCCTATCACTCACTTTCACACTCTCCCAATCAATCACTTTCACTCTTGCTCAAACCATCGCTCACTTTCACGCTCTCCCAATCACTCACTTTCATACTCTCCCAATCAATCACTTATACTCTCAAGCCGTCGCTCACTTTCACACTCTCCCAACCAATCACTTTCACTCTCACTCAAACCATCGCTCACTTTTACACTCTCCCAATCAATCACTTTCACTCTCACTCTAACCATCGCTCATTTTCACTCTCTCCCAATGAATCACTTTCACTCACTCAAACAATCGCTCACTTTCACACTCTCCCAATCAATCACTTTCACTCTCACTCAAACAATCGCTTACTTTCACACTCTCCCAATCACTCACTTTCACACTCTCCCAATCACTCACTTTCACACTCTCCAAATCACTCACTTTCACACTCTCCCAATCACTCACTTTCACACTCTCCCAATCGCTCAATTTCACACTCTCCCAATCACTCACTTTCACTCTCACTCAAACAATCACTCGCTTTCACACACTCCCAATCGATCACTTTCACTCACTCAATCACTCACTTTCACACTCTCCCAATCACTTTCACTCTCACTTTAATCACTCAATTTCACACACTCCCAATCAGTCACTTTCACTCTCACTCAAACAATCACTCACTTTCACACACTCCCAATCGCTCACTTTCTCTCTCATTCAATCACTCACTTTCAAACTCTCCCAATTGATCACTTTCACTCTCACTCCATCACTCTCACACTCTCCCAATCAATCACTTTCACTCTCACTCAATCAATCACTTTCACACACTCCCAATCGATCACTTTCACTTGCAAACACACTTTCATTTACTCGCTCTTGCTCATGCTCCCTGTCGTTCAAAGCTGTTTTAATGTTCCAAAGGTTTTCAGTTTGCTATTGAATATATACCAGGATATCGCAGCTAGAGCTGTAAAAGGAGGATTGTCTTCCTCCAACGTTCCAGCACGATGATGAAGCAATTCAATGGAAGATCACTCAGTGTTTCTGTAGAAGCCAGGACCAGAAGACCCAGCCATAAGTGCAGAGCTCTATCATGGCATGGAAAAGCAGAAATATAGCGGCAATCCTGGGAGAGAGATGTGCAAATGTAACTGCCCAGTGAGAGAGATGTGCAAATGTAACTGCCCAGTGAGAGAGATGTGCAAATGTAACTGCCCAGTGAGAGAGATGTGCAAATGTAACTGCCCAGTGAGAGAGATGTGCAAATGTAACTGCCCAGTGAGAGAGATGTGCAAATGTAACTGCCCAGTGAGAGAGATGTGCAAATGTAACTGCCCAGTGAGAGAGATGTGCAAATGTAACTGCCCAGTGAGAGAGATGTGCAAATGTAACTGCCCAGTGAGAGAGATATGCAAATGTAACTGCTCAGTGAGAGAGATGTGCAAATGTAACTGCCCAGTGAGAGAGATGTGCAAATGTAACTGCCCAGTGAGAGAGATGTGCAAATGTAACTGCCCAGTGAGAGAGATGTGCAAATGTAACTGCCCAGTGAGAGAGATGTGCAAATGTAACTGCCCAGTGAGAGAGATGTGCAAATGTAACTGCCCAGTGAGAGAGATGTGCAAATGTAACTGCCCAGTGAGAGAGATGTGCAAATGTAACTGCCCAGTGAGAGAGATGTGCAAATGTAACTGCCCCAAGAGAGAGATGTGCAATATCACCTGGGATCTAATGTGGAAGTGCTACATTAGCTCCTGAAAGAGGGAATGTGGACATGTAAAAGTATCTTCTGATAGTGGGAAGGTGGAAATATTTCAGTATCTGATGAGACAGATCTTGAGAAATCATACAGTAACTCCTGAAAGCGATAATGTGAAATTATTATAGAATGCTCAGAGACAGTTGAGGTGGAGATATGACATTATCTCATGTAAAATAACACGGGCAAATGTGACAGTACTTATTGCAAGATATCAAGTGGAAATGTTACAGGCTACCTTGAAATATAATCTTTCAATATTACAATAGAACCTGAGAGTTAATTTGTAAGTGCTAAATTACCTCATGAGAGAGAGAGAGAATGTGGGACTGTGACAATGGGCGGAATTTTCCCAGAATTGCAATAAGTGCAGTAGTGGGCGGGTGAAATAGAGTCCTTCCCGCCGATGAAAATGACAGGTTTTCACAACGTATTGTCCCGAACCCACCTCATTATTTATTCACTCCCGCGAAACACGGCATTTCCATGGTGAGCGGGCTCTCATTTGCCCGCTCGCCATCATCACGTTCTTGCATTACACCGCCTGCCATCTTTAAAAGACAGTTACCAGCAAAGCGCTCATTGCCACCAGCTCACCATCGCTGTCTGGCAGACATGGCCAGCAAAGGAAAAAATATTGCAGCATCCCACTTCAACGATGGGTCCCTCGAGCAACTGCTAGATGCTGGGATATGCTCTACCGCTGCTCTGGCCGCTGGATGGGCAGCAAAGTCACCAACTAGGCTTGGGAGGTGGTGGCAATGGTGGTCAGCACGAATGCCCTGCAGAGGAGGACAGCCACCCAAATTTCGCAAAAGGATGAATGATGATCTCCGTTCCGCCAGGGTAAGTCACTATTTTCATCACTCTCAAGTCTCTCACACACAAACGCATCACATATCCAGAGGGCCCTCACTCACTGCCATTACAGTGACATCACCATTTACTCTTTCACACTCACTGTCATTGTCCTCAACCTGTCCATGGGACCACTCACCATCAGGCCAGGCATACTTACCATCTAGCCTGGCAGGCATCCTGACACACTCTTCCCCGTGCAGGACAAACTGGCTCACGACAGTAGGGAAAGGTCGCAGGCAGGTGGAGGGATGCCAGAGATCAAAGTTCTGACAGAATTCAAAAACTGAGCCATCCAGCTGGCTGGCGATGACCGGGACCGGTCTTGTGCTGATGGTGAGGTCGGCAGTGCTCTACCAAGTGATGATCCAGCAGTGCAACATCCATCAGACAACCATGCCATCCCTCATGTTTTGAACCAACCCAGGGTTACAGGTATCTCTGGGACATACAACACTCCTCAGACTGCTGTTCTCGTCACATCCTGAGATCCACACTCAGTGCCATGCACCGCCATATGAACACACTCGACCTCTCCCTCCAGTAGCACCGATGCACCCTATTTCTAAGCTGCCCTTGCCCTCAGTTTCATTTTATTCTTTGTCTTATCCGACGCCTCAACAAGAAATTTTGTCTCTTTCTTTCAGGTGCAAAGGAACGCAAGCTCCAACAACTCATCGATACCAATGCCCATCGAGGACCCTCCACCCCTGCCCGACCCTCTGTCCCCATCCTGTCTTCCAATCCCAGCCCCGGCCGTGTATTCAGCATACCCCCTGACCCCCTCTCTGATGCTGAACGTTCAGTGCTCAGCAAAGGACTCAGTTTCATACCCTTACACCCTCATCTCAATGAATTTCGGGCTCGGCACGATGCTGAACTCTTCTTCCGCCACCTTCGCCTCTGTGCTCACTTCTTTGGGCAGGAGTCCTCTCCCCGTTCAACGGATCCTTTTACTCACCTCCAAAATTCTTCCTCCACCTGGACCCCTCCCTCTGGATTCTTACCTGCCCTTGATCTTTTCATTGAGAACTGTCGGCATGACATCAGTCGTCTCAATTTCTCTGCTCTTCTCACCCACTCTAACCTGTCTCTCTCTGAACTTGCTGCACTCCGTTCTCTCAGGTCCAACCCTGACATTGTCATCAAACCCGCTGACAAGGGTGGTGCTGTTGTTGTCTGGCGCACTGACATCTGCCTTGTAGAGGCTGAGCGTCTACTCGCAGACACTTCCTCCTACCTCCCCCTGGACCATGACCCCACCACTGAACATCAAGCCATTGTTTCTAGGACTGTCACTGACCTCATCTCCTCTGGAGATCTTCCTTCCACAGCTTACAACCTGATAGTCTTCCAACCTTGGATGGCCCGCTTCTACCTCCTACCCAAAATCCACAAACAGAACTGTCCCGGCAGACCGATCGTGTCAGCCTGTTCCTGCCCCATGAAACTCACTCATTTCTTGCTATCTTGACTCCATTCTCTCTCCCCTTGTCCAGTCTCTTCCCACCTACATCCGCAATTCCTCTGACACCCTACATCATAACAATTTCCAGCTCCCTGGCCCCAACTGCCTCCTCTTCACCATGGACGTCCAATCCCTCTACACCTCCATCCCCCACCGGGATGGTCTGAGGGCTCTCAGCTTTTTCCTCGAACAGAGGCCCGAACAATCCCCATCCACCATTATCCTCCATCTGGCTGAACTTGTTCTCTCACTGAACAATTTCTCCTTAAACTCCTCTCACTTCCTCCAAGTAAAAGATGTGGCTATGGGCACCCGCATGGGCCTCAGTTATGCCTGTCTCTTTATGGCATATGTGGAACATTCCTTGTTCCAGTCCTACTCAGGCCCCCTCTCACAACTCTTTCTCTGGTACGTCGATGACTGCTTCGGTGCTGCTTCAGGCTCTTGTCTGGACCTGGAAATATTTATTGATTTTGCTTCCAATTTCCACCCCTCCATCATTTTCACATGGTTCATCTCTGACACTTTCCTTCCCTTCTGTCCACAAGAAAGACCCAAACCTCCCTGTCGTTTGCCATTTTAACACTCCACCCTGCTCTCTTGCCCATATGTCTGTGCTTGGCTTGCTGCATTGTTCCATTGAAGCCCAACGCAAGCTGGAGGAACAGCACCTCATCTTCTGACTAGGCACTTTACAGCCTTCCGGACTGAATATTGAATTCAACAACTTTAGATCTTGAACTCCCTCCTCCATCCCCACCCCCTTTCCATTTCTTCCCCCTTTTGTTTTTTCCAATAATTTATATAGATTTTTCTTTTCCCACCTATTTCCACTATTTTTAAATCTTTTATGCCTTGCTAGCCTTTCCACCCCACCCCCACTAGTGCTGTACCTTGAGTGCCCTGCCATCCATTCTTAATTAGCACATTCGTTTAGATAATATCACCACCTTCAACACCTCTTTGTTCTTTTGTCTGTGACATCTTTTGATTATCTGCTCCTATCACTGCCTGCTTGTCCCTACAACCACACCGCCCCCCAACTTTTCACCATCCACCCCCCCCCCTCCAAACCAGCTTATATTTCACCCCTCTCCTTGGATTCACCCAGTTCTGTTGAAGGGTCATGAGGACTCGAAATGTCAACTCTTTTCTTCTCCGCGGATGCTGCCAGACCTGTTGAGTTTTCCCAGGTAATTCTGTTTTTGTTTCGGATTTCCAGCATCCACAGTTTTTTGTTTTTACATCTTCCCTTCACCCTCCCCCCCCCCACCCCGCGGCATTCCGCAGGGATCGTTCTCTCCGGGACACCCTGGTCCACTCCTCCATCACCCCCTACACCTCAACCCCCTCCCTGGGCACCTTCACATACAACCGCAGAAGGTGCAACACCTGCCTCTTTACTTCCCCTATTCCCACCGTCCAAGAGCCCAAACACTCCTTTCAAATTAAGCAACATTTCGCTTGCACTTCCCTCAATTTAGTCTACTGCATTCGCTGCTCCCAACGCGGTTTCCTCTACGTTGGAGAGATCAAACGCAGACTGGGTAACTGCTTTGCAGAACACCTTCGGTCTGTCCGCTAGCATGCCCAGACCTCCCTGTCACTTGCCATATCAACACACCATCTTGCTCTCATGCCCACATGTCTGTCCTTGGCTTGCTGCAATGTTCCAGTGAAGCTCAACGCAAACTGGAGGAATAGCAACTCATCTTCCAACTAGGCATTTTACAGCCTTCCAGACTAAATATTGAGTTCAACAACTTTCGATCATGAACTCTCTCCTCCATCCCCACCCCCTTTCCGATCCCCTTTTCCCAATAATTTATATATATTTTTCTTTTCCCACCTATTTCCATTATTTTTAAATGTATTTCCATCCATTGTTTTATCTCTACCTTTCAGCCTATTTCGATTCCTTCCCCCACTGCACCCCCACTAGGGCTATCTGTACCTTGTTTGTCCTGCTTTCTACCCTTAATGTCACCATTAGCATATTCCTTAGATAATATCATCACTGTCAACACCTCTTTGTCCTTTTGTCTATGACATCTTTTGGAAATCTCCACCTATCATTGGCCCTCTATCCAGCTCTACCTGTCCCACCTCCCCCTTAAACCAGCTTATATTTCACCTCTTTTCTACTTTTCCTTAGTTCTGATGAAGAGTCATTCGGACTTGAAACGTTAACTGTGTTCCTCTCTGCAGATGCTGTCAGACCTGCTGAGTTTTTCCAGGTATTTTTGTTTTTGTTTTATATTTCCCGCATCCACAGTTTTTTGCTTTAAACCATGCCATGAATGATGTGTCCTCTTTCACAGGCCACTGCCATGCACTAATTATCTCCCCTTGCTTTTGCAGGCACATCTGCCAAACAGCCGACTGAGTCCATGACCCAGGGACTCCAATCAAGCCCTGAAGAAACCTCTGAAGAGGAATGTGAAGGCACCCTCCCTGAAGACCCGTCACATCGCTCACCCACCAGCGCAGAAACATATGCCCCAGTGACCTAGTTTTAGAGTAGCCTTGGGATCACAATCTGGTGAGCACATTGCACGTTCTGATCCAAAGCAGGCGGAGGCAGGGCCTTCCCAGGTCCCCGGCACTTGGAGAACTGCAGGAGGCCAGAACATTGCTGAGTCCGATTCAGATAATGAGCCTCTGGACTCGGTCATGTCACAGTTGCTGGAGCTGCAAAGGCAAGCCAGGGAACAACAGGAAGGGATGTGCGCTGCACTCCTCAGATTGCAAGGCACGATGGTGGAGTCAGTCGGTCATCAGGCTGAGGAGATAATGCCGGCATTGCCACACACCAATGTTAACACTGACAGGATGGCGGCTGCTATGGAGACCTTGGTCCAGTACATCACTGCTGCGTGGGCTTAACTCCGTCGCTGATGCCATAGTTGGCTTCCGACAGTGTGTACGCGAGAGAGGTGCTGGGCAGCTTGATCTCACTTCAGCTATCCTTTCCACTCATGGAGTCAGCCTGGGTCCCTTGGGCATCCATAGGGAGGAGGATCAGCAAGTGCACGTTCCGGGGCGGTCCACCCAGGTGACTCTGGGAGTGACTGGCCCATCTGAATCCGCTCTTCCTGTGACCTCCGCAGCTTCAGCTTCACAAGCCAAGGAGGGTGCCACTGCCACGCAGTAGGATCCCAAAAGCAGGCGGGGGTCCACCAAGTCTCAGCCCTCCTGAGGGCAAAGTCATCACAGACAGGGTGTTGCACTCAGCAGGCTGCCTGCAGCTCTGCTTTGGATGTCTGGGAGCAGCGAGACAAAGTGGCACAATTAAGAAAGTTAAGTAGAAGTAGTTGCACAGCTTGGGCCAGATCAAGTGTTGATCACTTGTACATACTTTTCACTCTTGTCAATAAACTCCTAAGAATGTCTCCCTGCCTGTGGCTCCTTGTTCTGATGAGCAGTGGTCTTGTCACCCAGATTTTAAACCTTTCTGCACAAGTTAAAAGTCTGGGGTCTCTTCCCTGTGCTTTGTGCAGCCTCCAGACCACAGTGATGGTCCAGCCTCACACTCCCTGGAAACATTAATAATGTCTGCCCCTTGGCAGTTCTGGTCATTGCTGCCAGAATGTAGTGGGCAGGTGCCACAGAGTGTTCTCATTCTCTCTTTGTGCTCTCAGCACCTTTAAGGTGAGGGGGCTGGCCCCCATCACACCAGCACCGGCGACCAGTGATACTGTGTCCTGGCTGCGTCTGTATGATACGACCCTGACCATGGAGCACAAGCGAGCTTCCCTCGGCCAGACAGAAGCCTGACATTCTCAGTGGCTATATGAAGATCTATGGAGTGTCCTTGCTGCATATTGTCGTCATCCTGCGATTGAGCGACTATTAGCATCTCCACTGCATCTCCATGACAGGAGCATTCAGACAGAGGGTATTGGCGCTGCTATCAGCCAGACTGGAGTCAAACATTCATAACTGTGATGTGAGGATCTGTGGGCTCACCTCACTGCATGTCATCGTCATCCTCCACAAATCTGGCAGCTATGAGAGCCTCCCAAGCGTGTCTGCCTCGTCGAGCCAGAGCGAGAGACTCATCCCTATCATTGTCACCATTGAGGACCCCTTCACCCTCATCCTTGTCAGTGTCATCCTTATCAGAGGAGATGTGCAGTTCCTCCATCTCCTCCTCATCCAGCTCCTCGCCCCTTTGCAGCACCAGGTTGTAAAGGGCGCAGTAGGCGACGACGATGTGTGACACCCTCTGCGGACTGTATTGCAGGACTCCACCAGTCCGAGTCAGGCACTGGAACTGCTTCTTCAGCATCCCGATGGTCTGATCCACCAAGGTGCGAGTTGCAGCATGAGCCTTATTATACCTTCGCACTACTGTAGTCTGAGGCCACCGCATGGGCATCATCAGCCACAGCCTCTGCGGGTAGCCCTTGTTCCAAAGGAGCCAACCCTGCAGCCTCTGTGGACACTGGAAGACTATAGGGATCCGCAAGTGACTCAGGATGTAGACACCATGCACACTCCCTGGAAACCACGCGCACACCTGCAGGACGCATTTCTAGTGGTCACATACCAACTGCATGTTCAGTGAGTGGAAGCCCTTGCGGTTGATGAAGTCCACCTAGTGTAGCGATGGAGACCTGAACGTCACATGCATGCAGTCAATCACACCCTGCACCTGTGGGATTCCTGAGATCAGGGTGAATCCAATGGTCCTTGCATCCTGGCCACCCTGTTCCCCAGTGAAATGCACAAAGTTGTGTGCCATGGAGAAGATGGCATCCGTGACCTCATGGATGCATTTGTAGGCGGCAGATTGTGAAATAGCATAGAGGTCACCAGTGGAGCCCTGAAAGGAGCCACTGGCATAGAAATTGGGCACTGTGGTCACTTCCACAGCCACTGGCAGTGGATGCCCTACCATGTCCCCTTGGCGCCAAGTCCTGCAGTAAGTGGCAGATGTGAACCACCAGGTCCCTAGACATGCGCAGTCATTGGCCACACTGGTTCTTAGGCATCTGCAGGATTGCCAGGCGGCGTCGAAAGACTCTAGCTGTCTCTTGACGCCGACCATCCATGGTTCGCTGTCGCTCCTGGACAGCATGTGCGGGAGCCCCTGCTACCCTTTCTTCATGAGGTTATTGCTCCTGCCTTTGCGCAGCCAGGAGCCTCGGTCACTCTCTCCTCTGTCTCCTACAGCCTCTGTAGACCATCGGGTATACAGCTAAGTCACCAAGGTCGATGATCCTGACGTAGTCCTCCTGCAGCATGAAAGAGAGAGAGGGAGATGTGTTTATCATGGCTGTACTTAGCACCTCCCCTGGCCCAGTGTGACCGCCCTTTAATGCTTCTTGGATAGCGCTGGTCACCCCTCGGATGGCCAGAGATGAGCGCACTGCATGGCTGCCCTGTCAACCTACGACATGGGGGACACTGGACCAAACCGGGATGCTGAGATTACAAAGGGCTGTGAGCGCTTCAATTAGCGACTGCTACATGGCCAGCGTTGGTGAGGAAATTGTACAACGTGTGCAGCCCAACAGCCCTCCTGTCCAATAAAGTGGTGGTGGACTTGAAGTCTGTGCTGGGGTGTGGGGAGGACGGGGGTGAGGAGTAAGGTCTGGAGCACTCGGTGGTCCTTTGGTGCCTCTGCATCGCTTGCATGGGCGGGCAGGCTAGGAGCCTGATCCCAATCATATCACTGTGGCTGCCACTGACCTGTCTCAGTTGCAGAAACATGGTCAGTTTATATAGATGTCCCTAACACGTGGCCACTTCCCTCACTTACCCTGACCCCCCAACTTGGCTGCCTGTGTGTGGGATTCAGCGCCAGGGCAGCACTTGACCCCCCCCCCACAACCACCACCACCACCACCACTGACAATGGCCGCCTCCGAGGTTGGCCAGCACTTGCCTCAGGAAACGTGCTCACCACCCCCCCTCCCTACGCCCCCCCAAACAGTCATCTCTGAGGCTAGGCATCAGTGCCCACTGCCCCGCCCGGTGCCCCTGAGGCCTGTGAACAACAGGCGAGCTGTGGAGAACGCTGCTATTCACTCACCTCAGTTCCCCCAAAGTGAAGGCCGCCAAGTGCAAGTTGCCTGCGTGCTGTTGTGCAACACATTGCGTGTTTTCCCACCAATGTGGATGGGCGATATGGTACGTTTCCAATGTTGATGTATTTCAATTAGCTCCCCTCTGACTGATGTCAGGAAACACGGCCCGCTGTCATGAAGCAGGTCGCGCCATATTTTCTGCGCATGCCACCTATCACCCCCACTGCCAGCGGGCTCAGAAAATTCTACCCAATACCTCCTGAGAGAAATCATACGAAATTGATCCAGTAACTACTGAGGCAGATGTGCAAACAATATAGTATCTCCTGAGAGAGAGCATATGGAAATGTGACAATGCTAAAATATATCAGAAATCATGTTGAAATGTAACAATGTCTCCTGAGAGATTACATAGAGTAATTACCAAGTCTCCTGAGAAAGATAACATGGAATTGGCCCAGAAACGTCTGAAAAACAAAGCATGTAAATGTTACTGTATCATTTGAGAGATAAGATATTGAAGTATGAGAAAACCGCCTGTGGGAGGTACTGTGAAAACATTACTTCTCTCAGGAGGTATTATAATGTGTTCGAGCAGATAATGTGGAAGTAATATGGTATCTCATTAAAGAGATAATGAAAATGTTACAATATCTCCTGAGATAATGAGGAATAGATAATGTTTTTTTTATTCATTCACAGGATGTGGGCATCGCTGGCTAGGCCAGCATTTATTGCCCATCCCTAATTACCTTTGTTCAGGGGGCATTCAAGAGTCAACCACATTGCTGTGGGTCTGGAGTCACATGTGGGCTAGACCAGGTAAGGACAGCAGATTCCCTTCCCTAAAGGACATTAGCGAACCAGATGGGTTTTTACGACAGTGGACAATGGTTTCATGGTCATCGTTCAACTTTTAATTCCAGATTGTTATTAAATTCAAATCCCACCATCTTCTGTGGTGGAATTCGAACCTGGACCCCCGACCATTATCCTGGGTCTCTGGATTACCAGTCCAGTGACAGTACCACTGCTGTCTTTCTTCAGAGCTATTGCAAACAATACAGTATCTCCTGAAATAGATAAATGTCAATGTGGCAATATCTCCTGAGAAAGTGAATGTGGACATGTTACAGTTTCTTCTGAGACAGATAATGTTGATATGTTACAGTATCTGCTAAAACAGTGCGAATTTGTTACACTACCTCCTGAAGCAGATAATGTGGACATGTTGCAGTATCTCTGAGATAGAAAATGTGGAAATATCAGTGTTGCCTGAGAAATATAGTATGGACATGTTACAGATCTCCTGAGACAAATAATGTGGGTATATTACAGTACCTCCTGAAACAGATAATGCTGATATGTAACAATATGTCCTGAGACAGATGATGTGATCTCCTGAGATGGATAAGTAGGACATGTAATAGTATCTCCTGTGTCAAATAGTTTGGATATGCTACAGTACCCCCCGGTCACAAAAGGTGGATATGCTACAGTATCCCCTGGGACAGATAATATGAACATGTTGCAGTATCTGAGACAGATAATGTGGAAATATTACAGTACCTCCTGAGAGTCGTAATGTGGAAAGGATCCAGTTTTTCCTGAGAGAGAGATTGTCAATGGTTACATGCCTGCTGTTAGAGCTAATATGGAAACGTTCAAGTATCCTTTGTGATAAATAATTCAGAAATGGTACAGACTTGTGTAAATAGTAAAATATCTTCTAAGAGAGTTTCTGATGAAAGCTCACTGACCTGAAAGGTTAGCTATGTTTTTCTCTTCACTGACTTGTTGAGTATGCCAGCATTTTTGATTTTTATTTCAGTTTTTCCATCATCTGCAGTAGTTTTAGTATACACAACTGGATAGGCATTATACACCATCAACCACTGAGAAAGATATAGAATCTTCAGGGAAATAATGGTTCATGAGTACTGATAATGGGGTCTTTAATTAGCCAAATATAGACTGGGATAGTAATGCTGTAAAGGACAGAGAGGAAGAAAACTTGATCTGTAGCATTATGGACAATGATGCAGGAAATATTTCTGGATCTGGTTCTGTGGAAAGAGGTGAGTCAAGTGGATCACATAGAGGGACAGTAAACAAGGTTTAGATTAGCAATGGAAATAGACAAGGAGCAACCTAGAGTAAAAATTTTTATTTGGATGAGGGCCAGGTTGAGAACAGATCTGTGCCAGGTTATTGGAGTGAAAGATTCGTGGGAAAATTTGTAATAGAAGAGAATTAAAGAGGAGTTGGTTTGAGTCCAGTCGTGGTACGTTCACAATGAGGGGGTATGGTAGGGCAACCATAGCCAGAGTTCCTTGAAGAGATAGAAAATAAAGTGAAGATTTAAAAAGTGTGTTTGGCAGATCTTCCCTTTTGTCCTTTTTCTACACCCCATACCCGCTCTTCCTCCCCTTTACCTAACTGTTAGAAATGTGATAGATTTTCTGATCAAAGGTCATTGGCCAGAAATGTTAACACTGATTCTCTCTGCACAGATGCTGCCTGACCTGAGTATTTGCAGTCATTTGTGTTTCTTATTTATAATTATTGTCTATGATTGACATCAGGTTGATTGTACAAGTGAGAACCAGACTGAATGTCAGAAGTTCAAAGGGGAAATGAGAAAGGAGTAAAGATGTAGAGAAGGTATGAGAAGAGACTGGTAACTAACAACAAGGAGAATTTAAAGATTTTCTATAAGCATCCAGATTATGAAAGGCTAATAAGAAGAGGGATGGGGCCAATTAGGGACCACAAAGAGAATCTATACGTGGAGGCAGAGTGCATGGCTGAGATGCAAAATGTGTACTTTGCATCTGTCTTTACCAAAAACGGAGATGCTTCCAAAGTCAGTGAAATGAAAGGTAGTTGATACAGAGGAGTATTAGAAAGGCTGACTGTACTTAAAGAGTTGATGAGTCACCAGGATCTGATAGGACACACCCAAGGATGCCGAAAAAAGTAAGGGCCAAAGTTGCAGAAGAACTGATCAAAACATTCCAATCCTCCTTCGATACAGGGGTTGGTTTCAGTGGGCTGGACAATTGCAGGTGTTGCACAGATTTTCAAAAAAAAAAGTGTGTAAGACTAAACCCAGCCCAGCAGCTACAAGCCAGTCAGTTTAACTTCAGTGGTGGGAAAGTGTTTAGAAATGATAATCCGGGATAAAATTAACAGTGACTTAGATAAGGGCGGATTAATTAAGAAAAGCCAGCATGGCTTTGTTAAAGGTAAATTATGTTTGACTAACTTGGTTGAGTTTTTTGAGAGATAACAGAGTGTCGATGAGGCTAATATGATTGCTGTGGTGTATCTGGACTTCCATGAGGCATTTAATAAAGTGCCACATAATAGGCTTGTCAGCAAAGTTGAAGCCAATGGGAAAAAAGGGGAAAGTGGTAGCATGACTACAAGGCTGGCTGAGTGATAGGAAACAGAGCATGGCGGACATTTTTTTTTTCAGACTGGAGAAAGGTATACAATGGGATTCCTCAGGGGCCGGTGCTAGGACCACTGCTTTTCTTGATATACCTTGATGACTTAGACATGGGTGTACAAAACACAGTTTCAAAATTTGCATATGACACAAAACTTGGAAGTATTGTGGCCTGCAATATGTGGTGGTTGGGGGTGAGGGGGGGGGGGAGGGGGGTGGGGGTGGCACGCGGGAGTAGTGATAGATTTGAAGAGGACATAGGCAGGATGGTGAAATGGGCGGACCCCTGGCAGATAAAATTTAATGCAGAGAAATGTGAGGTGATACATTTCAGTAGGAAGAATGAGGTAAAAGCAATATAAACTAGAGGGTACTATTCTAAAGGGTTGTGCTGGAACAGAGACCTGGGGATATTTGTGCACAACTTGTTGAAGGTGTGACAGGGTAGTTTGAGAAATTACTTAAAAAGGCATATGCAATCAATGGTCTTTATGAATAGAATTGTAGATTACAAGAGCAAGGAAATTATGATGAACCTTTATAAAACACTGGTTCAACATCATCAAGAATATTTTTTCCAATTCTGGCCAGTGCACTTTAGGGAGGAATGCAAAGGCTTTAAAGAGAGTGTTCCAGAAAATCTATGAGAATGGTTCCAGGATGAGGGACTTCAGTTACATCGATAACTGGGATTGTTCTCTATAGAGAAGATCAGGCTGAGAGGTGATTTGATGGTGACGTTCAAAATCATGAACAGAGGAGTCTAGACAAGAGTAGAGAGCGAGAAACTGTTCCCTTTGGTGGTAGAGTCGAGAACCACAGGACACAAATACAAGATGATTTGCCAAAGGACACCAAAGGCAACATCAGGAAAAACAATGATGCAGCCAGTGGTTGGGATGCACTGTCTGAGCAGTTAGTGGCGGCAGAATCAATTGTGGCTTTCAAAAGAGAATTTGATCAGCATCTGAAGATTTTTTAAAATGGTGTTACGGGGGAAGGGCGGGGGAGTGGGACTAGCTGAGTTCTTACAGACCAACAGCACAGACTCAATAGGCTGAATGGTCTCCTGAACTGTAACCATTCTAAGATTCTATGATGAGAGAGATAAGTTGGAAATGATACACTTTTTCCTAATGGCATAATGTGAAAATGTTTCATGAGCGAGTTGTTCCCAAGAGATCATCTTGAAAATTTTACAATATCTCCTGAGAGGGATGATGTAGAAACGATACAGTATCCCCTGGAGGAAATTGTGGGGAAACATGACAGTATCTCCTTGGAAATATTGTAGTGCCCCACGATAGAGATAATGTGGAACTGAGAGTTCATTCTGAGAGAGAGAGACTGGAGAGTTACCGTATCTTCAGGGATAGATAATCTGCAAATGGTACTATGTCCTGTGAGAGAAATGGAGATGTTACATTATCCTACCTCCTAAAAGTTAATGTGGAAATGTAACGAGATCACCTCGGAGAGGTAAGGTTGAAATGGTAGAGTATCTCTAAGGAAGGTAATGTGGAAATGTTACAATATCTTTTCAGTGACCATGTTTAAATGTGTCATCCTCCTGAGAGATAGAGGAGACGTGTCAGTACCTTATGAGAGAGACCATGTGAAAACAATTTAAGTATCTACTGAGAAGTAATTTGGAAATGATACAGTGTCTGCTGAGAGAGAAAATGTGAGTGATACAGAATTCCTGAGAGATGACTTGGGATTGTTATTGTATCTCCTGGAAGAAAAAATCTCTCAAGATGTTACAGTATCTCCTTAAGAGAGATATTGTGGAATTTTTAGTGTCTCCTGAGAGACATCATGTCAAAATGATACAATATCTCTAAGAAAGATAATGTGGAAACGTTACAGAATCACATGGGTGATCATTTAGAACTGTGACAGTATCTCTCTCAGAACTCGAACAGAAACTAGCTAACTGTAGTAATCTGATGTGTAATATACCTTTAAGACAAGTGTTGTAATGTAAGATCACATGACCTAAATATCCAATAACAGAATAGCGCAGGCTACCTCTGAGAGAGAGTCTTGAGTTAGACACTGAAGAATGAAGACAGAGTTTTAAGTTATGAGCACACAAGTGTAGCTGCTGAGTTTAATTTGTAAATAAACAACATGTGTTTATTCTAACAATGATCTACTGATGTTCTCCACTTCAGTACCAACCCAGTCACTCTGAAACAAATGTGCAACCCGGTTCCTTCAGCCCCAACAACGCAAGGGCACTGAATCCAACAAACTGGCGACGAGAGTCAAAGCACGAAAAACCACAAAACAACGAGGTAAAAAGCGAGGAAAAATGAAGAAAATCGGAAGAACCAAAATCGGGCCATGCCTCGCACGGTAGTTGTAAGTTAAAGAAAATTTCATTCTGAGCATTGAAGTAATCCCCTCAGGGCATGCCGCAATTTGGAAGAGCGGAGCCTTTCGACCCAACCACAGATGACTGGTGTCTCTATGTTGAATACCTTGCATTCTTCTTCCAGGCGAATGACATTGCAGGGGAGAAGAGGCATGCGATCCTTCTGTCCACGTGTGGGAAGAAGACATACAGATTAATTCGAAATCTGTTGGTGCCCGGTGCCCCAGACTCAAAATTTTGATGACTTAGTGAGTCTCAAAGAATAATTAGCAGCTCAAGCCGTCAGTGATGATGTTTAAATTTCACACAAGAAATATAGCTGCAGGGGAGACAGTTGCTTGTTACGTGGAAAGTCTGAAGCAATTAACTGAATATTGAGAGTTTAGTACTTCTATCAATGATGTGCTTAGAGATTGTTTGGTGTGTGGTATAAGCGAAAATGCGATTCAGAGGAGATTACTGGCTGAAACAAATTTAGATTTTCAGAAGGCATTGAAGATTGCTCTGGCATTTCCATTCTGGCAATGGAAGATGCAGTATGAGACTCGAGCCACACAAGAAGTGCAAAATGGCATCGCCTCCATGTTGGGCAGGGAGCCTCAGCCAAAAAGAGCACGGAAGTGCAGAGCTTTACTCAGAAGTGGGAAGCAGCCACCGCTGCTTCACCTCACAAATTAAAAGGGATAACTTAGCAGCAAAAACATGGCACAATGGTAACAGAGATGGAAGCAGACAACTTTGTAGTGAACCACAGTGTAAAAAGATCAAATGTATCTTCTGCCATTGATATAGACAACTCTTGAGAGATTGTAAAGATGGAATCAGGCAGACTTGCAGACAAGCAAAAAGCCAATGAGATAAACAGCGTTGAAAAGCCTGAAGTAATAGATCCTGATATCTATTTGTTATATAATTTAAAGGTAAGAAGAACAGAGCCTATCAATGTAACCATGAGAGTGTTAGAGAAGCCTATCAGAACGGAGGTGGATACTGGTGCATCCACTATAGTGATTGGTGAGTATGCTTTTAAATACCTGAATCACGGAGAACATAAGCTGAATTTAGAAGAAACTGATGACAAGTTAAAAACTAACACAGGAGAAGACATACAAGTCAAGGACATATGTAAAGTCACAGTACATTACGGAGCTCAAACAGTGAAATTACCCTTGATGGTAGAAGCAGATGAGGGACCGAGTCTCCTCAGATGAAGCTGGCTGAAAGAAATTAAATTGGAATGGATGGAAATCTTTCAACTGAGAACTAATGAGCTATCACAGCTACTACAAAAATATGCCTCAGTTTTCAAGGAAGAACTTGGAAACCTTGAGAAGTAAAAATTCATGTAGATCCAGAGGCAACACCAAGATTCATGAAGGCAAGACCAGCACCTTATGGAATGTGGGAAAAGGTAGGCGACAAACTGGACAGATTAGAAAAACTGGGAGTGATACACCAGTGCAGTTTTCAGAGTGGGCAGCACCAATTGTACCTGTTCTCAAATCTGACTGAAGTATCAGAATATGTGGGGACTACAAGTTAACAGTTAATAAAGTGGCAAAATTGTATAGACATCCCATACCTAAAATTGAAGATTTATACTCTAAATTGGCAGATGAAATGGCCTACACAAAGTTAGATTAGATTCATACCTATCAACAATTGGAATTAGAGAAAGCCTCCCGGAAGTTTGTCACCATGAATACACACAAAGGGTTGTACCAATACACCTGTTTACTTTTTGGCATATCTTCTGCTTGCACCATATTGCAAAGAACCATGGAAAGCTTACTGCAGGGATTGCCCCATGTTGTAGTTTATTTGGATGACGTTCTCGTGACTGGACTCACTGAAAAGGAACATTTGATCAACTTGAAAGAAGTTCTTAAATGTTTTTCACAGGTTGGAGTGAGATTGAGAAAGGAAAAGTGCATATTCCAGGCAAAAGAGGTAACTTACCTAGATCACAAGGTAGATTCACATGGCCTACATCCAATTGAAGAAAAATTGAAAGCCATTAAAGAAGCCCAAGAGCCAAAGAATACATCCGAACTGAAATCATTCTTGGAGATGATCAATTGCTATGGGAGCTTCTTGCCTAATTTGTCAACAGAACTGGCACCCCTGTATTACTTGCTCAAGAAAAACCAGAGATGTTCATGGGAAATGCCACAAGAAGAAGCTTTCACAAAAGTGAAACAGTTGTTACAAACACCTACACTTCTAGTGCATTTTGATCCAAAAAAAGAGTTGATATTAACATGTGACGCATCATCCTGTGGAGTGGGAGCAGTGCTTTTCCATCGAATGGATGGTGGATCAGAATGACCTATAGGATATGTATCGAGAACACTCAGTACTGCAGAGAAAAAGTACTCTCAACTTGAAAAAGAATGGCAATCATTTTCGGTGCTAAGAAGTTTCATCAATATATACAGGGTTGTCATTTTATTGTCATAATGGACTACAAGCCATTGTTAGGATTATTCAGTGAAGATAAGGCTATACTCCCTGCAGCCTCAGGAAGAGTACAAAGATGGGCATTGATCTTAGCAGCGTACGAGTATACTTTTATTTATAGACCCGGAAATCAAATCACAAATGCAGATGCACTCAGTAATTTACCCTTGCAAGTAAAAGATGGGGATGTTCCAATTCCTCAGGAATTTGTTTTGTTACTAAACTTCCTGGACTCATCACCGATACGTACAAGACAAATCAAAGATTGGACAAATTGAGACCCAGTCTTATTCAAAATGAGAAATCAAGTTCTTCATTGCTGGTCACAAGAACAAGAATCTGATTAAATGAAACTGTATTTCCAGAGAAGGTACAAGATAACCAGCCAGGAAGATATTTCATTATGGGGAGCTCGAGTGATTGTTCCTCCAAAAGGACGAAAGTCACTGTTATCTGAACTTCACAGCTTGACATGCAGCCTCTCCCATAATTAAGTGGGCCTGGCATCCATGTTTCTTGCCGTGATAGGCTGGACTGAATTCCGCCTTCTCCTGTTGGCAATTGTATAGTGTGTATGTTACTTGCCACTTATCAGCTCAAACCTGAATATTGTCCAGGTGTTGCTGCATGTGAATACGGACTGCTTCAGTATCTGAGGAATCGTGAGTGGTACTTACCACTATGAAATCATCAGCAAACCTCCCCATTCCTGACCTCATGATGGAGGGAAGGTTATTGAAGCAGCTGAAGATGGTTGTGCCTGGGACACTACCCTGAGGAACTCCTGCAGCAATGTCCTGCAACTGAGAGGATTGGCCTCCAACAACTGCAGCTATCTTCCTTTGTGCTAGGTATGACTCTAACTCTTGGAAAGATTTCCCCCGATTCCCATTGACTTCAATTTTGTTAGGGCTCCTTGATGCCACACTCAGTCAACTGCTGCCTTGATGTCAAGGGCAGTCAACCATGCCTTACCTCTTGAATTCAGCTCTTTTGTTGATGTTTGGACCAAGGCTGTAATGAGATATGGAGTCAAGTGGCCCTGGTGGTACCCAAGCTGAGCATCAATGAGCAGATTATTGCAGTGTAAATGCCACTTGATAACACTGTCAACAACACTTTTCATCACTTTACTGATGACTGAGAGTAGACTGATGGGGCAGTAATTGGCCGGATAGGATTTGTCCTGCTTTTTGTGGACAGGGCAAATCTGGGCAATTTTCCATATTGTTGGGTAGATGTCAGTGCTGTACTGGAGATGTTTGGCTAGGGGCACCGCTAGTTCTGGAGCACAAGTCTTCAGTTCTATTGCTGAAAAGTTGCCAGGACCCATAGACTTCAGCCGTTTCTTGATAGCACGTAGAGTGAATTGAAATTACTTGTGACTGTAACCCCAGGGACCTCAGGAGGAACCTGAGATGGATCATGCACTAGGCACTTCTGGCTGCAGATGGTTGCAAATGCGTCAGCCTTGTCTTTTGCACTGATGTATTGGGTTCCACCACCATTGAGGAAGGTGATGTTTGTGGAGCCGCCTGTTAGTTGTTTAATTGTTTACCAACATTTACGACTGGATGTAGCAGGATTGCAAAGTTTAGATATGATCCTTTGGTTGTGGGATCACTTAGCTCTGCTTGTCGCATGCTGCTTCCGCTGTTTAACATGCGTGCAGGCCTGTTTTGTAGCTTTATCAGGTTGGCATCTCATCTTTAGGCATGCCCGGTGCTACTCCAGACATGCTCTCCTGTACTCCTCATTGAATCAGGGTAATGGTAAAGTAAAGATATGCTAGGCCATGAAATTACAGACTGCAGCTGAATATGGGTTCAAATCCCACCATGGCAACTGGTGGAATTTAAATTCAATGAATAAATTTGGAATTAAAGGCTAATCTCAGTAATGGTGACCGTGAAATCTGTCGATTGTCGTAAAAACCCATCTGCTCGCTAATTTCTTTAGGAAAGGAAATCTGTCATCCTCACCCGGTCTGGCCTACATGTGACTCCAAACCAATAGCAATCTGGTTGGCTCTTAAATGCCTTCTGAAATGGCCTAGCAATCAGTCAGTTGTATCAAACTGCTACAGGATGAAACTGGATGGACCACCTGAAACAACAATGGCACACGCAGCTCTGTCAACCCTGCAATGTTCTCCTTGCTAATATCTAGGGGCTTGTGCCAAAATTGGGAGATCTGTCCCACAGAATAGTCAGGAAACAGCCTGACATAGTCATACTGACCAAATCGTACCTAACAGACAATGTCCCAGACACCTCCAGGACAGACCCACCAGAGGTGACAACATAGTGGTTACAGTTGGGAGGGAGTTGTCCTAGGAGTCCTCAATGTTGACTCTGGACTCCATGGAGTCACATGGCATCAGGTCAAACATGGGCAAGGAAACCTCCTGCTGATTACCGTGCACTACCCCCTGTCTGCTGATGAACCAGTACACCATGTTGGAACACCACTTGGAGGAAGAGCTGAGGGTGGCAAGGGCCCAGAATGTACTCTGGGTGGGGGAACTTCAATGTCCATCACCAAGAGTGTCCTGGTAGCAGCACTACTAAGCTGGCCAAGTCCTAAAGGATATAGCTGCTAGACTGGGTCTGTGGCATGTGGTGAGGGAACCAACTAGAGGGAAAAGACTACTTGACCTAGTCTTCACCAATCTACCTGTTGGAGATACATCTGTCCATAGTATTGGTAGGAGTGACCACTGTACAGTCCCTGTTGAGACAAAGTCCTGTCTTCACATTGAAGCTGCCCTCCATCGTGTTCTGTGGCGCTATTACCATGCTAAATTGAGTAGATTTTGAACAGATCTAGCAACTCAATACTGGGCATCCACGAGACATTGTGGAACATAAGCAACAGCAGCAGAATTGTATTCACCCGCAATCTGTAACTTCACAGCCCAACATATCCCCACTCTACCATTACAATCAAGCTGGGGGAACCAACCCTGGTTCAATGAAGAGTGCAGAAGGGCATGCCAGGAGCGGCACCAGGCATACCTAAAGATGAGATGTCAACCTGGTAAAGCTACAACACAACAACTTGCATGCCAAATAGGGGAAGCAGTATGTGATAGACAGAGCTAAGTGATCCCACAACAAATGGATCAGATTTAAGTTCTGCAGTCCTGGTGCATCCAGTCATGAATGGTGATGGACAATTAAACAACTAACTGGAGGAGGAGGCTCCACAAATATCCCCATCCTCAGTGATGGGGGTGGCCAACATTTCAGTGTGAAAGAAAAGGCTGAAGCATTTGCAATTGTCTTCAGCCAGTAGTGCCAAGTGGATAATCCATCTCAGTCTTCTCTTGAGATCCCCAGCATCACAGGTGCCAGTGTTCAGCCAATTTGACTCACTCCGTGTGATGTCAAGAAATGGCAGAAGGCACTGGATACTGCAAAAGCTACGGGCCCTGACGACAACTCTAGCAATAGTACTGAAGACATGTTCAAGAACTAGGTGCTCCCCTAGCCAAGCTGTTCCATTACAGCTATAACATTGGCATCTACCCGGCAATGTGGAAAACTGTCCAGGTATTTCCTGTCTACAAAAAGACAGGACCAATCCAGTCTAGCAAATTTTGCCCATCAGTCTATTCTCGATCATGGGATCATCAACATTCCTATCAAGCGGCAACTTGCTCAACAATAACCTGCTCACTGATGCCCAGTTTGGGCTCCACCAGAGCCACTCAGCTCCTGATCTCATTGCAGCCTTGGTCCAAACATGGAGAAAACTGCTGAATTCCAGAGGTGAGGTGAGAGTAACTGCCCTTGACATCATGGCATCAAGAGTGTGTCATCAAGGAGCCCTGGCAAAACAAGGCACTGGGAATCTGGGTGGAAAACCCACCGCTGGTTGGAGTCATACCTAGCACAAAGGAAGATGTTTGTGGTTGTTGGAGGTCAATCATCTGAGCCCAGAGCATTGCTGCAACATGAGATTTTCAAGTATGTTAAAACACTAATAAGGAATATCTTTTTCTGTAATTTAGTGTATTAGTTGCTTCCTAACTAAGTTTAGTCAATGTTGATTTTAGTTACAGTAAAAGCCTTAAAACTTGAAATCTTGTACAACTCCTTGAAGTCAGTCACAGGAAAGTTAAATCTTTTTAAAGTTATCAGTCTCTACAGGGATCGTAACAGAATTTCATGATCTCTTTAAATATCGCATGTGCTCAGTGGGAATCCTTCACCTCATTTAATGTTGTGTTCAAGTGTGCATGATAAAGGAAGGACATAGATTACTACATGGAGTTCAAAATGGCAATGCTGGCATAAAATTGGCATCGCACAATGATTGAGGTCATAAACTGCCTGATCTGCATGCTGCCATGGTTAATAGAACAGCACATGCAAAAAATTTTGCCAAGATGGCACCTGCCGTATTTCTTGACAGAAGTGTACCTGCATTTAGGATCTCAGTTCCAAGCATTAAGAGCCCGCATACTGCTTAAACATAACAGATGACCCAGAGTCCAATTTCTCCTCCATAATATAGAAATGTGACATTATCTAGAAAATTTACAGTAACTCCTGAGAGAGAATGTGGAAATGTTACAATATCTCATGAGTGAGATGCTGTGAGCATGTTATAATATTTTTGGAGAGATTATGTGAAAATGTTACAATATCTCCAAATGTTACAATATCTCATGAGTGAGATAATGCAGAAATGTTACATAATGCAGAAATGTTACAATATACCTGAGGTAGATATTGTGGAAATGTTACAATGTCTCTGACACAGGTCATGTCTCTATGTTACAGTATCTCTTGGGATTGATAATGTGGAAATGTTATCACAATCCCTGAGACAGATCATGTGGAAATGTTACAGTATATCTGGGGTAGATAATGTGGAAATGTTACAGAATCCGCAGAGAGAGAGAGAATATGGAAATGTTACAGTATCTCCTGAGATAGATAATACATTGTAGCATGGTGTCATGAACTTAACAAGATGATTATGTTTTAATGTGTCCTTTTAACTCAAAAGTAAAGCAGAAGGTTCTGAAAAGAGATGATGAATTCTTGGTAAACGCCTCAGTTCAGAGAAGTGCCCAAGTGACTTCAGATTGCTGTGAGAATGTAAGTTGAGAAAGGAGAGAAACCCATTGGAGTCTTGAATTGCAGTTAATAGCACCTCTCACAGGTGCTCACATAACAGAGGAAAAGCTGCTGCTGAGGAGCAGGGAGAAGAGAATTGAAACTCTCCCAGGAACAGGTCTTTTCTGTTCTGCAGGAAATGATGGGGAAGACAGAAGTAAACCTCTATTGGGGAAAACAGTTTTACCAGAGCTGAATAAACAGTTTAAATGGGACAGATGCAATAATGTCTGGGATTCTGGATTGTCAGTACTACGGTGACATGCGGGAGAAGGGGGATTCATCAAAGTGTGCCTTGCTGGTGATAATTCTATTGGGAAAACTCAGGTGAAGTGGAACAATTGTCAAAGGACACTTGAAGTTTTGACCTGGCATAGCTGGGGAGTGTTGAACCAGAGTAAGGAGTGAATTTTTAGACTGTCCCTTGAATGCTACATATTTGCCAGAAGGCTGACGTAGAGTAAAAGTGTTTCAAAAGGATGTTATTTGTACTAGTTAGTTATTGCAAAACTTACTTTTTTATTTAGTTTGATGTATCAGTTGCCTGTTAATTAATGTTTGATCTAAGTTGATTTTAGTTTTTGTTACAGTAAATGTCCTAGAGTGAAATCTTGATCTTCTGTTATTTCATTGGTGCTGTGAGGATTTCTTTCTTTTGAAAAGTTATCAGTCTCTATGGGGATCATAACAAATTGGGAGCCCTTGCAGAATAGAACCCAGAGGCTGTAAAGTGGTACACTGGAATTTTCCAAGCATTTAAACAAAGCTGCATTTATTTGTACCACAACACTAGGGGGAGCACTTCCTGCACATGTGCAGATGCAGTGCCATTGTCAGCCTATGACTGCTTACAATGAGATGCTTTTAAGTGCTGTTTTCTATTATTACATCTTAGTTCAGTGGTCAGACTTTGACCATGATGGACCTTATTTTGAAGCTTTATTCATGGTGGAGAGTTTTATTTAAGTTAAAGGCTTACAAACCTATTAAATAAAGCAACACTTTTTCAAATCGTTATTCCGGTCATGAATACAAGATGCCTGGGGGGTGACAGGTAATTTTTCCCCAGGAACCTGTTAGAAAATTTAAGAAAAATAAATTCTTAAAATATTTGAAATAAAAATTCATCATCCATTGTGGGTCTCGAAACTATGACCCCGGGATTAGGAGTCCTGTTATCAACCAACTGAAGTTGCTGCACTTATCCAACTTGCTGCCTTTTGATAAATTAGGACAGATGACACAGGGTCAAAAGACAGCTCCACAAATTATCCCTTTTAAATATTTCAAAATTACTAACTCCTATCACCTGCCAACCAAAAATGCATCAGAAACAGTTCTGCATGTGCCAGCAGCCACAGTGCAGACCGAGTATGCATGCACAGCTGTTCCTGACGCCTTTCAGATTGGCGGAAGGAGGCCCTGTGCTTAAAAAAAACAAAATTTTGCATTTACTTTTGCTGTAATTCGGTGAGGAATCAGCGTGGCTACTTTTAATGCCCGAGAGTTTGTGGGGAGAGAGGACTTGTCTGTTAGTGTCTCAGAAAGATTAACAAGGGATAATTTGAAGGGTGTTGCAGAGGAATTAGAGGTTAGCTTGAAAGTAGGATCTAAAAAGGCAGCGGTTGTCGAAGAATTGGCTCAGCACTTGAGGAAGAGAAGGGTGACCTCGTTAACACTCAAGTTGAGTTTGCTAGAATTCAGTTACAAATGAAACACGTTGAACTGGAGTCATAAAGAGCAAAATTTGAATTGGAAAGAGGGAATAGAAAGAAAAATGAAAAGAAAACTTGAACTAGAATTCCAAAGAGAGAGAGAAAAAGAAAAGGAAAACCTTGAATTTCAAAGAGAAAGAAGTAAGAACATTCAAACTGGAAAGGGAAAGGCTTGGATTACACCACAAGGGATGGCAGTATAACTTGAAAATAACTCAGAATTAACTGGTTTTGATTTGACAAGGGATATTCACTTAGTGCCTAAATTCAAGGAGAAACAAGCTTAAATGTATTTTGTAACATTTGAGAAAATAGCCATGAAGTTGCAGTGCCCTAAAGAAAATTGGAATATTCTATTGCAGTGTGTGTTTGTAGAGAAAACTTTGGAAGTGTAATCATGTCTCTCAGATGAACAGTCTGGTGACTATGAGATGGTAAAAACTGCTGTTCTCAATATCTATCAGTTGGTGCCTGAGGTTTACAGACAGAAAGTTAAAATGGAAACAGAGACAGACTTTTGTGGCAATTGCTAGAGAAGAGGAAATATGCTTGATAGGTAGTACAGGTTGATGAAGGTTTGAACAATATTTTGAGAACCTTCCATGGAAGAATCTAAAAATACTGTCCTTTTGAGAGTAAGGTCCTACCTGGAATTGTCTAAGATAAGGGATGCTGCAGTAATGGCAAATGACAATAAATTATCTCACAAGTATGTTAGTAACAGGCCTTTGAATGGGAACTCTCAGACAAGCTGGGAGAGATGATGGGTCTGATTGCAAAAATAAATCTGGTCACAATGAGGATGATGGGCAGGGTAAAGAAGCAGGCACCCCTTAGATTAGTAAGAGAGAAAGTCCAGAAGATAAGCATGTTTCAAAGGGACTAGCATGTTATCTTTGTCATTAAAAAAGAACACGAGTGTTGAATGGTGGAAATTGAAAAGCAGGCCTGTAACATTTGTATGGCTGCACAGTAAAATGCTGGCCCAGCCAGTGAAGCCCACATCCTGTGAATGAATAACTTAAAAAAACAGTACTGTAGAAAATATTGCCTCAGTGAGTCAAGCTTATACAAGTGGGGCTGATTCCTTTATGCTTACTACTAAAGTGGGTATCGGGGTGCAGGAAGTTTTCTGTTTGAAGATGAAGTGTCCTCATTTTCAGCTGGTGAGACGGGGAAGTCAGTTGTCATTCTTAGAGATACAGGATCAGCACAGTCACTGATGTTGGCAAGTGAAGTGAATTTCCCTCCAGAAGTTCGTTAAATGAAAACATATTGATGTGGGTTATTGATATAAGTTGTTTACCCATTCCTTTATATAGAATTAATTTAAAATGTGACTTGTCACCAGTCCTGCAATTGTTGATGTCATTCCTAAATTGCCTCTTAAAGGTGTGACTTTCTAATTAGAAAGCGACTTGGCTGGGGATAAGGTATAGCCATCTCCAGTTGTTTCAGGAAAGCTCGTTGAGGCTGTTGAAACTGAGGTTGTATGGAAAAGCTGAGCGACTTAAAAGATGCAAGGATTTTCTCTGTACCTGCCGTTAAAATTGATGTTCCGACTAAAGATGTGCCCGACGAGTCAGAAACTTGACCTTTTAAAAAGGATATTTGAGCATCAGGCTGAGGGGGAAATATTAATTGGAAAAGCTCTAAAATTGCCTGAACTAAAAATGCAGTAAAACCATGAGCAAGATGAAACAAAGCAGATAGCAACAGTACTGAAAGTTAATGATAAAAGGGAGAGAAGACATGCTTGGATAGAAAGTGGAAAAGTTGAATGCGATGCTGAAAATCTAGAGATGTGAGGAAGGATACATATTCTTGAACCTAAATTAAAACTTCAGAATGAGACAGCAGTGGCTCTTGCCACAGCGGTATTAACAAAGCTCAGTGGGAGGAAGAAAAACAAGAGATTAATAAAATTTGTGAACTGCATAAAAGGGAGTATCAAGCTTTCTTAGCTGAGCATTGACATCACCTCAATTAATTTCTTAAGGCAGTTAAAGAAGAGTTGACTTGAACTGCTTTCACGGAAGGAGGCAGCGTCAAACATGTGTCTTCTGGAAAAGAAAACAAAAGGGTTAGATCATAGAAAAGAACTTGGAATTAAAAATGATTCTGAATTTAAACAAGCTGAGGTGAATTCAATTGTTATGAAAGACAAGTCGGATATCTGGCTGGTTGAGACTAATTGGACAGTTTTTTAAAAAAAATATGCAGACATGCAAGGGAATGGAGATTAGAGATTAATAATCAAATGGAGTGATTTAGAGCCTTTTTTTAAAAAAGTGAAAACCCTGATGTCTGGTTTAAAAGAAAAGTAAGGAAAATTTCTGAATCCAACAAGTAAGAAGTGAGATGATGGGGAATTTCTCCTTGGGTTTTAACTCATAACTGCTCCTTCCCAAAAGCCAGATGGATTGCCAGCAATTACAATGTTCTTGACTAGGTTAACTAGACCAAACAAATTGGTACAACCTTTTAACCAAGGACATGGGGGAGGTAGAAGGACTTTGCAAAATGAAAAAGGAGATCTTTTGCAGGAATTGAAAGAATGAATCAACTAGAAATGAAATAAAACCTAATTTGCAAGTAAGTTGGAGCTCTAATAACTCTCACAAGCTAGACTTGAAATCATAATTGTCATATTTGATTGGTTTTGTTACAGGCTAAGCCTTATAGTGTTGCCAATACAAGGTGTTTAATGGTGAAATGTGACTAAAGGGGGAAAATGTAACATGTGCCATGTATAATAATTTAGCTGTTAAAATGTTTACAATATGAACATTTGCTGTATTTGATAGTGTTGTGAAAGAAACATTCCTATGAAAATGGTTTATCTCATTTTTAGGGGAGGTGTCACGAACACTGAACTTCACAAGAGAATGTGTTAAAATGTCCCCTGAACTCAAAGAGCAACAGTTGTGAAAAGCGGAGTGGTGAATTCCTGGTAAAACACCTCAGTTTGGAGAAGTGTCCATGTGACTTCAGGTTGCCATGGGGATGGGAGTTGAGAAGGGAGAGAAACTCGAATAGAAACCCATTAGGTGTTGAGTTGCACTTCTCACAGAAGCTCACAGAACAGGGGAAACCTTGCTGCTGAGAATCAGGGAGAAGAGAATTGGAACTCTTCCAGGGACATGTCTTCTCTGCTCTGTAGGAAATGATGGGGAGCAGAAGTAAAACCCTAAATTCTGGATTGTCAGGACTGCGGCGACAGAGGAAGATGGGGAGTTGTTGAGGTGTGCCCTGATGATGACAATTAGATCCAGGAGACACAGGTGGAATGAAATGATTGTCGAAGGATACGAGAAATTTTAACCTGGCATGGCAGGGAGTGGTAACCTCTGCTGGAGAGTTAGGAGTGACATTGAGACTATTTCTTTAATGCTATATATCTGCCAGAAGCATGGCATAGAGTAAAAGCATTTCATAAGGCATATTTTGGTTGTGTAAATTATTTAAAGCGAACAGACTTTTGTTCTTTAGGTTTGATATTTCAGTTGCCTGTTAATTAATGTTTGATCTTCATTAATTCTAGTTTGTGACAGTAAAGGTCTTGAAAAGTGAAATCTTGTCCTTTGGTTATTTCTAGTCGCATCATGTAGAATAATTTTAAAAAGTTATCGAGAATCATAACAACAGAAAAAAGATATTTGATCCATCGGGATGTACTGGCTGTTTGAAATAGCTACTAATTAGATCACTTCCCTGCTCTTTCCAGTAGTCCTGCCATTTTTACCCTTTTAAGTATTAGCCAGTCCCCTTTAGAAAGTTATTATTAAATCTGTTACAAACCCACCTTTTTAGGCACTGCGTTCCAGATTATAATTTTGTGTGGGGAAAAAAATGCATCCACATCTCCCTTGACTTTTTTTTGCCAGTGGTCATAAATCTGTGTCCTTTGCCTACTAACCCTTCTGCCTGTAGATACAAGGAAGACGTGAGGAAACTATCAAAAGCCTTGATGATTTTGAACATTTCTAGTAAACCTCACTGAAATTTTCTTTACTCTCAGGAGAACAATCCCAGCCTTTTCAGTCCCTCAACTTGGTTGGAGTCTCCTGATCCTGACTCTGGTAAACCTCTGCAGCCTTGACATCAATTTTCAAATGTGATGCCCAGAATTAGACATCATACTCTTTCTGAGGTGTAGTCAGTGCTTTTCAATGGTTTACCAGCCCCAAATTAAGTTTTCTCCATATATGCAATGCATGCATTCAGAAAGATGGCAATAATGTAGAGTGATGCACTAAGTTGGTTGCTCTTACTGCTGTTTGATCAGAAATCTTCACACACCTTGTTGTTTTTGAGAGTCACTTTCTGAATGAACATGGTCCAGTATCTCCTGAATAATCTGGAAGCATTAGAATGTTTCCTGGGATGAAAGGTGGAAATGTTACACTGGAAATAACTGAGGTATTTTGGAAATGTTACAATAGTTCCTGAGATATTTTGAAATATTAACTAATGAGGTTTATTGTCTGATTAGGAAGGAAACAAGCTAATAAACAAACACAGGACTGTAGGTCAGTAATATGATATTTCTAAAAAAAAGTGATTGCACCAGCATGTAGCTCAGCAGATTGGCATGTCACCACCTCACCCCACCTCTTCAGCCTGACAGTAATCAGCAGACAGTGCCAAGATAGGGCAGCTGCCCAGTGAGCTCAGATGGTGCATGGGCAAATGAAGTGTCACCTTTGTTGTCAAGGGAAAGAAATTGTCAGGCTGAAAGCTGTCTGCTGTCTCAGTTGGAACGCAAACTCCCACCCATGTTCTGCATGATGAATGATAAACTCAGCATTTTCTCTGCTTAAAGTGCAGGCCTGGCTATTTCTGTCTCTTGCTCTCTACCTCTCAGATGGCTGCAGACCATGCAAGACAAAACTGAAACCTGCTATCTGTCTGTGATATTCATGGGTTTATAGGAAAGCCTGCAACCTATGTTATGATCCCAGCTGATGTTAGAACTGGATAAGCCTGATCCCAGGGTGGATCCTAACTTATATTTGTTTGTTTAGATGTGTGGAGAATAGCTACTGAACAGAGTCACAAGAATCAACTAATGAACTTTTAACAAAAGAATAAAACATTTATTAAACAAGAAAAGATGAACTATATTACAAAATTCTTTCACCCACACCTATACCTTTACAAATTTGTAAGGATAACCCAAGTTACAAAAGCTATCTTATATTCTAATGTTCACAGTAAGTACATAATCCATGTACCAATAGGTGACCTGTAGTCAGACACATCACACACTGAAACCAAGTGATAGATGCCACCTCAACTAGATGCTATGGATTTCTCATCAGCTCCTCGCACCAACCCCACCCCAGATGCTTGTCACACTGAGCCAGCTAGTCTCACAGAACTCTGTCTTTCCCGTGAAGGTTTCCAATCTCCATTCTCCAAGATCTCACTTTGGAATCTTCTCCCAAACCAATGTTTTCTCTCAGGTGCCTTCCGCAAGGATTCATCTCCAGGATTTTGAATTCTCCTGATGTTCCTCTCCCCTGGGTCACCACATGCATTTAAACTTTCTTCCACGCACTCTATCTCATCGACTCTGCCATCAACAGTACCACTACTTCACATGTCCGTAGCAAAGAGTTACAGGCCTTCAGCTGTCTCTTTGGACCTTATGACTTCTCACAAGCCTTTATATCACTTTAAATCTGTTTCCTCAAGTGTTTGTCTCTTTAACTTGAATCTTGGAGCCTTTCTCTGCTCCTTACTCTTAACTTCACTTAACTGAACCTTTTCTGGGTCCCTGTCCTTCCTTTGACTAGAAGATCATCTTGGGACTTTCTCCTGTTCCACCCCCCTGGATTTTGGAACTTTCTTCTTTAGCATGGGACTTGCTATCTGTCCCTTTGCATGCCCTGTCTGTCCTGGCACTTCCAACTGAACTCAAATTGCAGTTTCATTCGTTTTTGTGTGTGTGTGTGTGTGTGTGTGTGTGTGTGTGTGTGTGTGTGTGTGGCGGGGGCGGGGGGGGTGCGGCCTGTCTCTCTGGACTCTTGTTTCAAGGCAACAGCACAGTTTTTTCTCCTGTGTTTGCTTAATTTCTCTTTAGGGGTCGTAAAACTCGTTAGAAATGCAGGCACCTTTTAAAGTGAAACTAAAACTCAACTTGACCTTTTAACGCACAAATACAAGAATACAAATCAAACTTAAACATTAAAGCTAAAACTCATTCCTAACACCCACAAATACAAATATAACTTACTTAAACTGTTGCCATTTCCTAACACTTAATCTCAAAAGTGGCTTCCCCTACCCTCTACTCCATGGCAACAGGAAACATGTTAGCCTTGAATCTAAGTAGAAATGCTAATTAGTTAATTTTGACCCCAACGCCCTTTCATCTTAGAAGTAAATGAATACTTTACAGCACAACTATTTAAAGCATGATATCTACAACACCTTTCTGGGACTTTGGGAGACTAAAGCTAAGGGTCTACTCATGTTATACTCAGAAATTATGGTCTCCAAGCGTGAATATCTTGCAACTTCTTCTCAGCTAAACAATGAGTCTGCCTTTGATCTCTAACAATCAAATCACCTAGATTTGCCGTCCAGACTGCAGAACAGGTCACATGACCTCCTTCATTTACCCTAAATTTAAAGAGACAATTCCAAAATACAATAATTTTATCTCATTATTGTAACAGTTTACTTAAAGTTTTAAAATGTCATCAAAAATTTTCACTAAAGAATCCAAATCTTTAAGTTGCTTGAGCAGAGATTTACCATTGCCTGAATCTTTGATCGCGTTATATTGTTGCAATTTTTTTCAAGCATCTAAACAGTTTTATATTTTAATTGACCACTCTTTTACTTAAATGTGTTGTGGGACATAGGAAATAGAAGCTGGGGTAGGCTATTTTGCCCCTCAAGCCTGCTCTGCCATTTAACTAAATCATGGCTGATCTTCTATCTCAATGCCATTTTCCCAAACTATCCCCATATCCCTTGATAATCTTAAATATCTAGAAATCTCTCAAACTCTGCCTTGAACATACTCAATAACTGAGCCTTCACAGTCTTTTGGGTAGAGAACTCCAAAGATTCGCCATCGTCTGAGTGAAAAAAATTCTCCTCATCTCAGTCCTAAATAGCCTGCCTTTTATTTGGAAATACTATCCCCTGATTCTAGACCCCACCCCCCCAACCAGGGGCAACATCCTTCCTGCATCTACCCTGTCAAGCCCTGTAAGAATTTTGTATGCTTCAGTGAGATCATCCCTTATTCATTTAAACTCTAGAGAATTAAGGGCCATTCTCCTTGATCTCCTCTTCATTGGACAATTCCGCCCTCTCGGGGATCAGTCTGGTGAACCTTCATTACACTCCCTCTATGGCAAGTATACCCTTCCTTAAGTAAGCAGACCAATACTCCAGGTGTGCTCTCACCAGGGTTTTATACAATTGCAACAAGATGTCTTTACTCCTGTTCTCAAATCTTGCATAAAGGCCAACATACCATTTGCCTTCCAAATTACCTGCTGTATTTGCATGCAAGCTTTCAGTGGCTCATGAACAAGAGCTTTGAAATATATTGCTGTTCCTTCACTGTTGCTGGGTCAAAATCCTGGACCTCCCAAAGAGCACTTTGGGTGTGCCTACACCACATGGACTGTAGCGGTTCAAGAAGACAGCTCACCACCACCACCTCAAGGTCAATTAGGGCTGGGCAATAAATGCTGGCCTAGCCAGCAACACATGCATCCCATGAATGAATAAAAAAGAAAACACCCAGGTTCCTTTGGACATCAACGCTTCTCAAACCCTCACCATTTAAGAAATACTCTGCATTTCTGTTTTTCCTGCCAAAGTGGATAACTTCACATTTTTCCACATTATTGTATCTGCCATGTTCTTGCCCACTCACATAGTCTGTCTAAATCCCCTTGAAGCCTCTTTGGATCCTCCTCACATCTCATGTTCCACCTAGTTTTTTGTCATCAGCAAATTTGGAAATATTCATTTATAGTATGAATAGCTGGGGCCTAAGCACTGATCCCTGTGGTATCCTACTCATCAAAGCCTACCAACCTGAGAATTCCTACTCTGTTTTCTCTGTTCATTAACCAATTCTCAGACCACTTGCACTGAGAAATGCAGGGAAAAGGGTTGGAATTCTGGACATTGATTTGTGTGGCCCCAGCATCCCTCGGATGCTGAATGTTCTGAATAGCGCTGTACATCAATGCGATGCTGGTTGGGTACCAGTTTATGTAGACAAAGATAAAACAATGTGCTTACCCCTCTCCACCATCCCCCATCACCATGTGCTCTAATTTTGCTTACTTGCCTCTTGTGTGGGACCTTATCAAAAGTCTGAAAATCCAAATACACTACATCCACTTGTTCCCCCTTATCTATTCTGTTAATTACATCCTCAAAAAAAAACTTGTGTGTTTGCCAAACATGATTTCCCTTTCATAAATCCGTGTTGACTCTGCCAATGTCACCATTATTTTCTAACTGTTCATATCACATCCTTTATAATAGATTCTAGCATTTTTCCTACTAATGTCAGGCTAACTGGTTTGTGGTTCCTTTTAACTCTCTCCCTCTTTCTTAAATAGTGAGATTGCATTTGCTACCTTCCAATCTGCAGGAACCATGCCAAGATCTATAGAGTTTTGGAAGATGACCACCAACACATCCACTATCTCTACAGCCACCTCTTCCAACATTCCAGGACATAGATCATCATGCCGACAAGATTATCAACTTTCAGTACCATTACCTCGTCTAGTATGACTTATTTATGAAAATTAATTTCTTTGCGTTCCTCATCTTGCTTGCCCCTTAGTTCTCTAGTATTTCTGGGAAGTTTTTTGTATCTTCCCCCATGAAGACAGATGCAAGGTACTTGTTTAGTTTCTTTGCCATTTCCTTATTCCCAATTTTAAATTCTCCTCTCTCTTCCTGCCTCCTTTCCACTTTTGTCTTTGCTAATTTTTTTCTTTTTACACACCTATAGAAATTTTTTACTGTCTGTTCTTATGTTTCTTGCTAGTTCACTTTCATATTCTTTTTCATTATCAGTTTCTTGGCCCTCCTTTACTGAATTCTAAAATGATCCCAATCCTCAGGCTTTCTACCTTTTTGGCAACTTTATAAGCCTCTTTCATTGATCTAATATGAACTTCCCTTGTTAGCCATGCTTGGATCACCTTTACTGCTGAGTTTTTGTGCCTCAAATGAATATATATTTGTTGTAAAATATGCATTAATTCTTTACGTTCTAGCCATTGCCTGTCTACCATCATACCTTTTAATGTAGTTTCCCAATCTACCACAGTGAATTTGCCCCCCCAATACCTTCGCACTTTCCTTTGTTTAGATTTAATTTCAGATTGAACTATATCACTTGCAAACTTAATGTAAAATTCTATCAAATTATAGTCACTCTTCCCATGGTATGAAAATGAATCATTATTTTGAAAAGCAAAACATACTTTCCAACTTTTTAATGTATCTGTTGTATCCGTAGGTAACAATGTACAGTTGAACATGTTTGTGATAAAATGCCATCTGAATCTGAAGAAATCACTATCCAAGTCTCTAAGCTTTGATGTCTGGAGATTGTGGTGGGGGGCAACTTATTGGCTAGAATCTTGTGGCACGAACTGCACGCCATCGACCCCGCCCTCTTGTAGCAATGCCTCTAACAGCAATGTCCAGTCCTTTGCGCCAGCTTTCACAGTGATGATTGGTCAGGACAACAGGGGAAACTCTCCTAGAATCCTAGAACCATAGAAAAGTTGGTGCTGAAAGAGACCATTCAAGCCATCGTGTCTGCACCAGCTTAAAAGAGAAAAAAGAAACTTAGCACTTCAGATGCGGATCCAGATACCTTTTAAATGAGTTGAGTGTTTCAGCCTCAACCACCACCTTAGGCAGCGAATTCCAGATGCCCACCACTAACTGGGTGAAAAAGTTTTACCACTTCTCCCCTCTAATCCTTCCACCTATCACCCTAAATCTTTGCCCCCTGGTAATTGACCCCTCAGCTAGGAGAAACAAGTCTTTCCTGTCTACCCTATCTAAACCCCTCATAATTTTGTACACCTCAATTAGGTCACCCCTTAGCCGCCTCTGTTCTAAGGAAAACAACCCCAGCCTATCCAATTTTTCCTCAGAGCTACAATTTTCAAGCCCTGGTAACATTCTTATAAATCTCCTCTGCACTGTCTCCAGAACAATTATTTCCTTCCTGTAGTGTGGTGACCAGAACTGTACACAAAATTCCAGCTGTGGCCTAACCAGTGTTTTATATAGTTCCATCATTACATTCCTGCTTTTGTATTCAATACCTCACTCAGTAAAGGAAAGCATTCCATATGCTTTCTTGACCACCTTGTCCTGCCATGTTCAAGGACATTTGGACTTTCAAGGTCTCTTCCTCAACCCCGCTCAATAACTTCCCGTTTATTGAGCGTTCCCTTGCTTGGTTTGCCCTCCCCAAATGCATTACCTCACGCTTTCCTGGATTGAATTCCATTTGCCACTTCTCTGCCAACTCAGCCAAACCATTGATATCCTTCTGGAGTCAACAGTTATCCTCTTCACTATCAACTTGGCCAATTTTTGTGTCATCTGCAAATTTCCCAATCATGCCTCCCACATTTAAGTCTAAATCATTAATATATACAGCAAGCAGTAAGTGCCCCAACACTGAGCCCTGTGGAATACCACTGGAAACCATTTTCTGTTTGCCAAAAACACCCATCAACCATTATCCTTTGTTTCTTGTTACTGAACCAATTTTGGATCCAACCTGCCTCTTTACCCTGTATCTCATGAGATCTCACTTTCCTGACCACTCTGCCATGTGGGACTTTGTCAAATGCCTTACTGAAATCCATGTAGACAACATCCACTGCACTACCCTATCAATCCTCCTGGTTACTTCCTCAAAAACTTCTATTAAGTTAGTAAGACACGATCTTCCCCTAACAAAACTGTGCTGACTATCCCTGATCAATTCATGCCTTTCTAAGTGACAATTTATCCTGTCTCTCAGAATTGTTTCCAATAATTTGCCCACCACCAAAGTCAGACTGACCAGCCTATAATTTTCTGGCCTATCCCTCTCCCCCTTTTTAAATAATGGTACAATGTTCACAGATCTCCAATCCTTTGGGACCTCGCCTGTATCTAATGAGGATTGGAAGATGATCCTCAGAGCATCCGTTGTTTCTTCTCTGGCTTCCTTCAATAGCCTAGGATGCAATCCATCTGGCCCTGGTGCTAAAGGTAAAATACTGCGGATGCTGGAAATCTGAAATAAAAACAAAAAAAATGCTGTAAAAACTCAGCAGGTCTGACAGGTCTGTGGAGAGAAAGACAGAGATAACATTTCGAGTCCGTATGACTCTTCTTCAGAGCCCTGGTGATTTATCCACCTTCAAGGATGCCAGTCCCTCCAGTGCTTCCTTACTTATTATGCTTATTGTATCTAATGTTTCATACTCCTCCTCTTTAACTAGAATGTCTGCATTATCCTTTCCTTTGTGAAGACTGAGACAAAGTACTTATTGAGAACCCTGCCCACATCTTCTGCATCAATGCACAAATTGCCATGTACATCTCTGATAGGCCCTACCTTTTCCTTAGTTATTTTCTTGCCCTTAATGTACTGGTAAAACATCTTTGATTTTACCTGCCAATATTTTTTGTATCCTCTTTTTGCTTTCTTAATTTCCATTTTTACTTTACCCCTGTACTTTCTATACTCCTCTAGGCTTTCTACAGCATTAAGTCTTTTGTGACTGTCATAAACTTTCTTTTTCTGCTTTATCTTGGCCTGTATGCTCCTAGATAACCAGGGTGCTCTAGTTTTGACAGTACCACTCTTTTTGTTGTGGGGACAAGTCTACACTGTGCCTGTGGAATCTCGCCTTTGAATATCTCCTACTGATTTGACAGTTTTCCCTTCCAATAGCTGTATCCAGTCCACTCTCATCAGTTCACCTCTCCGCTTTGTAAAATTTGACTTCCCCAATTTAGAAATTTTACTCCTGTTCTATTTTAGTCCTTTCCCATAATGATGCTAAATCTAACTATATTGTGGTCACCATCTCCAAAATGGTTTCCCACTGCGACTTCATCCACTTGCCCAGCTTCATTTCCTAAGACTAAATCTAGAATTGCACCCCCTCTCGTTGGGCTTATGTGCTGGCTAAAAAAGTTCCCTTGAATGCAGTTCAAGAATTTTGCGCCCTCTGTGCCCTTCACACTGTTCGTATCCCAGTTGACATTAGGGTAGTTGAAGTCCCCAATGATTGCTGCCCTATTACTTTTGCACTCAGAATTCTGTCTACATATTTGCTTTTCTAACTCCTCTCCACTTTTGGGGGTCTATAGTACACTCCTAGCAGTATCGCTGCCCCTTTTTTATTTCTGAGCTCAACCCAAAAGGCTTCATTTGATGCTTCATTTTGTATATCGTCCCTCCTCTCAGCTGTAATTGATTCTTTAACCAATAATGCTACACCCCCACCTTTTTTTATCCCCCTCCCTATCTTGCCTGCAAACTCTATATCCAGGGATGTTGAACTGTCATTTTTTCCCCTCCTTAAGCCAAGTTTCTGTTATAGCGATGATATCATGCTGCCATGTGTCTGTCTGTGCCCTCTGCTCATCGGATTTATTTACTATGCTCCTTGCATTTACAAATATACCTTCTAATGCTGCCAAATTTCTGTGCTGTAAACTTTTTAACCTGTGCTGCTTCTGTCTTTCAGAGTCACTCACTAATTTGCCATCTCCCGCTCGCTGCTTTGAATTTGCCCTCAGGTTCTTATCCCCCGCCAGCCTAGTTTAAACTACCCCCAACAGCACTAGCAAACCTCCCTGCGAGTATATTCATCCAGCCCTGTTCAGGTATGGACTGTCCAGATTGTGCAGGTCCCACCTACCCCAGAACTGGTTCCAATACCTCGGAAATCATATACCCTCCCTCCTACACCAGCTTTCCAGCCACCTGTTTATTCGTTCAATTCTTTTATTCCTACATCACTTGTGTTTGGGGCTGGGAGTAATCCTGAGATTGCTGCTTTAAAGATCCTGCTTTTCAATCTCCTTCCTAGCTCTCTGAAATCTGCTTTCAGGACCTCATCCCCTTTCCTATCTAAGTCATTGGCACCATGTGGACCATGACCTCTGGCTGATCACCCTTCCCCAGAAGAATGTCCTGTTATCCTTGACCCTGGCACCACAGGAGGCAACATACCATCCTGGAGTCACGTCAACATCCACAGAAACGTCTGTCTGTTCCCCTAACTAATGAATCCCTATTACTACTGCTCTTCCCCTCTACTTTCTCCCCTCTTGTACAGCAGAACTGCCTATGATGCCACAAACCTGGCTCTGACTTCAAGCAGTGCAATGGAATCTTTTATATCCAGCGAGCAGGACCGTTGGGGCCTTGATTTATTATCTCACCTAAAAGATAGCAGTGGATGCTGCACTATAAGAATCAGTCTAGATTATATGTTCTAGAGTGCTGAGAGATGGCCTCCCCCCACCTCTTCTCAAGAACAAGTGCAACCAGATATGTGGGCAGAGTTTATTCTTTCATGGGATGTGTCACTGGCAAGGCCAGCACTTGTTGCCCATCCTTAATTGTCCTTGAAAAGGTGGCAGAGATTTGCCACCTTAAACCACTGGAGTCCATGTGGTGTAGGTTCCAGGAGAACATTGGAAACACTTTATGGGTGTCCTCAAAGCAGCCCCGAAGATGTCAAACATACCTGTCAACACATGGGAGACCATGGCTTGTGACCAACAAAAATGGAGTCAGCTCCAAAGAAGGCACCAAACACATTGAGATACTTGGTTGGGAACACACAAAAGCAAAGTCAAGGCATTGGAGGCACAAGCCTCCAAACAACCCATTTACCCAACCTTTCAAGCACCATCTGTCCCGCGTCGGCAAATCATACATTGGACTGAACAGCCATCTCAGAACCCATCGAATTGGCGTGGAAACAAGCCACCCTTGCTCCAGAGCGACTGTCTAAGAAGAAGACGCAGGTATATCCACAGTGTTGGGAAGGGAGGGTCCAGGTTTTTGACCCAGCAACAATGAAGGAATGGCAATATAGTTCCATGTCAGTATAGTGTGCAGCTTCAAGAGGAACCTGCAGGTGGTGGTGTTTCCATGTGTGGCTGCCCTTGCCTTTCTAGGTGGCAGAGGTTGTGGGTTTGGAAGTGGTAGTCAAAGGACACATGGTGAGTTACCCTAGTGGATTTCATAGGACGTACTGCACAGGCCATTTGGCCCAACCAGTCCATGCTGGTGTTTACACTCCGCTCAAGCCTTCTCCCATCTTTCCTCATCTAAATCTATCATCATTACTCTCTATTTCGTTCTCCCACTCATTCATACCTAGCTTCCCTTTAAATGTATTTATACGATCCCTTTCAACCATTCCCCATGGTAGAAACTTGCACATTCTTACCAATCTTATGGGTAAAGAAATTTCTTTTGAATTCCCTACTGGGTTTCTTGTTGACTGTCTTAAATTGATGGCCTCTAGTTATGCCCTTTCCCACAAAAGGAAACATTCCACATATGAATTAGAAGCAGGCGAAGGCTACTTGGCCCCTCGAGCCTGCTCCGCCATTCAATAAGATCAAGGTTGATCTGATTTTAACCTCATATTTCTGCCAACCCCTCCAATAACTGTTCACTGCTTTGCTTATCAAGAATCTATCTACCTCTGACTTAAAGATGTTCAAGGACTTTCCTCAAAAAGGTGGTTGAGGAAGAGAATTACATAATCTCACAATCCCTGAGAAAAAATGTTTCCTCACCTCTGTCCGAAATGGACAACCCTTATTTTGAAACAGTGACCCCCGAGTTCTAGAATCCCTCACAACAGGAAGCATCATCTCCACATTCACCCTGCCAAGTCCCCTCAGGACCTTATATACTTCAAACAAGTCACCTCTTACTTTTCTAAACTCCAGTGGATATAAGCCTAGCCTTTCCAGCCTTTCCTCATACTATCCCCATATCGCTCATGTTCCTAATGCATTAAATCTTTCTGTAAATAAGGAAACCAATACTGTACACAGTACTCCAGATGTGGTCTCACCAATGCCCTGTATAACTGAAGCATAACCTCCCTACCCTTGTATTCAAATCCTCTTGCAATAAATGATAACATTTTATTAGCTTTGCTAATTACTTGCTCTCTGCATCCACTCTATCAGAACCTTCCATAATTTTAAAGATCTCTATTAGGTCACCCTTTAGTCTTTTTTTCAAGCAAGAAGAGACCTAGCATGTACATCCTCTCCTGATATGTATACCTATGCATTTCTGATATCATCCTTGCAAATCATCTCTGCATTGTCTCCAGTGCCTAAAATCTTTTGCGTGATATGATGACCAGAGCTGCACTCCTTTGGACTGCAGAGGTTCAAGATGACAGTTCACCATACCCCTCAAGGGCAACGAGGGGTAAGTGATGAATGCTGGCCTTGCCAGTGATGCCCACATCCCCAGTTTATTTTTTTAAAACACTAGCTCCATGATGAGGGAATTTCAGCTGCATAGCTTGAGTTTAATTATTCACAATTATTCCCGCTGCATGGGTCTCAGGAAAATTGTTCTCCATAAGTTACAGAATGCAACAGTGCGGAATCATCGATTGCCCCAGCATAACAAACCATCAAACGTGGTAGCTGCACCAAGGTTCGATAGAGTTATAACATCATTTCCCTACTTTTCAAATCTATCCCTATTGCATCTTGTAGATTGTGTTCACTGCTGCCAGTATGTACCAATGGCAGGAGTGAATGTTCAAGGTGATGGATGGGGTGCCAATCAAGTGGTCTGCTTTGCCCTAGATGTGTCGAGCTTCTTGAGTATTGTTGGAGCTGCATCCATCCAATCAAGTGGAGAATATTCCATTACATTCCTGATTTGTGTCTTGTAAATGGTGGACGGACTTTGGGGAATAAGGAGACGAGTTACTCACCACAGGATTCCCAGCCTTTGACCTGCTTCTGCAGCCATACTATTTATATGGCCAATCCAGGTAAGTTTCTGGTCAATGGTAACCCCAGGATATTAGTGGTGGATTCAGCAATGGTAATACAATTTAATGGCATTGGCAGATGGTTAAATTCTTTCTTGTTGGAGATGTTCATTGCCTGGCACTTGTGTGGTGTGAATGTTCTCTGCCACCTATCAGCTCAAGCCTGAATATTACCCAGGTCTTGTTGCATGTGGAAACAGACTGCCTCAGTATCTGGGGAGTTGCAAATCATACTGAATATTGTGCAATCATCAGCGAACCTCCCAACTTTCGACCTTATGATGAAGGGGAGGTCATTGATGAAGCAGCTGAAGATGTTTGGACCTAAGACATGACCCTGAAGAACTCCTTCAGTGATATCCTGGGGCTGAGTTGATTGGCCTCCAATAGCCACAGCCATCCTCCTTTACACTAGATATGACTCCAACCAGTAGAGAGTTTCCCCTGATTCCCATCTTCAATTTTTATAGGGATTATTGATGCCACACTCAGTCAAAGACTGCCTTGATTTCGAGAGCAGTCACTCTCTCCTCAACTCTGGAATTCGTTCTTTTGTCTATGTTTGGCCCAAAGCAGTAATGGGATCTAAAGCCAACTGCCCCTGGCAGAACCTAAACTGAGCATCGGTGAGCAGGTTATTGCTGAGTAAGTACCACTTGATAGTACTGTCAATGACACCTTCCATTGCTTGGCTGATGATCGAGAGCTGGATTGGATTTGTCCTGCTTTTTGTGGACAGGACATACCTGGGTAATTTTCCATATTTTTGGGTACACAGCAGTGTTGCAGATTGGTTTGGATGGTAAATTTGGATTGATAGATGGACATAAAAGTTGGAGGAGTCGCAACCATTTTTTAGTAGCATGCAACTTGCTTATGCTCAAAATTCTATGACCTTTGAAGCCATGTGAATTTGTTTGAGCCCAGATTGTGCATCTCTCTAATCTCATGCAGAAGAAATGCTAGGCATGTATCTTTTCATATTACTGTGCTGCCACATTTGATGGTTTGTTGTGCTGAGACAATTGATGATTCCGCACTGTTGCATTCTGTGATTTTGGAGAACAATTTTCCTGAGACCCATGCAGTGTGAATAATTGTGAATAATTAAACTCAAGCTATACAGCTGAAATTCCCTCATTATGGAGCTAGTATTTTTTAAAAATAAACTGGGGATGTGGGCATCACTGGCAAAACCAGCATTCATCACTTACCTCTTGTTGCCCTCGAGGAGTATAGTGAGCTGTCATCTTGAACCTCTGCAGTCCAAATGATGAAGATGCTTCCGTAATGCTATCAGGTAGCTGATTAGTGTGATACATATTAAAAGTTTGTTCCATGTGTTGCAATCCCGGTGGGATCCTTCTCAAAAGAATGGGAAGCACAGGTGTTTCTGGGCCCTTGAAGATAGAGAGGGCCCTAAAGGGTATGCACAATGAGGGAAAATAAGAAAGATTTGCATTTATAGTACTGCCTTTCATAACCTGAGGATGTCCCAATGGACTTTGCAGCCAATGAAGTTCTTGCTTTTGAAATGTAGTAGCCACTGGCATTAATGTAGGGAACATGGTGGATAATTTGCACTTGGCCTAGCCCTACAAACAGCAATGATATAATGACCAAATAATCTGTTTTAGTGATGTTGGTTGAAGGATAAATAATGGCCAGGACACAACAGAAAATTTCTTCAAAACTTTGCCCTGGAATCTTTACTACACTGGAATGTCGGCCTTGAGATTATATGCTCAAGTCTCTGGTACAGGACATTTATTATTATTATTAAATTACAAGTAGGAGTGCAGCCACTGAATGACAGCTGACGCTGCAGTGGCTGGTGAAAGTGTGGAACACACTATATGAAAAGATTTAAAGGCGTATTGGATAGATATCTGAGTGAGCAGGTAATTGAGAACTGATGGTTTTACGAATCCTCTTCCTTGTTCCTGTGCTGTCCTATCCCAGTGCCCAACTATCTCCTTATGTGGTTTGGTGTCCAACTTCTCAGATAGCCCTTCTATGAAACCTTTTGGAATGTATTACAATGGTACTTTATAAATACAGTTGGTTATTATTGTGGTTGATAGGATGAGATGAAACAAGGTGAGGGGAAGTTCAGATGGAGCATAAATACAGTTGGGCTGAATGCCTCATTTCTCTGTATATTTAATCTATAGATATAGAATTATAATAACACAGTCTTAGAATGAACAGGGTATAACACCTTGCATGGTGTACCATTCTGCTACCTTGTACCTTTAAAGCCAGGTATTATGATAAATCTGTAGTGACTTTGAGATTAATTGTTAGGAGAGAGAGATTGCGCCAGATTTGCAGCTTGGTGCCTGCTTGTACAGAATGTTTATTGTTCAGTAGGTGTGGAGCCGTACTTGCTGCAGGGTTGGGAGGTGAGTTTATAGCTGTCACGGTGCCAATTTTCAGCCATGGGTTGCTGTTAGCAACAGCTGATTCTGGTGTTGAAAGGAGCAAGGGTGGAAATCACGTCGACACCAGAAGAGGAAGGGCTTTCTGGAAAGGGAAGGGCGAGTTATCCAAAAGTGTGCCTGTAGTAGAGGCAAACAATCGTTTCTGGGAGAAAAGATTACAGTTTGGGGAAATAAGGGGAACTGCTGTTTTCTTGGATTGCGGATCATCTGGACTTTTGTTTCGACTGTTGGGAACTAATCCCTCTTCAGTGCTCAGTACAGTTTCACACGATATGGACTTCTAACTAAAGTTTGAAGGACTGCAGGTGTATGCGCTACATGCTGCCAGTCAGAGGAAGAGTTGCACCATAATAGCTGGAGTCCTGTCTTTCGTGATGTCACATGGTAAGCTTACTCCAAGAAAGTGATAAGCTAACATATATGACTGACTGCATATCTCCCAAGCAACAGTTAGGTCCTGTAACAATTTTCCATGTTCTGCATATTTCTGCCGCGTATTTTTTTTCAGCCCCACTAAAGCAGGGCCACAAAACATTAATTTAAACTGAGTGCTCCTCTCCACGGAAATATTTAGTAAAAGGCGAAAGATTTGTACGATCTGAAGAGACATGATTTGCATTTTTTAATTAGTTACTCATTTCAGCTGTTTTTGCAGCAACAGCGATGATTTATAGTTATATTGTGCATTCCAAGGCACTTCACAGGAGCATTGTAAAACAGAATATGACACTGGGCCAAATAAGAGCATATTTAAGGTCAGATGATCCAAGAACTGGCAGTTCAGGCTTGAAGTTGTTCTACCTGTTTATTCAGTTTGGGAAGAATGCAGGTTAAAGTTTGATGCACAGTCCAGTGCGCCATTCTATGGATAGACCTTTTTCAAAAGTTGCTTTTTGACTCTTCAAATATGTTGAGTTTTTATTTCGCAATTTTTCTTAAAGCTGTAGAAAAGTGCTGCTTTCTGTCTGATGTCACTTGATAGTTCTTTAAACCCAGCCACAGTGCAAAAGGAATTTTTAAAAATGACTACTGCCTTAAGTTTTGTACCAATTTTATTTCAATATTCAGTTGGAGATAGACTGCAGACAAGGATAATTTACACTCAAAGCAACACAGCGAGACTATTCAGTCTCTTCACAATTGATTGTTCCAATTCTCCATTTCATTATTCGGAGTCCATTTGAAGGATTCGGCCTGAATCACAAGGGTCGGTTCAGAAACCATAAAGGAAGGATCTGGCCAGTTGAAAAAAAAAATCAGTGTTACTTTCTGGCAAAGCGTTTCAAGGAATTAAGTTGAGCTAGCAGTGAGAAGTTTAAGGAAATCAAACACTCTGTTGAAAAGTTGTTCACGAGAGCACAAATTGCTTTTTGAAAGTTACTACTGAATCTGTTTCCACCACCCTACTTTTCGGGCAGTGCATTGCAGATCATAACTACTTGCCGTGTAAAAGGCATTCTCTTCATCTTCCCCCCCTACCGGTTCTTTTGCCAATGATCTTAAATCTGCACCCTCTGGTTACCGACGTTCCTTGCCAGTGGAGAGTAAACGAGGAGAAGCTATCAAAACCCCTCATAATTTTATGCACTCTTTTAGCTTTCCTGTGTCACCATTCCAAAATGCAAAGGGGATTAAACATTCGAGCGCAAAGAGTGAGTTTCCCTGTGCCTGAGGTTCGCAGCCTCGACTGTGCAGTCTGGCTCTGAGCTGCAACTTTCTTTGTTATGTTGTTGATTAAATGCATGGCATTAATACTGGGCCAAACAGATGCAGCACTCTGCACACACTCTGATTGTTCTCCACCAGCATCTGACATCAGAGCAGCTTTTGTAGCGAAGTGCTGATGTGGGAGGGGAGGAGGATCGGGTGGGGTGGGGGGGGTGCTGGTAAGGGGAGGGGTGGGGGGGAAGCAGTCATGTGAAGTAGGAAGAGTTCACTTTATGGAGAGGGGAGGTGTGTGCCTGAAACTCTGCACCACCTTCGGGGAGCCTTTCATGTCAATATTTCGTCGAATAACCTTTTTTTTTAAAGAATGTGTTTATACTACAGTAGCGTCACCCGGTCTAACAGAAACTCGTGCACTCTGCTGGGATCAGGCCGAGCTCTCTTGACAAACTGCAGAAAGTTTTCCTTGTTTTCGGTTGGAGTTGGGCTCTCCCAGACATCTGGCCAAGTGCTGTGGAAACTTTGAGAGCGATTGCAGGAGAAGTGACAAGCGGCTGGTGCCATCGCTTTCCCTAATCGGCAGAGAGGCCGCAGCAAGAGCAGGACTGTGGCCAGAGTGTGGGAAGTGAACTATCCTCTCAGGCCTTGGGGATTTGCTGACCAGAGCCTGGTACTTTCTTCTCCTCCCTTCCCTTTGAGGCCATTTGTCTGTTGCAGTGATTGATAGCCGGAGCAAAGAATGGCGAAGAGCTTCAGAGGGACTGCAGGAGTGTGATCCGGTCAAAGTGTGTCCTGGGGAAATCTAGGTCGCAAGCTGCCCTTAATCGGAGGACCTTGGGGAACAGTGCGATGGATGAAGACCCAAATACTCCCCATGAGTCTCAGGCCCCCTCAGTTGGACTACCCGATACATTCTGCACACTCTGGAGGGATATGATGGGAATGTTGGTGAGTTGGGGGAGGGGGTGTTATTCAGGAAGGTTCAATTGTTTAGCGATTTCCTTCAGGGAAATAAACAAACTAAAGGAAATTCCGTCAGGAACAGCAGATGTTATTAAGGGAATCTCAAAGCGAATCTCGAGAATTTACTTCGAAGTAGCTTCCTACTTCACTTGCCTTTTCACCTTTGTTCTTTCTTTGATTTAATTGCTTTACTTTAGCTTGTTGATGATATGGTTGCGTTAGCAAACACACTATTCTGTCAGTGTGCGCATGTTCAGGTACCTGACACACACTTTCTAATAGTGAGGAGTATTCACCCTCCTGACAACTGTTGCTAACAATTGATGTGTGCTCAGCATTCTGATACACTGTTATTTGTGGTCAGTTAAAGGATGTTCAGGTATTTCTCACAAAGTTCATAACTGTCAGTTCAGGAGTGTCAAATATCTTATGCACTGTTACTATAGGTCAGTTTGAGTGTGTTCAGGCATCTAACCAACTGTTGCCAGTGGTGAGTTAGTGCATATTCAGATATCTGACACTTTATTAACAATGTTCAGTTCAAACATGAACAAATATTTGACACATGGTTACTAACTGTTATTTTGGATATGTTCATCCATCTGACACACTGTCAGTAATGGTCAGTTTGAGAGCGTTCAGCAATCTGACACACTGTCAGTAATGTTCAGTTTGAGTGTGTTCAGGTATCTGACACACTGTCAGTAATGTTCAGTTTGAGAGTGTTCAGGTATCTGACACACTGTCAGTTTGAGTGTGTTCAGGTATCTGAGACACTCAGTAGTGTTCAGTTTGAGAGTGTTCAGGTTTCTGACATAATCGTGCGTTTCAGGTAACAGATGTACATTTAGTAGTGGTCAGTTATTTAATGTTCAACTATTTGACGCATTGTTACCAACAGTCATTTTAAGTGTGTTCAGGTAATTGATACATTGTTACCATTGGTCATTTTTGACCGCATTCTGGTATCTCATGCACTATTACTTGTGCTTAGCTCAATAATGTTCAGATAACAGACATGCTTTTACTAATGTTCGATTTGAGCATGTTCAGCTTCCTGATGTGCTGTTGGCAATGGTCAGTTGCAGTGCGTTCAGATATCTGATGCACTGCCCTGACTAACGGTCACTTACAGTATATGTTTAGATATCTGATGCACGACTGTTACTGATGGGCCTTTTCCATGTGATCAGCTTCCTGATGCACTGTTACTGACGGTCAGTTACAGTGTGTTCAGTTATCTGATGCACTATTACTGAGGGTCAGTTGTGGTGTGTTCCAATAATTGAGGCACCGTTACTGACGGTCAGCTATGGTGTGTTCAGATAGCTGATGCACCACGCACTATTACTGACGGTCAGTTACAGTGTGTTCAGGTATCTGATGCACTGTTACTGCTGGTCAGTTACGGTGTGTTCATGTATCTGATGCGCTGTTACTGACGGTCAGTTGCGGTGTGTTCAGATATCTGATGCGCTGTTACTGACAGTCAGTTACGGTGTCTTCATGTATCTGATGCGCTGTTACTGACGGTCAGTTACGGTGTGTGCATGAATCTGATGCGCTGTTACTGACGTTCAGTTACGGTGTGTTTGTGTATCTGATGCGCTGTTATTGACGGTCAGTTACGGTGTGTTCAGGTATCTGATGCGCTGTTACTGACGGTCAGTTACGGTGTGTTCATGTATCTGATGCACTTACTGACGATTAGTTACAGTGTGTGCATGTATCTGATGCGCTGTTACTGACGGTCAGTTACGGTGTGTTCATGTATCTGATGTGCTGTTACTGACGGTCAGTTACGGTGTGTTCAGATATCTGATGCGCTGTTACTGACGGTCAGTTACGGTGTGTTCATGTATCTGATGCGCTGTTACTGACGGTCAGTTACGCTGTGTTCAGATATCTGATGCACTGTTACTGACGGTCAGTTACGGTGAGTTCATGTATCTGATGCGCTGTTACTGATGGTCAGTTACGGTGTGTTCAGATATCTGATGCACTGTTACTGATGGTCAGTTACGGTGTGTTCAGATATCTGATGCACTGTTACTGACGGTCAGTTACGGTGTGTTCAGATATCTGATGCACTGTTACTGACGGTCAGTTACGGTGTGTTCAGATATCTGATGCACTGTTACTGACGGCCAGTTACGGTATGTTCCAATATCTGATGCACTGACGTTGATGGTCAGTTACGCTATGTTCAGTGGCAGGAGCGAGAGCTGCCCTGGGTGAAAAGAACGCGGAGAGAGAATGAATAAAGAGTTGGGGGAGAGAGACAGAAGCCCCCACCCCCAAACAGCGATTCAAACCAACACCGAAAAAACAAAGAGTGACATCACAGGAGAGCAGACAGGTAATTGGCTGGTGAGTATTTCAGCTTTTAGCTTTGTTATAGATATAAATTAGCGGCTGAGTAACTCACTTTTTGATTATTATTAAATTAGCAACCTAAGGAATGGGGAAATTAAATAAATAATTAAGGTAAAACAATAAAAAAGAGTGAGAACAGAGCGGCTGTATAAAGAATGGACGTTTACCTGTGAGGGAGCGGAGCGGCTGTATAAAGAACGGGAGTTTACCTGTGAGGAAGCGGAGCGGCTGTATAAAGAATGGGAGTTTATCTGTGAGGGAGTGGAGCGGCTGTATAAAGAGCGAGAGCTTACCTGTGAAGGAGCTGGTTCTCACCCAGACACTCGACCGCACTGGAATTCGAAAGGTGTGACGTCAGGACAAGAGGGAGAGCTGATTGGCAGGTAATGGGTAAGTTGTTTTTTTCCTGATTTAAAGGAACATGACAGAAGATAAGAGCCTGAGCATTTTTTTATAGGAAAGCTAAATAGTTTTCTACTTGGCTTAAATTTAAGGAAATAATCTTTTAATTAGAAACAAATAAAAAGTATGGCAAGGGAGCTCAGTCCTGTGTGTTGTACGACCTGCAGCATGTGGGGATTCTTAGACATTCTTTGCAGTCTGGATGACCACATGCAGGAAGTGCCACCGGCTTCACCAGCTTGACCAATGGGTTTTGAAGCTTGAGCGTCAGCTGGAGACATATCGGTGCATCCGCGAGGCTGAGTGTTACGTGGTTAGTGCATTTTTAGATGTGGTCACTCCGCAGCTTAAGGAAGTGCAGTCAGAGAGGGAATGGGTGACCACCAGTCAAAAGAAGGGAGCCAGGCAGATAGTCAGGAAAGCCCCAGAGTGCATCTCACTCAAGAACTATTTTTCTGTGTTGGAAAGTGGTGAGGGTGAAGGTTCCTCTGGAGAGAGCAGCCAGAGCCAAGTTCACAGCGCTGTGGGTGGCTCAGCTGCACAAGGGGGGGAGGAGTAAGAGTGCAAGAGCAATAGTGGTAGGAGACTCAATAGTGAGGACTGCAGACAGGCGCATCAGCGGCCATAAATGTAACTCCAGGATGATGTGCCAGGGTCAAGGATGTCACAGAACGGCTGCAGGGCATTCTGAAGGGGGAGGGCAAACAGTCAGAGGTCATGGCTCATATTGGCACCAATGACATAGGTAGAAAGAGGGTCCTGCAACAAGAATTTAGGAAGATAGGTAGTAGATTAAAAAGCAGGGCCTCAAAGGTTGTAATATCTGGATTACTCCTTGTGCCACTTGCTAGTGAGTATAGGAATAGGAGGATAGAGAGGATGAATGCGTGGCTGAAGAGATGGTGCAGGAGGGAGGGCTTTAATTTCCTGGGTCACTGGGTCTGTTTCTGGCAAATGTGGAGCCTGTACAAGTTGGAAGGGTTGCGCCTGAACCGGAAAAAGACCAACGTCCTTACGTGGAGGTTTGCAATGCTATTGGTGGGGGGGTTTAAACTAATTTGGCAGGGGGATGGGATACATAGTGGAGGTACTGTAGGGGGCGATGCACAGCCAAATATAAAAGAGAAACTAAGTCAGTCTGGAAGGCAGAGCAAATATAGACCTGTTAAGGCTCAAGGGAATAATGCAAAGCTAGGTTGCACCTATTTTAACACAATGAGTCTTACAAATAAAGCAGATGAATTGAGGGCGTTGATTAACACATGGGGATGTGATATTGTTACTATCACAGAGACATGGTTGAGGGAAGGGTAGGACTGGCAGCTCAATATTCCAGGGCATAGAATCTTCAGGTGTGACGGGGTGGGTAACGTTGCATCAGATATCCAAACACAATGTAACTGACAGTCAGAAACAGTGCATCAAATATCGGAACACGCCGTAACTGACCATCAGTAACAGTGCATCAGATATCGGAATACACCACAACTGACCGTCAGTAACAGTGCATCAGGAAGCTGAACACACTATAACTGACCATCAGTAACAGTGCATCAAATATTAGAACACGCCATAACTGACATCAGTGACAATGCACCAGATATTGGAACATGTCGTAACTGACCATCAGTTACAGTGCATCAGATATCTGAACACATCTTAACTGATCATCAGTAACAGCGCATCAGATATCGGATCACACTGTAACTGACTATCAGTAACGGAGTAACAGATATAGAGTCATAGAGTTATACAGCACAGAAACAGGCCCTTCACCCCATCGTGTCCATGCTGGCCATCAAGCACCTCTCTATTCTAAACCCATTTTCCAGTGCTTGGCCTGTAGCCCTGTATGCTATGGCGTTTCAAGTGCTCATCGAAATACTTAAATGTTGTGAGGGTTCCTGCCTCTACCACCCCCTCAGGTGGTGTGTTCCAGATTCCGACCACCCTCTGAGTTAAAATTTTTTTCCTTAAATCCCCTCTAAACCTCCTGTCCATTACCTTAAATCTATGTCCCCTGGTTATTGACACCACTGCTAAGGGAAAAGTTTCTTCCTATCTACCATCTATGCCTTCATAATTTTGTTTACCTTTATCAGGTCCACCCTCAGCAAGTTTAGCACCCATACATTCAGCCCGTTCATTCAAGTCATTGATATAAATTGTAAATAGTTGAGAGCCCAACACTGATCCTTGTGACACTCCACTTTTCACATCTTGCCAAATGAAAAATGACCCATATTTTCCTATTTTCTGTTTCGTTAGCTAGTCAATCCTCTATCCATGCTAATATGTTATCACCTACACCATGAGCTCTTATTTTGCATCATAATCTTTGATGTGGCACCTTGTCAAATGCCTTCTGAAAATCTAAGTACAGCACATCTATAGATTCCCCTTTATTCATGTTGCTTGTTACTTCCTCAAAGAACTTCAATAAATTAGTCAAACATGATTTCCCTTTCATAAAACCATGTTGACTCTGCCTGATTGCATTGAGATTTTCTAAGTGCCCTGCTTTAACCTCCTTAATCATAGAATCTAGCAATTTCCCTATGACAGATGTTAAGCTAACTGGCCTGCAGTTGCCTGCTTTCTGCCTCTCTCGAATAAAGGAGTCACATTTGTAATTTTCCAGAATCTAGGGAAATTTGAAAAATTTAAACCAATGCATCTACTATCTCCGCAGCCACTTCTTTTAAGACACTAGGATGAAGCCCATCAGGACCTAGGAATGTTACAGCTTTTAGTTCTAATAATTTTCTCAATATCCTTTCCCTGGTGTCCCTCCCTTTCACCCCCTAATTTCTGGGATGTTATTGTACACTCTGCAGTGAAAACAGACAAAATATTGGTTCAATTCATTTGCCATTTCTTTGTTTTCCATTATTAATTACCCATTCTCACTCTCTAGAGGACCAGTGCTCACTTTACTCTTTGCCTTTTTAAAATACCTGTAGAAACTCTTGCTATCAGTTTTTATATTTCTAGTTAGCTTTCTCTCATACTCTAGTTTCTCCTTCCATATTGACCTTCTGGTCATTCTTTTTCGTTCTTTATATTCTGTCCAATCTTCTGACCTGCCACTCATCTTTGTGAAATTATATGCTTTTTCTTTCAATTTAATGCTATCTTTAACTTCCTTAGTTAGCCACAGTGTGTCTTTCCCTTAGAGTCATTCTTTCTCATTGTAATGCATCTTTCCTGAGTATTCTGAAGTATCTCCTTAAATGTCTGCCACTGCATCTCTACTGACCTGTTCTTTAATCTAAGTTCCCAGTTCACTTTAGCCAGCCCTCAAAATTGCTCTTATTTAAATTTAAAACACTAGTCTTCAATGCACTCCTCTCGCTCAAACGGAAGGTGAAATTCAATTATTTTATGGTCACTGCTACTTAGAGGTGCCTTCACTTTGAGGTTATAATGTTATGGTGTGTCAAGAAAGCTGATGCACTGTTGATGACAGTTTCCGGGTGTTCAGGTATCTGATGCACTGTTACTGCTGGTCAGTTATGGTGTGTTCAGGTATCTGATGCACTGTTACTGACGGTCACTTACGGTGTGTTCAGATATCTGAGGCACTGTTACTGCTGGTCAGTTACGGTGTGTTCGGATATCTGATGCACTGTTACTGACGGTCAGTTACGGTGTGTTCGGATATCTGATGCACTGTTACTGACGGTCAGTTACGGTGTGTTCAGATATCTGATGCACTGTTACTGATGGTCAGTTACGGTGTGTTCGGATATCTGAGGCACTGTTACTGCTGGTCAGTTACGGTGTGTTCGGATATCTGATGCACTGTTACTGACGGTCAGTTACGGTGTGTTCAGATATCTGATGCACTGTTACTGCTGGTCAGTTATGGTGTGTTCAGATATCTGATGCACTGTTACTGATGGTCAGTTACGGTGTGTTCAGATATCTGATGCACTGTTACTGACGGTCAGTTACGGTGTGTTCAGGTATCTGATGCACTGTTACTGATGGTCAGTTACGGTGTGTTCAGATATCTGATGCACTGTTACTGCTGGTCAGTTACGGTGTGTTCAGATATCTGATGCACTGTTACTGATGGTCAGTTACGGTGTGTTCAGATATCTGAGGCACTGTTACTGCTGGTCAGTTATGGTGTGTTCAGATATCTGAGGCACTGTTACTGACGGTCAGTTACGGCGTGTTCAGGTATCTGATGCACTGTTACTGTTGGTCAGTTATGGTGTGTTCAGGTATCTGATGCACTGTTATTGAAAGTTGGTTACAGTACATTCAGGTATCTGATGCACTGTTAGTTCAGCATGTCCAGTAATCTAGCAGACTGTTGCCAGCAGTCAGTCCAGTTTTTGACATTTTTTTTCAAATGGTGGGTGGGTGGGACAAACTCAGTTGCTCTTACAGAGAGCCGGCATGGGCACAATGGGTCAAATGGCCTTCTCCTATGCTGTAACCATTTCATTCTATTCTATTCTTGTCTCTGATGCAGTGTTACTGATGGTCACTTATTGAAATTCTTCTTTCTAATACACTGTTACTGATGGCCTGTTTGGGTGTGTTCTGGAATTAATTAGAATTGATTAATGACCTCATAGTGAAGGCACCCCCTAGGTAGCAGTGATCATAATATGATTGAATTTCACATTCAGTTTAAGGGCGAGTAAGACTAATATTTTAATCTTAATTAAGGGCAATTAAGAGGGTATGAAAGCAGTGCTAGCAAAAGTGAACTGGCAATTTAGGTTAAGGGATGGGTCAACAGAGATGTAATAGCAGACATTTAAGGGGATTTTTCAGAATACACAGAATAAATACATTCCAACGAAAAAGAAAAATTCCAAGAGAAAGTCCCACCGTCCATTTAACTAAAAAAGTTAAAGGTAGCATCAAACTTAACGAAAAAGCATATAATTGCACAAAGATGGGTGGCAGGTCAGAAGATTGGACAGGATATAAAAAAAACCCAGCAAAGATTAATAAGAGGGGAAAAAATAAAATATGCAGGAAAACTGGCCAGAAATATCAAGGCAGATGGTAAAAGTTTCTACAGGTATTTAAGAAAGAAAAGTTAATAAAGTGAGCATTGGTCCTTTAGAAAGTGAGTCTGGAGAATTAATAATGGAAAATAAGGAGATGGCAGATGAATTGAACAGGTATTTTGCATCGTCTTCACAGTAGAGGACACAGGAAACATACCAGAAATAGCTATAAATCAGGAATTGGAAGGGAGGGAGGAACTCAGGTAAATTACAATCATCAGAGATGTAGTTTTTAGCGAATTGTGGGTTGACAAATTCCTGGTCCTGATGGATTTCATCCTAGGATCTTAAAAGTGGCTAGTGACATAGTTGATGCGTTATTTTTATTTTTCCAAAATTCACTAGTTCCATTCGATTGGAAAATAGCAAATGTAACTCTTTTGTTCAAAAAGGGAGTGAGACAGAAAGCAGGAAGCTACCAGTTAGCTTAACATCTGTGTATAGGGAAAATGTTAGGAGCTATTATTAAAGACATTATAACAGGGCACTTAGATAAATTCAAGGTAATCAGGCAGAGTCAATATGATTTCATGAAAGGAAAATAATGTTTCACCAATTTATTGGAGTTCTTTGAAGAAGTAACATGTGCCCTGGATAAAGGGCAATGATGGGATGTATTGTACAAATTTTCAGAAGGCATTTGACAAGGTACCACATCAAAGGTTCTTGTGGAAAATGAAAGCTCATGATGTAGGAGGTAATGTATTTGGCATGGATAGAAGATTGGCTAGCTAATAGGAAGCAGAAATTAGGCATTATTGGCTAATTTTCTGGTTGGCAAGATGTAATGAGTAGTGTGCCACAGAAATCTGTGCTGGGGCCTCAACTCTTTACAATTTATATAAATGATTTGGGTGAAGGGTCTGAAGGTATGGTTGCCAAGTTTGCCAATGACACAAAGTAAGGTAGGAAAGTAAGTTGTGAAGAGGACATAAGGAAGCTACAAAATGATATAGATAGGTTAGGTGAGTGTGCAAAGATCTGGCAAATAGAGAATAATGTGGGAAAATGTGAAATTGTCTATTTGGCAGGAAGAATAAAAAAGAGGCATATCATCTAAATGATGAGAGATTGCAGAGCTCTGAGGTGCGGAGGGATCTGGGAGTCCTCATGCATGAATCGCAAAGGATTAGTCTGCAGGTAATTAGGAAAGCAAATAGAATGTTATTGTTTATTGCAAGGGAAATTGAATACAAAAGGGAGGTTATGCTTCAGTTATACAGGGCATTGGTGAGATTGCATCTGGAGTACTGTGTACAGTATTGGTCTCCTTATTTAAGGAAGGATGTAAATGTGTTGGAAGCAGTTCGGAGAAGGTTTACCAGACTAACACCTGGAATGGCAGGTTGTCTTACGACAGGCTAGGCTTGTATCCGCTGGGGTTCAGAAGAGTAAGATGACTTGATTGAAACATATAATGTCCTGGAGAGTCTTGACAGGATGGATGTGGAGAGGATGTTTCCACTTGTGGGAGAATCTAGAACTAGGGGTCACTCTTTAAAAATAAGGGGTCGCCCACTTAAGACAGAGATGAGAAATTTTTTTCTCTGAGAGTCGTGGGTCTCTGGAACACTCTTCCTCAAAAGGCAATGGAAGAAGTCTTTGAATGCGTTTAAGGCAGAGGTAGATGGATTCTTGATAAGCAAGGAGGTGAAAGGTTATTGGGGGAAGCGAAGAATGTGGAGTTAAGGTTAAAATCGATCAGCCATGATCTTATTGAATCGTGGAGCATGTTTATATGTGAGAAGCTGTCTCAGTTTGAGTACCCAGGTGTCCAAAGCTCTTTCTAATGGTCAGTATGAGCATGTTCAGTTATTCAAAGGTTCTGTTACCAATGGCCAGTTCAAGAGAGTTTGGATTTTCATGAACAGTTGCAAATGGTTATTTTGAACATGCTCAGGCATCTAATGCATTTAACACTAGTCAGTTTAATCATGTTCAGGTATTTGACAGATTGTGAGTAACATTCAGTCCAGGATGGTCAGCTTTCTGACACATTGTTGCAAAAGGTCAGTTTGAGTATGTTCAGCTATCTAATGTTCTTATACTAACGGTCAGTTTGAGAGTGTTCATGTATCTGATGTACTGTTATCGACAATCAGTTATTGAGTGTTCATATATCTCACACACTGTTAGTAATGCTTAGTCCCAACATTCTCTAATGCTCTGTTCTTAAAGGTCAGTTTGAGCATGTTAAGGTAACTGACTCATTGTCAATGGTCAGTTATATTATGTTCAGGTAACTGATGCACTGTTAACACTGCTTAGTTATTTCATATTCAGCTATTTAATGTTGTTCCTAAAGATAAGACTGATCATGTTCTGGTCTCTGATGCACTATTACTAACCATCTGTTCCAGCATTTCCAAGTCTCCGACGCACTGTTACTAATAATAAGCCCCAGCATGTTGAGCTTTCTGATCTACTATTACTGCTGGTCAGTCCTAATGTGTTATCTTATCTAACTCACTGTTACCAAGGGTAACTGTGTGTGTTTGGGTATCTGCTCTGTTACTAACGGTCAGTTAATGGCGTTCAGGTCAGTTGGGGATGTTCAGGTATATTACACAGTATTGGCAGATAAATGTTCCAGGATTTAGATGTTTCAGGCAGGATAGAGAGGGATGTAGAAGAGGTGGGGGAGTTGCACTGCTGGGTTAGGAGAATATCACAGATGTACGACAGGAGGACACCTCGGAGTGCTCATGCAGCGAGGCAATATGGGTAGAGATCCAGAATAGGAAGCTTGCAGCCACAATGTTGATGGTTTACTATAGGCCTCCCAATTGGCGGCGGGAGATTGAGGAACAGTTATGTAGGCAGATTTTGGAAAGATGTAAAAGCAATAGGGTTGTTGTGGTGGGTGATTTTAATTTTCCCTATATTGACTGGGAATCACTTAGTGCTAGGGGTTTGGATGGTGCAGAATTTGTAAGGTGCATCCAGGAGGGCTTCCTGAGACAATATGTAGATAGTCCAACTAGGGAAGGGGCAATATTGGACCTGGTATTAGGGATGAACCCGGCCAGGTAGTCGAAGTTTCAGTAGGGGGCCATTTCGGGAAAAGTGACCATAATTCAGTAAGTTTCAAGGTACTGGTGGATAAGGATAACAGGAGTCCTCGGGTTAAGGTGCTTAATTGGGGGAAGGCTAATTATAACAATATTAGGCAGGAACTGAGGAATCTAGACTGGAGGCGGATGTTTGAGGGCAAATCAACAACTGGCATGTGGGGGGCTTTCAGACGTCAGTTGATAAGAATTCAGGACTGGCATGTTCCTGCTAGGATCAAGGATAAGTATGGCAAGTTTCAGAAACCTTGGATAACGAAGGATATTGTGAAATTAGTCAAAAAGAAAAGGGAAGCATTCGTAAGGGCTAGAAGGCTGGGAACAGATGAAGCCCATGGAGAATATAAAGTAGGAAGAAACTTAAGCAAGGAGTCAGGAGGGCTAAAAGGGGTCATGAAAAGTCATTGGCAACCAGGATTAAGGAAAATCCCAAGGCCTTTTATACATATGTAAAAAGAAAGAGGGCAGCCAGGAAAAGGGTAAGCCCACTCAGGGACAGAGGTGGGAATGTGTGTCTGGAGCCAGAAGAAATGGGAGAGATACTAAATGAGTATTTCTCATCAGTATTCACCAAAGAGAAGGACTTAGCGGTCAATTTGTCTAGGGAAGAGTGTGTAGATAGCCTGGATCATGTTGAGATCAAACAAGAGGAGGTGTTAGGCGTCTTGAAGAATATTAATGTGCATAAGTCCCCAGGGCCAGATGGGATCTACCCCAGAGTACTGAGGGAGGCAAGGGAGGAGATTGCTCGGGCTTTGACAGAAATCATTGTATCCTCACTGGCTACGGGTGAGGTCCCAGAGGACTGGAGAATGGCCAATGTTGTTCCATTGTTTAAGAAGGGTAGCAGGGATAATCCAGGCAATTACAGGCCGGTGAGCCTTACGTCAGTGGTAGGGAAATTATTAGAGAAGATTCTTTGTGACAGGATTTACTACCATTTGGAAGCAAATGGGCGTATTAGTGAGAGGCAGCATGGTTTTGTGAAGGGGAGGTCGTGTCTCACTAACTTGATCGAGTTTTTCGAGGAAGTGACAAAGATGATCAATGATGGAAGGGCAGTGGATGTTATCTACATGGATTTCAGTAAGGTCTTTGACAAGGTCCCTCATGGCAGACTGATACGGAAGGTAAAATCGCATGGGATCAGAGGTGAGCTGGCAAGATGGATACAGAATTGGCTTGGTCATAGAAGACAGAGGGTAGCAGTGGAAGGGTGCTTTTCTGAATGGAGAGCTGTGACCAGTGATGTTCCACGGGGATCAGTGCTGGGACCTTTGCTGTTTGTAGTATACATAAATGATTTGGAGGAAAATGTAATTGGGCTAATTAGTAAATTTGCAGACGACACTAAGGTTGGAGGAGTTGCAGATAATGAAGAGGATTGTCAAAGGATACAACGGGATATAGATTGGTTGGAGACTTGGCTGGAGAATTGCAGATGGAGTTTAATCCAGACAAATGCGCGGTAATGCATTTTAGAAGGTCTAATACAGTCAGGAATTATACAGTAAATAGCAGAACCCTTAAGTGCATTGACAGGCAGAGGGATCTGGGTGTACAGGTCCACAGGTCACTGACAGTGGCAACGCAGGTGGATAAGGTAGTCAGGAAGGCATATGGCATGCTTGCCTTCGTCGGCAGGGGTATTGAGTATAAAAGCTGGGAAGTCATGCTGCAGCTGTATAGAACCTTGGTTAGGCCACACTTGGAATATTGCATGCAATTCTGGTCGCCACATTACCAGAAGGATATGGAGGTGTTGGAGAAGGTGCAGAGGAGGTTTTACCAGGATGCTGCCTGGTCTAGAGGTTATTAGCTATGAGGAGAGGTTGGAGAAACTCGGATTGTTCTCACTAGACCGACAGAGATTGAGGGGCGCCTTGATAGAAGTTTACAAAATTATGAATGGCATGGACAGAATAGATAGTCAGAAGCTTTTTCCCAGGGTGGAAGAGTCAATTACTAGGGGACATAGATTTAAGGTGAGAGGAGAAAACTATAGAGGAGGTGTGCGGGGCAAGTTTTTTATGCAGAGGGTAGTGAGTGTCTGGAATTCGCTGCCAGAGGAGGTGGTGGAAGCAGATATGATAGTGGTGTTTAAGAGGCAGCTTGACAATACATGAATAAAATGGGAATAGAGGGATATGGACCCCGGAAGTGCAAAATGTTTTCGTTTGACAGGCAATATGATCGGCGCAGACTTGGAGGGCCAAAGGGCCTGTTCCTGTGCTGTACTATTCTTTGTTCTTTGTTCTTATTGCTGACGGTCAGTTAATGCATATTTGGGTATTGATTGTTAGTAACAGTCAATTCAAGCGATTTCCGGTATCTGGTGCTCTGCTACTAGCAGCTCCAGAATTTTTAGGTATCTAACATGCTTTAACTAATGGTTAGTTTGAGTATGTTCAGATATTTGGTGTGCCGTTGCGGAAGGTTTGTTGGAGAGTCTTCAGGCATGTGATGCACTGCTGCTAATGATTAACTTGGGCCAAGTTCAAGTATTTGATACAATGTCACTCATGGCCAGTTTGAGCTTTCTAATGCAATGTTACTAGTGTTATTTAGGATATTCTAATGTATTTGAAGCCCTGTTATCATAGCCAGCTAGTGCCTGTTCAGGTATTTGTCACACTGTTACTGAAGGTCAGTTCAAGTGTGTTCAGGTATATGACTCGCTATTAGTAACGGTCAGTTTGACTGTATTCAGGTATTTGATGCACTGATACCAAAATTCAGTCAGTGCATGTTATGATATCTCAAGCACTGTTATGTAACAGTCAGTCCCAGTGTGCTCAGCTTTCAGACACAGCGTTGTTAATGACCAGTCTCACCGTGCTCAGGTATCTAATGTTCTGTTGCTAACAGTCAGTTTGAACATCTTCAGACATCTGATACTCTGTGAACAACAGTCAGTTCAAGTGTATTCCAGTATCGATCTATTACTAGTGGTCAGTTTAACTGTGTTCAGGTATCTGACGAACTGTTACCAATGGTTCATGAGTGTTCAGATATGTCACCTTGTTACTAATGGTCAGTTCAGGTGTGTTTAGACATTTGATGCACAGTTGCGAATGGTCATTTTGATCATGTTCAAGTATCTGTCACAATGTTGGTAACAGTCACTTTGAGTGTGTTGAGATGCCTGACATGCAGTTACTGCATAAAAACAAAAACAAAAAAACTGCGGATGCTGGAAATCCAAAACAAAAACAGAATTACCTGGAAAAACTCAGCAGGTCTGGCAGCATCGGCGGAGAAGAAAAGAGTTGACGTTTCGAGTCCTCATGACCCTTCGACAGAACTTGAGTTCGAGTCCAAGAAAGAGTTGAAATATAAGCTGGTTTAAGGTGTGTGTGTGGGGGGCGGAGAGATAGAGAGAGAGAGAGGTGGAGGGGGGGGTGTGGTTGTAGGGACAAACAAGCAGTGATAGAAGCAGATCATCAAAAGATGTCAACGACAATAGTCCAATAGAACACATAGGTGTTAAAGTTAAAGTTGGTGATATTATCTAAACGAATGTGCTAATTAAGAATGGATGGTAGGGCACTCAAGGTATAGCTCTAGTGGGGTTTTTTTTTAAATAATGGAAATAGGTGGGAAAAGGAAAATCTTTATAATTTATTGGAAAAAAAAAGGAAGGGGGAAACAGAAAGGGGGTGGGGAAGGGGGAGGGAGCTCACGACCTAAAGTTGTTGAATTCAATATTCAGTCCGGAAGGCTGTAATGTGCCTAGTCGGAAGATGAGGTGTTGTTCCTCCAGTTTGCGTTGGGCTTCACTGGAACAATCTCTGCTCCTCTCACCCATTCTAACCTGTCTCTCTCTGAACTTACTGCACTCCATTCTCTCAGGTCCAACCCTGACATTGTCATCAAACCCGCTGACAAGGGTGGTGCTGTTGTCTGGTGCACTGACCTCTACCTCGCGGAGGCTGAGCGTCAACTCGCAGACACTTCCTCCTACCTCTCCCTGGACCATGACCCCACCACTGAACATCAAGCCATTGTTTCCAGGACTGTCACTGACCTCATCTCCTCTGGGGATCTCCCTCCCACAGCTTCCAACCTGATAGTCACCCAACCTCAGACGGCCCGCTTCTATCTCCTACCCAAAATCCACAAACACAACTGCCCCGGTAGACCGATCGTCTCAGCTTGCTCCTGCCCCACAGAACTCATTTCTCGTTATCTTGACTCCCTTCTCTCTCCCCTTGTCCAGTCCCTTCCCAAATACATCCGTGATTCCTCTGACACCTTACGTCACATCAACAATTTCCAGTTCCCTGGCCCCAACCGCTTCCTCTTCACCATGGACGTCCAATCCCTCTACACTTCCATCCCCCACCAGGATGGTCTGAGGGCCCTTAGCATCTTCCTCGAACAGAGGCCCGAACAATCCCCATCCACCACTACTCTCCTCCGTCTGGCTGAACTTGTTCTCACGCTGAACAATTTCTCCTTCAACTCCTCTCACTTCCTCCAAATAAACAGTGTGGCTATGGGTACCTGCATGGGCCCCAGCTATGCCTTTCTCTTTATGGGGTATGTGGAACATTCCTTGTTGCAGTCCTACTCTGGCCCCTTCCACAACTCTTTCTCCGGTACATCGATGATTACTTCGGTGCCGCTTCATGCTCTCGTCAGGACTTGGAAAAATTTATTAATTTTGCTTCCAATCTCCACCCCTCCATCATTTTCACGTGGTCCATCTCTGACACTTCCCTTCCCTTCCTTGACCTCTCTGTCTCAATCTCTGGTGATAGACTGTCCACCAATATCCATTACAAACCCACCGACTCCCACAGCTATCTCGACTACAGCTCCTCACACCCCGCTTCCTGTAAGGACTCCATCCCATTCTCTCAGTTCCTTCGCCTCTGTCGCATCTGTTCCGATGATGCTACATTCAAAAACAGTTCCTCTGACATGTCTTCCTTCTTCCTTAACCGAGGTTTTCCAGCCACGGTCGTTGACAGGGCCCTCAACCGTGTCCGGCCCATCTCCCGCACATCCGCCCTCACGCCTTCTCCTCCCTCCCAGAAACATGATAGGGTCCCCCTTGTCCTCACTTATCACCCCACCAGCCTCCGCATTCAAAGGATCATCCTCCGCCATTTCCGCCAACTCCAGCATGATGCCACCACCAAACACATCTTCCCTTCACCCCCCTTATCGGCATTCCGTAGGGATTGCTCCCTCCGGGACACCCTGGTCCACTCCTCCATCACCCCCTACTCCTCAACCCCCTCCTATGGCACCACCCCATGCCCACGCAAAAGATGCAACACCTGCCCCTTCACTTCCTCTCTCCTCACCGTCCAAGGACCCAAACACTCCTTTCAAGTGAAGCAGCATTTCACTTGCATTTCCCCCAACTTAGTCTACTGCATTCGTTGCTCCCAATGTGGTCTCCTCTACATTGGAGAGACCAAACGTAAACTGGGCGACCGCTTTGCAGAACACCTGCGGTCTGTCCGCAAGAATGACCCAAACCTCCCTGTCGCTTGCCATTTTAACACTCCACCCTGCTCTCTTGCCCACATATCTGTCCTTGGCTTGCTGCATTGTTCCAGTGAAGCCCAACGCAAACTGGAGGAACAACACCTCATCTTCCGACTAGGCACTTTACAGCCTTCCGGACTGGATATTGAATTCAACAACTTTAGGTCGTGAGCTCCCTCCCCCATCCCCACCCCCTTTCTGTTTCCCCCTTCCTTTTTTTTCCAATAAATTATAAAGATTTTCCTTTTCCCACCTATTTCCATTATTTTAAAAAAAAACCCCACTAGAGCTATACCTTGAGTGCCCTACCATCCATTCTTAATTAGCACATTCGTTTAGATAATATCACCAACTTTAACTTTAACACCTATGTGTTCTATTGTACTATTGTCGTTGACATCTTTTGATGATCTGCTTCTATCACTGCTTGTTTGTCCCTACAACCACATCCCCCCCCCCACCTCTCTCTCTCTCTATCTCTCTGCCCCCCACACACACATTCCTTAAACCAGCTTATATTTCAACTCTTTCTTGGACTCGAACTCAAGTTCTGTCGAAGGGTCATGAGGACTCGAAACGTCAACTCTTTTCTTCTCCGCCGATGCTGCCAGACCTGCTGAGTTTTTCCAGGTAATTCTGTTTTTGTTGCAGTTACTGCATGTTGTATCTCAATGTTAGTCTGTCCCAGCTTGTTCATCTTTCTTAAGCAGTGTTGCTAAGTTAGTTTGAGTATGTTTAGGTATGTGACCGACTGTTACAAATGGCCGATTTGATTGTGTGCAGATATCCAATGCACTTCTCATAATCGTCGGTTGGATCATGTTCAGGTATCTAACACTCTGCTTTAATGGTCAATTAGAGTGTGTTCCGGCATCAGATTAGATTTAGATTGCATCAGACTAACCATTTACCTGGTCGTATTCAGGTATTTGACACACTGTTACTCATGGCCAGTTCAAATCTGTTCAGCATTCTGATGCAATGTTACTCGTGTTCAGTTTGGGCATATTAATGTATTTGAAGCCTTGTTCAGATATTTGGCGCACTGTTGCCGGAAGTCAGTTCAAACGTGTTGAGGTACCTGACGCACTGTTTGTCAGTCAGTGCAGTTCAGGTATCTCATGTACTCTAAGTAACAGTCAATCCCAGCATGTTTTCCTTTCTGACACGACATTGCTAACCACCAGTTTGAGTTTGTTCAAATATCTGACGCACTGTTACCCAATGATCAGTTTGAGTGTGTTCAGATGTCAGGAGCATTGTTCCTAATAATTGTTTTGAACAAGGTATAACTACTTTACATGTGAACTTGAATTAGGCACCACCTTGTAAAGTACACTTCTTTAGCAATGACAGCCACTGTCTCATTTATCTGGAGAGGGCAAATTCTGTTCAGTCAAATCTCAAAGATACTCAACTTCAAGCAGATAAATCAGATTATAGTCAGCCAATGTTTACCTATCAGTCAATTCACTGTGGGAGCAGTGTTTTTATTTCTGAAATAAAATCTCAACAATATTTGTAACTGCATTTAAGCCTGTGATCTTTATATTAAATGGCTCACAGGGTCTAACTATTTTCTGTTTATGAGCACAATCTGCCAGGAGGGCTTTGCAAAATCTGATCACCTTCCCATGCCATTTCTATTTCACACTTGCTCCCAAGGAGCTCTGCAATACAGTATCTATGGCCTCAGCTTACACACATCCCAGCACATAGGCTGCCCCTCAGTATAGAAAAGCCCAGTCAAAAGGTTGTCCCCTAGCAGAGAAAGGACCAGCATATATTCTACTCCTCAGTATAGAAAGGCCCAGCATATCGGCTGCCCTCAGCATAGAAAGGCCTGGTATACAGGCTGCCTCAATATAGAAAGGCCCAGTGTACAGGCTGCCCCTCAGTATAGAAAGGCTCAGCATATAACTGGTGTCTTGGTAAAATATGTTGCAGAGTCTTTAATTCTTTACTTTTTAGGGTGGGAAACTTAACAATCAGCGAAGGCTGGAAAACCTTTCTAAATAATTGGTTTTATTGACATTAAGACACAACAAGTTTTACAAATAAACATGCTTCCAACCTTATCTAGGAGTGCAACTCAGAAGAAAAGATGAGATTTCTTCTGGATGACTGAGTGGTTAACTCTAGATGACGTCTTCTTTGAGCTGCTCCTTGTTCTGTCCCATTGAAACCTCTATAAAATTGTTGTTTTAATATCCTTTTTTTTTTGCTGCTACAAAACAGCTTGCTAATGTCTTTGCCAGTTTCTCGTAGTTTTCCAAGGTCCAGCCAGACAGCTGTCTTATCTTTTAATTTGCTCTAATCTCCCCAAAAGTACAGCAAGTTTCTTGAATAACTTTGCCATTAGCCGCCTGAAGCAACAGTAATATGCATGAATTTTGTCTCGTTTCCCAAGATGCCTTCGGATTCCCATCAAGTTTAACAGTTCTATGTTCTTTTGTTGTTAAACACTTTTACCCAAATTCTGCTCAATTAGCAAGCAATCCAGGATTTCTGGCCCATTCTTTTAATTTTCTTTAAAAACTAGCGTTAAAAATCCGGGTTGAAAAATCCAAAATCCTTTAGTTCCCCCGCAAGAGAGTGGGCGATCGAACAACTCGCATTTAAATTTGATCATTCTTTGAATCTGAGTTGCTCTCGTCACAGATATGGTTAAGCGTTGTTGTTACAAGAAATTTTAAGTCACTGCGGCATCAACAGAAAAGTCCTTTTGAATACAAATGAGGAACAAAGTGTCGTCATTATAACAAACTTTATAGCAAAGTGGTTTTCACCCAAGGATACGGTGTGCAGATTTTTCATTCATACGATGGCAACCAAGGGTTATCAGTCTGACAGTAATAACCTCTGGGAGATTCAGGTCCAAGTGGTTTTAAGCAGCAGGTTTTAATATACATTGACCAATGACAGTGTTGGTTTTATACAACTATCCTATATTAAAAAAGGTTCAACTAACACAGCCTGTTTCCCCTGTGATGTCCTATTCAAGTTGATCAGCTTGTAATCTTTTGTGGATGGACTTCCAACTATCCCAAGGCTGCTCTGAATGAAGTTAAGAGGAAAAAGGTTCCATTCTCATACTACTTGGGCTACCTTAGTCTACACCTACACGTGGCCATGTGTAGCTGCCTCACAGAACATATCATTTTTGAAGATTATGCCACATGTAGCATCAGATGCAAACCATCGCTGCACTTCTGGGCTGTTTTTTGGAAAGATTGTAGGGAGGGAGGGGGAGGCAGTGGAAGGTGAGATCTGGAAGTCATTGCTTATCTCCTCCTGAAGGGTCACGGCCAGGCTTTTACTGTCCAATGAAATAAAAAAGCCTTAAAACTAGATTAACTGTTCCGAGTTTGATCCAATGTATCAGTGCATTTAAAAACAGAAAATTCTGAAAATGCTCAGCAGGTCAGGCAGCATCTGCGTGGAGAGAAACAGAGTTAAAGTTTCAGGTCAGTGGCCTTTCGTCATCTGTTCCAGTTCTGATGAAAGGCCATCAACCTGAAACATTAATTTGTTTCTTTCTCCGCAGAAGCTGCTACCTGACCTGCTGAGTGGTCCCAGCATAGCTTTGGTTTTATTTTCAGATTTCTAGCATCTGCAGTTTTTCGCTTTTGTATCAATGGGTTGACTTATGAATATGTCAGACATGAAGGGTTTAATAAACTATCTGTTTTAATCAGTTCCTCTCCTCCCACTCCCACCCCCACCAATGCCAACCTGGGCAATCCGTGTCAGAAGCTGCTAAAGGATAGTGACTGGATTAAAACTTTGAGAACGTAATCTTTACTCCTTCTTGTCACCATGTTGTGTCATTTGATGATGCTCTTCTGGTGGCTTAAATTCTTAACACTCCTTAACAACACCAACACCATTCCTTCTCCATGACTTTGTGGAGTTACTTACATGCAAAAGAAATATCCCTTGATAATCCTCACTACCACCATTGATGGTCTTGAAAACCATAATCACCGGTAAAAAAGAACAGAAGATCCACTGTGGCTTTTGCTGGAAAGTCCTGTAAAGGATTACTGGGCATAGCATGCATTTGTCAATTTTCTTCCAACACCAGAGAATTGCACAGCACAGAAAACAGGTCATTCAGACCAACAGATCTGTGCTGGTGTTTATGCTGTGTCTGAAACTCCTCCCATCTTACCACGTCCCACTGTATCAACATAAACTTCCATTTCTTTCTCCCTCATGTACTTATGTAGCTTACCTGAAAGCAAGCTTGCAGGTGCAGCAAGCAGTTAAGAAGGCAAATGGTATGTTGGCCTTCATTGCCAAAGGACTAGAATACAGGAGCAGAATGTCTTGCCGCAGCTGTACAGGGCCTTGGTGAGACCACACCTGGAGCATTGTGTGCAGTTTCAGTCTCCGTACCTAAGAAAGGAGATACTTGCCATAGAGGGAGTGCAGCGGAAGTTCACCAGACTGATTCCTGGGATGGCGGGATTGTTGTATGAAGAGAGATTGGGCCAACTAGGCCTGTATTCACTGGTGTTTAGAAGAATGAAAGGAGATCTCATTGAAACGTATAAAATTCTGACAGGGTTGGACAGACTGGATGTAGGGATGATGTTTCCTCTGGCTGGGGGGGGTCTAGAACAAGGGGTCACAATCTCAGGGTATGGGGTAGGCCATTTAGGACAGAGATGAGGACAAACTTCTTCACTCAGAGGGTGGTGAACCTATGGAATTCTCGACCACTGAGGGCTGTGGAGGCCAAGTCACTGAATATATTTAAGAAGGAAATACATAGATTTCTGGACTCTAAAGGCATCAAGAGGTATGGGGAGAGAGTGGGAGTACGGCATTGAGATAGAGGATCAGCCATGATCACACTGATTGGTGGAGCAGGCTCGAAGGGCCGAACGACTTATTCCTGTTCCTATTTTCTATGTTTCTATGTTTAGCTTCCTGTTAAATTCATCTATGCTACTCACCTCAACCATCCCATGTGGCAGCAAGGTCTACATTCTCACCGCTCTGTGTAAAGAAGTTGCTCTGAATTTTGAATTGGGATTTATTAATTCCTCTCTTACATTTATGGCTCTTAGTTCTGGTCTCCCTGACAAATGAAAACACCTGTTCTATGTCTACCCTGTTGAACCTTTCATCACCCTAATAATTTATCGCATTACCTCTCAGTCTTTTTTAACTATGCATGGGATGTCGGCATCACTGGCAAGCCCAACGTTTATTGCCCATTCCTAATTGCACTGGGAATGTGATGGTAAGCGGCCTTCATGAACTGCTGCAGTCCTTGTGGTGTAGAAACAACCATAAATAGGTAGGGAGTTTGAGAATTTTACCCAGGGACAATGATGATATGTCAATACCTTTCCAAATTGCATTGTATGTAACTTGAAGAGCAACTTAAAGGCAGTGGTCTTCCCATGAACCTGCTGCCCTTGTATTTCTAGGTGTTTGGCAGATTTAGGAACCTTGGCAAGTTGCTGGAGTGCATCCTGTAGATGGTGTACACTGCAGCAATGCTGTGCCAGTAGTGGAGGGAGAGAATGTTTAAGGTGGTTCATGGGCTGCCAATCAAGCAAACTTCATTGTCCTAGATGTTGTTGAGCTCCTTAAGTGTTCTTGAAGATGCACTCAACCAGGGAAGTTGAGATTATTCCATCACAATCCTGCCTCGTGCCTTAAAGATGATGGTGAGTAATTTGCTGCAAAATACCTAGCCTCTGAATTGTCCCTGTAACCACAGTATTTATGTGGCTGATGCAGTTAAGTTTTTGGTCAGTGACCCCACCCCCCACCTCCCACCAACTTCCCAGCACCTGCAGGATGTTGATGGTGAGGAATTCACTGATGGTAATGCTACTGGATGTTAAGGGCAAGCAGTTAGACTCTCTCCTATTGGAACAGAAAATGTTGGAAATACTCAACAGGTCAAGCAGCACCATGCAATGGCAAGAGAAATAAAGTTAACATTTCAGGTCGATGAGGTGTTTCTCTCTAAAGATGCTGTTTGACCTGCTGAGTATTTCCAGCATTTTCTGTTCTTATTTCAGATTTCCAGCATCCACGACATTTGACTTGTGTTTTCTGTTTTTGAAGATAGTAATTGTCCAACACTCTTGTGACACGAATGTTACTTGTCACTTATCAGCCCGAGCCTGTATGTTGTCCAGTTCTTACTGCGTGTGGGTACAGAGTGCTTCATTACTTGATGATTTGCAAATGGCACTGAACACCGTGCAATCTTCAGCGAACATCCCTATATCTGACTTTATGGTGGAGGGAAGGGTCATTGAAGCAGCTGAAGATGTTTGGGTCTGGGACACTGCCTTCAGGAACTCCTGCAGCAATGTCCTAAAGCTGAGATGATAGATCTCCAACACCGTAGTCACCTTGCTTTTTGCTTGGTATGACTTCCCAATGGAGAGTTTTCACCTTGATTCCCAATGACTTCAGTCTTACTAAGGCTTCATGTTGCCACACTTGATCAAATGCTGCCTTAATGTCAAGAGAAATCGCTCTCACCTCATTTCTGGAATTCAGTTCTGCTGTCCACGTTTGGACCAAGGTTGTAACAATGTCTCGAGCAATTGATCCCGGCAGAACCTAAAACTAAGCATTGGTTAGCGAGGTATTAGTGAATAAGTGCAGCTTTGTTGCACTGTCGACAGCACTTTTAGTATCACTTTTCTGATGATTGAGAATAGACTGATGAGGCAGCAATTGGCTGGATTGGATTTGCCTGTTTTTTGTGGATAGGACATACCTGGGCAGTTTTCCACTTAGTCGGGTAGATACTAGTGCTGACTATTCTGGAGCAGCTTGACCAGAGGCACAATTTGTTCTGAAGCACAAGCCTTCAGCCAGGATTTTGTCAGCCCGTAGGCTGTATCCAGCGCACTCAGCACCTTCGGGTGGTTTCATTATTCTGGGATTTGATTATTTTGGGTTATTTCCTGCTGAAGCTGCTTTGAGATGACTTGTTGATCTGATTGCACAGCTGTGTCTGGAATACCATTAATATGTCTGCCAAGGGGTGAAGGGCATGAAATGGAGGGACAGCAGCTGGGTTCTGGTGCTTGAAATAATCATGGTAGAATGCATTCAACGTTCTGAAGAATTATTGTAAACTAATTTGCTCAGAGTTTGCAAACTTACAAAGAATATAATTTTGTAAATGTATTAATTTTACGATTCTAGATTTGCTTAAAATAATTGGGATTATTTTCTGTACATCAAGTCTTGAGGGGGATCTTCTTGAATCTGCACAAGTGGAAGCAACTTGGGGGAACGGAGTCATTTAAAACAAAAATATTTTCAGGTTGTGGCGTCGCTGGCTACAGTGGCATTTATTGCCAGTCAGAGTAAGGATAAGTGGACCATTTTTGGGATGGCAGATTGTAATGCGTGTGGTGCTACAAGGATCAGTGCCTGAACCTCAGCTATTTACAATCTATATCAATGGCTCAGATGAATGAACCAAGTGCAATGTATTCAAGTTTACTGATGATACAAGCTAGGGAGGGAAACCAAGCTGTGTGGAGAACACAAAGAGACTGCAAAGGATATATATACAGGTTAAATGATTGGGCAAGAAGGTGGCAGTTGGAGTGTAATGTGGGGATGTATGAAATTATCCACTTTGGGATGAAGAGAAAGCCAGAATATTTTTTAAAAGATGAGAGAATATTAAACAACTTGAGTATTGCTGAAAAGCGATAGATGCTGCCAAAGCTTTTGCTCTTGCACTCATCAGGACAATTTGCAAGTATGCCAAATTTTAAAGGGAACAACAATTTATCCTGCATGAGAAGATAGTGCTGATTGGTTGGCAAGTGGACTCTGATTGGTAGAGGTGTTGCCATGGGGAATGCACCAGTTAACTGATTTGTGTAAGTTGTTGTTTCCTTTACAATTTGGCATTCTTGCAAATTGTCCTGATGAGTGCAAGATCAAAAGCTTTGACAGCATATGTTTTTTTTCCAGCAATACCTCAGTTCTGTCCTACCAAATGACTATCAGAATAGTAAGTGTTGAGATTCAGAAGAACTCGTGTGTCCTTGCACATGAATCACAGAAAGTTAATACACAAGTCATCTTTGGCAACCTTCCGTCTCATGAGACAATCATTTGTGCCTTGATGATAAACTCTTTGCTGAACATTGCCTGGCATGGCTCAAAGTCTCTGCTGCATTTACCACAGATGTAGATAGTGGGTTGAAAAGTGCAAGATTCGCTGGTCTCTGTTTTCTCTGGGCCATCTTCTTGGACAGCTGAGCTTTCCCTTTCTCCTTGTCTCTTCCAAAGTCCCCAGAACAGTCAGCCTCCAGAGTTACAGCCTTCAGCAACTGTCCCCTAGTTGTCTGTTTCAATGTCTGCCAACTTCAAGTCACATTTTCAGGTGTCCTTGTAGCGGAGGTATGGACATCTAGCAGGTCGTGACCCATTGGCCAGTTCATTGTATAGAAGGCCTTTGGGTACATGGCTGTCATCCATCTGATGAATATGGCTGAGCGAGCACGGACATTGTTGGCGTAGTAATCTGTGTACGCTGATGGAATTAGCATGCTCCAGGACCTCCTGAGTTAGTAACCTTATTCTGCCAAGAGATGCAGAGGATAAATCTGAGACAGCAAAGATGGGAACTTTTTAGCCTTTTCTCCTGCCCAGTATCTTGTCCAGGCCTCACCACTGTAGGGGAGTGCACTGACGCCACGAACTTAGTAGACTCGCAGTTTGGTGTTCTCATTCAGGTTGCTGTTGTTCCATTCTTTCTTAGTCAGCTTGGACGTAACAGTTGCAGCTTTTGCACTACATGTTTTGATTTCAGCATCAAATGACAGATTGCTGGTGACTGTGGAGCCTAGATATGTGAAGCTATCATCAATCTCCTGTGTCACATTGTCAATGCTGATTGACGGTGGTAAGGCAACATCATGGACCATTACAGTTGTGCTCCTGATGCTGATGGGCAAGCCAACTGTTGACAGGTGTGAGAGAATCTGTCCATTTGTCTCCGAAGGTGTCCCTTGGTACAGAATGCTAGTGCAGCATCATCTTGGGTGAGAGCTTGGCACACTTTTGTCTTGGCACTCAGGTGGGCATGGTTGAACAGCTTTCTGTAGGTTCTGGTATGTAAGTAAGCACCCTCTGCCATTGAACTGAAGGTGTATGACTGCAGCAAAGAGAAGAATATGCCAAAGGTCAAGAACCATAGGGCACAGATTTAAGGTAATTGGCAAAAGAAGCAGAAGCAACATGAAGAGTGTCAAGTGCCAAAACATAACCTTTTTTCACCCCAATGTGGATCTCAAAGGGTTCCATTGGAACCATCATAACCGACCTTACCCGTCACTGCTGTGGAAATGCCACATATGCAGATACAACAAGCAGTTAAGAAGGCAAATGATAAAATGAAGTTTACATAGAACACTGGCATCTACCTGACAAAATTGAAAATACCAAGGTGTATCTTGTTCATAAAAAGCAGAATAAATCTAACTGGACCAGTACTGCCCCATCAGTTTACTTTCAGTCATCAACAAAATAATGGACTGTGCTGTAGACCATGCTAACAAGCTGTTATTAATCTCTAATAAGCTGCTCACCAATGGTCAATTTTAGGTCTTGCCAAGAACACTCAGCTCCAGGCCTCATTACAGCCTCGGTCCAAAGATGGTCAAAAGAGCTGAATTCCAGATTGAGGTGAGATAATTGCTCTTGACGTCAAGGCATCCTTTAACTGATTGTGTCACTAAAGGAGCCTTAATAAAGTTGAAGTAAATGGAGATTTGAAGTCAAACTCTCCATACCTGGAGTCTACATAGCACAAAAGAAGATGATTGTGGTTGTTGGAGGCCAATTAATTCAGACTTAGGGTGTCGCTGCAGGGGTTCTTCAGGCAGTGTCCTACATCCCGTCATCTTCAGCTGCTTCATCAATGACCTTTCCATCACCATAAAGTCAGAAATGAGGATGTTCCCTGATTGTACAATGGTCAGTTTCATTTGCAAACCCTCAGATAATGAAGCAGTTTGTGCCCACATGCAGCAAGACCCAGCCAACATCCAGGCACAGACTGGCAAGTGGCAAATAACAACATTTGCACCATACAAAAGTGCCAGGCATTGATCAACTCCAACAAAAGAGAGCCTAACCACCTCCCTATGACATTCAATGGTATTACCATTGTCAAATCCCCCACCAGCAATGTTTATATTTATTCACCCAAGGGGTGTGCACATTGCTGATAAGGCCAGCATTGATTGAATTTGACAAGATAGAGGTGATCCAACACCTTGAATACAACTGAGTGGCTTGCTAGCCCATTTCAGAGAACAGTTAAGAGTCAAACCACGATACTGTGGGTCCAGAATCAAATAATAGGTCAAACCATGTAAGGATGGCAGATTTCCTCCCCTAAAGGATGTCAATGAGCCATATGGCTATATGAGATTTTATGACAATCTGGTAGTTTCATGGTCACCATTATCAATGCTAGCTTTTTATTCTGGTGTTAATTTAATTTAAATTCCCTAGCTTCCGTATTGGACTTGAACTCATGTCTCTGGGTAATTAGTCAAGAGCTCTGGATTACTAGTCTGGTAACAGAACCACTATGCCACCATACCTTTAATATTCTTGGGGGTCACCTTTGACCAGAAATTTAACTGGACCAACTGTATAAATTCTGTGGCTGCAAGAGCAGGTAAGAGGGGATATTCTGCGGTGGTGAATCATCTCCTATCTCCTAAAGCCTGTACACCATCTTGAAGGCATGAATCAGTTCCAATGATAGTCAAGAAGCTCAATACCATCCAGGACAAAGCAATTTACTTGACCTGTACCCTATCCACCAGCTTAAATGCCCACACTCTCCGCCACTACCGCAATGTGGCTGCAGTGTGTACCATCTACAAGCACTACACCAACTCACCAAGGCTTCTTTGACAACACCTCCCAAACCCGTGACTCTACCACCTAGACAGAAGTTGGCAGTGGGCATGTGGAAACATCACGTCCTAAACTCTCCTCGAAGTCAAACATCATCCTGCCTTGGAAATATATTGCCTTTCTCTCATTATTGCTGAGTCAGAATACTGCAACTCCCTACACCACAGACTGCAGTGGTTCATGCAGGCAGCTTACTGTCATCTTCTCAAGGACAATTAGGGGTAGACAATAAATACTGGGCCTTGCCTGCGACAGCCTAATCCCTCGAATAATTAAGGAAGAATTTTGCTAGTCAGAGGGATTTGGTTGCCCTCACACATGACTCAAAAATGATAACATGCAAATACAGCAAGCAATTAGGAAAGCAAATGGTTTGTCCACCTTTATTTTATTGCAAAAAGGTTGCAGTAAAAGAATAAGGAAACCTTGCTGTAATTATATAGGCCTTTGGTGAGATCACACCAGGAGTACAATGTCCAGTTTTGGTTTCGTCCCTAAGAATCAATATACTTGCCTTCAAGGGAATGCAATTAAGGTGGATTGATTGCTATGATGAGAGGGCTGGGTTATGAGGAGTGATTTACAAGAATGAAACCTGATCATAAAATATATAAAATTCTTGCAGGACTTGTCAGGATTGAAGTTGAAAGGCTTTTTCCTTTATCTGATGTTATGACACAGCAGTTGGTAAAGACTGATTTGTTTAAATCCTAGAGGGAAAGTTGAACAACTATCATAACCTATATTTTCAATTGGTATGTTTGAGATGCAGCTCTGAATTCAGGAGTAAAACCACCAAGCCTCAAGAGGTTTTTTATATAAAATTAAATTAAAAATTTATTAATTAAACAACAAATTAAACACACACGTATGTCTACAAATTACTACCATAATAACTTTTAAGCAAATCCCCAAATTAATCACTCCCAGGTAAATCTTCACCAAGGCAACAATAACCCATAGACTTAAAACAGACACCAGACAAAGCACATTTGATCTTACAAATTCAAAATGAGGTCTCTTGCAATTTGGTTCCTTTGCACACAGTTGGAGGATTACAGGCTGGTTAGCTCTTAAATGCCTCTGACTCTCACACACGGTCTTTTCTGTTTAAACCTAGCTTTCCCTTTGAATGTAAATTTTTCATTGTATCCTGGGCGTTTAATTTTACCTGCCCCAACAATAATATCCTTACATTCCGCCAATTTTATTTAGTAATATAAACACATTGCTTGGTGTCTTCCAGCTATGTGCAAGATTTCACCCATTCTTTTGAAATGGTTTATTTAAAAATGCAAATTGCACTTGACCTGTTAACTAACTTACGTTTATCTAATTAATCTCAAAACTACTATACATCAAAGAACCCAGACTAGCTGGCTTTAATCCAATTAAGACACACACATAGACACAGACCCTACCACAATTCCAATTTAACAATAATTTCCAATAACATTATAGACATTAATATCTCTTCATGACACTGAAGAGTTGGGATCTGGTTTATAAACTCAGGATGAGGAGTTGGCCATTTACGACTGGAATGAGGAGAAATTTACTCACTCAGTGCATTGCAAATCTTGGGAGTTTTCTACCCCACAGAGTTGTGGATGCTCAATTGATGAGTATGTTTAAGACTGAAATTGATGGATCTTTGGACATTAAGGGAATGGAGGAATATGGGGACAGGGCTGGAAAGCGGATTATAAGTGAATCATTTCTGTGTGTGACCTCGCACTGGAGTGCGACCTCAACGCAATGTGAGATTTTGGTGAGTTGAGGGAGTTCAGTGAGGAGGGGAGGGAGGCATTCCATTGCTTTTTCTAACTTTTTCACCGTGTAGGAATTGGTTCTTGATCTACTACGGGGAGAAAAGCAAACTTTTTGAGTATTGGGTGAGTATCCGGGAAGTGGTTAAGGTCTATTCTATTCCTAAGGTTTAAAATAGCACAGGAATTTGTGGCAAGATTAATCAAATTCATAAAAGAAAATAAATAATTGAATAAAATAATTAAGTAATTAATTAAAGCACGTGATGTGTCGTGGTTGCAGGATGTGGGAGCTCCTAGATACCAGTGTTATCCAGGGCAAACACATCTGCATTAAGCGTCTGTGGCTTGAGGAGCTTTGGCTCAGAGCCACTGATCTGGAGGCTGAGCTGCAGACACTGTGACACATCAGGGAGGGGGAAAGTTACCTGGATGCTTTGTACCAGGAGGCGGTCACACCCCTTAGGGTAGGGCCTTCTGATTTGGAAGGTGGTCAGGGACAGGAGGGTGTAACTGCAGCTGAAGCAGGTAAAGGGACCCAGAAAGCAGGAGTGTCAACCTCAGCAATTGTCCAACCAGTTTGAGGTTCTTTCAACTTGTTTGGATGAGAGTGGAGGCAGCAGGGTGAATGAGCTAACTGACCATGGCACAGTGGTACAGGAAGCCATTCAAGTGGGTGAGCAAAAGGGAATGTAGTAGGGGGCAGTATAATAAAGGAGATTAACCCTGCTCTGTTGCAAAAAGTGAGAATCCAGACTTGAATGTTGCCTGCCATTGCCAGGGTTTGGGACATTTGCTCAGGGCTGGAGAGGAACTTGCAGTAGGAGGGAAAGGATCCAGTTGTCGTGGTCCATGTAGGTACCAACGACATAGACAAGATGAGGAAGGAGGTTCTGCATAGTCAGTATGAGAAGCTAGGCTCCAAATTAAGAAGTAGAACCTCAAAGGTAATAATCTCTGGATTATTACCTGAGCCACATGAAAATTGGCATGGGGAGATAAGATGAGAGAAATTAATGTGTGGTTCAAATACTAGTGTGGAGAAATGGGCTCTGGCTCATGGGGCACTGGCACCAGTACTGAGGAAAGTGGGGGCTGTTCCATTGGGACAGTCTACACCTGAACTGTGCTGGGGCTGGTATTCTAGCGAGTTGTATAACTAGGGAAGTAGAGAGGGTTTAAACTAAATAGCGGAGCAAGGGATCAAATTTGGGAAGGTGTGATAAACCAAAGCGTGGAGACAAGGCAAGATAGAAAGGTATTAATATGGGAAATGATAAACAGACTGTAACAGGAGGAACAGAGTGCAAATCTAAGAGTAAATCAGCAGGTAGCTCTGGATGCTACAAAAATAATGAAAGGACAAAACTAAACATTTTGTATCTAAACGCACATAGCATTTGAAACAAAACAGATGAACTGATAGCACAAATAAAAATAAGTAAATATGATCTGATAGCCATCACAGAGACATGACTACAGGATGACATAGATTGGGACATGAATGTTGAAGGTTACGTGACATTTTAGAAGGACAGGAGGTGAGGAAAAGGTGGAGGGGTGGCTCTGCTAATTAATGATGGTAGTAGCACAATAGAGAGGCATGATCTAAGTTCAGGAAACCAGAATGTAGAAGCAGTTTGGGTTGAGATGAGAAGTGACAAAGGCAAGAAGTCACTTGTGGGATTGGTACAGGCCCCCTAATTGTAACTACACAGTAGGACAAGGTATAAAGGAAGAAACAATGGGAGCCTGTCGGAAAGGTACAGCAATAATCATGGGGGATTTTGATCTACATATAGACTGAAAAAATCAGATGGGCAAAGGTAGCATAGATGAGGAGGAGTTTATCGTATCTTTTCAGGATAGTTTCTTAGAACAGCACATTCTGGAGCCAAGCAGAGAATAGGTTATACTCGAATTGGTATTATGCAACAGGAGAGGATTAATTGATAACCTCATTGTGAAGGCACCCTAGGTAGCAGTGAACATAGTATGATTGAATTATACATCGAGTTTGTGGGGGTGAAGAGTGGGTCCGAGACTAGTGTTTTAAACTTAAATGTGGGCAATTATGAAGGCATGAAAGCAGAGCTAGCTGAAGTGAACTGGTAAATGAGGTTAAGAGATAGGCCAATAGAGATGCAATGGCAGACATGTAAAGGGATATTTTAGAATCCCAGAATAGATACATTCCAATGAGAGAGAAAAATTCCAAACCCACCAAAGTTAAACACAGTATCAAATTTAAAGAAAAAGCATATAATTACGCAAAGATGGGTAGCAGGTTAGAAGATTGGACAGCAGATACAAGACAGCAAAGAATGACAAAAAGATTAGTAAGGAGGGAAAAATTAGAGCATGAGAGAAAGCTAGCTCAAAATATAAAGATGGATGGTAAGAGTTTCTATAGGTATTTTTAAAAGAAAAATTTAACAAAGTGAGCGTTGGCTAGGCCAGCATTTATTGTCCATCCCTAATTGCTCTTATTCAACCGTGACTTTGTGACTCAAGAGCAACCACATTGCTGTGGGTCTGGAGTCATAGGTACCAGACCAGGTAAGGACGGCAGATTTTGTTCCCTAAAGGACATTAGTGAACCAGATGGGTTTTTACAACAATCGACAATGGTTTCATGGTAATCATTTAGACTTTTAATTCCAGATTTTTATTGAGTTCAAATTCCACCATCTGCTGTGGCAGGATTCAAACCCAGGCCTCCAGAGCATTACCCTGGGTCTCTGGTTTACTAGTCCAGTGACAATACCAGTATGCCATCATCTCCTCATAAATGGGAAAATAGCAAATGTAACTTCTTTATTCAAAAAGGGAGGAAGACAGAAAGCAGGAAACTACAGGCCAGTTATCTTAACATCTGTCATAGTGAAAATGTTAGGAACTATTATTAAAGGTGTTATAGTAGGGCACTTAGAAAAATTCAAGGTAATCAGTCAGAGTGAACATTGTTTTGTGAAAGGAAGATAATGTTAACCGATTTATTGAGAGCTCTTTGAAGGAGTCATGTACCGTGGATAAAGAGGAACTGGTGGATGTACTGTACTTAGATTTCCAGAAGGCATTTGATAAGGTGCCACATCAAAGGTTAGTGCAGAAAATAAAAGCTCATGATGTAGGGAGTAATATATTGACATGGACAGAAAATTAGCTAGCTAACAGGAAGCAGAGAGTTGGCATAAATGGGTCTTTTTCTGGTTGGCAGGATGTGGTGAGTGGTGTGCCACAGGGATCAGTGCTGGGGCCTCAAAGTTTTATAATTTATATAAATGACTTCCATGAAGGGACCAAAGGAATGGTTGCCACATTTGCTGATGAGACAAAGATAGGTAGGAAAGTAACATGTGAAGAAGACATGAGGCTACAAAGAGACACAGATAGTTTAAGTGAGTGGGCAACAATCTGGTAAATGGAGTATAATGTGCGTCAATGTGAAATTGTCCATTTTGGCAGCAAGAATAAAAAAGAAACATTTTATCTAAATGGGGAGAGATTGCAGAGCTCTGAGATGCAGAGGGATCTGGGTGTCTGAGTGCATGAATCACAAAAGGTTGGTGTGCAGGTACAGAAAGTAATTAGGGAAGCAAATAGAATGTTATTGTTTATGGCGAGGTGAATTGAGTACAAGAGTAGGGAGGTTATGCTTCAGTTGTACAGGGCACTGGTGAGAACACATCTGGAGTATTGTGTACAGTACTGGCTTCCTTATTGAAGGAGAGATGCAAACGTGTTTGAAGCAGTTCAGAGAAGGTTTACTAGACCAGACTTGTCAAAGGTACGGCCCATGGGCCAGATGCAACCCCCGAGGCATTTTCATCCAGCTCACCAAATGATGGAACTCAACTGTCCAAGACTTGCCGGACAAAATTTTGACAAATGCTGAGAACCTGATCATCCAGTCACAGGCTTGTGTCGCCATGCATTAGCCACTTGTCAGCCTATCAGCAGCCAATGCAGGGAGGAACTAGCCTGTGATTGAACCAGCTTCATGCAAACAGTTGCCTGGTAAAGTTTAATACCTTGATTTCTGGCTGAGGAGCTCAGGGAGACAGGTAAGTTCAGCAGGGAGCAGCTGCAGAGGGGCTGAGGGTGCTCAAAGCTGGTGGGGCTGGACCTTAGGCAGCCTCTAATTTAATTGACTCGGAATTGTGACTTTGCACCGAAGGGGCATGCTGGGGGTTTGGGCTGGACTTTGGGTGGGTGGCCTCCGCGAATTTCAACTGGGCAGCTAAGTAGGGGGTTTGACAGATTGATAGAGAGGGCGAGTGTGAGAGAGAGGGCGAGTGTGAGAGAGAGGGCGAGTGTGAGAGAGAGGGCGAGTGTGAGAGAGAGGGCGAGTGTGAGAGAGAGGGCGAGTGTGAGAGAGGGGGCGAGTGTGAGGGAGAGGGCGAGTGTGAGAGAGAGGGCGAGTGTGAGAGAGAGGGCGAGTGTGAGAGAGAGGGCGAGTGTGAGAGAGAGGGCGAGTGTGAGAGAGAGGGCGAGAGTGTGTGAGAGAGAGGGCGAGAGTGTGTGAGAGAGAGGGCGAGAGTGTGTGAGAGAGAGGGCGAGAGTGTGTGAGAGAGAGGGCGAGAGTGTGTGAGAGAGAGGGCGAGAGTGTGTGAGAGAGAGGGCGAGAGTGTGAGAGAGAGGGCGAGAGTGTGTGAGAGAGAGGGCGAGAGTGTGTGAGAGAGAGGGCGAGAGTGTGTGAGAGAGAGGGCGAGAGTGTGTGAGAGAGAGGGCGAGAGTGTGTGAGAGAGAGGGCGAGAGTGTGTGAGAGAGAGGGCGAGAGTGTGTGAGAGAGAGGGCGAGAGTGTGTGAGAGAGAGGGCGAGAGTGTGTGAGAGAGAGGGCGAGAGTGTGTGAGAGAGAGGGCGAGAGTGTGTGAGAGAGAGGGCGAGAGTGTGTGAGAGAGAGGGCGAGAGTGTGTGAGAGAGAGGGCGAGAGTGTGTGAGAGAGAGGGCGAGAGTGTGTGAGAGAGAGGGCGAGAGTGTGTGAGAGAGAGGGCGAGAGTGTGTGAGAGAGAGGGCGAGAGTGTGTGAGAGAGAGGGCGAGAGTGTGTGAGAGAGAGGGCGAGAGTGTGTGAGAGAGAGGGCGAGAGTGTGTGAGAGAGAGGGCGAGAGTGTGTGAGAGAGAGGGCGAGAGTGTGTGAGAGAGAGGGCGAGAGTGTGTGAGAGAGAGGGCGAGAGTGTGTGAGAGAGAGGGCGAGTGCGTGAGAGAGAGGGCGAGTGCGAGAGAGAGAGGGCGAGTGCGAGAGAGAGAGGGCGAGTGCGAGAGAGAGAGGGCGAGTGCGAGAGAGAGAGGGCGAGTGCGAGAGAGAGAGGGCGAGTGCGAGAGAGAGAGGGCGAGTGCGAGAGAGAGAGGGCGAGTGCGAGAGAGAGAGGGCGAGTGCGAGAGAGAGAGGGCGAGTGCGAGAGAGAGAGGGCGAGTGCGAGAGAGAGAGGGCGAGTGCGAGAGAGAGAGGGCGAGTGCGAGAGAGAGAGGGCGAGTGCGAGAGAGAGAGGGCGAGTGCGAGAGAGAGAGAGGGCGAGTGCGAGAGAGAGAGAGGGCGAGTGCGAGAGAGAGAGAGGGCGAGTGCGAGAGAGAGAGAGGGCGAGTGCGAGAGAGAGAGAGGGCGAGTGCGAGAGAGAGAGGGCGAGGGCGAGAGCGAGGGCGAGGGCGAGAGCGAGTGCGAGGGCGAGTGCGAGAGAGAGAGGGCGAGTGCGAGAGAGAGGGCGAGGCCGAGTGTGTGTGAGAGAGAGGGCGAGTGTGAGAGAGAGGGCGAGTGTGAGAGAGAGGGCGAGTGTGAGAGAGAGAGGGCGAGTGTGAGAGAGAGAGGGCGAGTGTGAGAGAGAGAGGGCGAGTGTGAGAGAGAGAGGGCGAGTGTGAGAGAGAGGGCGAGTGAGAGAGAGGGCGAGTGTGTGAGAGAGGGCGAGGGTGTAACAGAAAGAGGCCGAGGGTGAGAGAGAGGCCGAGGGTGTAACAGAGGGTGAGTGTGCGAGAGAGAGAGGGCGAGTGTGCAAGATAGAGAAAGGGTGAGTGTGTGTGAGAGAGGGTGAGTGTGTGTGAGAGAGAGGGTGAGTGTGTGTGAGAGAGAGGGTGAGTGTGTGTGAGAGAGAGGGCGAGTGTGTGTGAGAGAGAGGGCGAGTGTGTGTGAGAGGGCGAGTGTGTGTGAGAGGGCGAGTGTGTGTGAGAGGGCGAGTGTGAGAGAGAGGGCGAGTGTGAGAGAGAGGGCGAGTGTGAGAGAGAGGGCGAGTGTGAGAGAGAGGGCGAGTGTGAGAGAGAGGGCGAGTGTGAGAGAGAGGGCGAGTGTGAGAGAGAGGGCGAGTGTGAGAGAGGGCGAGTGTGAGAGAGGGCGAGTGTGAGAGAGGGCGAGTGTGAGAGAGGGCGAGTGTGTGTGCGAGAGAGGGCGAGTGTGTGTGCGAGTGTGAGAGAGGGCGAGTGTGAGAGAGGGCGAGTGTGAGAGAGGGCGAGTGTGAGAGAGGGCGAGTGTGAGAGAGGGCGAGTGTGAGAGAGGGCGAGTGTGAGAGGGCGCGCGAGAGAGAGGGCGAGTGTGAGAGAGGGCGAGTGTGAGAGAGAGGGCGAGTGTGAGAGAGAGGGCGAGTGTGAGAGAGAGGGCGAGTGTGAGAGAGAGGGCGAGTGTGAGAGAGAGGGCGAGTGTGAGAGAGAGGGCGAGTGTGAGAGAGAGGGTGAGAGTGTGAGAGAGAGGGCGAGAGTGTGAGAGAGAGGGCGAGAGTGTGAGAGAGAGGGCGAGAGTGTGAGAGAGAGGGCGAGAGTGTGAGAGAGAGGGCGAGAGTGTGAGAGAGAGAGCGAGAGTGTGAGAGAGAGCGAGAGTGTGAGAGAGAGCGAGAGTGTGAGAGAGGGCGACTGTGTGAGAGAGGGCGACTGTGTGAGAGAGGGCGACTGTGTGAGAGAGGGCGACTGTGTGAGAGAGGGCGACTGTGTGAGAGAGGGCGACTGTGCGAGAGAGAGAGGCAGAGTGCGAGAGAGAGAGGCAGAGTGCGAGAGAGAGAGGCAGAGTGCGAGAGAGAGAGGCAGAGTGCGAGAGAGAGAGGCAGAGTGCGAGAGCGCGAGAGAGCGCGGGCGAGTGCGCGAGAGAGAGAGAGGGTGAGTGCGCGAGAGAGAGAGGGCGAGTGCGCGAGAGAGAGAGAGGGCGAGTGCGCGAGAGAGGGTAAGGGTGTAAGAGAGTGAGAGGCCAAGTGTGTGTGTGAGAGAGAGGGCGAGTGTGAGAGGGCGAGTGCGCGCGAGAGAGCAAGAGAGGGCGAGTGTGTGAGAGAGAGGGCGAGAGTGAGAGAGAGGGCGAGAGTGAGAGAGAGGGCGAGTGTGTGAGAGAGAGGGCGAGTGTGTGAGAGATAGAGGGCGAGTGTGAGAGAGAGAGGGCGAGTGTGTGCGAGAGAGGGCAAGTGTGTGAGAGAGGGCGAGGGTGTAAGAGAGAGAGGGCGAGTGTGAGAGAGAGAGGCCGAGGGTGTAAGAGAGGGTGAGTGTGCGAGAGAGAGAGAGTGAGGGCGAGTGTGCAAGATAGAGGGCGAGTGTGCAAGAGAGAGAGGGCAAGTGTGTGTGAGAGAGAGAGGGCGAGTGAGAGAGGGCGAGTGTGAGAGAGAGGGCGAGTGTGCGAGAGAGAGGGCGAGTGTGAGAGAGGGCGAGTGCGTGTGAGAGAGCACGAGGGTGTAAGAGAGAGGGCGAGTGTGTGTGAGAGAGAGAGGGCGAGTGTGTGAGAGAGGGCGAGGGTGTAAGAGAGAGAGGGCGAGTGTGAGAGAGGCCGAGGGTGTAAGAGAGGGTGAGTGTGCGAGAGAGAGTGAGGGCGAGTGTGCAAGATAGAGGGCGAGTGTGCAAGAGAGAGAGAGGGCAAGTGTGTGTGAGAGAGAGGGCAAGTGTGTGTGAGAGAGAGGGCAAGTGTGTGTGAGAGAGAGGGCGAGTGTGAGAGAGAGGGCGAGTGTGAGAGAGAGGGCGAGTGTGAGAGAGAGGGCGAGTGTGAGAGAGAGGGCGAGTGCGCGTGAGAGAGCGCGAGGGTGTAAGAGAGAGGGCGAGTGTGTGTGAGAGAGGGCGAGTGTGTGTGAGAGAGGGCGAGTGTGTGAGAGAGCGAGAGGGCGAGTGTGTGAGAGAGCGAAAGGGCGAGTGTGTGAGAGAGCGAGAGGGCGAGTGTGTGAGAGAGCGAGAGGGCGAGTGTGTGAGAGGGCGAGTGTGTGAGAGAGCGAGAGGGCGAGTGTGTGAGAGAGCGAGAGGGCGAGTGTGTGAGAGAGCGAGAGGGCGAGTGTGTGAGAGAGCGAGGGCGAGTGTGAGAGTGAGGGCGAGTGTGAGAGCGAGGGCGAGTGTGAGAGCGAGGGCGAGTGTGAGAGCGAGGGCGAGTGTGAGAGCGAGGGCGAGTGTGAGAGAGGGCGAGTGTGAGAGAGGGCGAGTGTGAGAGAGGGCGAGTGGGCGAGTGTGAGAGAGGGCGAGTGGGCGAGTGTGAGAGAGGGCGAGTGGGCGAGTGTGAGAGAGGGCGAGTGGGCGAGTGTGAGAGGGCGGGCGAGTGAGAGGGCGGGCGAGTGAGAGGGCGGGCGAGTGTGAGAGGGCGGGCGAGTGTGAGAGGGCGGGCGAGTGTGAGAGGGCGGGCGAGTGTGAGAGGGCGGGCGAGTGTGAGAGGGCGGGCGAGTGTGAGAGGGCGGGCGAGTGTGAGAGGGCGGGCGAGTGTGAGAGGGCGGGCGAGTGTGAGAGGGCGGGCGAGTGTGAGAGGGCGGGCGAGTGTGAGAGGGCGGGCGAGTGTGAGAGGGCGGGCGAGTGTGAGAGGGCGGGCGAGTGTGAGAGGGCGGGCGAGTGTGAGAGAGAGAAGGCGCGTGTGAGAGAGAGAGAGGGCGAGTGTGTGTGTGAGAGAGAGGGCGAGTGTGCGAGAGAGAGGGCGAGTGTGCGAGAGAGGGAGGGCGAGTGCGAGAGAGAGAGGGCGAGTGCGAGAGAGAGAGGGCGAGTGCGAGAGAGAGGGCGAGTGCGAGAGAGAGAGGGCGAGTGCGAGAGAGAGAGGGCGAGTGCGAGAGAGAGAGGGCGAGTGCGAGAGAGAGAGGGCGAGTGCGAGAGAGAGAGGGCGAGTGCGTGCGAGAGAGGGCGAGTGCGTGCGAGAGAGAGAAGGCGAGTGCGTGAGAGGGCGAGTGTGAGAGAGAGAGAGGGCGAGTGTGTGAGAGAGAGAGAGGGCGAGTGTGTGAGAGAGAGAGGGCGAGTGTGTGAGAGAGAGGGCGAGTGTGTGAGAGAGAGGGCGAGTGTGTGAGAGAGAGGGCGAGTGTGTGAGAGAGAGGTCGCGTGTGTGAGAGAGGTCGCATGTGTGAGAGAGAGAGGTCGCGTGTATGAGGTCGCGTGTGTGTGAGAGAGAGGTCGCGTGTGTGAGAGAGGTCGCGTGTGTGAGAGAGAGAGGTCGCGTGTGTGAGAGAGAGAGGTCGCGTGTGTGAGAGAGAGAGGGCGAGAGTGTGAGAGAGAGGGCGAGAGTGTGAGAGAGAGGGCGAGAGTGTGAGAGAGAGGGCGAGAGTGTGAGAGAGAGGGCGAGAGTGTGAGAGAGAGGGCGAGTGTGTGCGAGAGAGAGGGCGAGTGTGTGAGAGAGAGGGCGAGAGTGTGAGAGAGAGGGCGAGAGTGTGAGAGAGAGGGCGAGAGTGTGAGAGAGGGGGCGAGAGTGTGAGAGAGAGGGGGCGAGAGTGTGAGAGGGCGAGAGTGTGAGAGAGGGCGAGTGTAGGAGGGAGAGGGCGAGTGTGTGTGAGAGAGGGCGAGTGTGTGTGAGAGAGGGCGAGTGTGTGTGAGAGAGGGCGAGTGTGTGTGAGAGAGGGCGAGTGTGTGTGAGGGCGAGTGTGTGTGAGAGAGGGCGAGTGTGTGTGAGAGAGGGCGAGTGTGTGTGAGAGAGGGCGAGTGTGTGTGAGAGAGGGCGAGTGTGTGTGAGAGAGGGCGAGTGTGTGTGAGAGAGGGCGAGTGTGTGAGAGAGGGCGAGTGTGTGAGAGAGGGCGAGGGTGTGAGAGAGAGCAAGAGAGGGCGAGTGTGTGAGATAGATAGAGGGCGAGTGTGAGATAGAGAGGGCGAGTGTGTGAGATAGAGAGAGGGCGAATGTGTGAGATAGAGAGAGGGCGAGTGTGTGAGATAGAGAGAGGGCGAGTGTGTGAGATAGAGAGAGGGCGAGTGTGTGAGATAGAGAGAGGGCGAGTGTGTGAGATAGAGAGAGGGCGAGTGTGTGAGATAGAGAGAGGGCGAGTGTGTGAGATAGAGAGAGGGCGAGTGTGAGTGAGAGAGGGCGAGTGTGAGAGAGAGAGGGCGTGTGTGAGAGAGAGGGGGCGAGTGTGAGAGAGGGGGCGTGTGTGAGAGAGAGGGCGAGTGTGAGAGAGGCCGAGGGTGTAAGAGAGAGAGAGTGAGGGCGAGTGTGCAAGATAGAGAGAGGGCGAGTGTGCAAGAGAGAGGGCAAGTGTGTGTGAGAGAGAGAGGGCGAGTGTGAGAGAGAGGGCGAGTGTGAGAGAGAGAGGGCGAGTGTGAGAGAGGGCGAGTGTGAGAGAGAGGGCGAGTGTGAGAGAGAGGGCGAGTGTGAGAGAGAGGGCGAGTGTGAGAGAGAGGGCGAGTGTGAGAGAGGGCGAGTGTGAGAGAGAGGGCGAGTGTGAGAGAGGGCGAGTGTGAGAGAGAGGGCGAGTGTGAGAGAGAGGGCGAGTGTGAGAGAGAGGGCGAGTGTGAGAGAGAGGGCGAGTGTGAGAGAGAGGGCGAGTGCGTGAGAGAGAGGGCGAGTGCGTGTGAGAGAGGGCGAGTGCGTGTGAGAGAGGGCGAGTGCGTGTGAGAGAGGGCGAGTGCGTGTGAGAGAGGGCGAGTGCGTGTGAGAGGGCAAGTGCGTGAGAGAGAGGCCGAGGGTGTAAGAGAGGGTGAGTGTGCGAGAGAGAGAGTGAGGGCGAGTGTGCAAGAGAGAGAGAGGGCAAGTGTGTGTGAGAGAGAGGGCGAGTGAGAGGGCGAGTGTGAGAGAGAGCGCGAGGGTGTAAGAGAGAGGGCAAGTGTGTGTGAGAGTGGGCGAGTGTGTGTGAGAGTGGGCGAGTGTGTGTGAGAGGGCGAGTGTGTGTGAGAGGGCGAGTGTGTGTGAGAGGGCGAGTGTGTGTGAGAGGGCGAGTGTGTGTGAGAGGGCGAGTGTGTGTGAGAGGGCGAGTGTGTGTGAGAGGGCGAGTGTGTGTGAGAGGGCGAGTGTGTGTGAGAGGGCGAGTGTGTGTGAGAGGGCGAGTGTGTGTGAGAGGGCGAGTGTGTGTGAGAGGGCGAGTGTGTGTGAGAGGGCGAGTGTGTGTGAGAGGGCGAGTGTGTGTGAGAGGGCGAGTGTGTGTGAGAGGGCGAGTGTGTGTGAGAGGGCGAGTGTGTGAGAGAGCGAGAGGGCGAGTGTGTGAGAGAGCGAGAGGGCGAGTGTGTGAGAGAGCGAGAGGGCGAGTGTGTGAGAGAGCGAGAGGGCGAGTGTGTGAGAGCGAGAGGGCGAGTGTGAGAGAGAGGGCGAGTGTGAGAGAGAGGGCGAGTGTGAGAGAGAGGGCGAGTGTGAGAGAGAGGGCGAGTGTGAGAGAGAGGGCGAGTGTGAGAGAGGGCGAGTGTGAGAGAGGGCGAGTGTGAGAGAGGTCGAGTGTGAGAGAGGTCGAGTGTGTGAGGGCGGGCGAGTGTGAGAGGGCGGGCGAGTGTGAGAGGGCGGGCGAGTGTGAGAGGGCGGGCGAGTGTGAGAGGGCGGGCGAGTGTGAGAGAGAGAGGGCGAGTGTGAGAGAGAGAGGGCGAGTGTGAGAGAGAGAGGGCGAGTGTGTGAGAGAGAGGGCGAGTGTGAGAGAGAGAGGGCGAGTGTGTGAGAGAGAGGGCGAGTGTGTGAGAGAGAGGTCGCATGTGTGAGAGAGGTCGCATGTGTGAGAGAGAGAGGTCGCGTGTGTGTGAGAGAGAGAGGGGGCGAGTGTGAGAGAGAGGGGGCGAGAGTGTGAGAGAGAGGGGGCGAGAGTGTGAGAGAGAGGGGGCGAGAGTGTGAGAGAGAGGGGGCGAGAGTGTGAGAGAGAGGGGGCGAGAGTGTGAGAGAGAGGGGGCGAGAGTGTGAGAGAGAGGGGGCGAGAGTGTGAGAGAGAGGGGGCGAGAGTGTGAGAGGGGGCGAGAGTGTGAGAGGGGGCGAGAGTGTGAGAGAGGGGGCGAGAGTGTGAGAGAGAGAGGGCGAGTGTAGGAGAGGGCGAGTGTGTGTGAAAGAGGGCGAGTGTGTGTGAAAGAGGGCGAGTGTGTGAGAGAGGGCGAGTGTGTGAGAGAGGGCGAGTGTGTGTGAGAGAGGGCGAGTGTGTGTGAGAGAGGGCGAGTGTGTGTGAGAGAGGGCGAGTGTGTGTGAGAGAGGGCGAGTGTGTGTGAGAGAGGGCGAGTGTGTGTGAGAGAGGGCGAGTGTGTGTGAGAGAGGGCGAGTGTGTGTGTGAGAGAGGGCGAGTGTGTGTGTGAGAGAGGGCGAGTGTGTGTGTGAGAGAGGGCGAGTGTGTGTGAGAGGGAGGGCGAGTGGGTGTGAGAGAGAGGGCGAGTGGGTGTGAGAGAGAGGGCGAGTGTGAGAGAGAGGGCGAGTGTGAGAGAGAGGGCGAGTGTGAGAGAGAGCGAGGGCGTGTGTGAGAGAGAGGGAGGGTGTGTGAGAGAGAGGGAGGGCGAGTTTGAGAGAGGGTGAGTGTGAGAGAGAGAGGGTGTGTGAGAGGGCGAGTGTGAGAGGGCGAGTGTGCGCGAGAGAGCAAGAGAGGGCGAGTGTGAGAGAGAGGGCGAGTGTGTGAGAGAGGGCGAGTGTGTGAGAGAGGGCGAGTGAGAGAGAGAGGGCGAGTGTGTGCGAGAGAGAGAGGGCAAGTGTGTGAGAGAGGCCGAGGGTGTAAGAGAGAGAGGACGAGTGTGAGAGAGGCCGAGGATGTAAGAGAGGGTGAGTGTGCGAGAGAGTGAGGGCGAGTGTGCAAGATAGAGAGAGGGCGAGTGTGCAAGAGAGAGGGCAAGTGTGTGTGAGAGAGAGAGGGCGAGTGAGAGAGAGGGCGAGTGAGAGAGAGAGAGGGCGAGTGTGAGAGAGAGAGGGCGAGTGTGAGAGAGAGGGCGAGTGTGAGAGAGAGGGCGAGTGTGAGAGAGAGGGCGAGTGTGAGAGAGAGGGCGAGTGTGAGAGAGAGGGCGAGTGTGAGAGAGAGGGCGAGTGTGAGAGAGAGGGCGAGTGTGAGAGAGAGGGCGAGTGTGAGAGAGAGGGCGAGTGTGAGAGGGCGAGTGCGTGTGAGAGAGAGGCCGAGGGTGAGAGAGGCCGAGGGTGTAAGAGAGGGTGAGTGTGCGAGAGTGAGGGCGAGTGTGCAAGAGAGAGTGAGGGCGAGTGTGCAAGAGAGAGAGAGGGCGAGTGTGCAAGAGAGAGAGAGGGCAAGTGTGTGTGAGAGAGAGGGCAAGTGTGTGTGAGAGAGAGGGCAAGTGTGTGTGAGAGAGAGGGCGAGTGTGTGAGAGAGGGCGAGTGTGAGAGAGAGGGCGAGTGTGAGAGAGAGGGCGAGTGTGAGAGAGGGCGAGTGTGAGAGAGGGCGAGTGTGTGTGAGAGGGCGAGTGTGTGTGAAAGAGAGGGCGAGTGTGTGTGAGAGAGAGGGCGAGTGTGTGTGAGAGAGAGGGCGAGTGTGTGTGAGAGAGAGGGCGAGTGTGTGTGAGAGAGAGGGCGAGTGTGTGTGAGAGAGGGCGAGTGTGTGTGAGAGCGAGAGGGCGAGTGTGTGTGAGAGCGAGAGGGCGAGTGTGTGAGAGAGCGAGAGGGCGAGTGTGTGAGAGAGCGAGAGGGCGAGTGTGTGAGAGAGCGAGAGGGCGAGTGTGTGAGAGAGCGAGAGGGCGAGTGTGTGAGAGAGCGAGAGGGCGAGTGTGTGAGAGAGCGAGAGGGCGAGTGTGTGAGAGAGCGAGAGGGCGAGTGTGTGAGAGAGCGAGAGGGCGAGTGTGTGAGAGAGCGAGAGGGCGAGTGTGTGAGAGAGCGAGAGGGCGAGTGTGTGAGAGAGCGAGAGGGCGAGTGTGTGAGAGAGCGAGAGGGCGAGTGTGTGAGAGAGCGAGAGGGCGAGTGTGTGAGAGAGCGAGAGGGCGAGTGTGTGAGAGAGCGAGAGGGCGAGTGTGTGAGAGAGCGAGAGGGCGAGTGTGTGAGAGAGCGAGAGGGCGAGTGTGTGAGAGAGCGAGAGGGCGAGTGTGTGAGAGAGCGAGAGGGCGAGTGTGTGAGAGAGCGCGAGTGTGTGAGAGAGGGCGAGTGTGTGAGAGAGCGAGAGGGCGAGTGTGAGAGGGCGAGAGGGCGAGTGTGAGAGGGCGAGTGTGAGAGGGCGGGCGAGTGTGAGAGGGCGGGCGAGTGTGAGAGGGCGGGCGAGTGTGAGAGGGCGGGCGAGTGTGAGAGGGCGGGCGAGTGTGAGAGGGCGGGCGAGTGTGAGAGGGCGGGCGAGTGTGAGAGAGAGAAGGCGAGTGTGAGAGGGCGGGCGAGTGTGAGAGAGAGAAGGCGAGTGTGAGAGAGAGGGCGAGTGTGAGAGAGAGAGAGGGCGAGTGTGTGAGAGAGGGCGAGTGTGAGAGAGAGAGGGCGAGTGTGTGCGAGAGAGGGCGAGTGTGTGCGAGAGGGCGAGGGTGTAAGAGAGAGAGGGCGAGTGTGAGAGAGGCCGAGGGTGCAAGAGAGGGTGAGTGTGCGAGAGAGAGAGAGTGAGGGCGAGTGTGCAAGATAGAGTGAGGGCGAGTGTGCAAGAGAGAGGGCAAGTGTGTGTGAGAGAGAGAGGGCGAGTGTGAGAGAGAAGGCGAGTGTGAGAGAGGGCGAGTGTGAGAGAGAGAGGGCGAGTGTGAGAGAGAGAGGGCGAGTGTGAGAGAGGGCGAGTGAGAGAGAGAGGGCGAGTGCGAGAGAGAGGGCGAGTGCGAGAGAGAGGGCGAGTGCGAGAGAGAGAGGGCGAGTGCGAGAGAGAGGGCGAGTGCGAGAGAGAGAGGGCGAGTGCGAGAGAGAGGGCGAGTGCGAGAGAGAGAGGGCGAGTGCGAGAGAGAGAGGGCGAGTGCGAGAGAGAGAGGGCGAGTGCGAGAGAGAGAGGGCGAGTGCGAGAGAGAGAGGGCGAGTGCGAGAGAGAGAGGGCGAGTGCGAGAGAGAGAGGGCGAGTGCGAGAGAGAGAGGGCGAGTGCGAGAGAGAGAGGGCGAGTGCGAGAGAGAGAGGGCGAGTGCGCAAGAGAGAGAGAGGGCGAGTGCGCAAGAGAGAGAGAGGGCGAGTGCGTGTGAGAGAGAGGGCGAGTGCGTGTGAGAGAGAGGGCGAGTGTGAGAGAGAGGGCGAGTGTGAGAGAGAGGGCGAGTGTGAGAGAGGGCGAGTGTGAGAGAGAGGGCGAGTGTGAGAGAGAGGGCGAGTGTGAGAGAGAGGGCGAGTGTGAGAGAGAGGGCGAGTGTGAGAGAGAGGGCGAGTGTGAGAGGGCGAGTGTGAGAGAGAGGGCGAGTGCGTGTGAGAGAGGGCGAGTGCGTGTGAGAGAGGGCGAGTGCGTGTGAGAGAGGGCGAGTGCGTGTGAGAGAGCGCGAGGGTGTAAGAGAGAGCGCGAGTGTGTGTGCGAGAGAGGGCGAGTGTGTGTGCGAGAGAGGGCGAGTGTGAGAGAGGGCGAGTGTGAGAGAGGGCGAGTGTGAGAGAGAGGGCGAGTGTGAGAGAGGGCGAGTGTGAGAGAGAGGGGGTGAGTGTGTGAGAGAGGGGGCGATTGTGTGAGAGAGGGGGCGATTGTGTGAGAGAGGGGGCGATTGTGAGAGAGGGGGCGATTGTGTGAGAGGGGGCGATTGTGTGAGAGAGGGGGCGAGTGTGTGAGAGAGGGGGCGAGTGTGTGAGAGAGAGGGCGAGTGTGTGAGAGAGGGGGGCGAGTATGTGAGAGAGAGGGGGCGAGTATGTGAGAGAGAGGGGGCGAGTATGTGAGAGAGAGGGAGCGAGTATGTGAGAGAGAGGGCGAGTATGTGTGAGAGAGAGGGCGAGTGGGTGTGAGAGAGAGGGCGAGTGGGTGTGAGAGAGAGGGCGAGTGGGTGTGAGAGAGAGGGCGAGTGGGTGTGAGAGAGAGATGGCGAGTGGGTGAGAGGGCGAGTGTGTGAGAGAGATGGCGAGTGTGTGAGAGAGAGAGGGCGAGTGTGTGAGAGAGAGAGGGCGAGTGTGTGAGAGAGGGCGAGTGTGTAAGAGAGAGAGGGCGAGGGTGTAAGAGAGAGGGCGAGGGTGTAAGGGAGAGGGCGAGGGTGTAAGAGAGAGAGGGCGAGGGTGTAAGAGAAAGGGCGAGTGTGTGCGAGAGAGACAGAGGGCCAGTGTGTGCGAGAGAGACAGAGGGCCAGTGTGCGAGAGAGACAGAGGGCGAGTGTGCGAGAGAGACAGAGGGCGAGTGTGCGAGAGAGACAGAGGGCGAGTGTGCGAGAGAGACAGAGGGCGAGTGTGTGCGAGAGAGGGCGAGTGTGTGCGAGAGAGGGCGAGTGTGTGCGAGAGAGAGGGCGAGTGTGTGAGAGAGAGGGCGAGTGTGAGAGAGAGAGGGCGAGTATGTGAGAGAGAGGGCGAGTATGTGAGAGAGAGCGAGTATGTGAGAGAGGGCGAGTGTGTGAGAGAGGGCGAGTGTGTGAGAGAGAGGGCGAGTGTGTGAGAGAGAGGGCGAGTGGGTGTGAGAGAGAGGGCGAGTGGGTGTGAGAGAGAGGGCGAGTGGGTGTGAGAGAGAGGGCGAGTGGGTGTGAGAGAGAGGGCGAGTGGGTGTGAGAGAGAGGGCGAGTGGGTGTGAGAGAGAGGGCGAGTGGGTGTGAGAGAGAGGGCGAGTGGGTGTGAGAGAGAGGGCGAGTGGGTGTGAGAGAGAGGGCGAGTGGGTGTGAGAGAGAGGGCGAGTGGGTGTGAGAGAGAGGGCGAGTGGGTGTGAGAGAGAGGGCGAGTGGGTGTGAGAGAGAGGGCGAGTGGGTGTGAGAGAGAGGGCGAGTGGGTGTGATAGAGAGGGCGAGTGGGTGTGATAGAGAGGGCGAGAGTGCGAGAGAGAAAGGGCGAGTGTGTGCGAGAGAGAGAGGGCGAGTGTGCGAGAGAGAAAGGGCGAGTGTGTGCGAGAGAGAGAGGGCGAGTGTGTGCGAGAGAGAGGGCGAGTGTGTGCGAGAGAGAGGGCGAGTGTGTGCGAGAGAGAGGGCGAGTGTGTGCGAGAGAGAGGGCGAGTGTGTGCGAGAGAGAGGGCGAGTGTGTGCGAGAGAGAGGGCGAGTGTGTGCGAGAGAGAGGGCGAGTGTGTGCGAGAGAGAGGGCGAGTGTGTGCGAGAGAGAGGGCGAGTGTGTGCGAGAGAGAGGGCGAGTGTGTGCGAGAGAGAGGGCGAGTGTGTGCGAGAGAGAGGGCGAGTGTGTGCGAGAGAGAGGGCGAGTGTGTGCGAGAGAGAGGGCGAGTGTGTGCGAGAGAGAAAGAAGGCGAGTGTGTGTGAGAGAGGGCGAGTGTGTGTGAGAGAGGGCGAGTGTGTGTGAGGGCGAGTGTGTGTCAGAGAGGGCGAGAGTGTGAGAGAGAGAGAGGGCGAGAGTGTGAGAGAGAGAGGGCGAGAGTGTGAGAGAGAGGGCGAGAGTGTGAGAGAGAGAGAGGGCGAGAGTGTGAGAGAGAGAGAGGGCGAGAGTGTGAGAGAGAGAGGGCGAGAGTGTGAGAGAGAGAGGGCGAGAGTGTGAGAGAGAGAGGGCGAGAGTGTGAGAGAGAGAGGGCGAGAGTGTGAGAGAGAGAGGGCGAGAGTGTGAGAGAGAGAGGGCGAGAGTGTGAGAGAGAGAGGGCGAGAGTGTGAGAGAGAGAGGGCGAGAGTGTGAGAGAGAGAGGGCGAGAGTGTGAGAGAGAGAGGGCGAGAGTGTGAGAGAGAGAGGGCGAGAGTGTGAGAGAGAGAGGGCGAGAGTGTGAGAGAGAGAGGGCGAGAGTGTGAGAGAGAGAGGGCGAGAGTGTGAGAGAGAGAGGGCGAGAGTGTGAGAGAGAGAGGGCGAGAGTGTGAGAGAGAGAGGGCGAGAGTGTGAGAGAGAGAGGGCGAGAGTGTGAGAGAGAGAGGGTGAGTTTAGGAGAGAGAGAGGGTGAGTTTAGGAGAGAGAGAGGGTGAGCATAGGAGAAAGAGAGGGCAAGTGTAGGAGAGAGAGGGCGAGTGTGAGAGAGAGAGGGAAGGCGACTGAGAGAGAGAAGGTGAGTGTGAGAGAGGGCGATAGTGTGTGAGAGCAAGCGAGGGCAAGGGTGTAAGAGAGAGAGAGGGCAAGTGTGTGAGAGAGAGAGGGCGAGTGTGAGAGAGAGAGAGGGCGAGTGTGTGCGAGAGACGGCGAGTGTGTGCGAGAGACGGCGAGTGTGTGTGAGAGAGGGCAAGGGTGTAAGAGAGGGCGAGGGTGTAAGAGAGGGCGAGTGTGTGAGAGAGAGCGAGTGTGCAAGAGAGGGCGAGTGTGCAAGAGAGGGCGAGTGTGTGTGAGAGAGAGGGCGAGTGTGTGCGAGAGAGGGCGAGTCTGTGCGAGAGGGCGAGTGTGTGAGAGAGGGAGGGCGAGTGTGTGAGAGAGGGCGAGTGTGTGAGAGAGAGGGCGAGTGTGTGAGAGAGGGCGAGTGTGTGAGAGAGTGCGAGTGTGAGAGAGAGAGAGGGCGAGTGTGTGAGAGAGAGGGCGAGTGTGTGAGAGAGAGGGCGAGTGTGTGAGAGAGAGGGCGAGTGTGTGAGAGAGAGTGCGAGTGTGTGAGAGAGAGAGGGCGAGAGTGTGAGGGATAGAGAGGGCGAGAGTGTGAGGGATAGAGAGGGCGAGAGTGTGAGAGAGATTGCGAGAGTGTGAGAGAGGGCGAGGGTAGGAGAGGGCGAGGGTAGGAGAGAGAGAGGGCGAGTGTAGGAGAGAGAGAGGGCGAGTGTAGGAGAGAGAGGGCGAGTGTGAGAGAGGGCGAGTGTGTGTGAGAGCGAGCGAGGACGAGGGTGTAAGAGAGAGAGGGCGACTGTGTGAGAGAGAGGGCGACTGTGTGAGAGAGACGGCGAGTGTGAGAGAGACGGCGAGTGTGAGAGAGACGGCGAGTGTGAGAGAGACGGCGAGTGTGAGAGAGAGGGCGAGTGTGAGAGAGAGGGCGAGTGTGTGTGTGCAAGAGAGAGGGCGAGGGTGTAAGAGAGAGAGGGCGAGTGTGCGAGAGAGAGAGGGCGAGTGTGCGAGAGAGGGCGAGTGTGCGAGAGAGAGAGGGCGAGTGTGAGAGAGAGAGGGCGAGTGTGTGCGAGAGACGGCGAGTGTGTGAGAGAGCGAGAGGGTAAGTGTGTGAGAGAAAGAGAGGGCGAGTAAGTGTGAGAGAGTGGGCGAGTATGTGTGAGAGAGGGCGAGTGTGTGAGAGAGAGGGCGAGTGTGAGAGAGAGGGGGCGAGTGTGAGAGAGAGGGGGCGAGTGTGAGAGAGAGGGGGCGAGTGTGAGAGAGAGGGGGCGAGTGTGAGAGAGAGGGGGCGAGTGTGAGAGAGAGGGGGCGAGTGTGAGAGAGAGGGGGCGAGTGTGAGAGAGAGGGGGCGAGTGTGAGAGAGAGGGGGCGAGTGTGAGAGAGGGGGCGAGTGTGAGAGAGAGGGCGATTGTGTGAGAGAAAGAGGGCGAGTATGTGAGAGGGTGAGTGTGTGAGAGAGGGTGAGTGTGAGAGAGAGGGAAGGTGACAGAGAGAGAAGGTGAGTGTGAGAGAGGGCGATAGTGTGTGAGAGCGAGCGAGGGCAAGTGTGTAAGAGAGAGAGGGCAAGTGTGTGAGAGAGAGAGAGGGCGAGTGTGAGAGAGAGAGAGGGCGAGTGTGTGCGAGAGTCGGCGAGTGTGCGAGAGAGGGCGAGTGTGTGCGAGAGAGGGCGAGTGTGTGCGAGAGAGGGCGAGGGTGTAAGAGAGAGGGCGAGGGTGTAAGAGAGAGAGGGCGAGTGTGCAAGAGAGGGCGAGTGTGCAAGAGAGGGCGAGTGTGCAAGAGAGGGCGAGTGTGCAAGAGAGGGCGAGTGTGCAAGAGAGGGCGAGTGTGCAAGAGTGGGCGAGTGTGTGCGAGAGAGGGAGGGCGAGTGTGTGCGAGAGAGGGAGGGCGAGTGTGTGCGAGAGAGGGAGGGCGAGTGTGTGCGAGAGAGGGAGGGCGAGTGTGTGCGAGAGAGGGAGGGCGAGTGTGTGCGAGAGAGGGAGGGCGAGTGCGAGAGAGGGAGGGCGAGTGTGCGAGAGAGGGAGGGCGAGTGTGCGAGAGAGGGAGGGCGAGTGTGTGAGAGAGAGGGCGAGTGTGTGAGAGAGGGAGGGCGAGTGTGTGAGAGAGTGCGAGTGTGTGAGAGAGAGGGCGAGTGTGAGAGAGAGAGGGCGAGTGTGTGCGAGAGACGGCGAGTGTGTGAGAGAGCGAGAGGGTAAGTGTGTGAGAGAAAGAGAGGGCGAGTAAGTGTGAGAGAGTGGGCGAGTATGTGTGAGAGAGGGCGAGTGTGTGAGAGAGAGGGCGAGTGTGAGAGAGAGGGCGAGTGTGAGAGAGAGGGGGCGAGTGTGAGAGAGAGGGGCCGAGTGTGAGAGAGAGGGGCCGAGTGTGAGAGAGAGGGGGCGAGTGTGAGAGAGAGGGGGCGAGTGTGAGAGAGAGGGGGCGAGTGTGAGAGAGAGGGGGCGAGTGTGAGAGAGAGGGGGCGAGTGTGAGAGAGAGGGGGCGAGTGTGAGAGAGAGGGCGATTGTGTGAGAGAAAGAGGGCGAGTATGTGAGAGGGTGAGTGTGTGAGAGAGGGTGAGTGTGAGAGAGAGGGAAGGTGACAGAGAGAGAAGGTGAGTGTGAGAGAGGGCGATAGTGTGTGAGAGCGAGCGAGGGCAAGTGTGTAAGAGAGAGAGGGCAAGTGTGTGAGAGAGAGAGAGGGCGAGTGTGAGAGAGAGAGAGGGCGAGTGTGTGCGAGAGTCGGCGAGTGTGCGAGAGAGGGCGAGTGTGTGCGAGAGAGGGCGAGTGTGTGCGAGAGAGGGCGAGGGTGTAAGAGAGAGGGCGAGGGTGTAAGAGAGAGAGGGCGAGTGTGCAAGAGAGGGCGAGTGTGCAAGAGAGGGCGAGTGTGCAAGAGAGGGCGAGTGTGCAAGAGTGGGCGAGTGTGTGTGAGAGAGGGCGAGTGTGGGCGAGAGAGAGAGGGCGAGTGTGTGCGAGAGAGGGAGGGCGAGTGTGTGCGAGAGAGGGAGGGCGAGTGTGTGCGAGAGAGGGAGGGCGAGTGTGTGCGAGAGAGGGAGGGCGAGTGTGCGAGAGAGGGAGGGCGAGTGTGCGAGAGAGGGAGGGCGAGTGTGTGAGAGAGAGGGCGAGTGTGTGAGAGAGTGCGAGTGTGTGAGAGAGAGGGCGAGTGTGTGAGAGAGAGGGCGAGTGTGTGAGAGAGAGGGCGAGTGTGTGAGAGAGAGTGCGAGTGTGTGAGAGGGCGAGTGTGTGAGGGATAGAGAGAGGGCTAGAATGTGAGAGAGGGCGAGAGTGTGAGAGAGAGATTGCGAGAGTGTGAGAGATTGCGAGAGTGTGAGAGATTGCGAGTGTAGGAGAGGGCGAGTGTAGGAGAGAGAGGGCGAGTGTAGGAGAGAGAGGGCGAGTGTAGGAGAGAGAGGGCGAGTGTAGGAGAGAGAGGGCGAGTGTAGGAGAGAGAGGGCGAGTGTAGGAGAGAGAGGGCGAGTGTAGGAGAGAGAGAGAGGGCGAGTGTGTGAGAGAGAGGGCGAGTGTGTGAGAGAGAGGGCGAGTGTGTGAGAGAGGGAGGGCGAGTGTGTGAGAGAGTGCGAGTGTGTGAGAGAGAGGGCGAGTGTGAGAGAGAGAGGGCGAGTGTGAGAGAGAGAGGGCGAGTGTGTGAGAGAGCGAGAGGGTAAGTGTGTGAGAGAAAGAGAGGGCGAGTAAGTGTGAGAGAGTGGGCGAGTATGTGTGAGAGAGGGCGAGTGTGTGAGAGAGAGGGCGAGTGTGAGAGAGAGGGCGAGTGTGAGAGAGAGGGGGCGAGTGTGAGAGAGAGGGGGCGAGTGTGAGAGAGAGGGGGCGAGTGTGAGAGAGAGGGGGCGAGTGTGAGAGAGAGGGGGCGAGTGTGAGAGAGAGGGGGCGAGTGTGAGAGAGAGGGGGCGAGTGTGAGAGAGAGGGCGATTGTGTGAGAGAAAGAGGGCGAGTATGTGAGAGGGTGAGTGTGTGAGAGAGGGTGAGTGTGAGAGAGAGGGAAGGTGACAGAGAGAGAAGGTGAGTGTGAGAGAGGGCGATAGTGTGTGAGAGCGAGCGAGGGCAAGTGTGTAAGAGAGAGAGGGCAAGTGTGTGAGAGAGAGAGAGGGCGAGTGTGAGAGAGAGAGAGGGCGAGTGTGTGCGAGAGTCGGCGAGTGTGCGAGAGAGGGCGAGTGTGTGCGAGAGAGGGCGAGTGTGTGCGAGAGAGGGCGAGGGTGTAAGAGAGAGGGCGAGGGTGTAAGAGAGAGAGGGCGAGTGTGCAAGAGAGGGCGAGTGTGCAAGAGAGGGCGAGTGTGCAAGAGAGGGCGAGTGTGCAAGAGAGGGCGAGTGTGCAAGAGTGGGCGAGTGTGTGTGAGAGAGGGCGAGTGTGGGCGAGAGAGAGAGGGCGAGTGTGTGCGAGAGAGGGAGGGCGAGTGTGTGCGAGAGAGGGAGGGCGAGTGTGTGCGAGAGAGGGAGGGCGAGTGTGTGCGAGAGAGGGAGGGCGAGTGTGTGCGAGAGAGGGAGGGCGAGTGTGCGAGAGAGGGAGGGCGAGTGTGCGAGAGAGGGAGGGCGAGTGTGTGAGAGAGAGGGCGAGTGTGTGAGAGAGTGCGAGTGTGTGAGAGAGAGGGCGAGTGTGTGAGAGAGAGGGCGAGTGTGTGAGAGAGAGGGCGAGTGTGTGAGAGAGAGTGCGAGTGTGTGAGAGGGCGAGTGTGTGAGGGATAGAGAGAGGGCTAGAATGTGAGAGAGAGGGCGAGAGTGTGAGAGAGAGATTGCGAGAGTGTGAGAGATTGCGAGAGTGTGAGAGATTGCGAGTGTAGGAGAGGGCGAGTGTAGGAGAGAGAGGGCGAGTGTAGGAGAGAGAGGGCGAGTGTAGGAGAGAGAGGGCGAGTGTAGGAGAGAGAGGGCGAGTGTAGGAGAGAGAGGGCGAGTGTAGGAGAGAGAGGGCGAGTGTAGGAGAGAGAGGGCGAGTGTAGGAGAGAGAGAGAGGGCGAGTGTAGGAGAGAGAGAGAGGGCGAGTGTGAGAGAGAGGGAAGGCGACTGTGAGAGAGGGCGAGTGTGTGTGAGAGCGAGCGAGGACGAGGGTGTAAGAGAGGGCGAGTGTGTGAGAGAGACGGCGAGTGTGTGAGAGAGTGCGAGTGTGAGAGAGAGAGAGGGCGAGTGTGTGAGAGAGAGGGCGAGTGTGTGAGAGAGAGGGCGAGTGTGTGAGAGAGAGGGCGAGTGTGTGAGAGAGAGGGCGAGTGTGAGAGAGAGAGGGCGAGTGTGTGAGGGATAGAGAGAGGGCGAGAGTGTGAGGGATAGAGAGAGGGCGAGAATGTGAGAGAGAGGGCGAGAGTGAGAGAGAGATTGCGAGAGTGTGAGAGAGGGCGAGTGTAGGAGAGGGCGAGTGTAGGAGAGAGAGGGCGAGTGTAGGAGAGAGAGGGCGAGTGTAGGACAGAGAGAGGGCGAGTGTAGGAGAGAGAGAGGGCGAGTGTAGGAGAGAGAGAGGGCGAGTGTGAGAGAGAGGGAAGGCGACTGTGAGAGAGGGCGAGTGTGTGTGAGAGCGAGCGAGGACGAGGGTGTAAGAGAGAGAGGGCGAGTGTGTGAGAGAGAGGGCGAGTGTGAGAGAGAGGGCGAGTGTGAGAGAGAGGGCGAGTGTGTGTGAGAGAGAGGGCGAGGGTGTAAGAGAGAGAGGGCGAGGGTGTAAGAGAGAGAGGGCGAGTGTGCGAGAGAGGGCGAGTGTGCGAGAGAGGGCGAGTGTGCGAGAGAGAGAGGGCGAGTGTGCGAGAGAGAGAGAGGGCGAGTGTGAGAGAGAGGGAAGGCGACAGAGAGGGCGAGTGTGTGTGAGAGCGAGCGAGGACGAGGGTGTAAGAGAGAGAGGGCGAGTGTGTGAGAGAGACGGCGAGTGTGTGAGAGAGTGCGAGTGTGAGAGAGAGAGGGCGAGTGTGTGAGAGAGAGGGCGAGTGTGTGAGAGAGAGGGCGAGTGTGTGAGAGAGAGGGCGAGTGTGAGAGAGAGAGGGCGAGTGTGTGAGGGATAGAGAGAGGGCGAGAGTGTGAGGGATAGAGAGAGGGCGAGAATGTGAGAGAGAGGGCGAGAGTGTGAGAGAGAGATTGCGAGAGTGTGAGAGAGGGCGAGTGTAGGAGAGGGCGAGTGTAGGAGAGAGGGCGAGTGTAGGAGAGAGAGGGCGAGTGTAGGACAGAGAGAGGGCGAGTGTAGGACAGAGAGAGGGCGAGTGTAGGAGAGAGAGAGGGCGAGTGTGAGAGAGAGGGAAGGCGACTGTGAGAGAGGGCGAGTGTGTGTGAGAGCGAGCGAGGACGAGGGTGTAAGAGAGAGAGGGCGAGTGTGTGAGAGAGACGGCGAGTGTGAGAGAGAGGGCGAGTGTGAGAGAGAGGGCGAGTGTGAGAGAGAGGGCGAGTGTGAGAGAGAGGGCGAGTGTGTGTGAGAGAGAGGGCGAGTGTGTGTGAGAGAGAGGGCGAGGGTGTAAGAGAGAGAGGGCGAGTGTGCGAGAGAGGGCGAGTGTGCGAGAGAGGGCGAGTGTGCGAGAGAGAGGGCGAGTGTGCGAGAGAGAGGGCGAGTGTGCGAGAGAGAGGGCGAGTGTGAGAGAGGCCGAGGGTGTAAGAGAGGGTGAGTGTGCGAGAGAGAGAGAGTGAGGGCGAGTGTGCAAGATAGAGTGAGGGCGAGTGTGCAAGAGAGAGGGCAAGTGTGTGTGAGAGAGAGAGGGCGAGTGTGAGAGAGAAGGCGAGTGTGAGAGAGGGCGAGTGTGAGAGAGAGAGGGCGAGTGTGAGAGAGAGAGGGCGAGTGTGAGAGAGGGCGAGTGTGAGAGAGAGAGGGCGAGTGCGAGGGAGAGGGCGAGTGCGAGAGAGAGAGGGCGAGTGCGAGAGAGAGGGCGAGTGCGAGAGAGAGAGGGCGAGTGCGAGAGAGAGGGCGAGTGCGAGAGAGAGAGGGCGAGTGCGAGAGAGAGAGGGCGAGTGCGAGAGAGAGAGGGCGAGTGCGAGAGAGAGAGGGCGAGTGCGAGAGAGAGAGGGCGAGTGCGAGAGAGAGAGGGCGAGTGCGAGAGAGAGAGGGCGAGTGCGCAAGAGAGAGAGAGGGCGAGTGTGTGTGAGAGAGAGGGCGTGTGTGAGAGAGAGGGCGTGTGTGAGAGAGAGGGCGAGTGTGAGAGAGAGGGCGAGTGTGAGAGAGAGGGCGAGTGTGAGAGAGAGGGCGAGTGTGAGAGAGAGGGCGAGTGTGAGAGAGAGGGCGAGTGTGTGAGAGAGAGGGCGAGTGTGTGAGAGAGAGGGCGAGTGTGAGAGAGAGAGGGCAAGTGTGTGAGGGATAGAGAGAGGGCGAGAGTGTGAGGGATAGAGAGAGGGCGAGAATGTGAGAGAGAGGGCGAGAGTGTGAGAGAGAGATTGCGAGAGTGTGAGAGAGGGCGAGTGTAGGAGAGGGCGAGTGTAGGAGAGAGAGGGCGAGTGTAGGACAGAGAGAGGGCGAGTGTAGGAGAGAGAGAGGGCGAGTGTAGGAGAGAGAGAGGGCGAGTGTGAGAGAGAGGGAAGGCGACTGAGAGAGGGCGAGTGTGTGTGAGAGCGAGCGAGGACGAGGGTGTAAGAGAGAGAGGGCGAGTGTGTGAGAGAGACGGCGAGTGTGAGAGAGAGGGCGAGTGTGAGAGAGAGGGCGAGTGTGAGAGAGAGGGCGAGTGTGTGTGAGAGAGAGGGCGAGGGTGTAAGAGAGAGAGGGCGAGTGTGCGAGAGAGGGCGAGTGTGCGAGAGAGAGGGCGAGTGTGCGAGAGAGGGGGCGAGTGTGAGAGAGGGCGAGGGTGTAAGAGAGAGAGGGCGAGTGTGCGAGAGAGGGCGAGTGTGCGAGAGAGGGCGAGTGTGCGAGAGAGGGGGCGAGTGTGAGAGAGAGAGGGCGAGTGTGAGAGAGGCCGAGGGTGTAAGAGAGGGTGAGTGTGCGAGAGAGAGAGAGTGAGGGCGAGTGTGCAAGATAGAGTGAGGGCGAGTGTGCAAGAGAGAGGGCAAGTGTGTGTGAGAGAGAGAGGGCGAGTGTGAGAGAGAAGGCGAGTGTGAGAGAGGGCGAGTGTGAGAGAGGGCGAGTGTGAGAGAGAGGGCGAGTGTGAGAGAGGGCGAGTGTGAGAGAGAGAGGGCGAGTGCGAGAGAGAGGGCGAGTGCGAGAGAGAGGGCGAGTGCGAGAGAGAGAGGGCGAGTGCGAGAGAGAGGGCGAGTGCGAGAGAGAGAGGGCGAGTGCGAGAGAGAGGGCGAGTGCGAGAGAGAGAGGGCGAGTGCGAGAGAGAGAGGGCGAGTGCGAGAGAGAGAGGGCGAGTGCGAGAGAGAGAGGGCGAGTGCGAGAGAGAGAGGGCGAGTGCGAGAGAGAGAGGGCGAGTGCGAGAGAGAGAGGGCGAGTGCGAGAGAGAGAGGGCGAGTGCGAGAGAGAGAGGGCGAGTGCGAGAGAGAGAGGGCGAGTGCGAGAGAGAGAGGGCGAGTGCGCAAGAGAGAGAGAGGGCGAGTGCGCAAGAGAGAGAGAGGGCGAGTGTGTGTGAGAGAGAGGGCGTGTGTGAGAGAGAGGGCGTGTGTGAGAGAGAGGGCGAGTGTGAGAGAGAGGGCGAGTGTGAGAGAGAGGGCGAGTGTGAGAGAGAGGGCGAGTGTGAGAGAGAGGGCGAGTGTGAGAGAGAGGGCGAGTGTGAGAGGGCGAGTGCGTGTGAGAGAGGGCGAGTGCGTGCGAGAGACGGCGAGTGCGTGCGAGAGAGGGCGAGGGTGTAAGAGAGGGCGAGTGTGTGAGAGAGAGCGAGTGTGCAAGAGAGGGCGAGTGTGTGTGAGAGAGAGGGCGAGTGTGTGCGAGAGAGGGCGAGTCTGTGCGAGAGAGAGGGCGAGTGTGTGAGAGAGGGAGGGCGAGTGTGTGAGAGAGGGCGAGTGTGTGAGAGAGAGGGCGAGTGTGTGAGAGAGGGCGAGTGTGTGAGAGAGTGCGAGTGTGAGAGAGAGAGGGCGAGTGTGTGAGAGAGAGGGCGAGTGTGTGAGAGAGAGGGCGAGTGTGTGAGAGAGAGTGCGAGTGTGTGAGAGAGAGAGTGCGAGTGTGTGAGAGAGAGAGGGCGAGAGTGTGAGGGATAGAGAGGGCGAGAATGTGAGAGAGAGGGCGAGAGTGTGAGAGAGATTGCGAGAGTGTGAGAGAGGGCGAGGGTAGGAGAGGGCGAGGGTAGGAGAGAGAGAGGGCGAGTGTAGGAGAGAGAGAGGGCGAGTGTAGGAGAGAGAGAGGGCGAGTGTAGGAGAGAGAGGGCGAGTGTGAGAGAGAGGGAAGGCGACTGTGAGAGAGGGCGAGTGTGTGTGAGAGCGAGCGAGGACGAGGGTGTAAGAGAGAGAGGGCGACTGTGTGAGAGAGAGGGCGACTGTGTGAGAGAGACGGCGAGTGTGAGAGAGACGGCGAGTGTGAGAGAGACGGCGAGTGTGAGAGAGAGGGCGAGTGTGAGAGAGAGGGCGAGTGTGTGTGTGCAAGAGAGAGGGCGAGGGTGTAAGAGAGAGAGGGCGAGTGTGCGAGAGAGAGAGGGCGAGTGTGCGAGAGAGGGCGAGTGTGCGAGAGAGAGAGGGCGAGTGTGAGAGAGAGAGGGCGAGTGTGTGCGAGAGACGGCGAGTGTGTGAGAGAGCGAGAGGGTAAGTGTGTGAGAGAAAGAGAGGGCGAGTTAGTGTGAGTGAGTGTGCGAGTATGTGTGAGAGAGGGCGAGTGTGTGAGAGAGAGGGCGAGTGTGAGAGAGAGGGCGAGTGTGAGAGAGAGGGGGCGAGTGTGAGAGAGAGGGGGCGAGTGTGAGAGAGAGGGGGCGAGTGTGAGAGAGAGGGGGCGAGTGTGAGAGAGAGGGGGGCGAGTGTGAGAGAGAGGGGGCGAGTGTGAGAGAGAGGGGGCGAGTGTGAGAGAGAGGGGGCGAGTGTGAGAGAGAGGGGGCGAGTGTGAGAGAGAGGGGGCGAGTGTGAGAGAGAGGGAGAGTGTGAGAGAGAAAGAGGGCGAGTATGAGAGAGGGTGAGTGTGTGAGAGAGGGTGAGTGTGAGAGAGAGGGAAGGTGACAGAGAGAGAAGGTGAGTGTGAGAGAGGGCGATAGTGTGTGAGAGCGAGCGAGGGCAAGTGTGTAAGAGAGAGAGGGCAAGTGTGTGAGAGAGAGAGAGGGCGAGTGTGAGAGAGAGAGAGGGCGAGTGTGTGCGAGAGTCGGCGAGTGTGCGAGAGAGGGCGAGTGTGTGCGAGAGAGGGCGAGTGTGTGCGAGAGAGGGCGAGGGTGTAAGAGAGAGGGCGAGGGTGTAAGAGAGAGAGGGCGAGTGTGCAAGAGAGGGCGAGTGTGCAAGAGAGGGCGAGTGTGCAAGAGTGGGCGAGTGTGTGTGAGAGAGGGCGAGTGTGGGCGAGAGAGAGAGGGCGAGTGTGTGCGAGAGAGGGAGGGCGAGTGTGTGCGAGAGAGGGAGGGCGAGTGTGTGCGAGAGAGGGAGGGCGAGTGTGTGCGAGAGAGGGAGGGCGAGTGTGTGCGAGAGAGGGAGGGCGAGTGTGTGAGAGAGGGAGGGCGAGTGTGTGAGAGAGAGGGCGAGTGTGTGAGAGAGGGAGGGCGAGTGTGTGAGAGAGTGCGAGTGTGTGAGAGAGAGGGCGAGTGTGTGAGAGAGAGGGCGAGTGTGTGAGAGAGAGTGCGAGTGTGTGAGAGGGCGAGTGTGTGAGGGATAGAGAGAGGGCTAGAATGTGAGAGAGAGGGCGAGAGTGTGAGAGAGAGATTGCGAGAGTGTGAGAGATTGCGAGAGTGTGAGAGATTGCGAGTGTAGGAGAGGGCGAGTGTAGGAGAGAGAGGGCGAGTGTAGGAGAGAGAGGGCGAGTGTAGGAGAGAGAGGGCGAGTGTAGGAGAGAGAGGGCGAGTGTAGGAGAGAGAGGGCGAGTGTAGGAGAGAGAGGGCGAGTGTAGGAGAGAGAGGGCGAGTGTAGGAGAGAGAGGGCGAGTGTAGGAGAGAGAGAGAGGGCGAGTGTGAGAGAGAGGGAAGGCGACTGTGAGAGAGGGCGAGTGTGTGTGAGAGCGAGCGAGGACGAGGGTGTAAGAGAGGGCGAGTGTGTGAGAGACGGCGAGTGTGTGAGAGAGTGCGAGTGTGAGAGAGAGAGAGGGCGAGTGTGTGAGAGAGAGGGCGAGTGTGTGAGAGAGAGGGCGAGTGTGTGAGAGAGAGGGCGAGTGTGTGAGAGAGAGGGCGAGTGTGTGAGAGAGAGGGCGAGTGTGTGAGAGAGAGGGCGAGTGTGAGAGAGAGAGGGCGAGTGTGTGAGGGATAGAGAGAGGGCGAGAGTGTGAGGGATAGAGAGAGGGCGAGAATGTGAGAGAGAGGGCGAGAGTGAGAGAGAGATTGCGAGAGTGTGAGAGATTGCGAGAGTGTGAGAGGGCGAGTGTAGGAGAGGGCGAGTGTAGGAGAGAGAGGGCGAGTGTAGGAGAGAGAGGGCGAGTGTAGGACAGAGAGAGGGCGAGTGTAGGAGAGAGAGAGGGCGAGTGTAGGAGAGAGAGAGGGCGAGTGTGAGAGAGAGGGAAGGCGACTGTGAGAGAGGGCGAGTGTGTGTGAGAGCGAGCGAGGACGAGGGTGTAAGAGAGAGAGGGCGAGTGTGTGAGAGAGAGGGCGAGTGTGAGAGAGGGCGAGTGTGAGAGAGGGCGAGTGTGTCTGAGAGAGAGGGCGAGGGTGTAAGAGAGAGAGGGCGAGTGTGCGAGAGAGGGCGAGTGTGCGAGAGAGGGCGAGTGTGCGAGAGAGAGGGCGAGTGTGCGAGAGAGAGGGCGAGTGTGCGAGAGAGAGAGGGCGAGTGTGCGAGAGAGAGAGAGGGCGAGTGTGAGAGAGAGGGAAGGCGACAGAGAGGGCGAGTGTGTGTGAGAGCGAGCGAGGACGAGGGTGTAAGAGAGAGAGGGCGAGTGTGTGAGAGAGACGGCGAGTGTGTGAGAGAGTGCGAGTGTGAGAGAGAGAGGGCGAGTGTGTGAGAGAGAGGGCGAGTGTGTGAGAGAGAGGGCGAGTGTGTGAGAGAGAGGGCGAGTGTGAGAGAGAGAGGGCGAGTGTGTGAGGGATAGAGAGAGGGCGAGAGTGTGAGGGATAGAGAGAGGGCGAGAATGTGAGGAATAGAGAGAGGGCGAGAATGTGAGAGAGAGGGCGAGAGTGAGAGAGAGATTGCGAGAGTGTGAGAGAGGGCGAGTGTAGGAGAGGGCGAGTGTAGGAGAGAGAGGGCGAGTGTAGGAGAGAGAGGGCGAGTGTAGGACAGAGAGAGGGCGAGTGTAGGAGAGAGAGGGCGAGTGTAGGAGAGAGAGAGGGCGAGTGTGAGAGAGAGGGAAGGCGACTGTGAGAGAGGGCGAGTGTGTGTGAGAGCGAGCGAGGACGAGGGTGTAAGAGAGAGAGGGCGAGTGTGTGAGAGAGACGGCGAGTGTGAGAGAGAGGGCGAGTGTGAGAGAGAGGGCGAGTGTGAGAGAGAGGGCGAGTGTGAGAGAGAGGGCGAGTGTGAGAGAGAGGGCGAGTGTGTGTGAGAGAGAGGGCGAGGGTGTAAGAGAGAGAGGGCGAGTGTGCGAGAGAGGGCGAGTGTGCGAGAGAGGGCGAGTGTGCGAGAGAGAGGGCGAGTGTGCGAGAGAGAGGGCGAGTGTGCGAGAGAGAGGGCGAGTGTGCGAGAGAGAGGGCGAGTGTGCAAGAGAGAGGGCGAGTGTGCAAGAGAGAGGGCGAGTGTGCAAGAGAGAGGGCGAGTGTGCGAGAGAGAGGGCGAGTGTGCGAGAGAGAGGGCGAGTGTGCGAGAGAGAGAGTGCGAGTGTGCGAGAGAGAGAGTGCGAGTGTGCGAGAGAGAGAGTGCGAGTGTGCGAGAGAGAGAGTGCGAGTGTGCGAGAGAGAGAGTGCGAGTGTGTGAGAGAGAGAGTGCGAGTGTGTGAGAGAGAGAGTGCGAGTGTGTGAGAGAGAGAGTGCGAGTGTGTGAGAGAGAGAGTGCGAGTGTGTGAGGGATAGAGAGAGGGCGAGAGTGTGAGGGATAGAGAGAGGGCGAGAATGTGAGAGAGAGGGCGAGAGTGAGAGAGAGAGTGCGAGTGTGAGAGAGAGAGAGGGCGAGTGTGTGAGAGAGAGGGCGAGTGTGTGAGAGAGAGGGCGAGTGTGTGAGAGAGAGGGCGAGTGTGTGAGAGAGAGGGCGAGTGTGAGAGAGAGAGGGCGAGTGTGTGAGGGATAGAGAGAGGGCGAGAGTGTGAGGGATAGAGAGAGGGCGAGAATTTGAGGGATAGAGGGCGAGAATTTGAGGGATAGAGAGAGGGCGAGAATGTGAGAGAGGGCGAGAGTGCGAGAGAGAGAGGGCGAGTGTGTGCGAGAGAGGGAGGGCGAGTGTGTGCGAGAGGGAGGGCGAGTGTGTGAGAGAGAGAGGGCGAGTGTGTGAGAGAGGGCGAGTGTGTGAGAGAGTGCGAGTGTGTGAGAGAGAGGGCGAGTGTGAGAGAGAGGGCGAGTGTGTGAGAGAGAGTGCGAGTGTGTGAGAGAGTGCGAGTGTGTGAGAGAGTGCGAGTGTGTGAGAGAGTGCGAGTGTGAGGGATAGAGGGCGAGAGTGTGAGGGATAGAGAGAGGGCGAGAATGTGAGAGGGCGAGAGTGTGAGAGAGAGATTGCGAGAGTGAGAGATTGCGAGTGTAGGAGAGGGCGAGTGTAGGAGAGAGAGGGCGAGTGTAGGAGAGAGAGGGCGAGTGTAGGAGAGAGAGGGCGAGCGTAGGAGAGAGAGGGCGAGCGTAGGAGAGAGGGCGAATGTAGGAGAGAGAGAGGGCGAGTGTAGGAGAGAGAGAGGGCGAGTGTAGGAGAGAGAGGGCGAGTGTAGGAGAGAGAGGGCGAGTGTAGGAGAGAGAGGGCGAGTGTAGGAGAGAGAGGGCGAGTGTAGGAGAGAGAGGGCGAGTGTAGGAGAGAGAGGGCGAGTGTAGGAGAGAGAGAGAGGGCGAGTGTGAGAGAGAGGGAAGGCGACTGTGAGAGAGGGCGAGTGTGTGTGAGAGCGAGCGAGGACGAGGGTGTAAGAGAGAGAGGGCGAGTGTGTGAGAGAGAGGGCGAGTGTGTGAGAGAGAGGGCGAGTGTGAGAGAGAGAGGGCGAGTGTGTGAGGGATAGAGAGAGGGCGAGAGTGTGAGGGATAGAGAGAGGGCGAGAATGTGAGAGAGAGGGCGAGAGTGGGAGAGAGAGATTGCGAGAGTGTGAGAGAGGGCGAGTGTAGGAGAGGGCGAGTGTAGGAGAGGGCGAGTGTAGGAGAGAGAGGGCGAGTGTAGGAGAGAGAGAGGGCGAGTGTAGGAGAGAGAGAGGGCGAGTGTAGGAGAGAGAGGGCGAGTGTAGGAGAGAGAGAGGGCGAGTGTGAGAGAGAGGGAAGGCGACTGTGAGAGAGGGCGAGTGTGTGTGAGAGCGAGCGAGGACGAGGGTGTAAGAGAGAGAGGGCGAGTGTGTGAGAGAGAGGGCGAGTGTGAGAGAGAGGGCGAGTGTGAGAGAGAGGGCGAGTGTGAGAGAGAGGGCGAGTGTGAGAGAGAGGGCGAGTGTGTGTGAGAGAGAGGGCGAGTGTGTGTGAGAGAGAGGGCGAGGGTGTAAGAGAGAGGGCGAGTGTGCGAGAGAGGGCGAGTGTGCGAGAGAGAGGGCGAGTGTGCGAGAGTGAGAGGGCGAGTGTGAGAGGGCGAGTGTGCGAGAGAGAGAGGGCGAGTGTGCGAGAGAGAGAGGGCGAGTGTGCGAGAGAGAGAGGGCGAGTGTGCGAGAGAGAGAGGGCGAGTGCGAGAGAGAGAGGGCGAGTGCGAGAGAGAGAGGGCGAGTGTGCGAGAGAGAGAGGGCGAGTGTGCGAGAGAGAGAGGGCGAGTGTGCGAGAGAGAGAGGGCGAGTGTGCGAGAGAGAGAGGGCGAGTGTGCGAGAGAGAGAGGGCGAGTGTGAGAGAGAGAGGGCGAGTGTGAGAGAGAGAGGGCGTGTGTGAGAGAGAGAGGGCGAGTGTGTGAGAGAGTGCGAGTGTGTGAGAGAGTGCGAGTGTGTGAGAGAGAGAGTGCGAGTGTGAGAGAGAGTGCGAGTGTGTGAGAGAGAGAGTGCGAGTGTGTGAGAGAGGGCGAGTGTGTGAGGGATAGAGAGAGGGCGAGAGTGTGAGGGATAGAGAGAGGGCGAGAATGTGAGGGATAGAGAGAGGGCGAGAATGTGAGAGAGGGCGAGAGTGTGAGAGAGAGATTGCGAGAGTGTGAGAGAGAGAGAGGGCGAGTGTAGGAGAGAGAGGGCGAGTGTAGGAGAGAGAGAGAAGGCGAGTGTAGGAGAGAGAGAGGGCGAGTGTAGGAGAGAGAGAGGGTGAGTGTAGGAGAGAGAGGGCAAGTGTAGGAGAGAGAGAGAGGGCGAGTGTGAGAGGGAAGGCGACTGAGAGAGGGCGAGTGTGTGTGAGAGCGAGCGAGGACGAGGGTGTAAGAGAGAGAGAGGGCGAGTGTGTGAGAGAGAGGGCGAGTGTGAGAGAGAGGGCGAGTGTGAGAGAGAGGGCGAGTGTGAGAGAGAGGGCGAGTGTGAGAGAGAGGGCGAGTGTGAGAGAGAGGGCGAGTGTGAGAGAGAGGGCGAGTGTGTGTGCAAGAGAGAGGGCGAGTGTGTGTGAGAGAGAGGGCGAGTGTGTGTGAGAGAGAGGGCGAGGGTGTAAGAGAAAGAGGGCAAGTGTGCGAGAGAGGGCGAGGGTGTAAGAGGGGGCGAGTGTGCAAGAGAGAGGGCGAGAGTGTGAGAGGGCGAGTGTGTGAGAGAGAGAGGACGAGTGTGTGAGGGATAGAGGGCGAGTGTGCAAGAGGGCGAGTGTGCAAGAGAGAGAGGGCGAGTGTGCAAGAGAGAGAGGGCGAGTGTGCAAGAGAGAGAGGGCGAGTGAGAGAGAGGGCGAGAGTGTGAGAGAGAGGGCGAGTGTGAGAGAGAGAGGGCGAGTGTATGAGAGTGAGTGAGTGCGAGTGTGTGAGAGAGAGGGCGAGAGTGTGAGAGAGAGAGGGCGAGTGTGAGAGAGAGAGGGCGAGTGTATGAGAGTGAGTGAGTGCGAGTGTGTGAGAGAGAGGGCGAGAGTGTGAGAGAGAGGGCGAGAGTGTGAGAGAGAGGGCGAGAGTGTGAGAGAGTGTGAGAGAGGGCGAGTTTAGGAGAGAGAGGGCGAGTTTAGGAGAGAGAGGGTGAGCGTAGGAGAAAGAGAGGGCAAGTGTAGGAGAGAGAGGGCGAGTGTGAGAGAGAGAGGGAAGGCGACAGAGAGGTGAGTGTGAGAGAGGGTGAGTGTGTGTGAGAGCGAGCAAGGGCGAGGGTGTAAGAGAGAGAGAGGGCGAGTGTGTGAGAGAGAGGGCGAGTGTGTGAGAGAGAGGGCGAGTGTGTGAGAGAGAGGGCGAGTGTGTGAGAGAGAGGGCGAGTGTGTGAGAGAGAGGGCGAGTGTGAGAGAGAGAGGGTAAGTGTGTGCGAGAGACAGGGCGAGTGTGTGTGAGAGAGGGCGAGGGTGTAAGAGAGAGGGCGAGTGTGCAAGAGAGGGCGAGTGTGCAAGAGAGGGCGAGTGTGCAAGAGAGGGCGAGTGTGCAAGTGAGAGAGGGCGCGTGTGCAAGTGAGAGAGGGCGCGAGTGTGCGAAAGAGGGGGGGCGAGTGTGCAAGTGAGAGGGGGCGAGTGTGCAAGTGAGAGGGGGCGAGTGTGCAAGTGAGAGGGGCGAGTGTGCGAGAGAGGGGCGAGTGTGCAAGAGAGAGGGCGAGTGCGAGAGAGGGTGAGTGCGAGAGAGAGAGACAGGGCGAGGGTGTAAGAGAGAGAGGGTGAGTGTGTGTGAGAGTGGGTGAGTGAGTGGGCGAGTGTGAGAGAGAGGGTGAGTGTGTGTGAGAGAGAGCGCGAGGGTGTAAGAGAGGGCGAGTGTGTGTGAGAGAGCGAGAGGGCGAGTGTGTGAGAGAGGGCGAGTGTGTGAGAGAGGGCGAGTGTGAGAGAGAGGGCGAGTGTGAGAGAGAGAGGGCGAGTGTGAGAGAGGGCGAGTGTGTGTGAGTGGGCGAGTGTGTGAGAGAGAGGGCGAGTGTGAGAGAGAGGGCGAGTGTGAGAGAGGGCGAGTGTGAGAGAGAGGGTGAGTGTGTGTGAGAGAGAGCGCGAGGGTGTAAGAGGGCGAGTGTGTGTGAGAGAGAGGGCGAGTGTGTGAGAGGGCGAGTGTGTGAGAGGGCGAGTGTGTGAGAGGGCGAGTGTGTGAGAGGGCGAGTGTGTGAGAGGGCGAGTGTGTGAGAGGGCGAGTGTGTGAGAGGGCGAGTGTGTGAGAGGGCGAGTGTGTGAGAGGGCGAGTGTGTGAGAGGGCGAGTGTGTGAGAGGGCGAGTGTGTGAGAGGGCGAGAGGGCGAGTGTGAGAGAGAGCACGAGCATGTGAGAGAGAGCACGAGCATGTGAGAGAGAGCACGAGCATGTGAGAGAGAGCACGAGCATGTGAGAGAGAGCACGAGCATGTGAGAGAGGGCGAGTATGTGAGAGAGAAAGAGGGCGAGTGTGTGCAAAAGAGAGAGGGCGAGTGTGTGCGAGAGAGAGAGAGGGCGCGTGTGCGAGAGAGCGAGGGCGAGTGTGTGCGAGAGAGGGCGAGTGTGAGAGATCGAGAGAGGGCGAGTGTGAGAGAGAGGGCGAGTGTGAGAGAGAGGGCGAGTGTGTGAGAGAGAGGGCGAGTGTGTGAGAGAGGGCGAGTGAGAGAGGGCGAGTGTGAGAGAGGGCGAGTGTGTGAGAGGGCGAGTGTGAGAGAGGGCGAGTGTGCAAGAGAGAGGGCGAGTGTGCGAGAGAGGGCGAGTGTGAGAGAGGGCGAGTGTGTGAGAGGGCGAGTGTGAGAGAGGGCGAGTGTGCAAGAGAGAGGGCGAGTGTGCGAGAGAGGGCGAGTGTGCGAGAGAGGGCGAGAGTGCGAGAGAGGGCGAGAGTGCGAGAGAGGGCGAGAGTGCGAGAGAGGGCGAGAGTGCGAGAGAGGGCGAGTGTGTGAGAGAGGGCGAGTGTGTGAGAGAGGGCGAGTGTGTGAGAGAGGGCGAGTGTGTGAGAGAGGGCGAGTGTGTGAGAGAGGGCGAGTGTGTGAGAGAGGGCGAGTGTGTGAGAGAGGGCGAGTGTGTGAGAGTGAGTGCGAGTGTGTGAGAGTGAGTGCGAGTGTGTGAGAGATAGAGGGCGAGTGTGAGAGAGGGCGAGTGTGTGTGAGAGAGGGCGAGAGTGTGAGAGGGCGAGAGTGTGAGAGAGAGAGGGCGAGAGTGTGAGAGAGAGGGCGAGAGTGTGAGAGAGAGGGCGAGTTTAGGAGAGAGGATGAGCGTAGGAGAAAGAGAGGGCAAGTGTAGGAGAGAGAGGGCGAGTGTGAGAGAGAGGGAAGGCGACTGAGAGAGAGGGTGAGTGTGAGAGAGGGCGAGTGTGAGAGCGAGCGAGGGCGAGGGTGTAAGAGAGAGAGGGCGAGTGTGTGAGAGAGAGGGCGAGTGTGAGAGAGGGCGAGTGTGTGTGCAAGAGAGGGCGAGTGTGTGCGAGAGACAGGGCGAGTATGTGCGAGAGACAGGGCGAGGGTGTAAGAGAGAGAGGGTGAGTGTGCGAGAGAGAGGGCGAGTGTGAGAGAGGGCGAGTGTGCGAGAGAGAGGGCGAGTGTGCGAGAGAGAGGGCGAGTGTGCAAGAGAGAGAGGGCGAGTGTGCAAGAGAGAGGGGACGAGTGTTCAAGTGAGAGAGGGTGAGTGTGCAAGTGAGAGGGGGCGAGTGTGCGAGAGAGGGGGCGAGTGTGCAAGAGAGAGAGAGGGCGAGTGCGAGAGAGGGCGAGTGTGCGAGAGAGAGAGACAGGGCGAGGGTGTAAGAGAGAGAGGGTGAGTGTGTGTGAGAGTGGGCGAGTGAGAGTGGGCAAGTGTGAGAGAGGGTGAGTGTATGTGAGAGAGAGAGCGCGAGGGTGTAAGAGAGAGGGCGAGTGTGTGTGAGAGAGCGAGAGGGCGAGTGTGTGTGAGAGAGCGAGAGGGCGAGTGTGTGAGAGAGAGGGCGAGTGTGTGAGAGAGAGGGCGAGTGTGTGAGAGAGAGGGCGAGTGTGTGAGAGAGAGGGCGAGTGTGTGAGAGAGAGGGCGAGTGTGAGAGAGAGAGGGCGAGTGTGAGAGAGAGAGGGCGAGTGTGAGAGAGAGAGGGCGAGTGTGAGAGAGAGAGGGCGAGTGTGAGAGAGAGAGGGCGAGTGTGTGTGAGAGTGGGCGAGTGTGAGAGAGTGGGCGAGTGTGAGAGAGTGGGCGAGTGTGAGAGAGAGGGCGAGTGTGAGAGAGAGGGCGAGTGTGAGAGAGAGGGCGAGTGTGAGAGAGAGGGCGAGTATGTGAGAGAGAGGGCGAGTATGTGAGAGAGAGGGCGAGTATGTGAGAGAGAGGGCGAGTATGTGAGAGAGAGGGCGAGTATGTGAGAGAGAGGGCGAGTATGTGAGAGAGAAAGAGGGCGCGTGTGTGCAAGAGAGAGAAAGAGGGCGCGTGTGTGCAAGAGAGAGAGGGAGGACAAGTGTGTGTGAGAGAGCGAGGGCGAGTGTGTGCGAGAGAGAGAGGGCGAGTGTGTGCGAGAGAGAGAGGGCGAGTGTGTGCGAGAGAGAGAGGGCGAGTGTGTGCGAGAGAGAGAAGGCGAGTGTGTGAGAGAGAGTGAGTGCGAGTGTGTGTGAGAGAGAGGGCGAGTGTGTGAGAGAGGGCGAGTGTGTGAGAGGGCGAGTGTGTGAGAGAGGGCGAGTGTGTGAGAGAGGGCGAGTGTGTGAGAGAGGGCGAGTGTGTGAGAGAGGGCGAGTGTGTGAGAGAGAGAGTGTGTGTGTGAGAGAGGGCGAGGGTGTAAGAGAGAGAGAGGGCGAGTGCGAGAGAGAGGGCGAGTGCGAGAGAGAGGGCGAGTGCGAGAGAGAGGGCGAGTGCGAGAGAGAGGGCGAGTGCGAGAGAGAGGGCGAGTGCGAGAGAGAGGGCGAGTGCGAGAGAGAGGGCGAGTGTGCGAGAGAGACAGGGCGAGTGTGCGAGAGAGACAGGGCGAGGGTGTAAGAGAGGGCGAGTGTGTGTAAGAGAGAGGGCGAGTGTGAGAGAGAGGGCGAGTGTGAGAGAGGGTGAGTGTGTGTGAGAGAGAGAGCGCGAGGGTGTAAGAGAGAGGGCGAGTGTGTGAGAGAGAGAGAGGGCGAGTGTGTGAGAGAGAGGGCGAGTGTGTGAGAGAGAGGGCGAGTGTGTGAGAGAGAGGGCGAGTGTGTGAGAGAGAGGGCGAGTGTGTGAGAGAGAGGGCGAGTGTGTGAGAGAGAGAGGGCGAGTGTGTGAGAGAGAGAGGGCGAGTGTGTGAGAGAGAGGGCGAGTGTGTGAGAGAGGGCGAGTGTGTGAGAGAGAGAGGGCGAGTGTGTGAGAGAGAGAGGGCGAGTGTGTGAGAGAGAGAGGGCGAGTGTGTGAGAGCGAGAGGGCGAGTGTGTGAGAGAGCGAGAGGGCAAGTATGTGAGAGAGAGGGCGAGTGTGAGAGAGAGAGAGGGCGAGTGAGAGAGAGGGCAGTGGGAGAGAGAGAGGGCGAGTGTGTGAGAGAGAGCGAGTGTGTGTGAGAGAGCGAGTGTGTGAGAGAGCGAGTGTGTGAGAGAGCGAGTGTGTGAGAGAGCGAGTGTGTGAGAGAGCGAGTGTGTGAGAGAGCGAGTGTGTGAGAGAGCGAGTGTGTGAGAGAGCGAGTGTGTGAGAGAGCGAGTGTGTGAGAGAGCGAGTGTGTGAGAGAGCGAGTGTGTGAGAGAGCGAGTGTGTGTGAGAGAGCGAGTGTGTGAGAGAGAGCGAGTGTGTGAGAGAGAGCGAGTGTGTGAGAGAGAGCGAGTGTGTGAGAGAGAGCGAGTGTGTGAGAGAGAGCGAGTGTGAGAGAGAGCGAGTGTGAGAGAGAGCGAGTGTGTGAGAGAGCGAGTGTGTGAGAGAGCGAGTGTGTGAGAGAGCGAGTGTGTGAGAGAGCGAGTGTGTGAGAGAGAGCGAGTGTGTGAGAGAGAGGGCGAGTGTGTGACAGAGGGCGAGTGTGTGAGAGAGAGGGCGAGTGTGAGTGCGAGAGAGAGAGGGCGAGTGTGAGTGCGAGAGAGAGGGCGAGTGTGTGTGAGAGAGAGAGGGCGAGTGTGTGTGAGAGAGAGAGGGCGAGTGTGTGTGAGAGAGAGAGGGCGAGGGTGTAAGAGAGAGGGCGAGGGTGTGAGAGAGAGGGCGAGTGTGTGAGAGAGAGGGCGAGTGTGTGAGAGAGAGGGCGAGTGTGAGAGAGAGGGCGAGTGTGTGTGAGAGAGAGAGGGCGAGTGTGTGAGAGAGAGAGAGGGCGAGTGTGTGAGAGAGAGAGAGGGCGAGTGTGTGAGAGAGAGGGCGAGTGTGTGAGAGAGAGGGCGAGTGTGAGAGAGAGAGGGCGAGTGTGAGAGAGAGAGAGGGCGAGTGTGTGAGAGAGCGAGAGGGCAAGTATCTGAGAGAGAGGGCGAGTGTGAGAGAGAGAGGGCGAGTGTGAGAGAGAGAGAGGGCGAGAGTGTGAGAGAGAGAGAGGGTGAGAGTGTGAGAGAGAGAGAGGGCGAGAGTGTGAGAGAGAGAGAGGGCGAGTGTGAGAGAGAGGGCGAGAGTGTGAGAGAGAGGGCGAGAGTGTGAGAGAGAGAGAGGGCGAGAGTGTAAGAGAGAGAGAGGGCGAGTGTGTGAGAGAGGGCGAGTGTGTGAGAGAGAGGGCGAGTGTGAGTGCGAGAGAGAGAGGGCGAGTGCGAGAGAGAGGGCGAGTGCGAGAGAGTGAGAGGGCGAGTGCGAGAGAGAGAGAGGGCGAGTGTGAGAGAGAGAGGGTGAGTGTGTGTGAGAGAGAGAGGGCGAGGGTGTAAGAGAGAGGGCGAGGGTGTGAGAGAGAGGGCGAGTGTGTGAGAGAGAGAGAGGGCGAGTGTGTGAGAGAGAGGGCGAGTGTGAGAGAGGGCGAGTGTGTGTGAGAGAGAGAGGGCGAGTGTGTGAGAGAGAGAGAGGGCGAGTGTGTGAGAGAGAGAGAGGGCGAGTGTGTGAGAGAGAGGGCGAGTGTGTGAGAGAGAGGGCGAGTGTGAGAGAGAGAGGGCGAGTGTGTGAGAGAGAGAGAGGGCGAGTGTGTGAGAGAGCGAGAGGGCAAGTATCTGAGAGAGAGGGCGAGTGTGAGAGAGAGGGCGAGTGTGAGAGAGAGGGCGAGAGTGTGAGAGAGAGAGGGCGAGAGTGCGAGAGAGAGGGCAAGTGTGCGAGAAGAGAGGGCGAGTGTGAGAGAGAGGGCGAGGGTGTAAGAGAGAGAGGGCGAGTGTGCGAGAGAGAGAGGGCGAGTGTGCGAGAGAGAGGGGGCGAGTGTGCGAGAGAGAGAGGGCGAGGGTGTAAGAGAGAGATAGGCGAGAGAGAGAGAGAGGGCGAGTGCGAGAGAGAGAGAGGGCGAGTGTGCGAGAGAGAGAGAGACAGGGCGAGGGTGTAAGAGAGAGAGGGCGAGTGTGTGTGAGAGAGTGGGCGAGTGTGAGAGAGTGGGCGAGTGTGAGAGAGTGGGCGAGTGTGAGAGAGTGGGCGAGTGTGAGAGAGTGGGCGAGTGTGAGAGAGAGTGCGAGGGTGTAAGAGAGAGGGCGAGTGTGTGAGAGAGAGGGCGAGTGTAAGAGAGAGGGCGAGTGTGTGAGAGAGGGCGAGTGTGTGAGAGAGGGCGAGTGTGTGAGAGAGAGGGCGAGTGTGTGAGAGGGCGAGTGTGTGAGAGAGGGCGAGTGTGTGAGAGAGAGGGCGAGTGTGTGAGAGAGAGGGCGAGAGTGTGAGAGAGAGGGCGAGAGTGTGAGAGAGGGCGAGAGTGTGAGAGAGGGCGAGTGTGTGAGAGAGGGCGAGTGTGTGAGAGAGCGAGAGGGCGAGTGTGTGAGAGATAGAGGGCGTGTGTGTGAGAGAGAGGGTGTGTGTGTGAGAGAGGGTGAGTGTGTGAGAGAGAGAATGCGAGTGTGTGAGAGAGAGAATGCGAGTGTGAGAGAGAGGGCGAGTACGTGTGAGAGAGAGGGCGAGTGTGCGAGAGAGAGAGGGCGAGTGTGCGAGAGAGAGGGGGCGAGTGTGCGAGAGAGAGAGGGCGAGGGTGTAAGAGAGAGATAGGCGAGAGAGAGAGAGAGGGCGAGTGCGAGAGAGAGAGGGCGAGTGTGCGAGAGAGAGAGAGACAGGGCGAGGGTGTAAGAGAGAGAGGGCGAGTGTGTGTGAGAGAGTGGGCGAGTGTGAGAGAGTGGGCGAGTGTGAGAGAGTGGGCGAGTGTGAGAGAGTGGGCGAGTGTGAGAGAGTGGGCGAGTGTGAGAGAGAGTGCGAGGGTGTAAGAGAGAGGGCGAGTGTGTGAGAGAGAGGGCGAGTGTAAGAGAGAGGGCGAGTGTGTGAGAGAGGGCGAGTGTGTGAGAGAGGGCGAGTGTGTGAGAGAGAGGGCGAGTGTGTGAGAGGGCGAGTGTGTGAGAGAGGGCGAGTGTGTGAGAGAGAGGGCGAGTGTGTGAGAGAGAGGGCGAGTGTGTGAGAGAGAGGGCGAGAGTGTGAGAGAGAGGGCGAGAGTGTGAGAGAGAGGGCGAGAGTGTGAGAGAGAGGGCGAGTGTGTGAGAGAGGGCGAGTGTGTGAGAGAGCGAGAGGGCGAGTGTGTGAGAGATAGAGGGCGTGTGTGTGAGAGAGAGGGTGTGTGTGTGAGAGAGGGTGAGTGTGTGAGAGAGAGAATGCGAGTGTGTGAGAGAGAGAATGCGAGTGTGAGAGAGAGGGCGAGTACGTGTGAGAGAGAGGGCGAGTACGTGAGAGAGAGAGGGCGAGTACGTGAGAGAGAGAGGGCGAGTACGTGAGAGAGAGAGGGCGAGTATGTGAGAGAGAGGGCGAGTATGTGAGAGAGAGGGCGAGTATGTGAGAGAGAGAGAGAGGGCTAGTGTGTGAGAGAGAGAGAGTGCGAGTGTGTGAGAGAGTGCGAGTGTGTGAGAGAGTGCGAGTGTGTGAGAGAGAGCGAGTGTGTGAGAGAGAGCGAGTGTGTGAGAGAGAGCGAGTGTGTGAGAGAGAGCGAGTGTGTGAGAGAGTGAGTGTGTGAGAGAGCGAGTGTGAGAGAGCGAGTGTGTGTGAGAGAGCGAGTGTGTGTGAGAGAGCGAGTGTGTGAGAGAGAGCGAGTGTGTGAGAGAGAGCGAGTGTGTGAGAGAGAGCGAGTGTGTGAGAGAGAGCGAGTGTGTGAGAGAGAGCGAGTGTGTGAGAGAGAGAGGGCGAGTGTGTGAGAGTGAGAGAGGGCGAGTGTGTGAGAGTGAGAGGGCGAGTGTGTGAGAGAGGGCGAGTGTGTGAGAGAGGGCGAGTGTGTGAGAGAGGGCGAGTGTGTGAGAGAGAGGGCGAGTGTGTGTAAGAGAGAGGGCGAGTGTGAGAGAGGGCGAGTGTGAGAGAGGGCGAGTGTGAGAGAGGGTGAGTGTGTGTGAGAGAGAGCGCGAGGGTGTAAGAGAGAGGGCGAGTGTGTGAGAGAGAGAGGGCGAGTGTGTGAGAGAGAGGGCGAGTGTGTGAGAGAGAGGGCGAGTGTGTGAGAGAGAGGGCGAGTGTGTGAGAGAGAGGGCGAGTGTGTGTAAGAGAGAGGGCGAGTGTGAGAGAGGGCGAGTGTGAGAGAGGGCGAGTGTGAGAGAGGGTGAGTGTGTGTGAGAGAGAGCGCGAGGGTGTAAGAGAGAGGGCGAGTGTGTGAGAGAGAGAGGGCGAGTGTGTGAGAGAGAGGGCGAGTGTGTGAGAGAGAGGGCGAGTGTGTGAGAGAGAGAGGGCGAGTGTGTGAGAGAGAGAGGGCGAGTGTGTGAGAGAGAGAGGGCGAGTGTGTGAGAGAGAGAGGGCGAGTGTGTGAGAGAGAGAGAGAGGGCGAGTGTGTGAGAGAGCGAGAGGGCAAGTATGTGAGAGAGAGGGCGAGTGTGAGAGAGAGAGGGCGAGTGTGTGAGAGAGAGGGCGAGTGTGTGAGAGAGCGAGAGGGCAAGTATGTGAGAGAGAGGGCAGTGGGAGAGAGAGAGAGGGCGAGAGTGTGAGAGAGAGAGGGCGAGAGTGTGAGAGAGGGCGAGAGTGTGAGAGAGGGCGAGAGTGTGAGAGAGAGAGAGGGCGAGAGTGTGAGAGAGAGAGAGGGCGAGAGTGTGAGAGAGAGAGAGGGCGAGAGTGTGAGAGAGAGAGAGGGCGAGAGTGTGAGAGAGAGAGGGCGAGTGTAGGAGAGAGAGAGAGGGCGAATGTAGGAGAGAGAGGGTGAGTGTAGGAGAGAGAGAGGGCGGGCGACTGTGAGAGAGAGGGTGAGTGTGCGAGAGACAGAGGGCGAGTGTGTGCGAGAGAGAGGGCGAGGGTGTAAGAGAGAGAGCAAGTGTGCGAGAAGAGAGGGCGAGTGTGAGAGAGAGGGCGAGGGTGTAAGAGAGAGAGGGCGAGTATGTGAGAGAGAGAGGGCGAGTATGTGAGAGAGAGAGGGCGAGTATGTGAGAGAGAGAGAGAGGGCTAGTGTGTGAGAGAGAGAGAGTGCGAGTGTGTGAGAGAGTGCGAGTGTGTGAGAGAGAGAATGCGAGTGTGTGAGAGAGAGAATGCGAGTGTGTGAGAGAGAGGGCGAGTATGCGTGAGAGAGAGGGCGAGTATGTGAGAGAGAGAGGGCGAGTATGTGAGAGAGAGGGCAAGTATGTGAGAGAGAGGGCGAGTATGTGAGAGAGAGAGGGCGAGTCTGTGAGAGAGAGAGGGCGAGTCTGTGAGAGAGAGAGGGCGAGTATGTGAGAGAGAGGGCGAGTATGTGAGAGAGAGAGGGCGAGTATGTGAGAGAGAGAGGGCGAGTATGTGAGAGAGAGAGGGCGAGTATGTGAGAGAGAGAGGGTGAGTATGTGAGAGAGAGAAAGAGAGGGCTAGTGTGTGAGAGAGAGAGAGTGCGAGTGTGTGAGAGAGAGCGAGTGTGTGAGAGAGAGCGAGTGTGAGAGAGAGCGAGTGTGTGAGAGAGAGCGAGTGTGTGAGAGAGCGAGTGTGTGAGAGAGAGCGAGTGTGTGAGAGAGAGCGAGTGTGTGAGAGAGAGCGAGTGTGTGAGAGAGAGCGAGTGTGAGAGAGAGAGCGAGTGTGTGAGAGAGCGAGTGTGTGTGAGAGCGAGTGTGTGTGAGAGAGCGAGTGTGTGAGAGAGAGCGAGTGTGTGAGAGAGAGCGAGTGTGTGAGAGAGAGAGCGAGTGTGTGAGAGAGAGGGCTAGTGTGTGAGAGAGAGGGCGAGTGTGAGAGTGCGAGTGTGTGAGAGAGTGCGAGTGTGTGAGAGAGTGCGAGTGTGTGAGAGAGGGCGAGTGTGTGAGAGAGAGGGCGAGTGTGTGAGAGAGAGGGCGAGTGTGTGAGAGAGAGGGCGAGTGTGTGAGGGAGAGGGCGAGTGTGTGAGGGAGAGGGCGAGTGTGTGAGGGAGAGGGCGAGTGTGTGAGGGAGAGGGCGAGTGTGTGAGGGAGAGGGCGAGTGTGTGAGGGAGAGAGGGCGAGTGTGTGAGAGAGAGGGCGAGTGTGAGAGAGGGGGGCGAGTGTGAGAGAGGGGGGCGAGTGTGAGAGAGAGGACGAGTATGTGAGAGAGGGCGAGTGGGTGTGAGAGAGGGCGAGTGGGTGTGAGAGAGAGGGCAAGTGTGAGAGAGATAGAGGGCAAGTGTGCGAGAGAGAAAGGGCGAGTGTGTGCAAGAGAGTGAAAGGGCAAGTGTGTGCGAGAGAGAGGGCGAGTGTGTGCGAGAGAGGGTGTGTGTGCGAGAGAGAGGGCGAGTGTGTGCGAGAGAGAGAGAGAGGGCGAGAGTGAGAGAGGGCGAGTGTGTGAGAGAGAGAGAGAGACGGCGAGTGTGTGAGAGAGAGTGAGTGTGAGTATGTGTGAGAGAGGGCGTGAGTGTGAGAGAGGGCGTGAGTGTGAGAGAGGGCAAGAGTGTGAGAGAGAGAGGGCGAGAGTGTGAGAGAGAGAGGGCGTGAGTGTGAGAGAGGGCAAGAGTGTGAGAGAGAGAGAGGGCGAGAGTGTGAGAGAGAGAGGGCGAGAGTGTGAGAGAGGGCGAGAGTGTGAGAGAGGGCGAGAGTGTGAGAGAGAAAGGTCGAGTGTGTGCAAGAGAGTGAAAGGGCAAGTGTGTGCGAGAGAGAGGGCGAGTGTGTGCGAGAGAGGGTGTGTGTGCGAGAGAGAGGGCGAGTGTGGGCGAGAGTGAGAGAGAGGGCGAGTGTGTGAGAGAGAGAGGGCGAGTGTGTGAGAGAGAGACGGCGAGTGTGTGAGAGAGAGTGAGTGTGAGTGTGTGTGAGAGAGGGCGTGAGTGTGAGAGAGGGCAAGAGTGTGAGAGAGGGCGAGAGGGTGAGAGAGAGAGGGCGAGAGTGAGAGAGGGCGAGAGTGTGAGAGAGGGCGAGAGTGTGAGAGAGAGGGCAAGTGTGTGAGAGAGAGGGTGAGTGTGAGAGAGGGCGAGTGTGTGAGAGAGGGCGAGTGTGAGAGAGAGAGGGCGAGTGTGAGAGAGGGCGAGTGTGAGAGAGGGCGAGTGTGAGAGAGGGCGAGTGTGAGAGAGGGCGAGTGTGAGAGAGAGGGCGAGTGTGAGAGAGAGAGGGCGAGTGTGAGAGAGAGAGGGCGAGTGTGTGAGAGAGAGGGGGGCGAGTGTGTGAGAGAGAGGGGGGCGAGTGTGTGAGAGAGAGGGGGGCGAGTGTGAGATAGAGGGCAAGTGTGCGAGAGAGAGGGCGAGTGTGTGCGAGAGAGGGCGAGTGTGTGCGCGAGAGGGCGAGTGTGTGCGAGAGAGAGGGCGAGTGTGAGAGAGAGAGGGCGAGTGTGTGAGAGAGAGAGACGGCGAGTGTGTGAGAGAGTGTGAGTGTGTGTGAGAGAGGGCGAGAGTGTGAGAGAGGGCGAGAGTGTGAGAGAGAGAGGGCGAGAGAGAGAGAGAGAGGGCGAGAGTGTGAGAGAGAGAAGGTGAGAGTGTGAGGGCAAGAGAGAGAGAGGGCGAGTGTGAGAGAGAGAGGCGAGTGTGTGAGAGAGAGAGAGAGAGGGCAAGTGTGAGAGAGGGCGAGTGTTGAGAGAGAGGGCGAGAGAGAGGGCGAGAGAGAGGGCGAGAGAGAGGGCGAGAGAGAGAGGGCGAGTGTGTGAGAGAGAGAGAGAGAGGGCGAGTGTGTGAGAGAGAGAGAGGGCAAGTGTGAGAGAGAGAGAGGGCAAGTGTGAGAGAGAGAGGGCAAGTGTGAGAGAGAGAGAGGGCGAATGTGAGATAGAGGGCGAATGTGAGATAGAGGGCGAATGTGTGAGAGAGAGGGCGAGTGTGAGAGAGAGAGGGCGAGTGTGAGAGAGAGAGGGCGAGTGTGAGAGAGAGAGGGCGAGTGTGAGAGAGAGAGGGCGAGTGTGAGAGAGAGAGGGCGAGTGTGAGAGAGAGAGGGCGAGTGTGAGAGCGAGAGAGGGCGAGTGTGTGTGAGAGAGGGCGAGTGTGTGTGAGAGAGGGCGAGTGTGTGAGAGAGAGGGCGAGTGTGTGAGAGAGAGGGCGAGTGTGTGAGAGAGAGGGGGGCGAGTGTGAGAGAGAGAGAGGGCGAGTGGGTGTGAGAGAGGGCGAGTGGGTGTGAGAGAGAGAAAGGGCGAGTGTGAGAGAGATAGAGGGCAAGTGTGCGAGAGAGAGAGGGCGAGTGTGTGCGAGAGAGAGGGCGAGTGTGTGCGAGAGAGAGGGCGAGTGTGAGAGAGAGGGCGAGTGTGTGAGAGAGAGAGACGGCGAGTGTGTGAGAGAGAGAGACGGCGAGTGTGTGAGAGAGTGTGAGTGTGTGTGAGAGAGGGCAAGAGTGTGAGAGAGGGCGAGAGTGTGAGAGAGAGAGAGGGCGAGAGAGAGAGAGAGGGCGAGAGTGTGAGAGAGAGAGGGTGAGAGTGTGAGGGCAAGAGAGAGAGAGGGCGAGTGTGAGAGAGAGGCGAGTGTGTGAGAGAGAGAGAGGCGAGTGTGTGAGAGAGAGAGAGAGGGCAAGTGTGAGAGAGAGAGCGAGTGTGTGAGAGAGGGCGAGTGTTGAGAGAGAGGACGAGAGAGAGAGGGCGAGAGAGAGGGCGAGAGAGAGGGCGAGAGAGAGGGCGAGTGTGAGAGAGAGAGAGAGAGAGGGCGAGTGTGTGAGAGAGAGAGGGCAAGTGTGAGAGAGAGAGAGGGCGAATGTGAGATAGAGGGCGAATGTGAGAGAGAGGGCGAATGTGAGAGAGAGGGCGAATGTGAGAGAGAGGGCGAATGTGTGAGAGAGAGGGCGAGTGTGAGAGAGGGCGAGTGTGAGAGAGAGGGCGAGTGTGAGAGGGAGAGGGCGAGAGTGAGGGTGTGAGAGGGCGAGAGTGAGGGTGTGAGAGGGCGAGTGTGAGAGAGAGGGCGAAAGTGAGGGTGTGAGAGGGCGAGTGTGAGGGAGAGAGAGGGCGAGTGTGAGAGAGAGGGCGAGTGTGAGAGAGGGAGTGGGCGAGTGTGAGAGAGAGGGCGAATGTGAGAGAGGGCGAGTGTGAGAGAGGGCGACTGAGAGAGGGCGTGTGTGAGAGAGAGAGAGGGCGAGTGTGAGAGAGAGGGCGAGTGTGAGAGAGAGGGCGAGTGTGAGAGAGAGAGGGCGAGTGTGAGAGAGAGAGGGCGAGTGTGAGAGAGAGAGGGCGAGTGTGAGAGAGAGAGGGCGAGTGTGAGAGAGCGGGCGAGTGTGAGAGAGAGAGGGCGAGTGTGAGAGAGAGAGGGCGAGTGTGAGAGAGAGAGGGCGAGTGTGAGAGAGAGAGGGCGAGTGTGAGAGAGAGCGGGCGAGTGTGAGAGAGAGCGGGCGAGTGTGAGAGAGAGAGGGCGAGTGTGTGAGAGAGAGAGGGCGAATGTGAGAGAGAGGGCGAGTGTGAGAGAGGGCGAGTGTGAGAGAGGGCGAGTGTGAGAGAGGGCGAGTGTGAGAGAGGGCGAGTGTGAGAGAGGGCGAGTGTGAGAGAGGGCGAGTGTGAGAGAGGGCGAGTGTGAGAGAGGGCGTGTGTGAGAGAGAGGGCGAGTTTGAGAGAGATTGCGAGTGTGACAGAGAGTGCGCAGAGAGAGAGAGGGCGAGTGTGTGAGAGAGAGGGCGAGTGTGTGAGAGAGAGGGCGAGTGTGTGAGAGAGCGGGCGAGTGTGTGGGAGAGAGGGCGAGTGTGTGAGAGAGAGGGCGAGTGTGTGAGAGAGGGCGAGTGTGTGAGAGAGGGCGAGTGTGTGAGAGAGGGCGAGTGTGTGTGAGAGAGGGCGAGTGTGTGAGAGAGAGGGCGAGTGTGTGAGAGAGAGGGCGAGTGTGTGAGAGAGAGGGCGAGTGTGTGAGAGAGAGGGCGAGTGTGTGAGAGAGAGGGCGAGTGTGTGAGGGAGAGAGGGCGAGTGTGAGAGAGAGGGGGCGAGTGTGATAGAGAGGGCAAGTATGTTAGAGAGGGCGAATGGGTGTGAGAGAGGGCGAGTGTGAGAGAGAGAGCGAGTGTGCGAGAAAGGGCGAGTGTGTGCGAGAGAGAGGGCGAGTGTGTGAGAGAGAGGGCAAGTGTGAGAGGGTGAGTGTGAGTGTGTGAGAGAGAGAGGGCGAGTGTGAGAAAGAGAGAGAGGGCGAGTGTGTGAGAGAGGGCGAGTGTGTGAGAGAGAGAGAGGGCGAGTGTGTGAGAGAGAGAGGGTGAGTGTGTGAGGGAGAGAGAGGGCGAGAGTGTGAGAGAGACAGGGCGAGAGTGTGAGAGAGAGAGCGCGAGAGTGTGAGAGAGAGAGCGCGAGAGTGTGAGAGAGAGAGCGCGAGAGTGTGAGAGAGAGAGCGCGAGAGTGTGAGAGAGAGAGCGCGAGAGTGAGAGAGAGCGCGAGAGTGTGAGAGAGAGAGCGCGAGAGTGTGAGAGAGGCCGAGAGAGAGAGGCCGAGAGTGTGAGAGAGAGAGAGAAAGGGTGAGAGTATGAGAGAGAGAGAGAGAGGGCGAGAGTGTGAGAGAGAGAGAGAGGGCGAGAGTGTGAGAGAGAGAGAGAGGGCGAGAGTGTGAGAGAGAGAGAGAGGGCGAGAGTGTGAGAGAGAGAGAGAGGGCGAGAGTGTGAGAGAGAGAGAGAGGGCGAGAGTGTGAGAGAGAGAGAGAGGGCGAGAGTGTGAGAGAGAGAGAGAGGGCAAGAGTGTGAGAGAGAGAGAGAGAGGGCGAGAGTGTGAGAGAGAGAGAGAGAGGGCGAGAGTGTGAGAGAGAGAGAGAGGGCGAGAGTGTGAGAGAGAGAGAGAAAGGGTGAGAGTATGAGAGAGAGAGAGAGGGCGAGAGTGTGAGAGAGAGAGAGAGGGCGAGAGTGTGAGAGAGAGAGAGGGGGCGAGAGTGTGAGAGAGAGAGAGAGAGAGGGCGAGAGTGTGAGAGAGAGAGAGAGGGCGAGAGTGTGAGAGAGAGAGAGGGCGAGAGTGTGAGAGAGAGAGAGAGGGCGAGAGTGTGAGAGAGAGAGGGCGAGAGTGTGAGAGAGAGAGGGCGAGAGTGTGAGAGAGAGAGGGCGAGAGTGTGAGAGAGAGAGGGCGAGTGTGAGAGAGAGAGGGCGAGTGTGAGAGAGAGAGGGCGAGTGTGAGAGAGGGCGAGTGTGAGAGAGAGGGTGAGTGTGAGAGAGAGGGTGAGTGTGAGAGAGAGGGTGAGTGTGAGAGAGAGGGCGAATGTGAGAGAGAGGGCGAATGTGAGAGAGAGGGCGAATGTGAGAGAGAGGGCGAATGTGAGAGAGAGGGCGAGAGAGGGCGAGAGAGAGGGCGAGTGTGAGAGAGAGGGCGAGTGTGAGAGAGAGAGGGCGAGTGTGAGAGAGAGAGGGCGAGTGTGAGAGAGAGCGGGCGAGTGTGAGAGAGAGGGCGAGTGTGAGAGAGAGAGGGCGAGTGTGTGAGAGAGAGAGGGCGAATGTGAGAGAGAGGGCGAATGTGAGAGAGAGGGCGAATGTGAGAGAGAGGGCGAGTGTGAGAGAGGGCGAGTGTGAGAGAGGGCGAGTGTGAGAGAGGGCGAGTGTGAGAGAGGGCGTGTGTGAGAGAGAGGGCGAGTTTGAGAGAGATTGCGAGTGTGACAGAGAGTGCGCAGAGAGAGAGAGGGCGAGTGTGAGAGAGAGAGGGCGAGTGTGAGAGAGAGAGGACGACTGTGTGAGAGAGAGGGCGAGTGTGAGAGAGAGAGGGCGAGTGTGTGGGAGAGAGAGGGCGAGTGTGTGGGAGAGAGAGGGCGAGTGTGAGAGAGAGAGGGCGAGTGTGAGAGAGAGAGGGCGAGTGTGAGGGAGAGGGCGAGTGTGAGAGAGGGCGAGTGTGAGAGAGAGATTGTGAGTGTGACAGAGAGTGCGCAGAGAGAGAGAGGGCGAGTGTGAGAGAGAGAGGGCGAGTGTGAGAGAGAGAGGGCGAGTTTGAGAGAGTGTGAGTGTGACAGAGAATGCGCAGAGAGAGAGAGGGCGAGTTTGAGAGAGAGGACGACTGTGAGAGAGAGGGCGAGTGTGAGAGAGAGAGAGAGGGCGAGTGTGTGAGAGAGAGGGCGAGTGTGAGAGAGAGGGCGAGTGTGTGAGAGAGGGCGAGTGTGTGAGAGAGGGCGAGTGTGTGTTTGAGAGGGCGAGTGTGTGAGAGAGGGCGAGTGTGAGAGAGAGAGGGCGAGTGTGAGAGAGGGCGAGTGTGAGAGGGCGAGTGTGAGAGGGCGAGTGTGAGAGGGCGAGTGTGAGAGGGCGAGTGTGAGAGGGCGAGTGTGAGAGGGCGAGTGTGAGAGGGCGAGTGTGAGAGGGCGAGTGTGAGAGGGCGTGTGTGAGAGAGGGCGTGTGTGAGAGAGGGCGTGTGTGAGAGAGGGCGTGTGTGAGAGAGGGCGTGTGTGAGAGAGGGCGTGTGTGAGAGAGGGCGTGTGTGAGAGAGATCGTGTGTGAGAGAGAGAGGGCGTGTGTGAGAGAGAGGGCGAGTGTGACAGAGGGCGAGTGTGACAGAGAGGGCGAGTGAGAGAGAGGGGGCGAGTGAGAGAGGGGGCGAGTGTGTGAGAGAGCGATGGCGAGTGTGAGAGAGAGGGCAAGTATGTGAGAGAGGGCGAGTGGGTGCGAGAGAGGGCGAGTGGGTGTGAGAGAGTGGGCGAGTGTGAGAGAGCGAGTGTGCGAGAAAGGGCGAGTGTGTGCGAGAGAGGGCGAGTGTGAGAGAGTGAGTGTGAGTGTGTGAGAGAGAGAGGGCGAGTGTGAGAAAGAGAGAGAGAGGGCGAGAGTGAGAGAGAGAGGGCGAGAGTGTGAGAGAGAGAGAGCGCGAGAGTGTGAGAGAGAGAGCGCGAGAGTGTGAGAGAGAGAGCGCGAGAGTGAGAGAGAGAGAGGGCGAGAGTGTGAGAGAGAGGGCGAGAGTGTGAGAGAGAGGGCGAGAGTGTGAGAGAGAGAGAGGGCGAGAGTGTGAGAGAGAGAGAGAGCGAGAGTGTGAGAGAGAGAGGGCGAGAATGTGAGAGAGAGAGGGCGAGAGTGTGAGAGAGGGCGAGAGTGTGAGAGAGAGAGTGCGAGAGTGTGAGAGAGAGAGTGCGAGAGTGTGAGAGAGAGAGTGCGAGAGTGTGAGAGAGAGAGTGCGAGAGTGTGAGAGAGAGAGTGCGAGAGTGTGAGAGAGAGAGGGCGAGAGTGTGAGAGAGAGGGCGAGAGAGAGAGAGGGCGAGTGTGAGAGAGAGAGAGTGAATGTGAGAGAGAGGGCGAGAGAGAGGGCGAGTGTGAGAGAGAGAGGGCGAGTGTGAGAGAGGGCGATTGTGAGAGAGGGCGAATGTGAGAGAGGGCGAGTGTGAGAGAGAGAGGGCGAGTGTGAGAGAGGGGGCGAGTGAGAGAGGGGGCGAGTGTGTGAGAGAGCGATGGCGAGTGTGAGAGAGAGGGCAAGTATGTGAGAGAGGGCGAGTGGGTGCGAGAGAGGGCGAGTGGGTGCGAGAGAGGGCGAGTGGGTGTGAGAGAGTGGGCGAGTGTGAGAGAGCGAGTGTGCGAGAAAGGGCGAGTGTGTGCGAGAGAGGGCGAGTGTGAGAGAGTGAGTGTGAGTGTGTGAGAGAGAGAGGGCGAGTGTGAGAAAGAGAGAGAGAGGGCGAGAGTGAGAGAGAGAGGGCGAGAGTGTGAGAGAGAGAGAGCGCGAGAGTGTGAGAGAGAGAGCGCGAGAGTGTGAGAGAGAGAGCGCGAGAGTGAGAGAGAGAGAGGGCGAGAGTGTGAGAGAGAGGGCGAGAGTGTGAGAGAGAGGGCGAGAGTGTGAGAGAGAGAGAGGGCGAGAGTGTGAGAGAGAGAGAGAGCGAGAGTGTGAGAGAGAGAGGGCGAGAATGTGAGAGAGAGAGGGCGAGAGTGTGAGAGAGAGAGGGCGAGAGTGTGAGAGAGAGAGTGCGAGAGTGTGAGAGAGAGAGTGCGAGAGTGTGAGAGAGAGAGTGCGAGAGTGTGAGAGAGAGAGTGCGAGAGTGTGAGAGAGAGAGTGCGAGAGTGTGAGAGAGAGAGTGCGAGAGTGTGAGAGAGAGAGGGCGAGAGTGTGAGAGAGAGGGCGAGAGAGAGAGAGGGCGAGTGTGAGAGAGAGAGAGTGAATGTGAGAGAGAGGGCGAGAGAGAGGGCGAGTGTGAGAGAGAGAGGGCGAGTGTGAGAGAGGGCGAATGTGAGAGAGGGCGAATGTGAGAGAGGGCGAGTGTGAGAGAGAGAGGGCGAGTGTGAGAGAGGGCGTGTGTGAGAGAGGGCGAGTTTGAGAGAGAGTGCGAGTGTGACAGTGCGCAGAGAGAGGGCGAGTGTGAGAGAGGGCGAGTGTGAGAGAGGGCGAGTGTGAGAGAGAGAGGACGACTGTGAGAGAGAGAGGGCGAGTGTGAGAGAGAGAGGGCGAGTGTGTGAGAGAGAGGGCGAGTGTGTGAGAGAGAGAGGGCGAGTGTGTGAGAGTGAGGGCGAGTGTGTGGGAGAGAGAGGGCGAGTGTGTGGGAGAGAGAGGGCGAGTGTGTGGGAGAGAGAGGGCGAGTGTGTGGGAGAGAGAGGGCGAGTGTGTGGGAGAGAGGGCGAGTGTGTGAGAGAGGGCGAGAGAGAGGGCGAGTGTGAGAGAGAGAGAGGGCAAGTGTGAGAGAGAGAGGGCGAATGTGAGAGAGAGGGCGAGAGAGAGGGTGAGTGTGAGAGAGAGAGGGTGAGTGTGAGAGAGAGAGGGTGAGTGTGAGAGAGAGAGGGTGAGTGTGAGAGAGAGAGGGCGACTGTGAGAGAGGCTGAGTGTGTGAGAGAGAGAGAGGGCAAGTGTGAGAGAGAGAGGGCGAATGTGAGAGAGAGGGCGAATGTGAGAGAGAGGGCGAGTGTGAGAGAGAGAGGGCGAGTGTGAGAGAGGGCGAGTGTGAGAGAGGGCGAGTGTGAGAGAGGGCGAGTGTGAGAGAGGGCGTGTGTGAGAGAGAGGGCGAGTTTGAGAGAGAGTGCGAGTGTGACAGAGTGCGCAGAGAGAGAGAGAGGGCGAGTGTGAGAGAGAGAGGGCGAGTGTGAGAGAGAGAGGGCGAGTGTGAGAGAGAGAGGGACGACTGTGAGAGAGAGAGGACGACTGTGAGAGAGAGAGGGCGAGTGTGAGAGAGAGTGGGCGAGTGTGTGAGAGAGAGAGGGCGAGTGTGTGAGAGAGAGAGGGCGAGTGTGTGGGAGAGAGAGGGCGAGTGTGTGGGAGAGAGAGGGCGAGTGTGTGGGAGAGAGAGGGCGAGTGTGTGGGAGAGGGCGAGTGTGTGGGAGAGAGAGGGCGAGTGTGAGGGCGAGAGAGGGCGAGTGTGAGGGCGAGAGAGGGCGAGTGTGAGGGCGAGAGAGGGCGAGTGTGTGGGAGAGAGAGGGTGAGTGTGTGAGAGAGGGCGAGAGAGAGGGCGAGTGTGAGAGAGAGAGGGCGAATGTGAGAGAGAGGGCGAGAGAGAGGGCGAGTGTGAGAAAGAGAGGGCGAGTGTGAGAGAGAGAGGGCGAGTGTGAGAGAGAGAGGGCGAGTGTGAGAGAGAGAGGGCGAGTGTGAGAGAGAGAGGGCGAGTGTGAGAGAGAGAGGGTGAGTGTGAGAGAGAGAGGGCGAGTGTGAGAGAGAGAGGGCGAGTGTGAGAGAGAGAGGGCGAGTGTGTGAGAGAGAGAGGGCAAGTGTGAGAGAGAGAGGGCGAATGTGAGAGAGGGCGAATGTGAGAGAGGGCGAATGTGAGAGAGAGAGAGGGCGAGTGTGAGAGAGAGAGGGCGAGTGTGAGAGAGAGAGGGCGAGTGTGAGAGAGAGTGGGCGAGTGTGTGAGAGAGAGAGGGCGAGTGTGTGGGAGAGAGAGGGAGAGTGTGTGGGAGAGAGAGGGCGAGTGTGTGGGAGAGAGAGGGCGAGTGTGAGAGAGAGAGAGGGCGAGTGTGAGAGAGAGAGGGCGAGTGTGAGAGAGAGAGAGGGCGAGTGTGAGAGAGAGAGAGGGCGAGTGTGAGAGAGAGAGAGGGCGAGTGTGAGAGAGAGGGCGAGTGTGAGAGAGGGCGAGTGTGAGAGAGGGCGAGTGTGAGAGAGGGCGTGTGTGAGAGAGAGAGGGCGAGTTTGAGAGAGAGGGCGAGTTTGAGAGAGAGGGCGAGTGTGAGAGAGAGAGGGCGAGTGTGAGAGAGAGAGGGCGAGTGTGTGAGAGAGAGAGGGCGAGTGTGAGAGAGAGAGGGCGAGTGTGAGAGAGAGAGGGCGAGTGTGTGAGAGAGAGAGGGCGAGTGTGTGAGAGAGAGAGGGCGAGTGTGTGAGAGAGAGAGGGCGAGTGTGTGAGAGAGAGAGGGCGAGTGTGTGAGAGAGAGGGCGAGTGTGTGAGAGAGAGAGGGCGAGTGTGTGAGAGAGAGAGGGCGAGTGTGTGAGAGAGAGAGGGCGAGTGTGTGAGAGAGAGGGCGAGTGTGTGAGAGAGAGAGGGCGAGTGTGTGAGAGAGAGAGGGCGAGTGTGTGAGTGAGAGAGGGCGAGTGTGTGAGTGAGAGAGGGCGAGTGTGTGAGTGAGAGAGGGCGAGTGTGTGAGAGAGGGCGAGTGTGAGAGAGAGTGTGAGAGAGAGAGGATGACTGAGAGAGAGAGAGGATGACTGAGAGAGAGAGAGGATGACTGAGAGAGAGAGAGGATGACTGAGAGTGAGAGGATGACTGAGAGAGTGAGAGGATGACTGAGAGAGTGAGAGGACGAGTGTGTGAGAGAGGGCGAGTGTGTGAGAGAGAGTGAGTGTGAGTGTGAGTGTGTGAGAGAGAGGGCGAGTGTGAGAGAGAGAGAGAGGGTGTGTGTGTGAGAGAGGGAGAGAGAGGGCGAGAGTGTGAGAGAGGGCGAGAGTGTGAGAGAGAGAGGGCAAGAGAGAGAGAGAGGGCGAGAGTGTGAGAGAGAGAGGGCAAGACAGTGTGAGAGAGAGGGCGAGAGTGTGAGAGAGAGGGCAAGAGTGTGAGAGAGGGCAAGAGTGTGAGAGAGGGCGAGAGTGTGAGAGAGAGAGGGCGAGAGTGAGAGAGAGAGGCGAGTGTGTGAGAGAGAGAGAGAGGGCAAGTGTGAGAGAGAGGGCGAGTGTGAGAGAGAGGGCGAGAGTGTGAGAGAGAGAGAGAGGGCGAGAGTGTGAGAGAGAGAGATAGGGCGAGAGTGTGAGAGAGAGAGAGATAGGGCGAGAGTGTGAGAGAGAGAGAGATAGGGCGAGAGTGCGAGAGAGAGAGAGATAGGGCGAGAGTGCGAGAGAGAGAGAGATAGGGTGAGAGTGTGAGAGAGAGAGATAGGGCGAGAGTGTGAGAGAGAGAGGGCGAGAGTGTGAGAGAGGGCGAGAGAGAGAGAGGGCGAGTGTGAGAGAGAGAGAGGGCGAGTGTGAGAGAGAGAGAGGGCGAGTGTGAGAGAGAGGGCGAGTGTGAGAGAGAGAGAGGGCAAGTGTGAGAGAGAGAGGGCGAGTGTGTGAGAGAGAGGGCGAGTGTGAGAGAGAGAGGGCGAGTGTGAGAGAGGGCGAGTGTGAGAGAGGGCGACTGTGAGAGAGGGCGACTGTGAGAGAGGGCGTGTGTGAGAGAGAGGGCGAGTTTGAGAGAGAGGGCGAGTTTGAGAGAGAGGGCGAGTTTGAGAGAGAGGGCGAGTTTGAGAGAGAGTGCGAGTGTGACAGAGAGTGCGCAGAGAGAGAGAGGGCGAGTGTGAGAGAGAGAGGGCGAGTGTGAGAGAGAGAGGGCGACTGTGAGAGAGAGAGGGCGAGTGTGAGAGAGAGTGGGCGAGTGTGTGAGAGAGAGGGCGAGTGTGTGGGAGAGAGAGGGAGAGTGTGTGGGAGAGAGAGGGTGAGTGTGAGAGAGAGGGTGAGTGTGTGAGAGAGGGCGAGTGTGAGAGAGAGAGAGGGCGAGTGTGAGAGAGAGAGGGCGAGTGTGAGAGAGAGAGGGCGAGTGTGATAGAGAGAGAGGGCGAGTGTGATAGAGAGAGAGGGCGAGTGTGATAGAGAGAGAGGGCGAGTGTGAGAGAGAGAGGGCGAGTGTGAGAGAGAGGGCGAGTGTGAGAGAGAGAGGGCGAGTGTGAGAGAGAGAGGGCGAGTGTGTGAGAGAGGGCGAGTGTGTGAGAGAGGGCGAGTGTGTGAGAGAGGGCGAGTGTGTGAGAGAGGGCGAGTGTGAGAGAGAGGGCGAGTGTGAGAGAGCGAGTGTGAGAGAGAGAGGATGACTGAGAGAGTGAGAGGACGAGTGTGTGAGAGAGAGAGGGCGAGTGTGTGAGAGAGAGTGAGTGTGAGTGTGTGAGAGAGAGGGCGAGTGTGAGAGAGAGAGAGAGAGAGGGCGAGAGTGTGAGAGAGGGCGAGAGTGTGAGAGAGAGAGGGCGAGAGTGTGAGAGAGAGGGCGAGAGTGTGAGAGAGAGAGGGCAAGACAGTGTGAGAGAGAGGGCGAGAGTGTGAGAGAGAGGGCAAGAGTGTGAGAGAGGGCGAGAGTGTGAGAGAGAGAGGGCGAGAGTGAGAGAGAGGCGAGTGTGTGAGAGAGAGAGAGGGCAAGTGTGAGAGAGAGAGGGCGAGTGTGAGAGATAGGGCGAGAGTGTGAGAGAGAGAGATAGGGCGAGAGTGTGAGAGAGAGAGATAGGGCGAGAGTGTGAGAGAGAGAGATAGGGCGAGAGTGTGAGAGAGAGAGATAGGGCGAGAGTGTGAGAGAGAGAGATAGGGCGAGAGTGTGAGAGAGAGAGATAGGGCGAGTGTGTGAGAGAGGGCGAGAGAGAGGGCGAGTGTGTGAGAGAGAGAGAGGGCAAGTGTGAGAGAGAGGGCGAATGTGAGAGAGAGGGCGAGAGAGAGGGTGAGTGTGAGAGAGAGAGGATGAGTGTGAGAGAGAGGGCGACTGTGAGAGAGAGAGGGTGAGTGTGTGAGAGAGAGAGAGGGCAAGTGTGAGAGAGAGAGGGCGAATGTGAGAGAGAGGGCGAGTGTGAGAGAGAGAGGGCGAGTGTGAGAGAGAGAGGGCGAGTGTGAGAGAGGGCGAGTGTGAGAGAGGGCGAGTGTGAGAGAGGGCGAGTGTGAGAGAGGGCGAGTGTGAGAGAGGGCGAGTGTGAGAGAGGGCGTGTGTGAGAGAGAGGGCGAGTTTGAGAGAGAGGGCGAGTTTGAGAGAGAGTGCGAGTGTGACAGAGAGTGCGCAGAGAGAGAGAGAGGGCGAGTGTGAGAGAGAGAGGGCGAGTGTGAGAGAGAGAGGACGACTGTGAGAGAGAGAGGACGACTGTGAGAGAGAGAGGGCGAGTGTGAGAGAGAGTGGGCGAGTGTGTGAGAGAGAGAGGGCGAGTGTGTGGGAGAGAGAGGGCGAGTGTGTGGGAGAGGGCGAGTGTGTGGGAGAGAGAGGGCGAGTGTGAGGGCGAGAGAGGGTGAGTGTGAGGGCGAGAGAGGGCGAGTGTGAGGGCGAGAGAGGGCGAGTGTGAGGGCGAGAGAGGGCGAGTGTGAGGGCGAGAGAGGGCGAGTGTGAGGGCGAGAGAGAGGGCGAGTGTGAGGGCGAGAGGGACGGCGAGTATGAGGGCGAGAGAGGGCGAGTGTGAGGGCGAGAGAGGGCGAGTGTGAGAGAGAGAGGGCGACTGTGAGAGAGAGAGGGTGAGTGTGTGAGAGAGAGAGGGCAAGTGTGAGAGAGAGAGGGCGAATGTGAGAGAGGGCGAATGTGAGAGAGAGAGGGCGAGTGTGAGAGAGAGAGGGCGAGTGTGAGAGAGAGAGGGCGAGTGTGAGAGAGAGAGGGCGAGTGTGAGAGAGAGTGGGCGAGTGTGTGAGAGAGAGAGGGCGAGTGTGTGGGAGAGAGAGGGAGAGTGTGTGGGAGAGAGAGAGAGAGTGTGAGAGAGAGAGAGGGCGAGTGTGAGAGAGAGAGAGGGCGAGTGTGAGAGAGAGGGCGAGTGTGAGAGAGAGGGCGAGTGTGAGAGAGAGGGCGAGTGTGAGAGAGAGGGCGAGTGTGAGAGAGAGGGCGAGTGTGAGAGAGAGGGCGAGTGTGAGAGAGGGCGTGTGTGAGAGAGAGAGGGCGAGTGTGAGAGAGAGAGGGCGAGTGTGAGAGAGAGAGGGCGAGTGTGAGAGAGAGGGCGAGTGTGAGAGAGAGAGGGCGAGTGTGAGAGAGAGAGGGCGAGTGTGAGAGAGAGAGGGCGAGTGTGAGAGAGAGAGGGCGAGTGTGTGAGAGAGAGGGCGAGTGTGTGAGAGAGAGAGGGCGAGTGTGTGAGAGAGAGAGGGCGAGTGTGTGAGAGAGAGAGGGCGAGTGTGTGAGAGAGAGAGGGCGAGTGTGTGAGAGAGAGAGGGCGAGTGTGTGAGAGAGAGAGGGCGAGTGTGTGAGAGAGAGAGGGCGAGTGTGAGAGAGAGTGAGAGAGGGCGAGTGTGAGAGAGCGAGTGTGAGAGAGAGAGGATGACTGAGAGAGTGAGAGGATGACTGAGAGAGTGAGAGGACGAGTGTGTGAGAGAGAGAGGGCGAGTGTGTGAGAGAGAGTGAGTGTGAGTGTGTGAGAGAGAGGGCGAGTGTGAGAGAGAGAGAGAGGGTGTGTGTGAGAGAGGGAGAGAGAGGGCGAGAGTGTGAGAGAGGGCGAGAGTGTGAGAGAGGGCGAGAGTGTGAGAGAGAGAGGGCAAGAGAGTGAGAGAGAGGGCGAGAGTGTGAGAGAGAGAGGGCAAGACAGTGTGAGAGAGAGGGCGAGAGTATGAGAGAGAGGGCAAGAGTGTGAGAGAGGGCGAGAGAGAGGGCGAGAGTGTGAGAGAGAGAGGGCGAGAGTGAGAGAGAGAGGCGAGTGTGTGAGAGAGAGAGAGAGGGCAAGTGTGAGAGAGAGAGGGCGAGTGTGAGAGAGAGGGCGAGAGTGTGAGAGAGAGAGATAGGGCGAGAGTGTGAGAGAGAGAGAGATAGGGCGAGAGTGTGAGAGAGAGAGAGATAGGGCGAGAGTGTGAGAGAGAGAGATAGGGCGAGAGTGTGAGAGAGAGAGATAGGGCGAGAGTGTGAGAGAGAGAGAGATAGGGCGAGAGTGTGAGAGAGAGAGAGATAGGGCGAGAGTGTGAGAGAGAGAGAGATAGGGCGAGAGTGTGAGAGAGAGAGAGATAGGGCGAGAGTGTGAGAGAGAGAGAGATAGGGCGAGAGTGTGAGAGAGAGAGAGATAGGGCGAGAGTGTGAGAGAGAGAGAGATAGGGCGAGAGTGTGAGAGAGAGAGAGATAGGGCGAGAGTGTGAGAGAGAGAGGGCGAGAGTGTGAGAGAGGGCGAGAGAGAGAGAGGGCGAGTGTGAGAGAGAGAGAGGGCAAGTGTGAGAGAGAGAGGGCGAGTGTGTGTGAGAGAGAGAGAGGGCGAGTGTGAGAGAGAGAGGGCGAGTGTGAGAGAGAGGGCGAGTGTGAGAGAGGGCGAGTGTGAGAGAGGGCGAGTGTGAGAGAGGGCGTGTGTGAGAGAGAGGGCGAGTTTGAGAGAGAGTGCGAGTGTGACAGAGAGTGCGCAGAGAGAGAGAGAGGGCGAGTGTGAGAGAGAGAGGGCGAGTGTGAGAGAGAGAGGACGACTGTGAGAGAGAGAGGACGACTGTGAGAGAGAGAGGGCGAGTGTGAGAGAGAGTGGGCGAGTGTGTGAGAGAGAGAGGGCGAGTGTGTGGGAGAGAGAGGGAGAGTGTGTGGGAGAGAGAGGGTGAGTGTGAGAGAGAGAGGGCGAGTGTGTGAGAGAGGGCGAGTGTGAGGGCGAGAGAGGGCGAGTGTGAGGGCGAGAGAGGGCGAGTGTGAGGGCGAGAGAGGGCGAGTGTGATGGCGAGAGAGGGCGAGTGTGATAGAGAGAGAGGGCGAGTGTGATAGAGAGAGAGGGCGAGTGTGATAGAGAGAGAGGGCGAGTGTGAGAGAGGGCGAGTGTGAGAGAGGGCGAGTGTGAGAGAGGGCGAGTGTGAGAGAGGGCGAGTGTGAGAGAGAGGGCGAGTGTGAGAGAGAGAGGGCGAGTGTGAGAGAGAGGGCGAGTGTGAGAGAGAGAGGGCGAGTGTGAGAGAGAGAGGGCGAGTGTGAGAGAGAGAGGGCGAGTGTGAGAGAGAGAGGGCGAGTGTGAGAGAGAGAGGGCGAGTGTGAGAGAGAGAGGGCGAGTGTGAGAGAGAGAGGGCGAGAGTGTGAGAGAGAGAGAGCGCGAGAGTGTGAGAGAGAGAGCGCGAGAGTGTGAGAGAGAGAGCGCGAGAGTGAGAGAGAGAGAGGGCGAGAGTGTGAGAGAGAGGGCGAGAGTGTGAGAGAGAGGGCGAGAGTGTGAGAGAGAGAGAGGGCGAGAGTGTGAGAGAGAGAGAGAGCGAGAGTGTGAGAGAGAGAGGGCGAGAATGTGAGAGAGAGAGGGCGAGAGTGTGAGAGAGGGCGAGAGTGTGAGAGAGAGAGTGCGAGAGTGAGAGAGAGAGAGTGCGAGAGAGTGAGAGAGAGAGTGCGAGAGTGTGAGAGAGAGAGTGCGAGAGTGTGAGAGAGAGAGTGCGAGAGTGTGAGAGAGAGAGGGCGAGAGTGTGAGAGAGAGGGCGAGAGAGAGAGAGGGCGAGTGTGAGAGAGAGAGAGTGAATGTGAGAGAGAGGGCGAGAGAGAGGGCGAGTGTGAGAGAGAGAGGGCGAGTGTGAGAGAGGGCGAATGTGAGAGAGGGCGAATGTGAGAGAGGGCGAGTGTGAGAGAGAGAGGGCGAGTGTGAGAGAGGGGGCGAGTGAGAGAGGGGGCGAGTGTGTGAGAGAGCGATGGCGAGTGTGAGAGAGAGGGCAAGTATGTGAGAGAGGGCGAGTGGGTGCGAGAGAGGGCGAGTGGGTGCGAGAGAGGGCGAGTGGGTGTGAGAGAGTGGGCGAGTGTGAGAGAGCGAGTGTGCGAGAAAGGGCGAGTGTGTGCGAGAGAGGGCGAGTGTGAGAGAGTGAGTGTGAGTGTGTGAGAGAGAGAGGGCGAGTGTGAGAAAGAGAGAGAGAGGGCGAGAGTGAGAGAGAGAGGGCGAGAGTGTGAGAGAGAGAGAGCGCGAGAGTGTGAGAGAGAGAGCGCGAGAGTGTGAGAGAGAGAGCGCGAGAGTGAGAGAGAGAGAGGGCGAGAGTGTGAGAGAGAGGGCGAGAGTGTGAGAGAGAGGGCGAGAGTGTGAGAGAGAGAGAGGGCGAGAGTGTGAGAGAGAGAGAGAGCGAGAGTGTGAGAGAGAGAGGGCGAGAATGTGAGAGAGAGAGGGCGAGAGTGTGAGAGAGAGAGGGCGAGAGTGTGAGAGAGAGAGTGCGAGAGTGTGAGAGAGAGAGTGCGAGAGTGTGAGAGAGAGAGAGCGAGAGTGTGAGAGAGAGAGTGCGAGAGTGTGAGAGAGAGAGTGCGAGAGTGTGAGAGAGAGAGTGCGAGAGTGTGAGAGAGAGAGGGCGAGAGTGTGAGAGAGAGGGCGAGAGAGAGAGAGGGCGAGTGTGAGAGAGAGAGAGTGAATGTGAGAGAGAGGGCGAGAGAGAGGGCGAGTGTGAGAGAGAGAGGGCGAGTGTGAGAGAGGGCGAATGTGAGAGAGGGCGAATGTGAGAGAGGGCGAGTGTGAGAGAGAGAGGGCGAGTGTGAGAGAGGGCGTGTGTGAGAGAGGGCGAGTTTGAGAGAGAGTGCGAGTGTGACAGTGCGCAGAGAGAGGGCGAGTGTGAGAGAGGGCGAGTGTGAGAGAGGGCGAGTGTGAGAGAGAGAGGACGACTGTGAGAGAGAGAGGGCGAGTGTGAGAGAGAGAGGGCGAGTGTGTGAGAGAGAGGGCGAGTGTGTGTGAGAGTGAGGGCGAGTGTGTGAGAGTGAGGGCGAGTGTGTGGGAGAGAGAGGGCGAGTGTGTGGGAGAGAGAGGGCGAGTGTGTGGGAGAGAGAGGGCGAGTGTGTGGGAGAGAGAGGGCGAGTGTGTGGGAGAGAGGGCGAGTGTGTGAGAGAGGGCGAGAGAGAGGGCGAGTGTGAGAGAGAGAGAGGGCAAGTGTGAGAGAGAGAGGGCGAATGTGAGAGAGAGGGCGAGAGAGAGGGTGAGTGTGAGAGAGAGAGGGTGAGTGTGAGAGAGAGAGGGTGAGTGTGAGAGAGAGAGGGTGAGTGTGAGAGAGAGAGGGCGACTGTGAGAGAGGCTGAGTGTGTGAGAGAGAGAGAGGGCAAGTGTGAGAGAGAGAGGGCGAATGTGAGAGAGAGGGCGAATGTGAGAGAGAGGGCGAGTGTGAGAGAGAGAGGGCGAGTGTGAGAGAGGGCGAGTGTGAGAGAGGGCGAGTGTGAGAGAGGGCGAGTGTGAGAGAGGGCGTGTGTGAGAGAGAGGGCGAGTTTGAGAGAGAGTGCGAGTGTGACAGAGTGCGCAGAGAGAGAGAGAGGGCGAGTGTGAGAGAGAGAGGGCGAGTGTGAGAGAGAGAGGGCGAGTGTGAGAGAGAGAGGACGACTGTGAGAGAGAGAGGACGACTGTGAGAGAGAGAGGGCGAGTGTGAGAGAGAGTGGGCGAGTGTGTGAGAGAGAGAGGGCGAGTGTGTGAGAGAGAGAGGGCGAGTGTGTGGGAGAGAGAGGGCGAGTGTGTGGGAGAGAGAGGGCGAGTGTGTGGGAGAGAGAGGGCGAGTGTGTGGGAGAGGGCGAGTGTGTGGGAGAGAGAGGGCGAGTGTGTGGGAGAGAGAGGGCGAGTGTGTGGGAGAGAGAGGGCGAGTGTGTGGGAGAGAGAGGGCGAGTGTGTGGGAGAGAGAGGGCGAGTGTGTGAGAGAGGGCGAGAGAGAGGGCGAGTGTGAGAGAGAGAGGGCGAATGTGAGAGAGAGGGCGAGAGAGAGGGCGAGTGTGAGAAAGAGAGGGCGAGTGTGAGAGAGAGAGGGCGAGTGTGAGAGAGAGAGGGCGAGTGTGAGAGAGAGAGGGCGAGTGTGAGAGAGAGAGGGCGAGTGTGAGAGAGAGAGGGTGAGTGTGAGAGAGAGAGGGCGAGTGTGAGAGAGAGAGGGCGAGTGTGAGAGAGAGAGGGCGAGTGTGTGAGAGAGAGAGGGCAAGTGTGAGAGAGAGAGGGCGAATGTGAGAGAGGGCGAATGTGAGAGAGGGCGAATGTGAGAGAGAGAGAGGGCGAGTGTGAGAGAGAGAGGGCGAGTGTGAGAGAGAGAGGGCGAGTGTGAGAGAGAGTGGGCGAGTGTGTGAGAGAGAGAGGGCGAGTGTGTGGGAGAGAGAGGGAGAGTGTGTGGGAGAGAGAGGGCGAGTGTGTGGGAGAGAGAGGGCGAGTGTGAGAGAGAGAGAGGGCGAGTGTGAGAGAGAGAGGGCGAGTGTGAGAGAGAGAGAGGGCGAGTGTGAGAGAGAGAGAGGGCGAGTGTGAGAGAGAGAGAGGGCGAGTGTGAGAGAGAGGGCGAGTGTGAGAGAGGGCGAGTGTGAGAGAGGGCGAGTGTGAGAGAGGGCGTGTGTGAGAGAGAGAGGGCGAGTTTGAGAGAGAGGGCGAGTTTGAGAGAGAGGGCGAGTGTGAGAGAGAGAGGGCGAGTGTGAGAGAGAGAGGGCGAGTGTGTGAGAGAGAGAGGGCGAGTGTGAGAGAGAGAGGGCGAGTGTGAGAGAGAGAGGGCGAGTGTGTGAGAGAGAGAGGGCGAGTGTGTGAGAGAGAGAGGGCGAGTGTGTGAGAGAGAGAGGGCGAGTGTGTGAGAGAGAGAGGGCGAGTGTGTGAGAGAGAGGGCGAGTGTGTGAGAGAGAGAGGGCGAGTGTGTGAGAGAGAGAGGGCGAGTGTGTGAGAGAGAGAGGGCGAGTGTGTGAGAGAGAGGGCGAGTGTGTGAGAGAGAGAGGGCGAGTGTGTGAGAGAGAGAGGGCGAGTGTGTGAGTGAGAGAGGGCGAGTGTGTGAGTGAGAGAGGGCGAGTGTGTGAGTGAGAGAGGGCGAGTGTGTGAGAGAGGGCGAGTGTGAGAGAGAGTGTGAGAGAGAGAGGATGACTGAGAGAGAGAGAGGATGACTGAGAGAGAGAGAGGATGACTGAGAGAGAGAGAGGATGACTGAGAGAGTGAGAGGATGACTGAGAGAGTGAGAGGATGACTGAGAGAGTGAGAGGACGAGTGTGTGAGAGAGGGCGAGTGTGTGAGAGAGAGTGAGTGTGAGTGTGAGTGTGTGAGAGAGAGGGCGAGTGTGAGAGAGAGAGAGAGGGTGTGTGTGTGAGAGAGGGAGAGAGAGGGCGAGAGTGTGAGAGAGGGCGAGAGTGTGAGAGAGAGAGGGCAAGAGAGAGAGAGAGGGCGAGAGTGTGTGAGAGAGAGGGCCAGACAGTGTGAGAGAGAGGGCGAGAGTGTGAGAGAGAGGGCAAGAGTGTGAGAGAGGGCAAGAGTGTGAGAGAGGGCGAGAGTGTGAGAGAGAGAGGGCGAGAGTGAGAGAGAGAGGCGAGTGTGTGAGAGAGAGAGAGAGGGCAAGTGTGAGAGAGAGGGCGAGTGTGAGAGAGAGGGCGAGAGTGTGAGAGAGAGAGAGAGGGCGAGAGTGTGAGAGAGAGAGATAGGGCGAGAGTGTGAGAGAGAGAGAGATAGGGCGAGAGTGTGAGAGAGAGAGAGATAGGGCGAGAGTGCGAGAGAGAGAGAGATAGGGCGAGAGTGCGAGAGAGAGAGAGATAGGGTGAGAGTGTGAGAGAGAGAGATAGGGCGAGAGTGTGAGAGAGAGAGGGCGAGAGTGTGAGAGAGGGCGAGAGAGAGAGAGGGCGAGTGTGAGAGAGAGAGAGGGCGAGTGTGAGAGAGAGAGAGGGCGAGTGTGAGAGAGAGGGCGAGTGTGAGAGAGAGAGAGGGCAAGTGTGAGAGAGAGAGGGCGAGTGTGTGAGAGAGAGGGCGAGTGTGAGAGAGAGAGGGCGAGTGTGAGAGAGGGCGAGTGTGAGAGAGGGCGACTGTGAGAGAGGGCGACTGTGAGAGAGGGCGTGTGTGAGAGAGAGGGCGAGTTTGAGAGAGAGGGCGAGTTTGAGAGAGAGGGCGAGTTTGAGAGAGAGGGCGAGTTTGAGAGAGAGTGCGAGTGTGACAGAGAGTGCGCAGAGAGAGAGAGGGCGAGTGTGAGAGAGAGAGGGCGAGTGTGAGAGAGAGAGGGCGACTGTGAGAGAGAGAGGGCGAGTGTGAGAGAGAGTGGGCGAGTGTGTGAGAGAGAGGGCGAGTGTGTGGGAGAGAGAGGGAGAGTGTGTGGGAGAGAGAGGGTGAGTGTGAGAGAGAGGGTGAGTGTGTGAGAGAGGGCGAGTGTGAGAGAGAGAGAGGGCGAGTGTGAGAGAGAGAGGGCGAGTGTGAGAGAGAGAGGGCGAGTGTGATAGAGAGAGAGGGCGAGTGTGATAGAGAGAGAGGGCGAGTGTGATAGAGAGAGAGGGCGAGTGTGAGAGAGAGAGGGCGAGTGTGAGAGAGAGGGCGAGTGTGAGAGAGAGAGGGCGAGTGTGTGAGAGAGGGCGAGTGTGTGAGAGAGGGCGAGTGTGTGAGAGAGGGCGAGTGTGTGAGAGAGGGCGAGTGTGAGAGAGAGGGCGAGTGTGAGAGAGCGAGTGTGAGAGAGAGAGGATGACTGAGAGAGTGAGAGGACGAGTGTGTGAGAGAGAGAGGGCGAGTGTGTGAGAGAGAGTGAGTGTGAGTGTGTGAGAGAGAGGGCGAGTGTGAGAGAGAGAGAGAGAGAGGGCGAGAGTGTGAGAGAGGGCGAGAGTGTGAGAGAGAGAGGGCGAGAGTGTGAGAGAGAGGGCGAGAGTGTGAGAGAGAGAGGGCAAGACAGTGTGAGAGAGAGGGCGAGAGTGTGAGAGAGAGGGCAAGAGTGTGAGAGAGGGCGAGAGTGTGAGAGAGAGAGGGCGAGAGTGAGAGAGAGGCGAGTGTGTGAGAGAGAGAGAGGGCAAGTGTGAGAGAGAGAGGGCGAGTGTGAGAGATAGGGCGAGAGTGTGAGAGAGAGAGATAGGGCGAGAGTGTGAGAGAGAGAGATAGGGCGAGAGTGTGAGAGAGAGAGATAGGGCGAGAGTGTGAGAGAGAGAGATAGGGCGAGAGTGTGAGAGAGAGAGATAGGGCGAGAGTGTGAGAGAGAGAGATAGGGCGAGTGTGTGAGAGAGGGCGAGAGAGAGGGCGAGTGTGTGAGAGAGAGAGAGGGCAAGTGTGAGAGAGAGGGCGAATGTGAGAGAGAGGGCGAGAGAGAGGGTGAGTGTGAGAGAGAGAGGATGAGTGTGAGAGAGAGGGCGACTGTGAGAGAGAGAGGGTGAGTGTGTGAGAGAGAGAGAGGGCAAGTGTGAGAGAGAGAGGGCGAATGTGAGAGAGAGGGCGAGTGTGAGAGAGAGAGGGCGAGTGTGAGAGAGAGAGGGCGAGTGTGAGAGAGGGCGAGTGTGAGAGAGGGCGAGTGTGAGAGAGGGCGAGTGTGAGAGAGGGCGAGTGTGAGAGAGGGCGAGTGTGAGAGAGGGCGTGTGTGAGAGAGAGGGCGAGTTTGAGAGAGAGGGCGAGTTTGAGAGAGAGTGCGAGTGTGACAGAGAGTGCGCAGAGAGAGAGAGAGGGCGAGTGTGAGAGAGAGAGGGCGAGTGTGAGAGAGAGAGGACGACTGTGAGAGAGAGAGGACGACTGTGAGAGAGAGAGGGCGAGTGTGAGAGAGAGTGGGCGAGTGTGTGAGAGAGAGAGGGCGAGTGTGTGGGCGAGAGAGGGCGAGTGTGAGGGCGAGAGAGGGCGAGTGTGAGGGCGAGAGAGGGCGAGTGTGAGGGCGAGAGAGGGCGAGTGTGCGGGCGAGAGAGGGCGAGTGTGAGGGCGAGAGAGGGCGAGTGTGTGGGAGAGAGAGGGCGAGTGTGAGGGCGAGAGAGGGCGAGTGTGTGAGAGAGGGCGAGAGAGAGGGCGAGTGTGAGAGAGGGCGAGAGAGAGGGCGAGTGTGAGAGAGAGAGGGCGAGTGTGAGAGAGAGAGGGCGAGTGTGAGAGAGAGAGGGCGACTGTGAGAGAGAGAGGGTGAGTGTGTGAGAGAGAGAGGGCAAGTGTGAGAGAGAGAGGGCGAATGTGAGAGAGGGCGAATGTGAGAGAGAGAGGGCGAGTGTGAGAGAGAGAGGGCGAGTGTGAGAGAGAGAGGGCGAGTGTGAGAGAGAGAGGGCGAGTGTGAGAGAGAGTGGGCGAGTGTGTGAGAGAGAGAGGGCGAGTGTGTGGGAGAGAGAGGGAGAGTGTGTGGGAGAGAGAGGGAGAGTGTGAGAGAGAGAGAGGGCGAGTGTGAGAGAGAGAGAGGGCGAGTGTGAGAGAGAGGGCGAGTGTGAGAGAGAGGGCGAGTGTGAGAGAGAGGGCGAGTGTGAGAGAGAGGGCGAGTGTGAGAGAGAGGGCGAGTGTGAGAGAGAGGGCGAGTGTGAGAGAGGGCGTGTGTGAGAGAGAGAGGGCGAGTGTGAGAGAGAGAGGGCGAGTGTGAGAGAGAGAGGGCGAGTGTGAGAGAGAGGGCGAGTGTGAGAGAGAGAGGGCGAGTGTGAGAGAGAGAGGGCGAGTGTGAGAGAGAGAGGGCGAGTGTGAGAGAGAGAGGGCGAGTGTGTGAGAGAGAGGGCGAGTGTGTGAGAGAGAGAGGGCGAGTGTGTGAGAGAGAGAGGGCGAGTGTGTGAGAGAGAGAGGGCGAGTGTGTGAGAGAGAGAGGGCGAGTGTGTGAGAGAGAGAGGGCGAGTGTGTGAGAGAGAGAGGGCGAGTGTGTGAGAGAGAGAGGGCGAGTGTGAGAGAGAGTGAGAGAGGGCGAGTGTGAGAGAGCGAGTGTGAGAGAGAGAGGATGACTGAGAGAGTGAGAGGATGACTGAGAGAGTGAGAGGACGAGTGTGTGAGAGAGAGAGGGCGAGTGTGTGAGAGAGAGTGAGTGTGAGTGTGTGAGAGAGAGGGCGAGTGTGAGAGAGAGAGAGAGGGTGTGTGTGAGAGAGGGAGAGAGAGGGCGAGAGTGTGAGAGAGGGCGAGAGTGTGAGAGAGGGCGAGAGTGTGAGAGAGAGAGGGCAAGAGAGTGAGAGAGAGGGCGAGAGTGTGAGAGAGAGAGGGCAAGACAGTGTGAGAGAGAGGGCGAGAGTATGAGAGAGAGGGCAAGAGTGTGAGAGAGGGCGAGAGAGAGGGCGAGAGTGTGAGAGAGAGAGGGCGAGAGTGAGAGAGAGAGGCGAGTGTGTGAGAGAGAGAGAGAGGGCAAGTGTGAGAGAGAGAGGGCGAGTGTGAGAGAGAGGGCGAGAGTGTGAGAGAGAGAGATAGGGCGAGAGTGTGAGAGAGAGAGAGATAGGGCGAGAGTGTGAGAGAGAGAGAGATAGGGCGAGAGTGTGAGAGAGAGAGATAGGGCGAGAGTGTGAGAGAGAGAGATAGGGCGAGAGTGTGAGAGAGAGAGAGATAGGGCGAGAGTGTGAGAGAGAGAGAGATAGGGCGAGAGTGTGAGAGAGAGAGAGATAGGGCGAGAGTGTGAGAGAGAGAGAGATAGGGCGAGAGTGTGAGAGAGAGAGAGATAGGGCGAGAGTGTGAGAGAGAGAGAGATAGGGCGAGAGTGTGAGAGAGAGAGAGATAGGGCGAGAGTGTGAGAGAGAGAGAGATAGGGCGAGAGTGTGAGAGAGAGAGGGCGAGAGTGTGAGATAGGGCGAGAGTGTGAGAGGGCGAGTGTGAGTGTGAGAGAGGGCGAGTGTGAGAGAGAGAGAGGGCGAGTGTGAGAGAGAGAGAGGGCGAGTGTGAGAGAGAGAGGGCGAGTGTGAGAGAGAGGGCGAGTGTGAGAGAGGGCGAGTGTGAGAGAGGGCGAGTGTGAGAGAGGGCGTGTGTGAGAGAGAGGGCGAGTTTGAGAGAGAGTGCGAGTGTGACAGAGAGTGCGCAGAGAGAGAGAGAGGGCGAGTGTGAGAGAGAGAGGGCGAGTGTGAGAGAGAGAGGACGACTGTGAGAGAGAGAGGACGACTGTGAGAGAGAGAGGGCGAGTGTGAGAGAGAGTGGGCGAGTGTGTGAGAGAGAGAGGGCGAGTGTGTGGGAGAGAGAGGGAGAGTGTGTGGGAGAGAGAGGGTGAGTGTGAGAGAGAGAGGGCGAGTGTGAGGGCGAGTGTGAGGGCGAGAGAGGGCGAGTGTGAGGGCGAGAGAGGGCGAGTGTGAGGGCGAGAGAGGGCGAGTGTGATAGAGAGAGAGGGCGAGTGTGATAGAGAGAGAGGGCGAGTGTGATAGAGAGAGAGGGCGAGTGTGATAGAGAGAGAGGGCGAGTGTGAGAGAGGGCGAGTGTGAGAGAGGGCGAGGGTGAGAGAGGGCGAGTGTGAGAGAGGGCGAGTGTGAGAGAGAGGGCGAGTGTGAGAGAGAGAGGGCGAGTGTGAGAGAGAGGGCGAGTGTGAGAGAGAGAGGGCGAGTGTGAGAGAGAGAGGGCGAGTGTGAGAGAGAGAGGGCGAGTGTGAGAGAGAGAGGGCGAGTGTGAGAGAGAGAGGGCGAGTGTGAGAGAGAGAGGGCGAGTGTGAGAGAGAGAGGACGAGTGTGTGAGAGAGAGAGGGCGAGTGTGTGAGAGAGAGAGGGCGAGTGTGTGAGAGAGAGAGGGCGAGTGTGTGAGAGAGAGAGGGCGAGTGTGTGAGAGAGGGCGAGTGTGTGAGAGAGGGCGAGTGTGAGAGAGAGTGCGAGTGTGAGAGAGCGAGTGTGAGAGAGAGAGGATGACTGAGAGAGTGAGAGGACGAGTGTGTGAGAGAGAGAGGGCGAGTGTGTGAGAGAGAGTGAGTGTGAGTGTGTGAGAGAGAGGGCGAGTGTAAGAGAGAGAGAGAGGGTGTGTGTGTGAGAGAGGGAGAGAGAGGGCGAGAGTGTGAGAGAGGGCGAGAGTGTGAGAGAGAGAGAAAGCGAGTGTGTGAGAGTGAGTGTGAGTGTGTGAGAGAGAGTGAGTGTGAGTGTGTGAGAGAGTGAGTGTGAGTGTGTGAGAGAGAGAGGGCAAGTGTGAGAGAGAGAGGGCGAGAGTGTGAGAGAGAGGGCGAGAGAGAGGGCGAGTGTGTGAGAGAGAGAGAGAGGGCACGTGTGAGGGAGAGAGGGCGAATGTGAGAGAGAGGGCGAATGTGAGAGAGAGAGAGGGCGAATGTGAGAGAGAGAGAGGGCGAATGTGAGAGAGAGAGAAGGCGAATGTGAGAGAGAGGGCGAATGTGAGAGGGCGAATGCGAGAGAGTGGGCGAGTGTGAGAGAGAGAGAGGGCGAGTGTGAGAGAGAGGGCGAGTGTGAGAGAGAGGGCGAGTGTGAGAGAGAGGGCGAGTGTGAGAGAGAGGGCGAGTGTGAGAGAGAGGGCGAGTGTGAGAGAGGGCGTGTGTGAGAGAGAGAGGGCGAGTTTGAGAGAGAGGGCGAGTGTGAGAGAGAGAGGGCGAGTGTGAGAGAGAGAGGGCGAGTGTGAGAGAGAGGGCGAGTGTGAGAGAGAGAGGGCGAGTGTGAGAGAGAGAGGGCGACTGTGAGAGAGAGAGGGTGAGTGTGTGAGAGAGAGAGGGCAAGTGTGAGAGAGAGAGGGCGAATGTGAGAGAGGGCGATTGTGAGAGAGAGAGGGCGAGTGTGAGAGAGAGAGGGCGAGTGTGAGAGAGAGAGGGCGAGTGTGAGAGAGAGAGGGCGAGTGTGAGAGAGAGTGGGCGAGTGTGTGAGAGAGAGAGGGCGAGTGTGTGGGAGAGAGAGGGAGAGTGTGTGGGAGAGAGAGGGAGAGAGTGAGAGAGAGAGAGGGCGAGTGTGAGAGAGAGAGAGGGCGAGTGTGAGAGAGAGGGCGAGTGTGAGAGAGAGGGCGAGTGTGAGAGAGAGGGCGAGTGTGAGAGAGAGGGCGAGTGTGAGAGAGAGGGCGAGTGTGAGAGAGAGGGCGAGTGTGAGAGAGAGGGCGAGTGTGAGAGAGGGCGTGTGTGAGAGAGAGAGGGCGAGTTTGAGAGAGAGGGCGAGTGTGAGAGAGAGAGGGCGAGTGTGAGAGAGAGAGGGCGAGTGTGAGAGAGAGGGCGAGTGTGAGAGAGAGAGGGCGAGTGTGAGAGAGAGAGGGCGAGTGTGAGAGAGAGAGGGCGAGTGTGAGAGAGAGAGGGCGAGTGTGAGAGAGAGAGGGCGAGTGTGTGAGAGAGAGGGCGAGTGTGTGAGAGAGAGAGGGCGAGTGTGTGAGAGAGAGAGGGCGAGTGTGTGAGAGAGAGAGGGCGAGTGTGTGAGAGAGAGAGGGCGAGTGTGTGAGAGAGAGAGGGCGAGTGTGTGAGAGAGAGAGGGCGAGTGTGTGAGAGAGAGAGGGCGAGTGTGTGAGAGAGGGCGAGTGTGAGAGAGAGTGCGAGAGAGCGAGTGTGAGAGAGCGAGTGTGAGAGAGAGAGGATGACTGAGAGAGTGAGAGGATGACTGAGAGAGTGAGAGGACGAGTGTGTGAGAGAGAGAGGGCGAGTGTGTGAGAGAGAGTGAGTGTGAGTGTGTGAGAGAGAGGGCGAGTGTGAGAGAGAGAGAGAGGGTGTGTGTGAGAGAGGGAGAGAGAGGGCGAGAGTGTGAGAGAGGGCGAGAGTGTGAGAGAGGGCGAGAGTGTGAGAGAGAGAGGGCAAGAGAGTGAGAGAGAGGGCGAGAGTGTGAGAGAGAGAGGGCAAGACAGTGTGAGAGAGAGGGCGAGAGTATGAGAGAGAGGGCAAGAGTGTGAGAGAGGGCGAGAGAGAGGGCGAGAGTGTGAGAGAGAGAGGGCGAGAGTGAGAGAGAGAGGCGAGTGTGTGAGAGAGAGAGAGAGGGCAAGTGTGAGAGAGAGAGGGCGAGTGTGAGAGAGAGGGCGAGAGTGTGAGAGAGAGAGATAGGGCGAGAGTGTGAGAGAGAGAGAGATAGGGCGAGAGTGTGAGAGAGAGAGAGATAGGGCGAGAGTGTGAGAGAGAGAGATAGGGCGAGAGTGTGAGAGAGAGAGATAGGGCGAGAGTGTGAGAGAGAGAGAGATAGGGCGACAGTGTGAGAGAGAGAGAGATAGGGCGAGAGTGTGAGAGAGAGAGAGATAGGGCGAGAGTGTGAGAGAGAGAGAGATAGGGCGAGAGTGTGAGAGAGAGAGAGATAGGGCGAGAGTGTGAGAGAGAGAGAGATAGGGCGAGAGTGTGAGAGAGAGAGAGATAGGGCGAGAGTGTGAGAGAGAGAGAGATAGGGCGAGAGTGTGAGAGGGCGAGTGTGAGTGTGAGAGAGGGCGAGTGTGAGAGAGAGAGAGGGCGAGTGTGAGAGAGAGAGAGGGCAAGTGTGAGAGAGAGAGGGCGAGTGTGTGTGAGAGAGAGAGAGGGCGAGTGTGAGAGAGAGAGGGCGAGTGTGAGAGAGAGGGCGAGTGTGAGAGAGGGCGAGTGTGAGAGAGGGCGACTGTGAGAGAGGGCGTGTGTGAGAGAGAGGGCGAGTTTGAGAGAGAGTGCGAGTGTGACAGAGAGTGCGCAGAGAGAGAGAGAGGGCGAGTGTGAGAGAGAGAGGGCGAGTGTGAGAGAGAGAGGACGACTGTGAGAGAGAGAGGACGACTGTGAGAGAGAGAGGGCGAGTGTGAGAGAGAGTGGGCGAGTGTGTGAGAGAGAGAGGGCGAGTGTGTGGGAGAGAGAGGGAGAGTGTGAGGGTGAGAGAGGGTGTGTGAGGGCGAGAGAGAGTGAGTGTGAGAGAGAGAGAGGGTGAGAGAGGGTGAGTGTGAGGGTGAGAGAGGGCGAGTGTGAGGGCGAGAGAGGGCGAGTGTGATGGCGAGAGAGGGCGAGTGTGAGGGCGAGAGAGGGCGAGTGTGATAGAGAGAGAGGGCGAGTGTGATAGAGAGAGAGGGCGAGTGTGAGAGAGGGCGAGTGTGAGAGAGGGCGAGTGTGAGAGAGGGCGAGTGTGAGAGAGGGCGAGTGTGAGAGAGAGGGCGAGTGTGAGAGAGAGAGGGCGAGTGTGAGAGAGAGAGGGCGAGTGTGAGAGAGAGAGGGCGAGTGTGAGAGAGAGAGGGCGAGTGTGAGAGAGAGAGGACGACTGTGAGAGAGAGAGGGCGAGTGTGTGAGAGAGAGAGGGCGAGTGTGTGAGAGAGAGAGGGCGAGTGTGTGAGAGAGAGAGGGCGAGTGTGTGAGAGAGAGAGGGCGAGTGTGTGAGAGAGGGCGAGTGTGTGAGAGAGGGCGAGTGTGAGAGAGAGTGCGAGTGTGAGAGAGCGAGTGTGAGAGAGAGAGGATGACTGAGAGAGTGAGAGGACGAGTGTGTGAGAGAGAGAGGGCGAGTGTGTGAGAGAGAGTGAGTGTGAGTGTGTGAGAGAGAGGGCGAGTGTAAGAGAGAGAGAGAGGGTGTGTGTGTGAGAGAGGGAGAGAGAGGGCGAGAGTGTGAGAGAGGGCGAGAGTGTGAGAGAGAGAGAAAGCGAGTGTGTGAGAGTGAGTGTGAGTGTGTGAGAGAGAGTGAGTGTGAGTGTGTGAGAGAGTGAGTGTGAGTGTGTGAGAGAGAGAGGGCAAGTGTGAGAGAGAGAGGGCGAGAGTGTGAGAGAGAGGGCGAGAGTGTGAGAGAGGGCGAGAGAGAGAGAGGGCGAGTGTGAGAGAGAGAGAGGGCAAGTGTGAGAGAGAGAGGGCGAGTGTGTGTGAGAGAGAGAGAGGGCGAGTGTGAGAGAGAGAGGGCGAGTGTGAGAGAGAGGGCGAGTGTGAGAGAGGGCGAGTGTGAGAGAGGGCGACTGTGAGAGAGGGCGTGTGTGAGAGAGAGGGCGAGTTTGAGAGAGAGTGCGAGTGTGACAGAGAGTGCGCAGAGAGAGAGAGAGGGCGAGTGTGAGAGAGAGAGGGCGAGTGTGAGAGAGAGAGGACGACTGTGAGAGAGAGAGGACGACTGTGAGAGAGAGAGGGCGAGTGTGAGAGAGAGTGGGCGAGTGTGTGAGAGAGAGAGGGCGAGTGTGTGGGAGAGAGAGGGAGAGTGTGTGGGAGAGAGAGGGTGAGTGTGGGAGAGAGAGGGTGAGTGTGAGAGAGAGAGGGCGAGTGTGTGAGAGAGGGCGAGTGTGAGAGAGAGAGAGGGCGAGTGTGAGAGAGAGAGAGGGCGAGTGTGATAGAGAGAGAGGGCGAGTGTGATAGAGAGAGAGGGCGAGTGTGATAGAGAGAGAGGGCGAGTGTGATAGAGAGAGAGGGCGAGTGTGAGAGAGGGCGAGTGTGAGAGAGGGCGAGTGTGAGAGAGGGCGAGTGTGAGAGAGGGCGAGTGTGAGAGAGAGGGCGAGTGTGAGAGAGAGAGGGCGAGTGTGAGAGAGAGAGGGCGAGTGTGAGAGAGAGAGGGCGAGTGTGAGAGAGAGAGGGCGAGTGTGAGAGAGAGAGGGCGAGTGTGAGAGAGAGAGGACGACTGTGAGAGAGAGAGGGCGAGTGTGTGAGAGAGAGAGGGCGAGTGTGTGAGAGAGAGAGGGCGAGTGTGTGAGAGAGAGAGGGCGAGTGTGTGAGAGAGAGAGGGCGAGTGTGTGAGAGAGAGAGGGCGAGTGTGTGAGAGAGAGAGGGCGAGTGTGTGAGAGAGGGCGAGTGTGTGAGAGAGGGCGAGTGTGTGAGAGAGGGCGAGTGTGAGAGAGAGTGCGAGTGTGAGAGAGCGAGTGTGAGAGAGAGAGGATGACTGAGAGAGTGAGAGGACGAGTGTGTGAGAGAGAGAGGGCGAGTGTGTGAGAGAGAGTGAGTGTGAGTGTGTGAGAGAGAGGGCGAGTGTAAGAGAGAGAGAGAGGGTGTGTGTGTGAGAGAGGGAGAGAGAGGGCGAGAGTGTGAGAGAGGGCGAGAGTGTGAGAGAGAGAGAAAGCGAGTGTGTGAGAGTGAGTGTGAGTGTGTGAGAGAGAGTGAGTGTGAGTGTGTGAGAGAGTGAGTGTGAGTGTGTGAGAGAGAGAGGGCAAGTGTGAGAGAGAGAGGGCGAGAGTGTGAGAGAGAGGGCGAGAGAGAGGGCGAGTGTGTGAGAGAGAGAGAGAGGGCACGTGTGAGGGAGAGAGGGCGAATGTGAGAGAGAGGGCGAATGTGAGAGAGAGAGAGGGCGAATGTGAGAGAGAGAGAGGGCGAATGTGAGAGAGAGAGAAGGCGAATGTGAGAGAGAGGGCGAATGTGAGAGGGCGAATGCGAGAGAGTGGGCGAGTGTGAGAGAGAGAGAGGGCGAGTGTGAGAGAGAGGGCGAGTGTGAGAGAGAGGGCGAGTGTGAGAGAGAGGGCGAGTGTGAGAGAGAGGGCGAGTGTGAGAGAGAGGGCGAGTGTGAGAGAGAGGGCGAGTGTGAGAGAGAGGGCGAGTGTGAGAGAGGGCGTGTGTGAGAGAGAGAGGGCGAGTTTGAGAGAGAGGGCGAGTGTGAGAGAGAGAGGGCGAGTGTGAGAGAGAGAGGGCGAGTGTGAGAGAGAGGGCGAGTGTGAGAGAGAGAGGGCGAGTGTGAGAGAGAGAGGGCGAGTGTGAGAGAGGGCGAGTGTGAGAGAGAGAGGGCGAGTGTGTGAGAGAGAGAGGGCGAGTGTGTGAGAGAGAGAGGGCGAGTGTGTGAGAGAGGGCGAGTGTGTGAGAGAGGGCGAGTGTGTGAGAGAGGGCGAGTGTGTGAGAGAGGGCGAGTGTGTGAGAGAGGGCGAGTGTGTGAGAGAGGGCGAGTGTGTGAGAGAGTGCGAGTGTGAGAGAGAGTGTGAGAGAGCGAGTGTGAGAGAGAGAGGATGACTGAGAGAGTGAGAGGATGACTGAGAGAGTGAGAGGACGAGTGTGTGAGAGAGAGAGGGCGAGTGTGTGAGAGAGAGTGAGTGTGAGTGTGTGAGAGAGAGGGCAAGTGTGAGAGAGAGAGGGCGAGTGTGAGAGAGAGGGCGAGAGTGTGAGAGAGAGAGATAGGGCGAGAGTGTGAGAGAGAGAGAGATAGGGCGAGAGTGTGAGAGAGAGAGAGATAGGGCGAGAGTGTGAGAGAGAGAGATAGGGCGAGAGTGTGAGAGAGAGAGAGATAGGGCGAGAGTGTGAGAGAGAGAGAGATAGGGCGAGAGTGTGAGAGAGAGAGAGATAGGGCGAGAGTGTGAGAGAGAGAGAGATAGGGCGAGAGTGTGAGGGAGAGAGATAGGGCGAGAGTGTGAGAGAGAGAGAGATAGGGCGAGAGTGTGAGAGAGAGAGAGATAGGGCGAGAGTGTGAGAGAGAGAGAGATAGGGCGAGAGTGTGAGAGAGAGAGAGATAGGGCGAGAGTGTGAGAGAGGGCGAGAGTGTGAGAGAGGGCGAGAGAGAGAGAGGGCGAGTGTGAGAGAGAGAGAGGGCAAGTGTGAGAGAGAGAGGGCGAGTGTGTGAGAGAGAGAGAGAGGGCGAGTGTGAGAGAGAGAGGGCGAGTGTGAGAGAGGGCGAGTGTGAGAGAGGGCGACTGTGAGAGAGGGCGTGTGTGAGAGAGAGGGCGAGTTTGAGAGAGAGTGCGAGTGTGACAGAGAGTGCGCAGAGAGAGAGAGAGGGCAAGTGTGAGAGAGAGAGGGCGAGTGTGAGAGAGAGAGGACGACTGTGAGAGAGAGAGGACGACTGTGAGAGAGAGAGGACGACTGTGAGAGAGAGAGGACGACTGTGAGAGAGAGAGGACGACTGTGAGAGAGAGAGGACGACTGTGTGAGAGAGAGGGCGAGTGTGAGAGAGAGTGGGCGAGTGTGTGAGAGAGAGAGGGCGAGTGTGTGGGAGAGAGAGGGAGAGTGTGTGGGAGAGAGAGGGAGAGTGTGAGAGAGAGAGGGTGAGTGTGTGAGAAAGGGCGAGTGTGAGAGAGAGAGAGGGCGAGTGTGAGAGAGAGAGAGGGCGAGTGTGAGAGAGAGAGAGGGCGAGTGTGAGAGAGGGCGAGTGTGAGAGAGGGCGAGTGTGAGAGAGGGCGAGTGTGAGAGAGGGCGAGTGTGAGAGAGGGCGAGTGTGAGAGAGGGCGAGTGTGAGAGAGGGCGAGTGTGAGAGAGAGAGGGAGAGTGTGAGAGAGAGAGGGCGAGTGTGAGAGAGAGAGGGCGAGTGTGAGAGAGAGAGGGCGAGTGTGAGAGAGAGAGGGCGAGTGTGAGAGAGAGAGGGCGAGTGTGAGAGAGAGAGGGCGAGTGTGAGAGAGAGAGGGCGAGTGTGAGAGAGAGAGGGCGAGTGTGAGAGAGGACGACTGTGAGAGAGAGAGGGCGAGTGTGTGAGAGAGAGAGGGCGAGTGTGTGAGAGAGAGAGGGCGAGTGTGTGAGAGAGTGCGAGTGTGAGAGAGAGGGCGAGTGTGAGAGAGAGTGCGAGTGTGAGAGAGCGAGTGTGAGAGAGAGAGGATGACTGAGAGAGTGAGAGGACGAGTGTGTGAGAGAGAGAGGACGAGTGTGTGAGAGAGAGAGGGCGAGTGTGTGAGAGAGAGTGAGTGTGAGTGTGTGAGAGAGAGGGCGAGTGTGAGAGAGAGAGAGAGGGTGTGTGTGTGAGAGGGAGAGAGAGGGCGAGAGTGTGAGAGAGGGCGAGAGTGTGAGAGAGAGAGAAAGCGAGTGTGTGAGAGTGAGTGTGAGTGTGTGAGAGAGAGTGAGTGTGAGTGTGTGAGAGAGTGAGTGTGAGTGTGTGAGAGAGAGAGGGCAAGTGTGAGAGAGAGAGGGCGAGAGTGTGAGAGAGAGGGCGAGAGAGAGGGCGAGTGTGTGAGAGAGAGAGAGAGGGCACGTGTGAGGGAGAGAGGGCGAATGTGAGAGAGAGGGCGAATGTGAGAGAGAGAGAGGTCGAATGTGAGAGAGAGAGAGGGCGAATGTGAGAGAGAGAGAAGGCGAATGTGAGAGAGAGGGCGAATGTGACAGGGCGAATGCGAGAGAGTGGGCGAGTGTGAGAGAGAGAGAGGGCGAGTGTGAGAGAGAGAGAGGGCGAGAGTGAGAGTGTGAGGGAGAGAGAGTTTGAGTGTGAGAGAGAGGGCGAGTGTGAGAGAGAGAGGACGACTGAGAGAGAGAGGGTGAGTGTGAGAGAGAGAGGGTGAGTGTGAGAGAGAGAGGGCGAGTGTGAGAGAGAGAGGGCGAGTGTGTGAGAGAGAGGGCGAGTGTGTGAGAGAGAGAGGGCGAGTGTGTGAGAGAGAGAGAGGGCGAGTGTGTGAGAGAGAGAGAGGGCGAGTGTGTGAGAGAGAGAGAGGGCGAGTGTGTGAGAGAGAGAGAGGGCGAGTGTGCGAGAGAGAGAGAGAGGGCGAGTGTGCGAGAGAGAGAGAGAGGGCGAGTGTGCGAGAGAGAGAGAGAGGGCGAGTGTGCGAGAGAGAGAGAGAGGGCGAGTGTGCGAGAGAGAGAGGGGGGGCGAGTGTGCGAGAGAGAGGGCGAGGGTGTAAGAGAGAGGGCGAGTGTGAGAGAGAGAGAGGGCGAGTGTGCGAAACAGGGAGAGACAGGGCGAGGGTGTAAGAGAGACGGCGAGTGTGTGTGAGAGAGAGAGAGGGCGAGTGTGAGAGAGAGAGGGCGAGTGTGTGCGAGAGAGCGGGCGAGTGTGTGTGAGAGAGAGAGATCGAGGATGTAAGAGAGAGAGGGCGAGTGTGCGAGAGAGAGAGGGCGAGTGTGAGAGAGAGGGCGAGGGTGTAAGAGAGAGAGGGTGAGTGTGCGAGAGAGAGGGCGAGTGCGAGAGAGAGGGCGAGTGTGAGAGAGAGAGAGGGCGAGTGTGCGAAACAGGGAGAGACAGGGCGAGGGTGTAAGAGAGACGGCGAGTGTGTGTGAGAGAGAGAGGGCGAGTGTCTGTGAGAGAGAGGGCGAGTGTGTGTAAGAGAGAGGGCGAGTGTGTGTAAGAGAGAGGGCGAGTGTGTGAGAGAGAGAGGGCGAGTGTGTGAGAGAGAGAGGGCGAGTGTGTGAGAGAGAGAGCGAGTGGGTGTGAGAGAGAGAGAGAGAGGGCGAGTGTGAGAGAGAGAGATAGAGGGTGAGTGTGTGTGAGAGAGAGAGGGCGAGGGTGTAAGAGAGAGAGAGGGCGAGTGTGCGAGAGAGAGGGCGAGTGTGTGCGAGAGAGAGGGCGCGTGTGTGAGAGAGAGGGCGAGTGTGTGAGAGAGAGGGCGAGTGTGTGAGAGAGAGAGGGCGAGTGTGTGAGAGAGAGGGCGAGTGTGAGAGAGAGGGCGAGTGTGTGTGAGAGAGAGGGCGAGTGTGTGAGAGAGAGAGGGCGAGTGTGTGAGAGAGAGAGGGCGAGTGTGTGAGAGAGAGAGGGCGAGTGTGTGAGAGAGAGAGGGCGAGAGTGTGAGAGAGAGGGCGAGAGTGTGAGAGAGAGGGCGAGTGTAGGAGAGAGAGAGGGCGAGTGTGTGTGAGAGGGTGAGTGTGAGAGAGAGGGCGAGTGTGTGAGCGGGCGAGTGTGTGTGATAGAGAGAGGTGAGTGTGTGAGGGAGAGGGCGAGTGTGTGTGAGAGAGAGGGCGAGTGTGTGTGATAGAGAGAGGGCGAGTGTGTGTGAGAGAGAGGGTGAGTGTGTGTGTGAGAGAGCGAGTGTGTGTGAGAGAGGGCGAGTGTGTGAGAGAGGGCGAGTGTGTGAGAGAGGGCGAGTGTGTGAGAGAGGGCGAGTGTGTGTGAGAGGGCGAGTGTGTGAGAGAGAGGGCGAGTGTGAGAGAGGGGGGGCGAGTGTGTGAGAGAAAGAGGGCGAGTATGTGAGAGAGAGGGCGAGTGTGAGAGAGAGGGCGAGAGTGTGAGAGAGAGGGCGAGAGTGTGAGAGAGAGAGAGGGCGAGTGTAGGAGAGAGGGCGAGTGTAGGAGAGAGAGGGCGAGTGTAGGAGAGAGAGGGAGGGCGAGTGTAGGTGAGAGAGGGAGGGCGAGTGTGAGAGAGAGAGGGCGAGTGTGAGAGAGAGAGGGCGAGTGTGAGAGAGAGAGAGAGGGCGAGTGTGAGAGAGAGAGAGAGGGCGAGTCAGAGAGAGAGAGAGGGCGAGTGTGAGAGTGAGAGAGGGCGAGTGTAGGAGAGAGAGAGAGAGGGTGAGTGGTTGAGAGAGAGAGAGGGCGAGTGTGTGAGAGAGAGAGGGCGAGTGTGTGAGAGAGGGCGAGTGTGTGAGAGAGAGGGGGCGAGTGTGTGAGAGAGAGGGCGAGTGTGAGACAGAGAGAGGGCGAGTGTGAGAGAGGGGTTGCGAGTGTGTGAGAGAGAGGGTGGGGTAAGTGTGTGAGAGAGGGGGGCGAGTGAGAGAGAGCGAGTGTGAGAGAGAGGGCGAGTGTGAGAGGGCGAGTGTGAGAGGGCGAGTGTGAGAGAGAGGGCGAGTGTGTGCGAGAGAGAGGGCGAGTGTGTGCGAGAGAGAGGGCGAGTGTGTGCGAGAGAGAGGGCGAGTGTGTGCGAGAGAGAGAGCGAGTGTGTGCGAGAGAGAGAGCGAGTGTGTGCGAGAGAGAGAGAGGGCGAGTGTGTGCGAGAGAGAGAGAGGGCGAGTGTGTGCGAGAGAGAGAGAGAGAGAGAGAGGGCGAGTGTGCGAGAGAGAGAGAGAGAGAGAGAGGGCGAGTGTGCGAGAGAGAGGGCGAGTGTGTGCGAGAGAGAGAGAGGGCGAGTGTTTGCGAGAGAGAGAGGGAGAGGGCGAGTGTGAGCGAGAGAGAGGGCGAGTGTGTGCGAGAGAGAGGGCGAGTGTGTGCGAGAGAGAGGGCGAGTGTGTGCGAGAGAGAGGGCGAGTGTGTGAGTGGGCGAGTGGGTGAGAGAAGAGAGAGGGCGCGTGTGTGAGAAAGAGGGCGAGTGTGAGAGAGAGAGAGGGTGTGTGAGAGAGAGAGGGTGAGTGTGAGAGAGAGAGAGGGTGAGTGTGAGAGAGAGAGAGGGCGAGTGTGAGAGAGAGAGGGCGAGTGTGAGAGAGAGAGAGGGCGAGTGTGAGAGAGGGGTGGCGAGTGTGTGAGAGAGATGGTGGGGCAAGTGTGTGAGAGAGAAGGGGCGAGTGTGAGAGCTAGAGGACGAGTGTGAGAGAGGGGTGGCGAGTGTGTGAGGGGGGGCGAGAGTATGAAAGAGAGAGGGCGAGAGTGTGAGAGAGAAAGGGGGCGAGTGTGTGAGAGAGAGAGAGAGGGCGAGTGTCAGAGAGAGAGAGAGGGCAAGTGTGTGTGAGAGAGAGAGATGGCGAGTGTGTGTGAGAGAGAGGGTGAGTGTGTGTGAAAGAGAGGGCGAGTGTGTGCGAGAGAGAGGGCGAGTGTGTGCGAGAGAGAGGGCGAGTGTGTGCGAGAGAGAGGGCGAGTGTGTGCGAGAGAGAGAGGGCGAGTGTGTGCGAGAGAGAGAGGGCGAGTGTGTGCGAGAGAGAGAGGGCGAGTGTGTGCGAGAGAGAGAGAGAGGGCGAGTGTGTGCGAGAGAGAGAGAGGGCGAGTGTGTGTGAGAGAGGGCGAGTGTGAGGGGGCGATGTGTGAGAGAAGAGAGAGGGCGCGTGTGTGAGAGAGAGGGCGCGTGTGCGAGAGAGAGAGGGCGCGTGTGCGAGAGAGAGAGGGCAAGTGTGTGAGAGGGCTAGTGTGTGAGAGAGAAGAGAGAGGGCGCGTGTGTGAGAGGGCGCGTGTGTGAGAAAGAGGGTGAGTGTGAGAGAGAGAGGGTGAGTGTGAGAGAGAGAGGGTGAGTGTGAGAGAGAGAGGGTGAGTGTGAGAGAGAGAGGGTGAGTGTGAGAGAGAGAGGGTGAGTGTGAGAGAGAGAGGGTGAGTGTGAGAGAGAGAGGGTGAGTGTGAGAGAGAGAGAGGGCGAGTGTGTGAGAGAGATGGTGGGGCGAGTGTGTGAGAGAGATGGTGGGGCGAGTGTGTGAGAGAGATGGTGGGGCGAGTGTGTGAGAGAGATGGTGGGGCGAGTGTGTGAGAGAGAAGGGGCGAGTGTGTGAGAGAGAGAGGGCGAGTGTGAGAGAGGGGTGGCGAGTGTGTGAGGGGGGCGAGTGTGAGAGAGAGAGAGGGCGAGAGTGTGAGGGGGGCGAGTGTGTGAGAGAGAGAGAGAGGGCGAGTGTGAGAGAGAGTGAGGGCGAGTGTCAGAGAGAGAGTGAGGGCGAGTGTCAGAGAGAGAGAGAGGGCGAGTGTGTGTGAGAGAGAGGGCGAGTGTGTGCGAGAGAGAGAGGGCGAGTGTGTGCGAGAGAGAGGGCGAGTGTGTGCGAGAGAGAGAGGGCGAGTGTGTGCGAGAGAGAGAGGGCGAGTGTGTGCGAGAGAGAGGGCGAGTGTGTGCGAGAGAGAGAGAGAGGGCGAGTGTGTGCGAGAGAGAGAGAGAGGGCGAGTGTGTGCGAGAGAGAGAGAGAGGGCGAGTGTGTGCAAGAGAGAGAGGGCGAGTGTGTGAGTGAGAGAGAGGGCGAGTGTGTGAGAGAGAGGGCGAGTGTGTGAGAGAGGGCGAGTGTGTGTGAGAGAGAGGGCGAGTGTGTGTGAGAGAGAGGGCGAGTGTGTGAGAGAGAGGGCGAGTGTGTGTGAGAGAGAGGGCAAGTGTGTGTGAGAGAGAGGGCGAGAGTGTGTGAGAGAGAGGGCGAGAGTGTGTGAGAGAGAGGGCGAGAGTGTGTGAGAGAGAGGGCGAGAGTGTGTGAGAGAGAGGGCGAGAGTGTCTGAGAGAGAGGGCGAGAGTGTGTGAGAGAGAGGGCGAGTGTGTGAGGGGGCGAGTGTGTGAGAGAGAGGAGAGAGGGCGCGTGTGTGAGAGAGAGAGAGCGCGTGTGTGAGAGAGAGGGGGCGAGTGTGAGAGAGAGGGGGCAAGTGTGAGAGAGAGAGGGCGAGTGTGAGATAGGGCGGGTGTGAGATAGGGCGGGTGTGAGAGAGGGGTGGCGAGTGTGTGAGCGAGGGGGGCGAGTGTGAGAGAGAGGGAGGGCGAGAGTGTGAGAGAGAGGGAGGGCGAGAGTGTGAGAGAGAGAGAGAGGGCGAGTGTGAGAGAGGGGTGGTGAGTGTGTGAGAGAGAGGGGTGGGCGAGTGTGTGAGATGGGTGGCGGCGAGTGTGTGAGAGGGGGGCGAGTGAGAGACAGAAAGAGTGGGCGAGTGTGAGGGAGGGATGGCGAGTGTGTGAGAGAGAGGGGGCGAGTGTGTGAGAGAGAGAGGGCGAGTGAGAGAGAGGGGGTGAGTGTGAGAGAGAGGGAGAGGGCGAGTGTGTGAGAGAGAGAGAGTGGGCAAGTGTGAGAGAGGGGTGGCGAGTGTGTGAGAGAGAGTGCGAGTGTGAGAGAGAGTGCGAGTGTGAGAGAGAGAGAGTGCGAGTGTGAGAGAGAGAGAGTGCGAGTGTGAGAGAGAGAGAGTGCGAGTGTGAGAGAGAGAGAGTGCGAGTGTGAGAGAGAGAGAGTGCGAGTGTGAGAGAGAGAGAGTGCGAGTGTGAGAGAGAGAGAGTGCGAGTGTGAGAGAGAGAGAGAGTGCGAGTGTGAGAGGGGTGGCGAGTGTGTGAGAGAGAGAGGGCGAGTGTGCGAGAGGGCGAGTGTGTGAGAGTGAGGGCGAGTGTGTGTGAGAGAGAGGGCGAGTGTGTGTGAGAGAGAGGGCGAGTGTGTGTGAGAGAGAGGGCGAGAGTGTGTGAGAGAGAGGGCGAGTGTGTGAGGGGGCGAGTGTGTGAGAGAGAGGAGAGAGGACGCGTGTGTGAGAGAGAGAGGGCGCGTGTGTGAGAGAGAGAGGGCGTGTGTGAGAGAGAGAGGGCGAGTGTGAGAGAGAGGGGGCAAGTGTGAGAGAGAGAGGGCGAGTGTGAGAGAGAGAGGGCGAGTGTGAGATAGGGCGGGTGTGAGAGAGGGGTGGCGAGTGTGAGAGAGAGGGGTGGCGAGTGTGAGAGAGAGGGGTGGCGAGTGTGAGAGAGAGGGAGGGCGAGTGTGAGAGAGAGGGAGGGCGAGTGTGAGAGAGAGGGAGGGCGAGAGTGTGAGAGAGAGAGAGGGCGAGTGTGAGAGAGGGGTGGCGAGTGTGTGAGAGAGAGGGGTGGCGAGTGTGTGAGAGAGAGGGGTGGGCGAGTGTGTGAGATGGGTGGCGGCGAGTGTGTGAGAGAGGGGGGCGAGTGAGAGACAGAGAAAGAGTGGGCGAGTGTGAGGGAGGGATGGCGAGTGTGTGAGAGAGAGGGGGCGAGTGTGTGAGAGAGAGAGGGCGAGTGTGAGAGAGAGGGCGAATGAGAGAGAGGGGTGGCGAGTGTGTGAGAGAGAGGGGGGGCGAGTGTGAGAGAGAGAGAGTGCGAGTGTGAGAGAGAGAGAGTGCGAGTGTGAGAGAGAGAGAGTGCGAGTGTGAGAGAGAGGGCGAGTGTGAGAGGGGTGGCGAGTGTGTGAGAGAGAGGGTGGGCGAGTGTGTGTGAGAGAGGGGGGCGAGTGTGTGAGAGAGAGGGGGGCGAGTGTGTGAGAGAGAGGGGGGCGAGTGTGTGAGAGACGGAGAGGGTGAGTGTGTGAGAGAGAGAGAGAGGGCGAGTGTGAGAGAGAGAGAAAGGGCGAGTGAGAGAGAGGGGTGGCGAGTGTGTGAGAGAGAGGGTGGGCGAGTGTGTGTGAGAGAGAGGGGGGGTGAGTGTGAGAGAGGGGGGACGAGTGAGAAAGAGGGGGGGGGCGAGTGTGAGAGAGAGAGGGGTTCGAGTGTGAGAGGGAGGGGGGGGCGAGTGTGAGAGAGAGGGGGGGCGAATGTGAGAGGGAGCGGGGGGGTCACGTGAGAGAGAGCGGGGGCGTGCGGGGACATGGCCGCGCGAGATCAGGGGCGAAGGGGTGCGTGCCTATGAGAGAGAGAGGTGTGTGTCTGTGCGTGTGTCACAGAGGGGTGGGAGAGTGTGTCTGGGTCACTCCATTCTCAAAGTTCTCATTCACCCTCACCCCCACACACCAACAGGCACTCCCTTTTTTTTGCAAAAATATACTTTATTCATAAATCTTCAAAAACATTTTGAACCATTTCAAAATCACCATTACAAAAAATACCATCAGGTTCAACTTTTACAACATGAATCACAAGGTGTATCAGTACAGACCATGAATATTACAATCATTGGCAGATATTCATTTTGAGCTGTACATCCCGAGGGGCTCTCATCAGTTCCCAGCCCCTCGGTGCCCTATGGCAGAAAGGTCTTAGGCAGCGACCCTTCCCCATTGCGCCTTTGTGGCGGCTGCCCCAAGCTTTAGTGCGTCCCTCAGCACATAGTCCTGGACCTTGGAATGTGCCAGTCTGCAACACTCAGTCGGGGATAATTCTTTGCGCTGGAAGACCAACAAGTTTCGGGCAGACCAAAGAGCGTCTTTCACCGAGTTGATGATCCTTCAGCTGCAGTTGATGTTTGTCTCGGTGTGTGTCCCTGTGAACAGCCCGTAGAGCACAGAGTCCTGTGTCACAGAACTGCTCAGGACGAACCTCGACAGAAACTGCTGCATCTCTCTCCAGACTTTCTTTGCAAAGACATAATCTACAAGGAGGTGAACAACGGTCTCTTCCCCATCACAGCCATCTCGAGGGCAACGTGCAGAGGGGCTGAGACTCTGGGCATGTAGGAAGGATCTGACAGAGAGGGCCTTTCTCACCACCAGCCAAGCTACGTCTTGGTGCTTGTTGGAAAGTTCTGGCGATGAGGCATTCTGCCAAATGACTGTCAGTCTGCTCAGGGAATCCTCCCACAGGATCCACCCTCTCCTTTTCCCTCAGGGCCTTTAAGACGTTACGTGCCGACCACTGCCTGATGGACTTGTGGTCAAAGCTGTTTCTCTGCATAAATTTTCCCACGAGGGACAGGTGGTACGGCACGGTCCAACTACTTGGAGCGTTCCGCTGCAGCGTGGCCAGACCCATCCTTCGTAACACCGGGGACAGGTAGAACCTCAGCATCTAGTGACACTTGGTGTTTGCATACTGAGGGTCTACGCACCGCTTGATGCAGCCACACACAAGGGTGACAATCAGTATGAGGGCGATGTTGGGCACGTTTTTTCCCCCTTTATCTAGAGGCTTGTACATTGTGTCCCTGCGGACACAATCCATTTTCGACCTCCAGATAAAGCGGAAGATGGCTCGGGTGATCGCCACCACACACCAACAGGCACTCCCACCCACACACTCAGTGGCTGAGGGTGAGTGAGTGAGCAGCCTAAGACTGGGAGTGAGCTGAACACACACACGCTCACCCTTTCACACTCTAATGGACATCTTCATTTATTACTATTTTTTAATTATCAATTTATTGTTGTGACATTTTTCTGCTCAGCAAATAGTTTCTTTTTACATGTCAACTTTTAAAAAAAATGTATGTTTAACGTTGTGTCATACTTTATCTTTCCGAAATTTGCATAATGCCTCCTGCAACCCGCACCCCCTCCCGTGTGAGAGAAAAATTGAGATGTGGCCAATCTCCACATGAAAAGGTTGGACAAGCCTGTACCCAACTAATACCAGGAATGGGCAGGCTGTTTTGTGAGGGAAGATTAGACAGGTTAGGCGTGTTAGACTCCACTGGAGTCCAGGAGAGTAAGAGGTGACTTGATTGAAACCTTTAGATCTTGAGGGGTCTTGACAGGGTGGATGTGGAGAAGATGTTTCCTCTTGTGGGAGAAACTAGAACTAGGGTCACTGTTAAAAAAATAAACGGTCACTCATTTAAGACAGAGATGAGGAGAATTTTTTTCTGAGTTGTGAGACTTTGGAACTCTCTTCCTCAAAAGGCAATGGAAGCAGAGTATTTGAATATTTTTAAGCCAAAGCTAGATAGGTTCTTGATTAACAAGGGGGTGAAGGTTATTGGGGGTAGGCAGGAATGTGAGTTGAGGTTACATTCAGGTCAGCCATGATCTTATTGAATGGCAGAGCAGGCTCAAGGGGCCGAGTGGCCTTCTCCTGCTCCTAATTCTTATGTTCATATGTATGTTCGTATGATCAGCCATGATCCTGATTGACTTGGCTGAGCAGGCTTCAGGAGCCATATGTTCCTGGTTGTCGTTTTTTATACAACTGGGTGATTTGCTTAGTTACTTCAGAGAGAGCAGTTAAGAGTCAGCCACCTCTTGTTTGAAATATGGCGCCTCCAACTGTGCAGCACTCTCTCAGTAGTGTACTGAAGTGTCAGCCTGACTATGGGCTCAAATTTCTGGAGATAATTGAACACACATCCCTCTGACTCAGTGCCAAGTGTACGACCAGCTGAGCTACAGCTGACTCTGTCTGTTTGCAAACAAAGGAAGGGTGGACAAGCACTTTTTCACCAAGACAGTTTTGCTTCAAGTCCATCAGATATCGGGTGATTGGAATGTATCGAGAGGTGCCAAGTTCCTCCTCCCCTGTTGTTGAACTGAATTTTTATACAGTGCTGTCTCCTTTTCTCCCCCCAAAAGGATGGATCGTTGGGAAACATTGATGACCTGGCTCAACAGTACACGGAATACTACAATACCTGTCTCAGTGACGTGCCGGAACGGATGGAAGAGCTGTGCACTCACAGAGTCTCCGACAACCTTGAACTGGTAAGAAAACTCCTCCTATGTGAGGCCTGCATACTTCTGGATGAGCAAAAAAAAACTTGCATTTATAAAGCACCTTTCATGACTTCAAATCATCTTAGAGCACTTTACAGTCATGAAGTACAGTCACGGATGTAATGTAGGAAACGTGGCAGCCAATCTACACACGTGAAGGTCCCATGAACCAATGAAATAAGAGACCAAGTGATCTGTTTTTAGTGATTTTGGTTGAGGGAAAAGTGTCAGGAGGATATCACAATACAGTAAATTCAACGATTTGACAACCTTGGTATGAAACATTAATTAGGTTTCAAATTAAATAGGAAATAGTTTATTATCTATTTGATTTGAACTGACTCCTCCCACACCAATTCCCACTACTAGCAGTTCACTGTTCTGAATAGGCCTTATTTATACAGCATGTTGGGTTCAGGGATAAACAGAGGGCCTAAAACAATTAAAAAGTCTCTGTTGAATCCTGGGTGGTGGTTGGGGAGGTGGTCTGAAAGTAGTTCACAATCAATTAATTGCTTTTTAAGTGTTTTGTAGGCCAGCATAGCAGCTAGTCCCTTGTTTCTCCTAATTTAGTTTAATTGGTTTCATCAAAAAAAAAGCACAGCAGCTAAGTACCAGAATCAACAGCGAGAGAGATGACCAGATATTCACTTTCTGATGGTGTTGGTTGAGGGATAATATTGGCCAGGGCACTGAGGAAAGCTCTCCTGCACTTTGAATAGTGCTATCGGCTCCCAGCAGGAGGTCGCAGGGATCTTTAGGGAGCACTAAGTGCAAATCTGGGACGATTCCACCCATTGACTGCACTGCTTTGCTGTGTCTTGTGCTGTTTTCCTGATCCAAGAGGGATTCCACCCCCTCAATGTGCAGCTGGTGTGTAACCACAGGCAGTGAATCATGCAGGTGAATGCTCATTACCCTGGTCCAGCAGTCATGATTCATTCATTCTGTAGCAGTCCTCTGCCAGCTACATTTAACCCACCATGGCAAACCAAAGGGTGGCTATTGGGTGACAAAGGTTTTCCACTCTTGACACGATTCATGACACTTGTCCAGGACAGTCTCTCTTTTCAGCATTATTCAAGCGTGTAAAAACAAACTAATCACTTTTGCACATTCCTTTAGTGTCTCCTGTAGTGTTCTGTCAAGGTTTTCCCCCATTGGCATGAATTGGAAAAAGCTGCTGAACTCCAATTCAGGAGCTACAGATTGCCTAAATCTAGAAGGCCCAGCTTCAGACTGCACGATCTCAGTCTGTGCTGCAGCAGTCTGGGCTGGCTGGGTGACTGTCCTGACAGGTAACAGCCAAGGCATTAATGGAGGCAGAGCTGGGAACAGGAATGCTGTCACCCTGAGAGAGCCCAGCAGATTCGAGCTCCATGAGGCCCACTGCCAATCTTCTGAGAGTAGATTGATCAGATTGATGTATTGCTGTGCTGCCCTGGTAAGCCCTTTTGAACGCAGGCATCCAGGAGTATGATAACAAAAGACTAGGTTTCCACTGTAGCACTCGGAACTTTGGCGGAAGCTGCTTGTGCTGCAGTGGGAGCTGAGACATCGGCCCTCAGACACTCAATCATGCTGGGTTTCAAAGATATGCTGGTGGAGATTACCCCTGTTCCATGTTAGAAAGGCTGGGCTCCAAGCCCTGCGCAAGTTGGTGCTGGATTTTCCATGCTGCTCGCAGTTGAGCACAGGCTTTCCATGCACTCCAGTGCACCGAACGTTTTGGGATGTAAATGGCTTCTATAGCTTGGCCTCGCCTGACTCCTCTGCACCTCAGCTAGTGTGGGACTTCAGCCTCCAGCAGGTTGGCTATCCTGTGCTATCCGTCTCCACCCCACTACCACTGCACCACGCACCGCACCCCCCACCCCCAAATTGCAATAGTTTTAAAAATAGGTTAAAATACCTTGTCAAACCTAAAAAGTTGTTTAAAAATAAAACCTCCATAATTAAAGCTGAAAGCCTTTTCAGGAAGCTAGTCAGATCTAAGATGGAGGCGCACTTTCCTCCTCCAATTTTTTTAATGCTGCCTGTTGTTATGTACCACATTCTCCTGCAAGAAAGAGAGCTGTGTCAGTGAGTGCCATGCAGTATGCTTGCGTGTTGTGCCTGTCATGGTTGAATAGCTGCCTGGGTGTGCAAGCTAGGAGTTGTGGGTATGAGACTTTCAACTGTGTTGAGTGTGTAAGAGTGAGGTAAAGTATATAAATGTTCTGTAGGAGTCCTGATTTGCATTGTTCTTCCTCTTACCCTGTCTTCACTTTGTAACACAAACATGCATTTCTTGTCATTTTCCTTTGTAGCCAAACAAGTTAACTCAAAGCTAGAAATCATATACATGTATACAGAGTCCTCTTTTTATGTTGTGTGTGTGGTTTGTGTTGTGTATGTGGTTTGTGTGTATGTGTCTATATCTATATGTTTGAGAGTGTGTATTTGTTTACATGTGTACATATATGTGTTTACACATCTTGTTATATATCGGTATACATTTCCTTATATTAAATATATTTTACAGGCCCAAGTAATAATGTATGAAGTTATCAATATTATGGTTTGTTTGACAGCACTGCCAGCTCTTCTTGATCGCCTGCATGCAATGGTATAATCCTCATTTCACTAGTTGAACTCTATCTGTATTTGCTAATTGTCTTAATCGGACACCTCCCTGTTTCTTCTCTTGGCTTGTTCTGGCTGAATTAACAGATTTAAAGAGAAAAGTTTTGTGTTTGTACAGTGCCTAAGCACACCTCACCAAAAAAGTTTCAGGTACAAAGGGTTGCTTTTGGGGTGCAGCAGCCATCAGGCCTACTCAAGGTAAATGGGCATAGTATAAATGCCACACACAGTTCATTCTCAGCTTGCTATATCCTGACTGCATTTGAAAAGATCAGGGTTACAAAATGGTAATGTAGGTGACTGCTTATAATTGAGCTGTGCAACTGCGTTACTGAACAGTGCTTGGAGATGTAATCAAGATCAAGCAAAATTGATATAAAAGAAAACAAGAAAAAAGTAGGATTTTTATAGCACCTTTCATGACTTCAGGATGTCCCAAAGCACTTTACAATTGGTTAAGTGCTTTTGAAGTGTGGTCACTGTTATAATGCAGGAAACAAAGCAACCAGTATATGCATAGCTCAGGTGCTACAAACAGCAATGAGGTAATGAGCAGATTATCTGTTTCACTAAGATAAAGGCAAAATACTGCAGATGCTGGAAATCTAAAACAAAAACAAAAAATGCTGGAAAACCTCAGCAGGCTTGACAGAGTTAACGTTTCAGAGCTCTGAAGAAGTCATATGGACTCAAAATGTTAACTCTTTCTTTCTCTCCACAGATGCTGTCAGACCTGCTGAGTTTTTCCAGCATTTTTTGTTTTTGCATCTGTTTTACTAATGTTGGTTGAGGGATGACTGTTAGCCTGGCCACCGAGTAGTGCCAGAGGATTGTTTAAGTCCACCCAAGAAGGCAGACCGGGCTCAGTTTAATGTCCCATCCGATAGTGCAGCACAGGGAGTGTCAACGTAAATTTGTTGGGGCTCGAACCCACAACCTTCTGACAGTGGAGGCAGGAGTGCTATCCACTTGGGTCACAAATGACACCTGTGGTGTTGCAGCTTTTGCTGAAGGTCATTGTTCCTGATCCAGAATCCACGTCGTCCACATTTGCCCAGGTGTCAAATCAGTCTCACTCTGGATCAGAAGTTTGTAGGTGCAAACTCACTCTTGAGACTTGAGCACAAAATCTTGGCTAACACTTCAGTGCTGCAGGGGCAATAGCATAAATTAATGAATAACTTGCTAAGGCTGTTCATGAGGTTTAGTGTTTTCTAAAGCTGAGCTGGTCTTCAGACAACATGACAGAATAAAACCACTTTTCAATGGCATGTCACACCCTGTTTTCTAGCACACAAGTGCAAATCACACAGACATGTACAAACTCTGATGCAAACTGTCTCCCTACACATAGCAAGGTTAAAGCGAGTCAAAGTACATATGCTGTGAAAATGGAAAAAGGTGGAAATACTCAGGCCAGGCAGTATCTGCAGGGAGAGACACAGAGTTAACGTTTCAGGTTGGTGATCTTTCATCAGGATTCTAAATTAACTACTTCTCTCCCCATCGATCTTTCCTGACCTGCTAAATATTTCCAGCATTTTGTTTCTATTTCAGATTTCAAGCAGCCGCAGTATTTTATTTAATCTGCAGCGTTCTGCTTATTCAAAAGTATGTGCCACATCCCAAATTGCAATAGGGATTCATGTGCAGCCCATCATGCTGGAGGGTACTTCCCGGCCAGCTTTGAATAAATAAGCTGTTGTCACAAACGGATCTTGAAATTTTAAACCACAGAACTCACTTGAACAGAAGATACTAGTCATAGATTGGCACGCAAGTTGGGAGGCACTGGATTCTTGGATGTCAGTGCCTGCCCTCTCCAAACTTCCAGCATTAATCTGCTCTGAAGCATTAGCCAAGATTTTGCACTCAAATCTCTGGAGTGGGGCTTGAACCTACAAACCTCTGATCCAGAGTGAGACTGAGATAAATTTGACACCTGGGCAAATGTGGGCAAAGTGGATTCTGGATCTGAACACTGACCTTCAGGAAAAAACTGCAAATGGACGACCGGTAATCACATCCCTATCCCTTTCCTGTTCCAACTTTTGCTGTGGATTTTCAATAGTTGCACACATTTCCTGTTTCCTGTCGCAGTCCTGATATATTGCCTAATTAAATTCCAGCTGTCCCTTGCTTCACTCCACATCCTACTGGTTAATATTGATTGCCCTACATTGCTCGCTTAGCTGTGTAGGTTGCTGGTGGCTCAATATTTCCAATAGATTTGAAGGAAATCAGTTGGTTCACATTCACGCACAGTTACCCAAGTTAACTTTATACCAGTTTCTCTGCTGAGAATGAGCAAACAACACACTGGGAGAAGTGCCGTCATTTAAGGGAGATGTTAAACTGAGGCCTTGTTTGCCCCCTCAGGTGACACACAAAAATCACTAGCACGATTCGAAGAAGAGCAGGTCAGTTCTCCTCTCACTACTGGCTAATATATACCAAGCTCACTAAAGCAGATTATCTGGTCAGTGCTGTTTGTGGGAGCTTGCTGTGCACAAATCATTGCATCTTCTACATTACAACAGTGAATACACTTCAGAAGTACTTTGTTGGCTGTAAAGTACTTTGGGATGCCCTTAGGACATGAAAAGTGTGAGGTAAATTCAAGTCTTTTTCTGAGGGTGGGGAATGAGCTTCATATTGGACGGTGTTAGGCTCAGCATGTACATAATCTGGTGCCATTAAAGTGAAGAATCTGATGCAGGGTTAAATCCAAGATTCAGATCCACTCAGACCAGTAATGAGAAATCTTTACTCTCTTATTTTGAAAAATCCCATCCCTGTAATTAAGTTTTCAGACTTGTTTTGTCTCTTTGGTAAACAGGATGCAGTAGCTCCACTGATTCTACCCTGTTTTGCTCTTGACTTTGGCTGTGGTAATTTTGGATTGAAAACTGCCACGTTTTACTGATTTACAAAGGCTCCATGTGTTCTGATTTTAGGAAAGCTTAGTTGCCAATCCGCCATCGCCACAGCTGCTGCCTGAGACTTCAGTGAGTACGGCTTCCTTCCAAATCCCCCTGGAAGGTCTCCAGGAACGCAACACATTTATTAAATTCATCCTGTAATTTCAAAACAGCTTTTTTATTTGCTTTTTAACGGTGACTGACTCTGAATTTGTTTCCCAGGAATCACGTGCCTTGGGGAGTGTGGTTTCAACACCAGAGAGCGAGAGAGAGTAAGTGATGTGTACAGCACTGGGCAACTTCACTAAAACATTTCCTCACTCGTGCTTTCAGATAAACACACCAGCACCTGTAAGTGGTGTTTCATTTTCTTAACACAAGGGGGTAGCTTGTGTCACTAACTCCACCCTTGTGTGCGACTGACAGCCTCAAAGCCAGACTGATGAGTCAGACTCATTTCACAACCCAAACAATATCATATACAAAGGAAAACCTTTCCATGGCTCACACTGGGCTGTACTTATTCCTGATAGTGAAACGCTGTCCAGATCACCATAACTCTCCGCGTTTTTTTTAAAAAATTCTCATCTTCCCTCTGGTTCTTTGGCCTAATTACTTCAACCTGTGTCCTCTGCTCACTGATCCACCTGCTAGTGGAAACAGCTTCTCCCAAGTTACTTTATCAAAACCTTTCATAATTCTGAACATACTTATTAAATCTCCTCAACCATTTCTACTCTAAAGAGAACAATCTTAGCTTCTCTAGTCTCTCCAGAAAACTGAAGTCCCTCATCCCTAGTAAAATTTGAATAAATCTTCTCCACACCCTTGACCTCCTTCCTAAAGTGTGGCTTCCAGAATGACATCTTAATTTATTCTGCCATTACTTTTCCCAGCTGTCCGTATTCCTGTTTCCAGTAATGCCCTCTCTCTGCCTTATTAATTCCAACTCCTCACTGCCTTACCAGCTCTTCTGATTCAGGTTCAACCTGACCCATCTGTACAGGTTCGCCCACAACTTATCCCAGTGTCCTTGGAATATGAAACCTTCCCTTCTACACTACATTCTGACCACACTGCCTAATCTGCTTCTCCTTAACTTGCCCAACACTTGGGCCTGGGATTTTCCCCTCCACTTCCCACCCTTCCACTTCCCACCCCTCCTCTCCCCCCCACCCCTCCTCTCCCCCCCCCACCCCTCCTCCCCAATCCCGGCCACCTCACGCTGCAGTCTGAACCTGATTTCTCATACTGCCTATACAATTTCCACTCTATGCATTCCCGTGCAAATGTCAACCACCATTCTTGCCAGTTCTCTTCCTTGCCACCTGTTGTGTTATGCCCCTTGTCCTGGTTTCTGAGGCAGCGCAGCATTTCAACAAGCTGTGAATCCCCTATTATAGAATCCTACAACTGTATGTTTCCATGGGTGGCGTCTCTGTTTTTCCCACGGGTAAACCAACCCTGCTTCCCGGTGCTACACTATTGCACTTGAATCCTCTCCCAAGTCTTGATGCTTGTTTCCCATAAGTAGCAAAATCTGCCTATTGTACTGGTTGCTTCTGTCCCTTCCTAATCCCCCTGAGGGCAGTCACCCTCCATTTGCTTCGCTATTCCTTTCTCTCTGCCAAGTGACCATTTTCTGCAATATATCGCCCAGAAACCTTTCTGCTTCATCCTGACTTTAAGCAGTTTAGACGTCATAAATTAAAACTATTGTAATGCTCACTTATCTGTCTGGTCTTGTGGTTTCAGCCCTGTTCTGTCTCAGCACCAAACTCACATTCCGGACAAATTATCTTCCTTACCCTCTCTGGGCAAAAACACTCTGCCACTGTCTCATTCAGTTAGCCTCTTACCACTCTTGACTGAGAGGCACACAATGCCAGAGGCTTTGGAGCTGTCATCACATATCCTGTCATCCATGTATTTTCTGTCCTATTGACCTTTGCATCCAATGTTCTGGCTGTTGAATTAGCTATCACCTTGAGAGTGTTAACCTAATATGTAGTCTAGGAATGCCCTTCAATGGTCCGTTTGTTTGCTTGATTCGTGAAGCAAATCACATATGACCAGAACCCCAGTCGGAACTGATCCATCAGTGAATTGTTCCCTGTCGCTCAGGGTCTGTATGAGCCAGGAAAGGGGCCTGGATTTCAATCCAAAGTCTCAGAGACAAACATTGAGAGACTTGGGAGAGGTTACAAGAGCAACAGCACAGCACAGCACGAGAAAGGACTGTTGCTTTATCATGGGGAACATATTTGTAAAGAGTCCTTGAACTGACGGCTTTTGTTAATCATGAATTTATATATACAGCTCTTCTAATCAAATGAAAATTGCTTGCATACTAGCACACTTTTATTTCTTTAAACAGACATTTGATTTGCAAGTCAAGCTCGGAGGATGGGACAATTGGTGAGTATAGTTTTGTTCTGAGGATTACTGTTAAATTGTTAGACTCACATCCTCAGTTTTCCCTCTGTCTGTCTATCTATCTATTTGTCTATCTGTTTTTATGCCTGTCTGTCTTTGAGTTCTCTGTCTATCTTTGTCTGTCTGTCTTTATACCTGTGTATCTCTTTGCCTGTCTATCCATCTTTATTCCTCTTTGTCTTTTCCTTTACTCCTCAATTATCTTTATTCCTCTATCTGCCTAGCTGTCTACCTATTTATTGTGTAGCCAACCATCTGTGCATATCAATCTATGTATCTATGTCTAACTTTATCTGTCATTCTCTTCACTAGAGGTTTGCTTATGTATCATCTATTTATCCGCCTGTTTATTTGTTCAAATATTTATCTTATCTACTGACCCATAGTCAAACTATCTGTTCACTTATTTTTGTACCCATACCTATGTATCTGCCTCTTTTTCTACTTCACTTTATCTACTTACCTTTCGATCTCCACCCAACCTCTGTCTGTCTATATTCACCTTTCTAATTGTCTCTGTCTTTGTTTGCCTTTGGTTATGTCTCTCTATTTATGTCTACATCTATCTTGTGTGACTCTCTCTCCATCTGTATCTATTTTTCTTTCTATATTGATTATATATATTTATTTGTCCCACACTAAACCCTATTCTCATATCACCCTGTCATCAGGATCTGCACTTGGTCCCCATTCCAAGCAACTTTTGTTCTCAATACCTTCAACTTTACTCATGACTCGCTTCAGCTATTGTGCTAGTTGACCTCTACAACCTCCTATAAGCTTGGCTCACCTCTCTGCTCTGGTCTTTTTGATCTCCTCCTCTGTCTGCTCCACCATTGTTGGCAGAACCTTCAGACAACATAGCCCTGGGCTGGAGTTCTCCTCCTAGCCCGAGCTGTAGATGTACCTAGTTGATACATCTCACCCCTTCTTGAAAGCCTCTTCACACAACCTCTCTTTGTGTCCCAGCCTCCTCCCCAATCCTGTGAAGTGCCTTGAACATGCAACATAAATGCAAGTTTCACTTCCCAATCTGACCCAGTCAAGAGACCCAACCCTGAATGGAATATGTGCTTTTATATCTGAAGGATTAAAATACAAAGGGAAGCAGGTTTTGCTAGAACTATACAAATATACATTTGGAGTACTGTTCCAGTTCCGGGCACTGGACCTTAGAAAGGATATCACCTTTAAAGGAATGCAGCATTGATTTACCCTTGTTCCGAGAGTTAGATTATGAGGAGAAATTAAATAAACTAAACTTGTATTGCTCGAAATATAGAAGGTTAAGGATGATTTGATCAAGGTTTTTAAGATTTTGAAAGGAATTGATGGGATATGTAGAAATTTTTTCTGCTTGTGGGGTACTCCAGGACAAGGGGGCATAACTTTAAAATCAGAGCCAGATCATTCAGGAGAGATACAAGGAAACACTTCTTCACACAAAGGGTGGTAAAAGTGTAGAATACGCTCCCACAAAAGCAGTAGATGCTAGCTCCATTAATAATTTTAAATCTGAGATTGATAAGTTTTTGTTAGCCAAGGGTATTAAGGCAGATGGATAGAGAGAGGGTACAGATCAGCCAAGATCTCATTGACTGGTGAAACAGGCTGAATGGCCTCCTCCTGTTCCAATGAACGTTTCAGGATTCAACTCAGCCCCAAGTGTTTCTTGGTTCGACCAGCCCGACCCAGTGTTGCAGTCAAATGGGTGGAGGGGATAAATTGAGGGCTAACAAATCAATCTCCTTTAATCAAGGAATGCAGGAAATTGATGGTCCTGACCACAGTATGCTCAAACTTGGAGTGAGAAGTTCATGTTTACTCCAGTTAATGTTCTGATACTCGTGTGGCATATGGAATGGAACCTGCTGCCCTTACTTGATTTGGTCTACCTATGTCTCCAGTTCCACAACAAATGCCTCTGAACTGCCCTAACTAACCACTGTGCTGCCTAGCCAGTGTAAACATAAGACACGGTGCTCCCAAGCCTGGGCCAAGGTAAACATTGGACACTAATCTTGAGCATGGGACCAAGATGAAGATCAGGCACTGATTATGGTCCCAGGGCCAGGGTAAATATCGGACACTGTGCTTGCAGGCCTGGGGCCAGGGTAAACCAACAATGCCACAGGATCCGATCACATTTTGTTAAAATGCATGAAACTATCTGAGAGTGTGGACTTGAACGTTGGGATTAGTTCATGAAAAAATAGGGAAAGGGTTCAACATCATTTGACTATTTTGCATTCTCCTTACAGGAAGTAGTGACTGGAAAAAGAAAAATAAATCCTTTTGGCAGGGATTTCGGAAACTACAGAAGGGAAATGCAGTGCGGGAATTGTGTAAAGGTAAAGCTATTATGGGGCAGCTTTTCACTTCTTCCCGTACTTGTGCCAACTGTGCAGTGGGGTAGGAACTTCAACTTAAAGGTTGTTGTTCAGTTGCCAGCTCTCCGGGATTGTCCTGGGATTTCCAGGAATTAAAGATTAATCTCCTGGATACTGATTCAAGCTTTTCCCAGGAGAAAAATCGCAGGAGGCATTGAAAAAAACTGGTGCAGCAGCTTTTAATTTGCTTTGAATGGTTTTATTTAATCATATATTCGAAATGGGGAAAAAGATTGTTCGACTGAGCGAAGCATTTGGAGGCGGGAGATCATGTAATGAAATGTCCAGGGTCGATAAGGGTTGACAATCCCACCTAAGCTATTGCAGAGACCCACCCTGTATCTAACACAATTGCATCAAACATATTTTATTGTAGATACTTTCTAGGGTTCAGTGCCACTTCCCAGTCCTCTCATTGGGTCTCTCATCTGTGCAAGCTGTGCCTCTAGCTGCCCAATATCCAGGTAAATGGAGTGTGAGACAGGGTGTTGAATTGAGACCACAATCCCACCCCCCCCCACTCCGCCCCCACCCGCCTCATCATAGTCCGGCTAACTGGAATATAACATGTGCAAGATACATGATCATCAGTAGACAAATGAAGATGTCCTCTATCTGCCTGACGATGAATTACAAAGCACCAGACAGATTTACTTAACATTAAACAAATAAACCAACTGGTCTCAAAACAAGGCCTGTGATTATGGCAGTGGCAGTCATTACTATTTTCCCTGAAAACAAGACAAGAAACATCCTTGTCCTGCTCCAGTCTACCCCAATATTTATATCTAATAAATCCTGTGTGATATACTCCACAGAGCCAAATCTAGCCCAGTCTCTACTGGTTTCCAACTAATTAAAAGAACATCGCACTAAGTGCAGTGGTTTATGAAGAAGGCCCACCACCACTTCAAAAATGTAATATCTTTTCTTTCTGGAGCAGACATGATAGGCCGAATGACCACCTTCTGTGCTGGGAGATTCTGTACTGATTTACCTGATTTTTCAGTTACAGAAAGAAGCAAAACCCCTTTTAGTTTAAGCACTTCAAATCTTGAGATTCTGCTGAGCTTTACTGAGCAAGTCATGTTTTAAAACCTTACCTTCAAAGGCTCTTTAATGACAAATGAAATTTTTTCTCTCCCCAAACCCAATTTTCCTTTTTGACCTTTAAAGGAGAAGATGTTGGGTTTGTGGCCAGCGAGATTACCATGAGTGATGAGGACCGCATTGAACTGATGATGATGGTCAAAGATAAGATGATAACAATAGAGGAGGCACTTGCTAAGGTAACTCGGGGACACCTCTTCTACAAGTTAAAGTAACTGCTATACATATTTGGTTTGGTTTACTTGGCTGTTTTCTTGTCACAGCTACTGAGTCAGAAGGTTGGTGGGTTCAAGCCCCAGTTCAGAGACTTTCCTCAGGCTTGATTCGTTTATTGTGTCTTGTTTTATTACAGCTATTTTTACATTTCGTCGTGCATTAGTGAAATCAGCAAAAGATTTGGGTGTAAGTAGATAACAGCAGAATTAGAGCAATTTTGGGCAGAAATTCTGGTCTGTATTTCCGTAGGCAATTCCAGGCCCAAATATTTATAACTTAACCACCAACGATCATTCACTTCCACAAGAGCAGACTCTGAAGCACTCATGAGGCAATTCTTCCAGGCGTTGCGAATTCTAACTTTGCAGGGCTAATGCTGCTGTTCTCTGCTACTATTACGGATGTCATTTAAATCTCTACTAATAAGAAAAATTGCATTTATAGGGCACCTTTCAAACCCCCAGAATGTCTCAAAGTGCTTTGCAATCAATGGAGTACATGGTAAGTGTCTTACTCTTGTGTTGTAGGAAAGGCAGTAACAAATTTGCACATAGCGAAGTCCCAGAAACAGCCCCACTGGCTGGCTGTGCAGGAATCCCTTAGTGATTCAGCCTGGATTATGTGCTCAAGGCTCTCAAGTGGAACTTGAAGCCACAACCTTCTGACTAATACCACAGAGCCAAGGCTAATTTTAATCGTTATTGGAAAAGTCAGAGAGTCGGCCTTATTTGTTTATTCTTTTCCTCCTGAGTTTCATTTCTTACAAAAAAAAGTTGATTATGATTTATTCGTCAGCTCAAAGAATATGAATGTCACAGCAGGCTGTCGCTGAGCATGGATTCAACTCAATCGGCAGGTGGAGCCCATGAACCGTGGGATGGGTCCTCCGATGGTGGTGTGAGTAACGTCTGCTTAATACTGGTAAACTCTCAGACCCCGAAAATCTTTGGGTGGCCTTGACCCCAGCAGCTACCCCCGTACTGTGCCTGCTGGTGAAATAAAAAAGGACAAAAGACTTGCCTTTATATAGCACTTTTCATGACCTCAGGGTGACCCAGAGCATTTTACAGCCAACTAAGTACGTTTGAAGTATAATCACTGTTGGAATCTAGGAAACATGGCAGATGTGGAAATATGTGCACAGCAAGGTCCACAGCACAGAAACAGCCCATCCACCACAACATTTCCATCTGGCGTTCATGCTCCTCACACCCCTTCTGCATCCTTCTATTCCTTTCTCCCTCATGTGCTTAGCTAGCTTCTCTTGAAATGCATCTATGATGTTTTCTTCATTAAATCCTTCTCACCAGTCTCTGGATAAACAAGTTTCTCCTGAATTCCCTATTGGGTTTATCAGTGGTTATCTTAGATTTATGTCCTCTAATTTTGGATATCCCCAAAAGTGGAAACAGTTTCCCTACACCTATTGTACCTGTCTAGAAATGAACCCCAGCATTGGTTTCCTTTCTTTATTAACCTGCATTGCTATTTTTAGTGATTTGTGTACCCCTAGAATGCTTTGCTTCTCTATTTCGTTATGACTCAACCCTTAAGTATGTAGCCTTGTTATTCTTCCTGCCACACTGTACAGCCTCACACTTATCTATATTAAAATTCGTTTCCTAATTACACGCCCATTCTGCAAATTTATTAATGCTTTCCTGTATTTTGTCACGTTCTTCCTTTGTATATCTATACCGTCAAAACTGGTATCATCTACAAGTTTTGAAATTGTACTTCGAACTCCTGAATCCAGATCATAAATGAACAATAATGATCACAGCACCGATCCCTGTAGAACACCACTTCCCACCTTTTGTTAGCCTAAGTAGCGACCTTTAATCCCTACTGTTTTCCGTGCTGTAGCCAACTTAGTATCCATTCTGCCATTCGTCCCCAACTCCACATATTCTGCCCTTCATTGTGAGTCTACCATACGATGCTTTTAGAAGGCTTTTTGAAAATCCAACTTTGTTATATAACTGCATTACTCTTGCCTACTCTTTCTGTTACTTCTTCAGAGAACTCAATAAGATTGGTTAAGCATATCCTTTTTGAAATCTGTGCTAACTACACTTGGTTGAATATTCAGTTCCAGATGCTTTTCTGTTATATCTTTGAGGATTCTGTTATAGTTGCCACACCTGTGTTAAACGGATTAGTCAATGGTTCTCCAATCACGTTCTGCTATATTTTTAAGTGTAGGAATAACATTTGCTGCCTACCAGTCTTCTGGCACTATTCCCTTTTCTAATGAACTTACATATATTATATATGTGTGTGTGTGTGTGTATTTATGTGATCATGCCCCTGCTATCCTTTCCCCAGCTGCTTTTAATGTGTGTATTTCAATCTATCTAAACCAGTTGTTTTATCTTCTCTAGGCCTGATTAGCTTATCAATTACCTCCTGCCTTTCTATCTTAGATGCCAATATAGCTTTTATTTTATGTCCTCTTCTTATGTCGAGTCCTGCTTGATAGTCTGTCTGGTAAACACAAAGGCTAATTAACATTCAATAATCCTGCCATTTTGCTGTCATTACCTGTGAGTTTGCCTTATGAATCCCGTGGTTTTTTTTATTGATTCAAGGATGTAGGCATCACTGATAAGACCAGCATTTATAGCCCATTCCTCTTTGCCTTTGAGAAGGTGGTCGATGAGTCACCTTGTTGAACTTCTACAGACGTGCTGCTACGAAGGAAGTTGAAAGATTTTGCCCCATCCTATCCTTTTTTCTGTTATTTATGTCTGTAGAATACTTTACTATTTCATTTTATATTCCTTGATAATTTACTTTCATAGCACCTCTTTGCTTTCTTCATTTTTTTGACTTCTTTCCTAACCTCTTTGTATCACCTTTTGTCATCCTTTCTTTTATTCACTGTGAACTTACTGTACGCCTTTTTCTTGAGCTGCAGTTTTGTCCTTATTCATCCATGGTGTTCCATTATTGGCTGGTTTATTTTGTAGTGCAACATTTGTGTCCTATATGAACTCTATTTTATACTGCTGTACCAAATCTTTGTCAAAACTATTTCAGTTTACTTTTCCCAATTCCATTCTCACTCCTCAAAATTAGCTATTTGCTAATTTGTTTCTTCTGATTTTTGACTTTCTTGTGCCATTCTCCATCATTACTTTAAACTTCATTATGCTATGATTGCTATTACCTAGATGCTCCCCTATTCTTACTTCTCTTGTCTACTTTTGTGTACTTCCCATTAGTAGATTTCATATTGATTCTGCTCTTATGTTTCTTGCATGCTGCATAATAAAGGAGACCTGGGGCAGAATTTTTAGCTTGGTGTGCAGGCGCGCCCCCGACCCGATAGGATGCAAAATTGCACAAGATGACGTCAGCCGTGCGTCTCGATGTCATCCCGCGCTCATGCGATATTTCAGTTGGCCGGCGCGTGCAAAATTCAGAAGCGCGCCTGCTGACAATTAAGAGGCCAATTAAGGTAATTAAAGGTGCAATTGTCTCCGATTTTTTTGTGGTCCGTTCAACCTTACGGTTGGCAGACGGGCAAATCGGCCAAGCAGACTTTGCATTTCTCATGAAACCTCATCCAAGGGCGGAATGAGGTTTCCATTATTAAATGAAAGAAAAATGAAAATATATGGGCAGCATTTTTATCAGGTATATGTTCAGGTGAGTGAGTGCGATGTTTGCACATATTTTTCCTAATTTTAAAAACTTCACTTAATGTCTTTCTGGTCTTCAGCCTCTCTGAGGCAGCTCTCTGCCTTCAGGGAGCTTTCTGTCAGCGTTTGCCCCCACCCTGGCAGCACTGAGCGTTTCAGCACGCGTTTCATGCTGGCTGGCCATTAATTGGCCAGCCAGCGTGAAATCGCAGCCAGAGGCCAATCGTGGTCGGCAGTCCGTTGCCCGGCCGATCCCCGGCCTACTGATTGCGCCCGCCCGCCAACCTAAAGATTTTACCCTGAACATGCAGTAAAAACACCTTCAGTACTGGGCACTTGGAATGTAAGCCTGTATTTTGTGTTTAAGTCCCTGGAGTGGACCTTGAACTCATGACTCAGAGGTGAAAATGGGTCTCCCCCACCTACCCCGTCCTTCCCCCTCTCCTTCCCCTTTCCTTCCCTCCTCTGGTTCCTCCCCCACTTCTTTGTCTTTCCTTCCCCTCACCCTTCCTCCTCCCACTCACTGTCTGCTACCCCCTACCAACAATTGACCTACACACCCCACCCCTGTCATATTGGGAGCTATGTCTGTCCACTATGAGCTTCCCTCTAATCTGCAAGTATTTGGTTTTTGTAAGTCTTTTTTTTCTGTTTGCTTCCTCTTGGGACACCTGTAATCACCAATTTGGAGTGCAAAATGGCTGCCATCATCCATTTGGGAATGAATATATACTCATCACAGTACAATTTTTAAATTTATTCCCACTGATTTCAGTTTTGCTTGGGCTCCTTGATGCCACACGTGATCAAATGCTGCCTTGATGTCAAGGGCAATCACCCTCACCTCACCTCTGGAGATCAGTTCTTATGTCTATGTTTGAACCAAGGCTGTAATGTGGTCAGGAGATGAGTGGCTCTGGCATTCTCTGAATCAGGTAGAGCTCGTCAAGCTTACTGTATTTAATGTAAATTCCACTTCTCACCTGTTCAGATATGGGAGCAGCTAGATGATGATATTCAGGATGTGAAGAATGACGATGTCCAAGAGGTGAAGTTTAAGAGGCTCCACAAATTGGTTTCTTCAAAACGCAGATCGAAAAAGAAACTGATTAAAGTGGATGAAATGAAGACTGCCTCTACTGGAGGTAAGCTGGAGGACCTGCCAAGCAGTCTTGACGTGGTGTGAACGAATAATCCAATTGAGAATCAGTACAGTGTGAATGATTAGTTCAGTTAAGAACCTAAATTGTATACTGAGATCAGAAGTGGACCCAGCACTCACCCAGGGGGTGCACACTTGTAAGCCTTCCCCAATCCAAGCAACACCTTTTTACCAACTCAAAAACAAAACACTGTGGATGCTGAAAATCTGAAATAAAAACAGAAAATGCTGGTAATAGAAGATCAGGCAGCATCTCTGGAGAGAGAAAAACAGAATTAGCATTTCAGGTCAATGAGCTTTCATCCAAACCTTTTTACCCCTAGCTTTGTGTCCTGGCCATCAGCCAACCTTCTGTCAATGCTGCTATATGTCCTCTTAGCTATATGCGCCTCTTCTGCAACACTTCATCAAGAACCCTTGTAAATCTAAGAACATTACTTCTCATAGCATTCCTTTGACAATTCAATTGGCCACTTCCTAAAAAGAAAAACTCTATTAAACCTGTCAAACACAAATTGCCTTTGACAATCCATGGTGGCTGTCTTTTGATTAATCAGTTCACTTCTACATTCTCACTAACTTAATGTCCAATTATAGATTCCATGGATTGCCCTCAACTGACACTGCACTAGCTGGTCTATCATTGGTCAATTTATCCTTTACAGTTGCTACATTGGCTAACTTTCCAGTCCTAAAACATAATGTAGGATTGAAAAATTGTGACCAGTGTCTCTGATATCTCCTCTCTGACTTTATCCGGGCCCACTGACTGATCCACCTATAGTTCTGCTCATCTTTTTCAGACCAAATCTCCTTTTTCCAATTAACAATTATTTTGGATGCTCTTTGGCACAAATATATTCTCATTTCCACCATTGTTTGAGGAAAATAAAAGCAAAAATGGCAAATTGTATATCACATTTAGAATATGGCCTGTGAGAGAGTAAAAAAATGGGTAGTAACCCTGAGTTTGATGTCCAAACTCTGCCTTCCCCTCAATACTCTTAAGCGCCAAGGTTTCAATATTAGCCTCTTAAAAGTAGCTTAAGCTGCTTGAAATTGCTGCTTCACCTTCCATTGGGTTAGTTCTCATCTGTAATCTGTAATTTGCTACTGCAACCGGAGATATTAGGGTAATTCACCAGTTGTATGTTCATGGTGGGAGCAAGTTCAAAGGGAATGCAATTTGGGCATAAGGCTACAGTACTGACTCGCCAACTCATTCCCTCTGAATGTGGCTTCCCACTTGAAATCAATTCTATTACCCTATAGGTGTTGGAATTAGTTTGAGAATATACAGTGACATCTCAGTCCTCCATGTGTGTGTGAGTAATTGGACGTGCATGATGTAGTGAGGTTTAGTTGGAAGCCTGCTTTGGACCTTTACAGGTGTTAGTATTACAATAGCTCCAGTTCTTAATTTTAAGAAAAGAGACTTGCATTTATCTGACACCTTTCATGAGCTCAAGATGTCCCAAAGTATTTCACAGCCAACATAAAGTATTTTAGAATACTTCAGTGATGTAAAGTAAGAAGAAGCAGTTTGCGCTTAACAATGTGTCGTAAACAGCAATGAGATAGGTTACCAGATGCTCTGTTTTAGTGATGTTGGTTGAAGGATAAATATTGGCCAGAGCAATGGAGAGGACTCCCCCGCTCTTTGAAATTGTGCTGTGTTCAGCTGGGAGGGCTGACAGGTCCTCATTTTGATGCCTTATCCAAAAGATGACACCTATAACAGCACAGCATCTCTGGCGTACTGCACCAAGGTGTCAGCCTAAATTATGTGCTCAAGTCTCAGGGGTGTAACTTGAACCCACAATCTTCTGCCTTAGAGGTGTGAGCGCCACCACTGAGTCATGAATAACACTTGGAGTTAGAATGTGTGGTCTGCTGCTGTATGGGACTGTTTGTAAAGCTGGAAGAAGACTTGTAGGTTAAAAACAAAAAACTGCGGATGTTGGAAATCCAAAACAAAAACAGAAATACCTGGAAAAACTCAGGAGGTCTGGCAGCATCAGCGGAGAAGGACAAAGTTGACGTTTCGACTCTTCGTGACCCTTCAACAGAACTAAGTAGAAATAGGAAAGGGGTGAAATATAAGCTGGTTTAAGGGGTTAAACCAGCTTATATTTCACCCCTTTCTTATTTCTACTCAAGACTTGTCATGTTGTTGGTGCTTTGAATGTGGCCACGGATAGTGTAACAGTTGGAAGGGAGCATTTGTGACATGCACACTTGACCACCCAATTGATGTAGGAAACTCCTTGGGTAGCCTAAAGTTGGAAAATTTCTAATGTTGCCAACCTTTCATATCTGCACCACATTCTTTGTTGTCCACAACATTTCCCCTTTCTGCTATCGCCTCATCATTATTATTTAGTATATGTAAACTTGGCATATCATTCTCGCTACTTTAAAGCACTATCATTACCAGCATGCAAAGCGGGTGAAGTCGATAATGTGTACTCAAAAATATCGGTATTATGGCATTAATTTAAACAAACAGATGGTCCAATGTAACATGGTTCTCATTGTCCTCATCAGAGGACCTCCTCCCGCCTGTATGCTCTGCTTTAGAGAGAGTCTTTTGCAGCACCAAACAAGGCAACCTCACTTCCTGAATAAGGAGCCGACCCCAGTGCCAGAGGTTTACAGAGCTCTGCTCAAAGCTTCTCCTTCAGACAGCTATTTTACTTCTGGAAGCTGACTTATAAGTGTTTCACTGGCAGGAAGAGGGAAGATCTGAAGGAGCCTGGGACTTAAGTGAATCATAATAAAAACGAAAAATGCTGCAAATGCTTAGCAGGTCTAGTGGCATCTGTGGAGATAGGGACAGAGTTAACGTTTCAGGCTGATGACTTTTCATCAGAACTTAGGTGAGTCATGTTCATTATCTTACAGGGACAATGAACTTGGAAATACAAAAACCCATTGCACAGCATTCCAGTTCTTAAAAAAAAAAGTAACACGGGTTCCCACCCCGACAAGTTCAAACAACTACCAGAGGGCAACGCAAGAAGAAATTTGTTTAACAGGATAACTTGCCTCAACTGTTCTCTCTGAATTATTAGCAAGTTTTGTTGGTATAAAGGTCAAATATATAAGGGTGCATGCGTATTATCTGTCAGTGCACTGATTTCAACAAGCTATTTCATAAAATCTCTGACTCAACTTGTGTGTCCCTGTATAATACTGTGTTGAATGTTGGAAGAGTTGGTTCGGAACAAGTGATCAGTTTAATTTTTTCCTTTCCTCCTGCCCCTCTACCTTAGAAAACACTTGCGATGGAACATGCAATGAACTGTTGGACTCTTTACACGATGAAAGATCAGTGAATTACTTGGGGTCGAGGGCCCTCAAAAAGCAGCTATACTTGAACAAGGCGTCACAGAAGAGGTCTGAGGAAGATCCTGCGCCTCAGATGGCCGTTTGCAGATCCCCATCTTCCAACAGTCTGGAAGGACGGCTAGGAAAGAAGTTTGTGAAGCCTTTTCACACGGCTGCCGAGCACAATATCGCACAGGTTCCAAAGAAATCTGGAAGAACGTCCTCTGACTCAGAATGCAGTGAAGACAAGTCACACAAGATATCCCGCTCCCTGACCGACAGTGAGGTGGGCAAGGGCCTCACTGTTCAGAATCATGGAGTAAGTGGTCATTCTTTGGCAATTGAGGGATGTCATTGGTTAGTCATAAAATCATACGCGCTCACAGCATAGGAGGAGGCCATTCAACCCATTGTATTTGTGACAGCTCTTTTAAAGAGCTGCAAAAGCAAAGTACTGTGGATGCTGGAAATCTGAAATAAAAACAGAAGATGCTGGAAATGCTCAGCAGATCTTGCGGCATCTGTGGAGAGAGAAGCAGAGTTAGCATCTCAGGACAACGATCTTTCATCAGAACGGAGGAGAAACTTCTTCACCCAGAGAGTGGTTAGAATGTGGAACCTGCTACCACCTGTAGTAGTTAAGGTGAATAACATAGATGCATTCTTGGAGAAGCTAGCCAAGCACATGAGGGAGAAAGGAATAGAAAGGTATGTTGATAGGAGGCTTGTGTGGAGCATAAACATTGGCATAGACCAGTTTGGCTGAATGGGCTGTTTCAATGCTGTGAATTTGAAGTAACTCAATGTAAGGGTAAGTAAAACCCATGAGGTGATTTAGATACCAGGTATTCCATAAGACCATAAGATGAAGGAGCAGAAATAGGCCATTCAGCCCATCGAGTCTGCTTCACCATTCAATGAGATCATGGCTGATCTGATAATCCTCAACTCCAATTTCCTGCCTTTTCCCCATAACCTTTGATTCCCTTACTGATTAAAAATCTGTCTATCTCAGCCTTGAATATACTTAACGACCCAGCCTCCATAGCCCTCTGCGATAAAGAATTCCACAGATTGACTACCCTCTAAGAGAAGATATTCCTCCTCATCTCTGTTTTAAGTGGACACCCCCTTACTCTGAAATTATGCCCTCTGGTCCTAGACTCTGCTACAAGGGGAAACAACCTCTCAGCATCTATCCAGTCAAGCCCCCTAAGAACCTTATATGTTTCAATAAGGTCGCCTCTCATTCTTCTAAACTCCAATGAGTACAGGCCCAACCAACTCAACCTCCCCTCATAAGAAAATCCCTCCATCCTTGGGTTCAACCTAGTGAACCTTCCCTGGACTGCCTCCAATGCCAGCATATCTTTCCTTAGATAAGGGGACCAAAACTGTTCACAGTATTCTAGGTGTGGTCTAACTAGTGCCTTGTATAGTTTTAGCATTGTACGGTTTTAGTATTCAACAATATGCATAAATAGACACAGCGAATGAAATTAAATGCAGACAAGTGAGCCCTGAATTTCCTCTACATTTGTGCCCTGATACTCTACTGAAAAACTTAATCAATTGGCGGGGCGGGGGGGGGTTGCTTAGGGAATCATCTCTTGGCAGTTTCAGAGAATTAGGTACGTTATTGTACACACTGTGAATTTCTGATCTCATTTCTCTTGAAGGGGCTCCTTTAGCTGTAAGTTGCCAATTCGGACACAGCAAGATCCCACAGATAACCGTAGAATTGCCGAGAGGTGGTTCCTGTTCCAGTTTGTTCCATCGCTGCTCTTTGTGGGATCTTGCTGTGCCCAAATTTTGACCACTTTATTTCTCTACATTACAACACTGATGACATTTCACCCCCAGTTTCCTGAGGAGGTGATGGTGGATCACCTTCATAAAACGCTGGTAGCAGCAGTTTGATGCAACTGAGGAGCTTGCGAGGCTGCTTCAGAGGACGGTTAAGAATCCAGCATATTGGTTTGGGACTGGAATCACTTATAGACTGCTTTCATTCTCCAAAGGACATTAGTGAAGCAGTTGGATTTTTATGATAACCTGACACTCACTTTTACTGATGCTAGCTCTTTATTTCCAGACCTTTTATACTGAATTCAAATCTTGAAACTGCCATGGCAGGATTTGAACTCTCATTCTCTGGACTATTAATCCAGGCTTCTGGATTACTAGTCCAGCAATATAACTACTACATTACTGTACTCCATATCAATATAATTAAGAAACATCATTATAAAATAAAGCTGTCACAACGAATGTGTAAGTTGGTTGGCTCTAAGATGTGGAAACTGGCAATAAGAATTCAGCCCAATTTGGTAGCCACTGTTCCACCCATTTCTCTGGAAATGTGTATTCTAATCCAAACAGATTGCCTCGGTTTCATGGGAGAGATGCGAGATGTCCACTGGGTCCCATGAATGAAGTGACAATGTTCTATTCTATCCCACTAGTGCATTGGTAAAGAAGGAGTCAGCAATGAGAAAGCGGGCACAGCGAAATCCCCCACAAATTCACGGAAATCACTGAGCAGGAAGGTCAAGTCAGTAAAAGAGACGGTGAGGAGGAAGATTACAAAGACATACAGTGGTACTGCTCCCCACCAGGTAAGTAAATCCCCTCCACCTCTCCACCCATCTTTAAGACCATCCTCAAAATCCACCTCTTTGACCAAGCTTTTTAGTCACTCCACCGAATCATCTCTCCTTCCTCATCTCAGCAACAGTTTTTCCTCATGTCTTCACATGAAGTGTCTGAGGACGTTTTTTTCTATGTTATAGGAACATAGGCCAGAACATTGCTGTCGGCATGCAGGGGTAGGGGCGGGGTGAGGGCGGGCCCGACACACCGACGTGCAAAATGACGCCTGATAATGTCGGTCGTGCATCCCAACGTCATCACGCGTCATTTAGATATTTAGTATAGCTGGCGCGCATCGGAGGCAATTGTGTGCCTGCCGAACTGTCAAAGGCCTATTAAGTGCATTAATTAACCAATTTAGGTAACTGACTGGGCTGCCCATCCGACCTTAAGGTTTGGTGGGCAGGCAAAGAGCCCAAGCGGCCTTCGCGTTTTTCAGGAAACTTCATCCACGGGCGGGAAGAGGTTTCCTGAAGGTTTAATAAAATCAATAAATAAATTTTGCTAAATTGACAAAACATGTCCCAGTTCATAAATAATTTTTCTCTTTCTTTATTAAAAAATTTCAATATGTACTTAATCTCCCTGAGGCAGCTTCATGAAAGAACGCAGACTCCGACTCTCCCTCCTCCCCCCCTGCCTGCGCAGGTAGCACTCAGCGCTACAGAATGCGTTTTACACTGGGCGGGCCTTAATTGGCCTGCCTGTGTAAAATGGTGGCGTGCAGCTGATCACAGACGGCGATTGACTCCACGCCCGCTCCCGTCTGACCTGCCCAACTTAAGTAAGTTTCTAGCTATAGAAACAGAGTGAACTGTTCAGCCCCTTGAGCCTGGTCTGCCATCTAATGGCTGGTCTGTGATCTAATCCCATGTACTTGCCTTTGTCCCATATCCCTTAATATCTTTTGGTAAGCAAAAATTCAGCAATCTGAGATTTAAAATTAAGAATTGATTTAGCATCAACAGCCCTTTGAAGAAGCCAGTTCCAGATTTCTATCATCCTTTGCATGTTGAACCGTTTCAGAACTTCTCTCTTGAAAGGTCTTAGATCAGAATTTTAGGCTATGTTCCCTACTCCTGGAGTCCCAAACTGGTGGATATATTTTTTCTCTACCTATCCTATTAATGCCCCCTAATATCATGAAAACTTTGATTAATTCACTGCTAAATCTTCTAAATATCCAGAGAATACAATCTTTGTTTGTATAACTGCTCCTCATAACTTTACCCATCAAGCTCAGGTATTATTCTGGTAAATCTACATTGCATTCCCTCTAAAGCCAGTATAGCCTTTCTAAGGTGTGGTTCCTAGAATTAAACACAGGACTCAAGGTATGGTCTATCAAGGCTCTCTATTTCTGTTGCATGACTTCTAGCCCCTTTGATATAAAGGTGAGTATCCCATTAGCTTTTTTTAGTTATTTTCTGTACCTATCCATGGCTTTTTAATGATCAATATACCTGGACCCTTAAGTCTCTTTGAACCTCCACTGTTTCTAACTTTTCATCACTTAGAAAGTGATTTATTCTTTTTTAGCCCAGACTGGATGACTTCATATTGAAATCCATTTGCCACCGTGTTGTCCATTCATTTTATCTATTAATATCGTTTTGTAATTTTATGCTTCCATCTAGACTGCTTATAATGCCCTCTATCATTGTGTCATCAGTAAACAGATGTGTGGTTCTCTAGCCTGCCATCCAAGTAGTTATTTAATATAGTGAATAGTTGAGGCCATAATACAGATCCTTGCAGTTCACACTGGGCACATCCTGCCAATTGTAGTACCTGCCCATTATCACCTACCACTCAGCCATTTCCCTAACCAAGCCAACAATTTGTCCTGTAAAGGCACTATAGAAATGCAGATGATGAGTTTTGATCTGTTGGTTCGCACATGGTTAATGCTTGCACCTGTACAGCACAAAGAGAGATTCAGTACCACCCCATTACGCATGGCCAGCAATAGTATCAGTAAGAAAATGTGTTATTGCTTTAATCTGGCACCCTTGCAAAGCTTGTGGGTTGGATAAATCAGGGGATTAGAGCAGCATCGACCCTTCAAAGAGATTGAGAAATAATTAAATTGGCCTGCACTTTGTCCTTCATTGGACCCCATGTTTCCTGCTCCAGAGTTGGTGGGAGTTCTGTTTTATTACATATGATGAATAGCAATAAAACAAAAGTTTTCTGTTCGTTACCCTAGATGTCAGGGCCAGTGAAGATCACAAGGTCATTGGTGAGAGTAATCTGAATACAAAAGTGAAGCTATCTAGGATCGGAATGGGCGGAAGAAAATTAAAAAATGGAAGAAACTCCATATGCTAAATTGATTTGTTCCCTTTCTCCCCAGTTGCCATCCAATGGAGTGATGTCCACTGCTCAGATTCCAGATCCAACTGATAAGTCTATCCAACAGGACAGACCCAAGCTGACTGGCGGTGGTTCAGTGGAGAGTCTGCGGAGCTCCTTGAGTGGGCAGAGTTCAATGAGTAAGAGTCCTTTCATCACTCAGTTTAAGTGGTCAAACCTCCAGGATTATCCTGGAGTGTCCAGGAATTGATGGTTAAGCTCCACAATACTACTGCAAACAACCAGAGAGAAAATTCAAAGTTGCATTAAACATCCTTTGGTCCATTTGCTTTGAACATTTGTATTTATTGGTTTTAAAAACATTCCAGATGGAGATAGAAAAGGTGTTTGACTAACTGCCAATATTAATCTAATTGGATAAGAAAGAGTCAGTTTGCTTTCCAGTCAGCTGTGGAAAGGCACCATGTCATGAGGATGGATCATTGCGGGAGTGTGGGGATAAGATGGTTCAAGGCGGGAGATAATTAATGAAATCTCCAGGAAACCCAACCAAAGTTGACGACCCTACTTTCAGCAGGGGGGGGGATGTACCTCCACTTCCGAACTCGCCCACAGACTTTCCAGCCCAGAGGCTCCCAGTGCAAGCCCTTTTACCAAGATTCTTCACCTCAAACAAAAGAGACAGAAAACCAAGAAAGTCCCTCTTTCACACTGTTACACTGGATCTACACCCACTATTGTTACTACAGGTCTGTTGACAAGCCACAGGAGGACCCCAGGGAACCATCGTAACAGCAATCTGCCCCATTCTCCTCTTCACATTACCTGGGCAACAACGATTCGCTGAGAAGAAATACTTTCCTTTAGAGATTTTTATCTCTCCTTAACCAGGCAAAAAGTAGAAGGAGTCATGTCACTAGCTCAAGCTCAGAAGGATGAATTGGAGGTTACCATTTGTGAAACCCCATGTCTCCTACAAATGCTAGCCAGAAGTTACATTTCCCAATGATCCTTGCGATGAACTAAGACAAAGGGAAAATTCAGGCCACAGGGCAGATGGAGAATCAGGCCTCACATTTGAAGATGTAGAATTTAACAGCTAAGAGTATCTTCTTTACCTCTCTCTGTTTCAGGCGGTCAGACAGTGAGTACCACAGATTCATCAGCTAGTAACAGAGAAAGTGTAAAATCGGAAGATGGTGAGGATGAGGAATCTGCCTACCAGGGGCCTTTTTGTGGCCGTGCTCGGGTCCACACTGATTTTGTTCCAAGTCCGTACGATACAGATTCGCTGAAACTTAAGGTACTTCTGAATTTATTTGCACTTTTTTTTGTTTTGTATTTCTAGAAGGGATCCAGAGGTTTACTTGCCCTACACACCCCGCCCCTCCCAAACCACACCCACCCTCCCAAAACAATTTAGAATTTGCAGTCCTTAGTCAAGTATATCTGGTGCCCAGCTGGCTGTGCTAACTGTCACCAGGTTAGGATAGTCTGTCACCGGAATGGCATCCCCATCACATCAGCGTCCCCGGAGCCAGGTTCAGGCCATACATCTCCAGATCCCATTGAGCTCAGCCAGGTTTCACTCCTTTGTCTAAACCATCCACTACTCCAGGATCACCCTGGACAGCTCACCGTGTCCATCAGACCCATCGCCCATTCCCACTAAACAGCGGGCAAACCACCTTCCTCCCCACCCCCCCACCCACCCTTGACCACCAATGCTAGGTTTCTGTGAAAATGGTTCCCTCTTCGGAAGGGTTGCCTTCTCCTTTTCAGCACTGCTGACCCCGTTCATAAACAAAAACCCAGCCGTGACTCCTTTGCCTCGCTTACTGCTACTCCCTTTTAGGGTGCGTCCCGGTCTCCCCATCATAAGAGTGATAATATTGCTACATAGTCAGCTTACTTCGGACTAATTTGTGACATACCGGGCCTTTCTCTCTGACCTCAAAACCAAGTGAACCATTACATTCAAGGGCACTCAGGAGAAACGCCTTTATCCCAGAGAGTGGTTAGAATGTGGAACTTGGCTGCCACATGAAACAGTTGGGGTGACAGCACTGATGCTAGATATGTTCATGAGGAATATAGAAATATAAGGTAATAATTGTAGGATTAAATGAAGAGGGATAGGAGGAGATTCATGTGAAACATAAACACCAGCATTGACCCGTTGGGCTGAATAGCCTGTTTCTTTGCTGTAAATTCTATGTAAAACCACAAACCAGCACTTCTGTGAACATGTTAACTAATAAAAAATAATGCAGAGAAAATTCAGTCGATTATATTCAATACCATTCAACCAAGCACTAACTGATTCCCTCTGCCAAACCTGGTCAACTTTACCAAAGAACAGTGATAACCCAGTGAAAAAAAATTATAGAATCTTGCAACTTTACAGCACAGAGGAATGCCAATCAGCCCATCGCACCTGTACTGGCTCCCTGAAAAGAGCTTTCCCAATTAACTCCATTCTCTTGGCCTTCCCCCTTTTCCCCTTTTCCTTGTACGTTTTTTTTTGTCAAAGATATTTTTTCAAAGTTATTATGGATTCTGTTTCTATGTGGTAGATTCCTAACTCACCCACTTCAGAAATAGTTTCTCTCTTTTTACATCATCAAAACTGCTTCATAGGTTTGAACTCTATCAGATCTTCTGTGTTCCAATGAAAAAAAACCCAATGTCTCTGGATTCTCCTTATAACTAAAGCCTCTCATCCCTGGCATTACCTTAATGAGTCTCTTCTGTTGCCTCCCCTTGGCCTTGACATACTACAAAGTGTCCAAAACTCTATTCCAAATACAGCCTAACCAATGATTTCAGCAGATTATGTATTAACTCGTTATTTTTTACTCTGTCCCCCTATTAATAAAACCCAAGATGGCTGATTTTTTTTCCAATCTATTAAAGTCCTCCCATTCTGAAACATTTGTGTGTATGAACCCTTAAATCTGTCCATTCCTTTTAAAAGTTTTACCATTTAGTGTTGCATCCTCTCCCATTCTTCAACCTAAAATATATCACTTCACGCTGCACAGCATTAAATTTCACCTGATGCCATTCTGTCCAATCTCTGAACTGATGTTCTCCTGAAGTCATTTGCAATCATCATCCCTTTCAACCATACTCCCTATTTTTTAATGTTGCATGCAAAATTTAGCAATATTCCCTCCTGTACCCAAGTCCATCATTGCCTCTATTATAGAGACAATCAGTGGGCTCAACAGTGACTCTTGGAGGTGAAGCAATGAAAACTAACTGAAGATCAGTTAACCGACCCATGTCTGGTCATTACAGACCCAGTGTCCCAAAAAATGGCTTTACTTTTGAGGCCTTCCATGTTTGCAACCATCTCCTAGTGGACAGGGACTGGGCCCAGCACAGACCACATGCCCCATTTCTTTTGGATATCCTTGAAGATGGACCATGCCGATGATAAAGGAGGAAAGTGAGGCAGGATGTGTTGGAATGCTTCATTTACATGGCAGCCCTTAGCCTTCACTTACTACAGGTGCAAAACTCTCTTGGGGCGGTGCCAGAATTCCCAAGGCAATAAAGGGATGGAGACCCATATCATGATATTAAGTATATCTTTTGTATAAATTTTAGGAAAATCAGCCCCATTAAAATTTATTTTAACTTTGGAAAGTGAATCAAATAGAGGGAGATTGAGACACACATTGGAACAAATGCTAATATAACGCCCTTATTCAAAAAGGTGGGGGGGGGAGAGGCAGAAAGTAGGGAACTATAGACCAGTTAGTTTAACGTCTGTTGTTGGGAAATTGTTGGAATCGATTATTAAAGAAGTAGTAATGGGGCATTTGGAAAGTCAAAATGCAATCCATCAGAGTCAGCATGGTTTTATGAAGAGTAAATCGTGTTTGACTAATTTGCTAGAGTTCTTTGAAGATGTGACAAGCAAAGTGGATAATGGGGATCCTGTAGGTGTAGTATATCTGGACTTCCAGAAGGCCTTTGATAAGGTGCCACAGAAAAGATTAACACACAAGATAAGATCACGCGGAGTTAGGGGTAATATATTAGCTTGGATAGAGGATTGGCTAACCAACAGAAAGCAGAGAGTCGAGATAAATGCGTCTTTTTCTGGATGGCAAGCTGTAACTAGTGGGGTGCCACAGGGTTCGGTCCTTGGGCCCCAACTATTTACAATCTATATTAATGACTTGGATTCAGCTATAGAAGGTACTATAGCTAAATTTGCAGATGACACCAAAGTAGGTGAGAAAGTAAGTAGCAATGAAGAAATAAGAAATTTACAAATGGATATGGACAGGTTAAGTGAATAGGCCAAAATTTGGCAGATGGAGTTTAATGTGGATAAGTGTGAGGTTATCCATTTTAGTCGGAAGAATAAAAAGGCAACTTATTATTTAAATGGAGAGAAACTTCAGAATGCTTCAGTGCAGAGGGATCAGGGTGTCCTCGTGCATGAATCTCTAAAAGCTAGTATGCAGGTACAGCAGGTAATAAGGAAGGCGAATGGAATTTTGGCATTTATTGCTACAGGAAAAGAGTATAAAAATAGGCAAGTGTTGTTGCAACTGTTCAAGGCATTGGTGAGACTGCATCTGGGGTATGGTGCTCAGTTTTGGTCCCCTTACTCGAGGAAGGATGTAGTTGCATTGGAGGCAGTTCACTAGATTGATTCTAGAGATGCGGAGCTTGTCTTATGAGGAGAGATTGAGCAGTTTAGGCCTATACTCGCTAGAGTTTAGAAGGATGTAAGGAGATCTAATTAAGATATATAAGATGCTCAAGGGAATAGAAGAAGTAGGCGTGGAGCAGATGTTTCCCCTTATGGGGCATTCTAGAATGAGAGGCCATAGTTTTAGGCTAAGGGGTGGTAGATTTAAATCAGAGTTGAGGAGGAATTACTTTTCTCAAAGGGTCGTGAATCTGTGGAATTCACTACCTCAGAGGGCAGTGGATTCCAGGACACTGAATAAATTTAAGGAGGAGATAGACAGATTTTTAATTAGTAATGGGTTGAAAGTTATGGAGAGAGGGAGGGAAATTGGAGTTGAGGCCGAAATGAGATCAGCCATGATTGTATTGAATGGCAGGGCAGGCTCAAGGGGCTGAATTGCCTACTCCTGCTCCTAGTTCTTATGTTCTTATCAGTCCAATTCTTGATGTTTAAAGGTCCAAACCAAGTCAGTACTGTTATGACTCCGTAGAGACCAATAAGCTGAAAAGAATCCCAAATGACTCTGACAAAAGGAATTGAGGGACAAGATTTCACTTTTAAAACTTGTACTGTAACAGTCAAACCCAAATTCAGCATAAAATTAAACTGTATAAAGAGACATGCTGTCAAAACTTTTCGTCTTGCACTCAGTGTGACAAAGCAATAGACAAATTGCAAAAAAATGTTTTGGACTGGGGGAGAGCGGATTTTAGTAAAATAAGGCAGGATCTGGCCAAGGTAGACCGGGAACACCTACTTGTGGGGAAATCTACAGAAGAGCAGTGGGGGGCGTTCAGAAAGGAAAAGGGGAGGGCACAGGCTCAATATGTTCCCTCTAGGGTGATAGGAAAGAGTAACAAGCCCAGAGAACCATGAATGACCAGAGATATTCAGGTTACGCTGAGAAGGAAAAGAGAGGCTTTTAGCAGGTACAAGGGGAGCAAATCAGCGGAGGCATTAGTGGAGTACAGAAAGTGCAGGGTGGAGCTTAAGAAAGCAATTAGGAGAGCAAAGAGGGGATATGAGAAAGGTCTGGCTGGTAAAAGTAGGGAAAATCCCAAGATATTCTATAAATATATCAATGGGAAGAGGATAACCAGGGAAAGAGTAGGACCCATTAGGGACCAAGGGGGCATTCTATGGGTGGAGTCAGAGGACATCGGTAGAGTGTTGAACGAATACTTCACATCCGTCTTCGCCCAAGAGAATGAGGATAAAGATATGGAACTCAGGGAGGGAGACTGCGAGGCTCTTGAGCAAATTGATGTATGGAATTGGAGGTGTTGGCAGGCATAAAAGTGGACAAATCTCCAGATCCAGATGATTTGTGTCCCAGGCTGCTGATGGAGGCAAGGGAGGAGATCGCAGGGCTCTGACCCAAATTTTTAATTCCTCTCTGGCCACGGGGGTGGTGCCAGAGGACTGGAGAACAGCTAATGTGGTTCCGCTATTTAAGAAGGGTTGTAGAGATAAGCCAGGGAACTACAGACCAGTGAGTCTCATGTCAGTGGTATGGAAACTATTGGAGAAAATTCTGAAGGAGAGAATCTATCTCTACTTGGAGAGGCAAGGTTTGATCAGAGATAGTCAGCATGGCTTTGTCAGAGGGAGGTCATGCCTAACAAATTTGATTGAATTTTTTGAGGTGACCAGGTGTGTAGATGAGGGTAGTGCAGTTGATGTAATTTATATGGAATTCAGCAAAGCCTTTGACAAGGTCCTACATGAGGGACTTATAAAGAAGGCAAATACACATGAGATACAGGGTAATTTGATAAGGTGGATTCAAAATTAGCTTAGTTTTAGGAGGCAGAGAGTGATGACAGAAGGCTGCTTTAGTGACTGGAAGCCTGTGTCCAATGGCGTACCACAGGGATCTGTGCTGGGTCCCCTATTATTCGTCATTTTTATAAACGACATAGATGACTACGTGCTGGGTCGGATTAGTAAGTTTGCGGATGACACAAAGGTTGGGCAGGTAGTTAACAGTGGTTGGGTGTCTTGGGCTACAGGAAGATATAGACGGGATGGTCAAATAGGCAGATAAGTGGCAGATGGAATTTAACCCTGAAAAGTGTGGGTGTTACACTTTGGAAGGAGTAATTTGACAAGGAAGTATTCAATGAACGGCATGACACTAGGAAGTTCTGAGGAACAAAGGGACCTTGGTGTGTGTGTCCATAAATCTCTGAGGCGGAGGGGCATGTTAGTGTGGTGGTGAAAAAGGCATATGGGACACTTGCCTTATCAATCGAAGCATAGATTACAAAACTAGGGAGGGTCATGTTGGAGTTGTATAGAACCTTGGTGAGGCCACAGTTGGAGTACTGTGTGCAGTTCTGGTTGCCACATTGCAGGAAGGATGTGATTGCACTGGAGGCGGTACAGAGGAGATTCACTAGGATGTTGCCTGGGATGAAACATTTAAGTTATGAAGAGAGGTTGGATAGACTTGGGTTGATTTCGTTGGAGCAGAGAAGACTGAGGGGTGACCTGATAGAGGTGTACAAGATTATGAGGGGCATGGACAGGATGGATAGGGAGCAGTTGTTCCCCTTAGTTGAAGGGTCAGTCACAAGGGGACACAAGTTCAAGGTGAGGGGCAGAAGGTTTAGGGGGAATGTGAGGAAAACTTTTTTTACTGAGAGGGTGGTGACGGTCTGGAATGCGCTGCCTGGGAGGGTGGTGGAGGCAGGTTGCTTCACATCCTTTAAAAAGTACCTGGATGAGCACTTGGCATGTCATAACATTCAAGGCTATGGGCCATGTGCTGGTAAATGGGATTAGGTGGGTAGGTCAGGCGTTTCTCACATGTCGGTACAGACTTGATGGGCCGAAGGGCCTCTTCTGTACTGAGAGATTCTGTAATTCATCAGGACAGATGCAAGAATACCAAATTTCAAGGGAACAATAATTTATACCGCATGAGAAAAAGGGTGCTGATTGGTTGGCAAGTGGACTCTTGTCGAGGCATTGCCATGGAGAATGCACTAGGGAAGAGTTATCCCCCAAGCTTTTGTTCGAATTCAAAAAAGGCAAGTTGACTCTGATTGGTTGAGGCATTGCCATGGGGAGTGCACAAGGGAACAGTTGTCCCCCAAGCTTTTGTTTAATTGAAAAAGACGCAATGACTGGACATGTTCTTTCTGTTTGCAGAGGGCAGGGTCTTGCATATAAATAAATGTAGCATCTAGCAGGCGTAAGTGAGCCACAATGTGGGTCCGATTAATAATCTTAAACTGGTTGTTGGTGTAATTCTTAGCACACCCGGGATTGTTCAGTAAGTTCTGTCCAATCATGGAATCACATATAATGTTGGACACTATGGCCTGAATTTTTAGGGTGCAATCACTGTGCTTTAGAGCAACCGGGAAATGGACCGCCGACTGCAATTGGCCCCGAACTGCAGTTTCACGCTGGCTGCCCAATTAATGGCTAGCCAGCATGAAGTGCACGGCTGAGAAGTTCAGTGTTGCCAGGGTGAGGGCGGGAAGAGGGCAGGCGCTGACATCAACGCGGGTGTGGGCGAGCGCTGACAGAAAGCTCCCTGAAGGCAGAGAGCTGCCTCTGGGAGCTGAAGACCTGAAAACCATGAAATAAAGTTTTAAGCAAAATCTGGTTAAAAAAAAAACGTGCAAGCATCACAATCAATCACCTGAACGCATGCATTGTAAAAATGCTGTCCATAGACGTTTATTTTTCTTTAATTTAATATTGGAAACCTCATCCTGCCCGTAGATGAGGTTTGAAGAAAAATGCAAAGGCCACCTGGCCAATTCGCCTGTCTGCCAACTGTAAGATTAGATGGGCAACGTAAAATTAAAGGCAATTGCATCTTTAATTACCTTAATTGGTCTCTTAATTGTTGGTGGGCGCACTTCTGACTTTTGCGCGCACCCTCCAACCAAAATATTGCCCAAGCACGGGATGATATTGGGACGCTCACCCAATGTCATCTCGCGCGATTTCGCATCCGATCAGGTCAGGCACGTGCCCTCCGACCTAAAAACTCTGCCCTATGTTCTGAGTTTTGCAAACAGGAGCTGGGTGAGTATGGTCATTTTCCTGCAGGGTAATGGCTACCCCAGTATGATCATTGTTTGCTGTATATCACACGAACTCATGAATAGTACTCAGGCTGTCACTTTCAGTCCTGAAAAGTGCCCATTCTACCTCAGATTACTCTGCAAGTGTAAGGTGTCTCAAAATTTTGAGCAACAGGTGAACCTAGCCGTTTCACAATGCTACTATGCAGTTGCAACACAAATGGTATTCTTCACGAACAGGATGTTGCAGTCATGCATAAAGATGTTCTACCCTCCACACAAATGAGTAATGTGGTATATGAATTTCAGTGCCGGTGTGATGCTAGGTATGTAAGTCGTATATCCCAAAGATAGGTGGATCACATCAAACAGCTTGTCCCTTCAGCAGTTTGCAACAGGCAGAGTACTGACCGTACTCAACCAGCCGTGCTTGCAAAACTCAGAACATAGTGTCCAACATTAGATGTGATTCCACATTTGGACAGCACTTACTGAACAATCCCAAGTGTGCTAAGGTTTACAACAACGGCCAATTTAAGGGTATCATTCAGGCTCACAATGTGGCTCACTTACACTTGCTAGAAGCTACATATATTCACACACACTGCTCTGTCCTCTGCAAACAACAAGAATATGTCCAAACATTGTGGCTTTTTCAATTAAACAAAAGCTTGGGGACAACTGTTTCCTGCTGCGTCCCTATGGTAATGCCTCGACCATTTAGAGTCAAATTGCATTTTTTGAATCTAAACAAAAGATTGAGAGAGATTTGTTCCCTGCTACATTCTCTCATGGCAACCCCATTGACCAATCGGAGCACAATTGCCAACCAGTCAGCACCCTTTTACTCATGCAGTATAAGCTGTTGTTCCCTTTGAATGTGATATTCTTGCATCAGTCCTGATGAGTGCAAGATTAAAAGCTTTTACAGCATGATTATTTTTCAGCAATACTCAAGTTCTGTACTACCAAGCGACTATAAAATTAAGTATGCATTAACAGACAAAGAGTATTTTGAAAAGATGAGTCTCACTTTAAATAGTTGATACCACAAAGATACCTTCACCCAAAATTACAAGCACTCGAATCACACCCTGCACAAAAATAGCACAACGCACAATCTCACCATCTTTCCAACATGGCCTCTGGTACGTAGGATCTCTCACTTTTCTCACTCAATGGATTTAGCCCTCAAGTCATTTTCTCTAACAGCCTTATTCTAGCCGACGTTCCTGGACATGGTTAACACCCAAACATTACACACTTGCAGAACTTCCTTAGCTAGGCTGACAGCAATCTTGATAAGACAGATTCTCCAGAGAGTCATTTATTAGATCCCTTTAATCAACCCCAATAAATAATCTGGTTGACTCTGGCAAAACTGAAGCAGTAACAGTAAAATAGTCCAATTCATAACCTCTGTTCTAAACCTGTCTTCAGCTTTCTGTCCTTTTTAACTGTATTACACACACAGTTCCTTGTAAAAATGCCTTCTCTGGCCCCCTCTGGGCTGTAGAACTGAACCCTCAACAAAAGTTCTGTGTCTGTGTGTGTTACACCACAAGCTGCAAACTTGATGCCCCAATTAACTTCAATTTATTCTTCCTGGCTAGCAAACTCCCATCTCCATAGCAACATAGAAGTCACAGCCCAGTTTATGGCTTTGCCTTTGACTCCCTTGCAACCTCAAGTCAGGCTAATTTCTCAAAAATTTAATGACCTCATGGCCAGGAATTCCAATTACCTCTCTTTCCATAATTCACTCTGGTTTCACTTTGGATTTACAGGGATAGCTCACAAGCTTTTTGCCAAGTACAGAGTTTGTCACACTACTTGCATAATATCTATTAACAATGTCCCATTGGAAAGAGATGCAACTAATTTTAATGTTTCTAGGTAGTAAAATAATGTTAAGGGTAAATTTTGGGACTATTATCTCAAACAAATGATCTTTTTTAGGGTAAACTGTTGAAGTATTATTGGTTTATGAGATCAGAATAATACTACATTGTTAGACTATCCCTAGTTGTCTTAAGCTGGTGGTGGTCTTCAATGTCAGCTGTGACTTAGTGGTAGCATTCTTGCCTTTGTGTCAGAACATTGTGAGTTCAGGGGCAGAATTTAGCCCTTGTTGGGAGGGAAGCTGACCACTGCCCCCAATTGAGGCCAGAAGGCGATTTCACGCTGGCGGCCAGCATTAAACGTGAGCAGAAGCGCTTAGCGCTGCCTGTGTGGGCAGGGGGAGCAGCGCGAGCGCAAACTTCATGAGTGTGCCCTTGAGAATCTCCCTGAGGCATAGAGCTGCTTCGGGGAGATGAAGAGTTGTCAAAAAAAAAGTGAAAAATGATGCAAAACATGTCCCCTCATGTGACTTTCACTTGTTATTAATTAAATTTAAAAATTTTGTTTTATTTTATTTGCTTTAGGAAACCTCATCCCGCCCATGAATGAGATTTCCTGAGAAGTGCAAAGGCCATTTGTCCTTTTCACCTGCCCGCGAACCATAAGGTTGGACGGGCAGCGAGTAATGACAGTTAATTGAGACTTTAATGGCATTAACAGGCCTTTTAATTGTCAGCGGGTACGCTGCTGACTCCCACATGCACCCACCGACCAAAATATCGTGTGACTGCACATTGACGTCGGGACGCTCGCCCAACGTCAACACACGTCATTTTATGCTTGAGCAGGTCGGGCATTCACCCACCCACCAAGGTAAAAATTTTGCCGCAAGTCTTACTCCAGAGACTTGAGCGCAAAATCTAGGCTGGCAGTTTCATGGTAGTAATGAGGGAGTGCTGCACTGTCAGAGTGCTGTCTTTCAGATGAGGCATTAAACCAAGTCCCGGTTTGTGCCCTCATGTGAATGTAAATGATCCCATGACACTATTTTGAAGAAGAGCAGGGGAGCTCTCCCTGGTTTCCTGGATAATATTTATCCTCCACATACTAAAACAAACTACCTGGCCATTATTACATTCCTCTTTGTGGGACCTTGCTGTGTGCAAATTGACTGCTGTGTTTCCTTACAGCAATGAATACACTTTTAAAAGCACTTAATTAGCTAGAAAGCACTTCAGGGCCCCCTGAGGTTGTGAAAAGTGATATGTAAATATAAGCCATTCTTTCTATTTTTTGTTTTGCTTCTTGAACCACTTGTTCCTGCAATGGCATTAGGTAGGCAATTCAAGGATTTTGACCTAGCCACAGTGAAGAAATGTGTGGTATAAAAGCAGAAAATGCTGGTCAAACTCAACAGGTCTAGCAACATTTCGAGTCCGTATGACTCTTCTCCAGAGCTAAAGAGGATGGTGTGGTACTTGGGGGTTATTGTGTCCCCATGATATTGTTGCTTTGTCCATCTTGGTGACAGAAATGATGAAAATGAATCATACACATCAGAAAGAGGTCTTTTGGCTGGCTGATTTGTGTACTCACTCTTTGAAAGAGCTGTCTAATTTAGACACACGCTTAGTTTTTCCCCCCACAACGCTGCAAATTAGGCCTCTTCAAGTATATCTCTAATTACCTTTTATGAGTTCCTGTGGAATCCAATTCCATTACTCTTTCAGGTTGTGCATTCCAGATTTTAATGACCCTCCATGTAAAGAAATTTCTCTTCATTTCCCTTCTCATTCTTTTGCCGGTTATTTTAAATATATGGTTACAAACCCACTTGCTAGAGGCAATAGTTTCCCCTTAATTTGTCAAAACTCCTCATAATTTTTAATATTAAGTCTCACCTTAACCTAATTTGCTTTAAAGGAGAACAATTCAAGCTTCTCTGATATCTCCACATAACCAAATTCCATCATTCCTGGTATCATCATGGTAGTCCTCCTCTGCGCCCTCTCCAGGGATTTGACACACTCCCTAAGTATGTTGCTGAGAAACGTACAGAAAACTTCAGCTGACCCCTAACCAGAGATTTCTAAGGTCTTCACATACCTTCCTTGTTTTTGTAATTGATACCCCAATTTACAGAGCCAAGTATCCTACATGAGTTGATGTAGTGCATCCTGGAGGTCATACATACCATAGCTACAATGCTGCCAGTTTTAGATATTGAGCCTATGCAGTATATTGACAGAGGTAGTGATATAGCAAAGTGTTCTGTCCTGGACAGTTTCAAGCTTCTTAAGTATTGTTCAGGCTGCACCCATCCAAGCAAGTGTTCCATCATGCCTTAGGCTTGAGTCTTGTGGATGGTGGAAAGGCTTTAAGGAATTAGCAGGTATCGTGGAGCACCTGGATTATGGGCTATAATCTCTGGTGCATCATCTTACTGCTTTTTGTGGGACATTGCTGTCTACATTTCCTACCTTATAACAGTGACTACACTTCAGAAAATACTTCAATGATTGTGAAGGACTTTGGGATATGCTGTTATTGTGAAAGGCACTATACAAATGCATTCTATGAATACATAAGTTTTTAATGCAAGCTCTGCGTTTTCTCTTGGTTTTCAACAGAAAATAGTGATAATCCATTAACCTGTTTTACAGAAAGGAGATATTATAGACATAATCAGCAAACCCCCAGGGGGGACTTGGATGGGTCTGTTGAACAATAAAGTTGGGACCTTCAAATTCATCTACATGGATATTGTGAATGATGAAGTGGAAAAACCAAAAAGACCGAGGAGAAGGAGACGGGGAGGCAAACTCCCAAAACCCCAAACTGTTCAGGAGCTGCTCCAACGCATTGGTCTACAGGTTGGCTCCTTGACTTGCTCTAACCGTACCCTTATTCATTGAAACCCCAATAGTGGGATGCTCCCAGCAAAATGAAGTTTGAATTCACACAAAAGAACCCTAAATTGATGGTGATTTTATTGCAAACAGTGAGGGCCAATTTAAGTCTGTGTCACAGCAATGAGACAAAAATTGCAATGGTAAAAGATTTCTTCACGCTCGATAAAGATCTTAAGATAGGATGGCCAGGCCTCCTTCCAAAAACAGGCAGGAGCCTTCTGAATATGTTGAAATCTGGGTGCTGTGATATATTTAGGACTCCAATGCTATTTCAATCTCAACAACAACAAAGATCCAAAAGGCTCTTTGCCTTTCCACTTGGCTGCAGGAGCAGGCTGATGAAAAGGTCCTCCAGCTTGCATGGCAAGCCCAGGAGTAGATCCTCGAGCAATTAGAATCATAACGTGCTACAGCGCAGAATGGGACCATTCGTCCCATTATGCTTGTGCCAGCTCTTTGAAAAAGGTGTGCAATTAGATCCACCAACCTGCTCTTTCCCCATATTCCCTCCAATTATTTATCCAATTTCCTTTTGAAATATATTGTATCTGATTCCAGCATCCTTTCAGGCAGTATATTCCAGATCATAACAACTCACTTGGTTTTAAAAAAAAAGATCCTCATGTCACCCCTGGTTCTTTTGACAATTAGGTCTGTGCCCTTTGGTTACTGACCTTTCCACCACTGGAAACCAGTTTCTCCTCATTTACCCTATCCCTGATTTTGAACAACTCTATAAAATCTCTGTTTAACCTTCTCTATTCTAAGAAAAACAACCCCAGTTTTTCAAATCTTCTATGTAACTGAAGTCTTTAATCCTGGTACCATTCCAGTAAATCATTTCCTTGCCCTCGCTAAGCCATCCTTCCTGAAGTACCCAAAATTGGCCACAATGCTCCAGCTGGGGCCTAACCAGTGTTTTATAAAGGTTTAGCATAACTTCCTTGCTTTTGTACTCTATTTATAAAACCAAAGATCCCGCATGACATTTTAACAGCTTTCTTAATTGCTCTCTTAGCTTCAAGACTTGTGTTCCAACACCCCCGAATCTGTCTGCTCCTGCCTGAACCCCTTTAAATTTTTTTTAGTTTATAAAACACTTCACATTTCCTTGCGTTAAGTTTCATCTGCCATGCGTCTGCCCATTTCACCGGTCTGTCTGTGCCTTCTTAACATTCTTTGCTATTCTCCTCACTCTCTATTATGCTTGAGATTTGTGTTATCTGTAAACCTGAAATTATGTTCTGTATAAACACCAGGTCATTAATATCTGCAAGAAAAGAGCATTGGTCTTAATACCAATCCCTGGGAAACACCCACTGCATATGTCCTTCAGTCAGAAAGACAACCATTCACCACTACTCTCTATTTTCTGTCCCTTAGCCCAATACATATCCACTTAGCCACTGCCCCTTTAATTCCATACTGTTTATTTCCAAAACTTCAACTGCACATCCCTCATCAATCCTCTCTGTTATTTCATCAAAGAAATAATTCAAGTTAGTAAAACATGAGTTGGCTTTAACAAATCCATCCTGGCTTTCCTTTATTAACCCATAATTCTCCAAGTTCCTCCTGCCAGGCCCCAGGGGGAGACACATGGAAGGCTATCCGACATGCCCAAAAAGCAGGCCATTGAGAAGGCCCTCTGACCTACCACCCCATTGAATAGTCACCGTCGCTCTTGTTTGTTCCATTTACAGCAGCACATGCCGACTCTGCTATTGAATGGGTACGAGGACCTGGACACGTTCAAGCTGCTGCAAGAGGAGGACTTGGATGAACTGAACATTCTGGAACCGCAGCACAGATCGCGGCTGCTGGCAGCTGTCGAACTCTTGCATGAGTATGACAGTAAGAGCAACAACTTTATTTGGTAGTAAAAATTGTGATCGTAACATTGAGGCAAGATAAGGAATAAATGCTAAGCTTTATTGTTGCATCACCTCAGTTAATGTTAATAAAATAGAGGAAGCCTTGGATTTTTTGGAGATGTTGAAACATCTCAAATACACAAAAACACAATCAATTCTTTTTGGAGAAACACTGACTGTCATGCATGTAAAATGTTCTCCAAGTGTCATCATAGAATTCTGAAGCATGGGAGGAAGCCATTTAGTCCTGTACACCTATGCCAATTCTTACAGTATGCCATACATCCCCCTCCCCTTAGTCCCCTTGCTCTGCACTTCATAAAATTTTATTTTTCAATTCGACCTTTTTATAAATTCTCTTCCGCCCGTGTTTCTGGTGGACAGCCTAAAAAAAATCTTCCCTTCAATCTTTGTTCTTGATTTTGATTTTGCTTTCAGAATGTGTGCAAATGTACAGAAGTCTATAGAAATTACAACACAGAAAACATTTGACCCAATGAGCCCTTCCAGACAAGCAAATATTCCTAATCCCATATCCCTTTATCACCCTTTCCTTCATTCAGTTATCTAACTCGTTGTTAAATGTTGAAATGGTCTCTGTTTCCCCTCTCTGTCTGAATGGATAGTCACCTCATTCCCTTGCTTGCTAACTCATTCTGACCACCTCCTGCAAAGTGCATTTTGACGACCCTTCAGCTTTTTTATGTAACAGAGTGTCACCAGCTTTTTCTCACGTTAGGAAGCTTTGAGCTCAAGTCCAAGCAGATATAATTGCTGCAAATGTGGTTACCCTGGACACACAAAGTGTCCAGGACCTTCCACAAAGAACAGAGACTACACATAACTGGCTTCACCCATTCCTCTATACTAAACTAAAATGTTTTCTCCTAGATTTAACAAAAATCAAACTGAACAACTCTGCGATTTAATTCCTCAAGTATAACTTTAGGATAGCTACATCATAATGCTGAACTTCCCCCTCAGGTAAAGTATACTGTCCTGTCCTTAACGCTCCACTGGTCTATTACAGTCAAGACTAATCAATCGGTAATAAACTTGGATTTAACTGTCTTCATTTACACAATAACCATAGACAAAAAAGCAGCTGATCATATGAACATACGTACATGCAAACATACAAATTTGAAGTTCAGCCCCTCGAACCTGCTGTGCCATTAAAAAAGATCACGGCTGATCTGCTTGTGGCCTCAACTCTATTTTCCTGTCTACTCCCTTGTCAATCAAGAATCTACCCAACTCAGCCTTAAAAATATTCAATGATCCTGCCTCCACTGCTCTCTGGGGAAGAGAATTCCACAGACTAACAACCCTCAGAAAAAAAAAATCTCCTCATTCAGTTTTAAATGGGAGAGCCTCACAAGGGAAAGATCCTTTCAGCAGCCACCCTGTCAGGTCCCGTCAGGATCTTTTATGTTTCAATAAGATCACCTCTTATTCTTCTAAACTCCAATGGATACAGGCCCAACTTGTCCAGCCTTTCCTCATAAGATAACCCCTCCATCCCAGGAATCAGTCAAATGAACCTTCTCCGCAATGCTTCAGATGCAATTATAATCTTCCTTAAATAAGGAGAGCAAAAACAGTTCTCCACATATGGTCTAACCAATACCCCATACAACTGTAGCGAAGATTTCCTACTTTTATATTCCATTCCCCTTGCAATAAACAATAATATTCAATTTGCCTTCCTGATCACTTGTTGTTCCTGCACACTAACTTTGTGATTCATTTACCAGGAAACCCATATCCCTCTGTACTGCAGAGTTCTGTGATTTCTTTCCATTTAAATAAGATGCTGCTTTTCTATTCTTCCTACCAAAATGGACAAATTCACATTTTCCCACATTATTCTCCATCTGCCAAATTTTTACCCACTCACTTAACCTATCCATATCTTTTTGCAGACTTCTTATGTCCTCTTGACAACTTACTCTCCTACCTATCTTTGTGTCATCTGCAAATTGAGTAACCATACATTCAGTTCCTTCGATATAGATTGTAAATAGTTGAAAGGCTCCTGCATGATCCCTGTAACACTCCACGAGTTACAGCTTGCCAGCCCAAAATTGACCCATTTATCACTACTCTCTGCTCCCTGTTAGCTAACCAATCCCCTATCCATGCTCTTATTTTGTGTAGTAACCTTTGATGTGTTCCTTTATCAAGTGCCTTATGGAAATCCAAGTACACATATCTACAGGTTTCCCATTATCCATATTGCTTGTTATTTCCTCAAAGTATTCTAATAAATTAGTCAAATATGATTTCCCTTTCACAAAACCCTGTTGAGTCTGCCTGATTACATTAAGATTTTCGAAGTGCCCCACTATAATCTCTTCAATAATAGATTCTAGCATTTTCCCTAAGAAAGATGTTAGGCTAACTGGCCTGTAGATTCCTGCTTTCTTTCGCCCTCCTTTCTTGAATAGAGGAGTTACATTTGCTATTTTTCAATCAATTGGGAACTTTCCAGAACCTAGGGAATTTTGGAAGCTTAAACCCAATGCACCTACTATCTCCCCAGCCACTTCTTTTAAGAACTTAGGATGAAGTCCATTAGGTCGTGGGGCCTTGTCAGCCTACAGCTCGAATAGTTTTCTCAGTACCCTTTTCCTGGTGATTGTTTTAAGTTCCTCTCTCTCTTTCACCTCTTGATTTACAAGTATTTCTGGGATGTTATTTGTGTTTTTTTACAATGAAGACAGACACAAAATACCTGTTCAATGCTTCCACCATTTCCTTATTCCCAATTATTAACTGCCCAGACACACACTCTAGCAGGCCAGTGCTCATTTTAGTTATTCTTCTCCTTTTTAAATACTTGTAGAAACTTATTATCTGTTTTAATATTTCAAGCTAACTTTCTCTCATGCTTAAATTTCTCACTTATTATAATTTTACTCATTCTTTGCTGGTTTTTAAATTCTGTCCAATCTTCACAGAGTGTATGGCTTTTCTTTCAATTTGATGCTATCTTTAACTTTCTTAGCCACGGATGGTACATCCTTCTTCTAGAGACTTTCTTTCTCACTGAAATGTAACTTTGCTGAATGTTATGAAATTTCTCCTTTAATGTCTGCTACTACATCTCTACTGACCTACCCCTTAACCTATTTTCCCAGTTCACATCAGCCAGCTCTATCTTTGTACCCTTGTAATTGCCTTTATTTAAATTTAAACATTAGTCTTAAACCTACTCTTCTTTCCCTCAAACTGAATGCAAAATCCAATCTGAATTCATCTGATCCCATCATAGCTCCAAGTAATAAGCCTGAATCTGGCTCAACACAGTCCACAGCTAGCTCATAAAACACCTTGAAATAGTTCCTACTAGTGAGCAACTAAACTAATGTAAATTAAACTCATACAATAAAATAAAGAAGAATTTCAGTACTTAGTAGCTGACACTAAATGTGTTTAATGATTGTTTTCATTGTGTCTTTTACATTCTGGTTTGTTTAATCTGCACTGTTATACTCACAACATTAATTGGCCTTTAATATTTTCTTCCCATAGGTAACAGCGATAAAGATCCAGCTGATGAATGTGCCTCTCGGGAAATCTTGCCCCACTTTTCCCTTAAGCACATTGATCCAGACCTGCAGAAACAGACTCCCTGGGATTCAGGCTGCTTTGAGGAGAGTGGATATCCCGAGAATGGTAGGGGTGACTAAAACTAACTCAAAGCAATTTTGTTTCACAGATAAGGCGCTCGCATTCTCAGGGACTCGAGTGCATAACCCAGGCTAATGCTCCAGTGCAGTACCGAGGGGTGTTCTGCACTGTTGGAGGTGCCCTCTTTTAGGATGAGACATTAAACCTGTCCTCTGCCCTCAGCCACCCTCCCAAGCTAAAGTGAGAGATCTTCTGCAAGGCCATCTGCCATGCACGCCAGCTAATAAATCTGACAGATTTCAGAGGCTAGATCTCAGGGGATGATCATTTAATAAGACCAGAATTTTGAAATTTGGATGTTGGAGCATCTTCCTTTTTAATTCTCTCTTTAGCCAGTTTACAGCCTTTGGCTCACCCAAGTAATGCAACAAGAAAAATGAGCAGATAAACTGTGTTGACCCAAGAAAAAGTCAGTGGAAGCTTATCCCAAAGATCCTTGGTACGTCCACGGGAACAAGATTTCCCTAGTGGTGGAAGCCTCCTTTGCACCTGCTCTCTGGAGAGAACACTAAGCCAAGGGACTGAATCGATGTTTAACTCAGACTGTTAACTCTCTCCAAACCCATTGAATTTCTCAATTTCTTGCTCATTTTGGCCATGAGGATGGACCTACAAAAGGACAACCTGCCAAATTCTGAGGGTTGGTCACAGTTGTGAGAACTTGTCCCCAAGCTGTTCAGAAGCAGCAGCAAATGTTAAACAGGGTCGGAGGATAGCCTTCCCACAAGGCTGTTGTAGCAAGAGGTATGTTTGGTGCGCTGCCAATTGAAGGAAAGCATTTGTGCTTACATAGGCACATAGATATCAAAATGATGGGCAGGAAAAGCTCATGGGCACAGGAGGAGGCCATTCAAGTCTGCTTTGCATTCAGTTAGGTTATGACTGATCTACATCTCAATTCCATTTATTCACCTTTATTCCATGTCCCTTTCCAAACTGAACTCAAGAGGTGAGGTGAGAGTGATTGATGTGACTGAGCCAATGTTGCCAGCTGAGCATTATTCCTGCCGTCAGTTAGATAAGGCTGCTTTTGACTGAAATTATTGTGTTTGCGTTACCAGCAAATTCTAACTGGTTTTACTTGCCTTTAGGAAAAAGCAGAAAGTCTTGGCCATTAGTATCCACAGGGTCATCGGCAAACTTTGGGTCACAGCTCAAGTGCCAAACAAACTGTCCAGCACTTCAACTTGCAAAATCTATTGAGAATTTACACATTGGAAGAGATAAAGAGAAACACATCACTGAGCTTCAGGTACCATGTAGTTCCCTAAAGTCAGTCTATAGACATTTTGGTTACCATGGCCATTCAGTGCCCCTCAGAAGGACAAATGGCCAGAAGTTGCGGGTCAGCGTAAGTTGTGAGGACTTGGCACATTGCTGTGGCATTCAAAAGCAATGGCAAAGAGCTCACTCTTCAGATGAGTTGCACAGTGAAGTTGGTTCTCCATCAAACACCGTCTCAGAAACAGGAACACATGCTGCTCTTCCCTGGCAAGGCAAATTCGGTGTGGAGCAAGAAATCAAGAAAATCTCCCGTGTGAGGCCTCCCCGCTGTAGTGCAAGGCAGCTCTCCAGGCCAAGTACAGTTCCTTGTGTGACTGCAGAAACACGCAATGAACAAATCAGTGCTACTATCCTTCAAACTACACGAATAAAGGGCTTGGTCTCCCACCCACTTCAGTTCTCAGAAGAGAAGAACATCCCACCTCCAATAATAAAGTGTGACCCACCCTATCAATCCACAATACCCACACCTCTGAACATTCAGCAGAATCGCCATTTTACAGAAGAACATCAAGACCGAGCTGGGATCTGTAATTCAACCGAAAGCAAGAGACTTGCAACTGAAAACAGGGAATCTTCCAGAAACCCTTCCCAGCCACCTCCAGTGCCTGCCAAGAAATGCAGAGAGAAAATGAAAAATGGCATCCATCCTGTGCCTCATATTTTAAACAAGTCAAACCCTTCCACCACCTGTAGGTACGGATTGGCCACTAACTTGCACGTTCAATGTCCCACTGCAGAGCTAACCAAATCAACCTTGGTTATTCAGCCTCCTTGCTTACCAGAGACTGCCTGTCCACCACAGCTGGGAGTTAAGTTGTGTACTGTATCTGGAAGAAAGGCTTCCTGGAGGAGAGAAGTAGAACTGGAAATGTTAATAGGAAACAAATTGGAGTCGGAAGCAATTGATCTCACAGAGCAACCCTACTCTGACAAGGTACGAACAAAGCTGATTATCCCTCTTGGGAACAAGCGTTCTGTTGCTATTACTGAGTTAGTTAGCCCAATTTAAGGGAGTGTGAACCTTCTTTGAATTATCCTAAGCATTGGAGCACAGGCAGACTTGAGACAGAGACTCTGAAATTCCTGTGAAGGCCTTAGAAAGGTGGACCTGGGTGGGGTAGACTTTCTGATTGCCACTGCTGATGTTTCTGATAGGGTCGCTTCCTCCAGTTGGATGTACTCTGGACAATTTCAAATCGTAACCTCCTGTAACTGATTGCCCCACCCCCCCGCACGCCCAATATTATCTCCTGATACATCCATCCTCCTGTGGTACATATGGTAGAAGCCTGCTTCAGGGACCCCTGTGCGTCCTTGCCCTCAGCATCCTCTTCCTTATTGTCCCTGGCTTAATATTCTTCCCTCTTGCCAGTCCTTGACATCTCTTCCTCCTGGTCGTCCTCTTCTGCCCCGACTTGCTGCAGTGCACCATCCAGAAAGAAGGACATAAGCTAAGAACGGGTGAGCATTGCTCCCTTGGGATTGGGTGATACAAGGTTGTGGCTGCGAGATGCTTCACAGGGATGCTGTGGTGACTGTGTAGGTCAGCATTCACTATCCTGCCCCACACCATGCAGTTCCTTCAATGTGTGTTTTTACCTAGGCTGCCACCACCGCATTACATTTCCATGAAACTACTCTGGCATCCTGGGCACGGCCCAGGCACAAAACGCCCAACTTGCAATTTGAGAGAGTTGCATCTGGTGTCATAAGCAGTGGGGACAGAGATCCTGGAACTTTGGCCCCTCCCCTTAGCTTTTCACCTTGCTGACACCAAATAGGGCAACGCATTAAACATCTAATGCAGTTTCCACACGAATAAATATTCAGAACAATCACAGCCTGTGAAGGTGCCAATCAATGGCTGATTGGTCCATATTTAGTCAATCAACCGTTTGATTTGATCTGTAAATGCTGGTCAGAAGTGAACTACCAGGAGGACACTGAACTAGTAACTAGCTCAATTTTAATTGTTTTTATTTAAAAGTCATCATCATTGTTTCCTGATGCTTTAGCATGGCAGATGTGGGATTCCAACAGCCCTGATACAAAGATATGCAGAAGACCTAGGATGTTCTGCAGAGCACATGGCTGTGGCTGTCGAGCTCATGAGAGTTAAACAGCTCCGCAAGCAGCATCGAATGGCAGTGAGTATTTTAATCGATAAACATCATTTAATGTCAGTAACCATCATAGTTCCTTTGCCCTTTCCCTGGGCAGCCCATTACCCTCAGCCCAACGCGGCCCTTCGGCCCCTCCCTCACACGCATCCCTTCACCCCCCTCACCCCCAGGCGGCCCTTTCCCCCCCCCCACTCCCGGGTGCCCCTATGCCCTCCCCTCACATTGCCCTTCACCCCATCCCCTCATTATTTTTTTACTATAATTTGCTCTTTTTTATTGTGCTATTTTTCTTACTGTATCTTCTCACATGATAAGAGCTGTTTCTGATATGAACATACAAATTAGGAGCATGAGTAGGCTATTTGGCCCTTTGGGCCTACCCCACCATTTAATAATATAATGGTTGACCTGATTGTGGCCTCTACTTTCCTGTCTACTCCCTATACCCTTTGACTCCCTTGTCTGTCAAGAATCTACCAACTCAGCCTTAAAAATATTCAGTGATCCTGCCTCCACTGCTCTCTGGGGAAGAGAATTCCACAGACTAACAACCCTCAGAAAATAATTCTCCTCATTCCGTTTTAAATGGGAGAGCTCCACAAGGGAAAGATCCTTTCAGCATCTACCCTGTCAGGTCCCCTCAGGATCTTTTATGTTTCTCATTCTTCCGAATTCCAATGGATATAGGCCCAAACTGTCCAACCTTTCCCCTCATAAGATAATCCCTTCAGCCTAGGAATCAGTCAAATGATCCTTTTCTGCAATGCTTCTGATGCAGTTATATCCTTTCTTAAATAGGGAGACCGAAAATGTACACCGTGCACTAGATGTGGTCTCACCAGAGCCTTATGCAACTGCAGCAAAACGTCCCTACTTATAAACGCCAACATTCCATCAGCCTTCCTAATCACTTGCTGTGCATGTGTACTAACATTTTGTGATCCATGCACCAGGACATCCAAATCCCTCCGGACCACAGAGGTTCTTCAATCTCTCTCCATTTATATAATAGGCTGCTTTTTTAAATTCTTTCTGCCATGTCATGTATTTTTTTCTTTGCAGAGTTCATTATAGAAAAACACAACTATATTTTGTTTAAAACTTCATTTTGGGCTTTATAAATTCCAGTTTCGAGAAAAAATTGTCAGTTGGAATCACATTGAGAGAGATTTGGTTGATCTAAAGCAGTAACAGGCAATCATTTAGATAGAGAAACTCAATAGGATGTGATCATAAAGTTTCAATCTCACAACTGGCAGGAAGGTGTAATTACACAGCGTGCCAATGTTTACATTGTTCCTGACTGTTAAATATTTTTTTATTATTCATTCATGGAATGTGAGCATCACTGGCTAGGCCATCATTTATTGCCCAGTCCTCATTGCCCTTGAGAAGGTGGTGGTGAACTGCCACCTTGAACGATATACAGGCATAGGAATTTGTAAGTGAAATATAAAGAAATAAGAACAGAATTAATTACTTTGAAATGGGGACAGAATTATGTCTGTCCACTCTGGTCCATTCATCTCCCTGGTGACCACTCGTTAAATAAACTTTCTGAAATGTTAGTTACTTGGGAGCATCACTAAAGTTATCTCTGGCCGAGAGACATCATCCAGAGTCATTAACTTCCTGTTTCTTTATCTGATGTTTAGATTCCAAGTTCCCTTGGCAAGATGAGCAGAAAAACTACAGCCCTAGAAATATCTAATGAGTCTTCAAGGAGCTGATCTTCATAGGACTGCCATGTGTATCGTTACATCCCCAGCACCTCATGCAGCACTCTGCATCAGATAAAGACATCATTTAGAAAGCAACTTCCAGCTGTTGGAATTAAAAGCCAGTGTTTCACCAGAGTAACCATCATCTGAAAACAGACGTGCACTAGGTGTCCTTCATTCTTTCATTCTGATAGACTTTGTACTTCAGGAGCTGTTGGTAAAGCAACAGTACAAAATTCAAAGAGTAAGGAAAGGAAGCAGAGTGGGGTTGAAAGGTTGGCTGTAACCTTGTTTGAGATGGGTGGGTAGTTCCCTGGGCTGGCCAATGTGGCTCCTGGGTAGCCATGTAGACAGGGTGTCCACCAAGGCCATGACACCAAGGGAATTGCCAGCATTTAGCACTGACTGGATTACATGCAAATCTACCTTTTAAGAAATCAGCCACTGTTGTTTCAAATTATCAATTATCGTTTTTGAGTCCTGTGTCAAGGTTTTACAGAGCAGAGCCATTGAATTGCTAATCAGGTCAATTCTAGACCCATACTCTGTCTCTGAAGATCTCTTGCACTGCCCATTCTAGACCCATGCTCAGTCTGTGAAGATCCCCTTCACTGTCCATTCTAGGTCCACACTCAGTGTGAAGATCCTTTGCACTGTCCCTTCTACACACATACTCAATCTATGAGGACTCCTCTCACTCCTTGGATTATTATCTGATTGTATTTCTTTCGCTTTCCTCGGCAAACATCACCACTTCAAAGTATCCTAGAAGTGAAAATGTGTCATAATATTAAAACTTAAAATATATCCATTTAATATTTTGTGATGGTACCAAGTTGTCAGATGTTCTGGTCAGTTTTGGGCCTGTCTGTGTCATGTCACTACTCTGTATTGTATGTTGCCTTATTAATTACAGTGAAACTTGGATCCCGTAAAGTAGAAAAGAAATTAGGATGATCCAGAAGTAATTCTTACGTTCTGATATATTATTTTCATAGTACATGTATATTTGAAATCAAGGAGCAGTTCATTTCATGGAATCATAGAAATTACAGTTACAGCAGGAGCCCATTTACTCTCATGTCTGTGCCAGTTATTAAGCTGGACCTCTATCCTGTTATCCTATTTCCCAACCCTTTCCTCGTCATCCTTGAACTCAAAATTCCAGGAGTTCCACTCTGCCTTCTGCCTCTGGCCAAAGAGAAGAATTCTATCTTCTGTGTCTTTGGCTCCAGGGTCAATTGCTTTTAGTCATGGCAAGTTTTGGAATGTGTTCCATTAGGCCTTATGTAAGGCACAAGGGAGTGTAATTCCCCTAGAGTCAGCAGGGACTCCTCAGACATGACCTTTCCCCCCCACTCCACCCCACCTTGATGAAGGGGGCTGGGTGCCTCCATTGTCCAGAATCTCTTCTGCCTCTTGCATGTTCCAGCAGAACAGAAGCAGGTTCTGTCCCAGGTCCCAGTCCCTTCCCCTGCCCAAAGTTCTGTGTACCAACTACACGCTCACTTGTCCCAGAATTTCAGTTCCTAGGTGTTTAACTAATGTAACAACACAATCTACTGCTCAATATACAAGAGTTCTGTATAACTAACTCCAAATCTTTAGTTGTTGCATCATATTTCCACCACTTCAGCATTTTAATGAATACCGCAAGCTGTTTTGTATCAGACACAATGTTTTTTTTTAAATATAAGCTTCTGATTCTCCTTTTGGCTTTGATGTTACTTAGGAAGTGGATTGTGTGTCTTGCAACATCTGGTCAAAGTCCAAGACTCATAAATGTTGACAGTAAATTGAAAATATTGAAAAGCAGCACAAAATTAAACTGATGCACTTTGTGTATTTGAGAATATTTAAGTAACTTATTATATGTTTCCTTAACAATGTAAGTAACTATAACATACTGGTAACAAAACATTCTTATAAAGTGTAGTCAATCAAAGGTGTACCTTACGTTTAACGTGAGGTATGTATGTGTAAATATTCTTAACTGTTCCATTTAGCAGAATAATATTGAAACTTTTTTCAATAAAGTAACAGTTGGATGAAATTCCTAATTTTCCTGAAAAGCAAGCAAAATTTACACATTTCTAGTCAAATCCAATAGGGTTATAACAACAACTTGTATTTATATAGCACCTTCGCATGGTAAAATGTCCTAAGGCACTTCACAGGAGCCTTAACAAAACATGAAACCAGATGTGCAGATATGAGAGAAGATGGCCAAAATCTTGATCAAAAAGGTAGGTTTTAAGGAACATCTTAAAGGAGGGTGGTAGAGAGGCGGAGAGGTTTAGAGAGGGAAATTCAGAGCTTAGCATCTTGGTAGCTGAAGGCACAGTGACCAATGGTGGGGCAATTAAAATTGCGGATGCTCAAGAGGCCAGAGAATTGGAGGAGTGAAGATACATCTGGGGAGGGGATGGTTGTACAGCTGGAGGACATTCCAGAGATAGGGAGGGATGAGGCCATAGAGGGATTTCAAAGCTAGGATAAGAATTTTTAAATTGAAGAATTGCTTAACAGGAAGCCAGTGTAGGACAGTAAACATGGCAGGGCTGGGTGAATGGGAGTTGGTGCCAATTAGCATACAAACAACAGATTTTTAGTTAATTTCAAATTTGCAGAGAAGCACATTTGTGATTTCTTAGTGTTTTACAAGCAAAATACTGGCCACTCGGGACATAGCTGCAATAACAGCTCGTCTAATGCTCCTGACACAGAGAACTGATCACTTTAATTGGACTAAATATCAAGAGGCTAAGCACCAACAATGGAGAGTAGTGTTCTGCAAACTCTCATCAGTGTGGAATCCAGATAGAGCACCAGCTTGGGTAGATACCTGCGAACTGTTATAAAAAGACAGGCATGTGTCCAGAAGAAAGACTTCCATCAGAGAATGGTAGAATGGTTACAGATAGGAGGATGACATTTGGTCCATTGTGTCTCTGCCAGCTCTCTACAAGAGCAATCCACCTAGTGCCACTCCCCTGCCTTTTCCTCATAGTGCTACAAATTTTCCTCTTCACTTTATGAATCCAGTCTCTTTTGGAAAACATGACTTAATCTGCTTCCACCACACTCAAGACAGTGCATTCCAGATCTTAACCACTCTGCTTGAAAAAACTTTTTCCTCAAGCCTCCATTGCTCCTTTTGCCAATCACCTTAAATCTATGTCCTCTGGTTCTGGATCTTTCCACCTATCAACTCTGCCTAGACCTTTCATGATTTTGAATACCTCTATCATATCTTCTGTTCTCCAAGGAGAAAAGCCCTAGATTTTTCAATCTATCCTCACAATTGAAGTTCCTCCTCTCTCAAACCATTCTCGTGAATCTTTATTGCACCCTATAAAGCTTTCACATCCTTCGGAAATTGTGGTGCCCAGACCTGGATGCGATATTCCTGTTGAGGCCAAACCAGCATTTTATAGGCATTTATCATAACGTCCTTGCTTTTGTAGTGCAGGATCCTGTGTGCTTTATTAATCGCTTTCTGGACCTGCCCTGCCATCTTCGATGGTTTGTGCACACATAGCCCAGTTCCCTTTGTTCCTGAACCCCCTTTAGAACTGTGCCCTTTATTTTATCATGTGTATATAGCAAATGTGTTTATACCCCATTCTTTATACTAAAATGAATCACTTCACACCTCAGCATTAAATTTCATCTGCCACTTGTCCACCTATTCTGCAAACCTCTCCATGTCCTTTTGAAGTTCTAAGTCACCTTCGTCACAGTTCACAATACTTCCAAGTTTCGTGTTATCCGCAAATTTTGAAATTGTGCGCTGTATACCATGTTCAAGGTTTTAATATATACCAGGAAGTGCAGGGATCCTAGCACTGACCCCTGGAGAACCCCACTATAAACTCCTCTCCTGTTGAAAAACATCCACTAACCACTACTATTTCCTGTCACTCATTTCGTATCCATGTGGCTACTGTTCCTTTTATTTCACAAAGTCTAACTTTGCACAGAAGTCTGTTGTGCGACACTTTAACAAATGTCTTTGGAAATCCGCGTTCCCCAAATCAACCGGCGAACATCAACCCTCTCAACTGCCTAATCAAAAGACCCAAACAAGTTAGTTAAGGATGATTTGCCCTGAACAAATTCACGCTGGCTTTCCTAAATTAATCGGCATTTGCCCAAATGACATTTTTTCCTGAAACATCATTTCTAAAGGCTGCCCCCCACCACTGAGGTTGAATTAACTGATCTGTAGTTGCTGGGCTTATCTTTACACCCTTACACATCATATAACGTCTGGCAAATCATTGAAGGTGGCGGGGCAGCTTGAGAAAATGGGATTTGTAAACTATCTGGGATCCTGGGCTTTATAAATAGAGGCATAAATCACAAAAACAAGGAAGTTATGGCAGGGGTGGATTTACAATGGAAACAGACCGTGCTGTGGGCGGGGGGCCCGCAATCACCAGGGAGGGGAGGAGGGGGCCAAAATGATGAGCGAGTGCTGAACTGTTGGGAGTGCCGTCTTTCAGCTGCGTACAAAAACATCTGGCAGTCCCCCGCCCTCCCTCTCAAGACACTGAAACAAACCATCACAGGGAGTCGAGGTAGAACTTGGGCACAAGTCTGCTGAGTCTTTGCAAGAGCGCGACCCAAGAGTCTCAGGACGGCCAGTTAGGGCAAGAGCTGTACGGTCCAAGCCGCCGATTTAAAGAGCTTTAACTCAGCCCACGGGCAGTGTGAACTGCAGCCCCTTGGCTGAGCTGGGAGATGGCGGGTGCGGGGGTAAGGATGAGGAAGTGACCAAGGGAGAGTTGGCAGACGGGCATGGGCTATTGGTTTCCAGGATTGGAAACCCAAAACTCGACCTCACCCCCGCAAGTTAGGAAGCCGGAGCTGACGCCAGACTGCGGGCGCGGTTGAGAAGCGCTAGATTCGACCCGGCTTCACCTACCATTGAATTTGTATCTGAAACACTTACATATCTCTGTCGCTCCTACGACCCCTTTCCCCCTCCTCCCCAGCTACGACCCAACCAGTTTCTTACTACAGAATAAAGGCGCATTTTAAAGTATTATTGGGCAAGGTGACCAAATCAATCTCAGGCAACAAAAACTAATGGCAGGGAGTCTTCTTGGAGATCCTCTTCCTCCCCCACCAAAAAAACACTCTCTTAGACCATTCTGAAGAATCATCTTTCACGTCAATGCTTTCAGAGCAGTTTCAGTAAATAACTGAGAACATGCACACAATAATCAATCGATTGTGTTTTATACAACATTCCTGAAACCAGGCGACCCATACCCGTTCCTGTTAAAACCTCCCAGTCCTGATTTTAACCCTTCACCCTGCGAATTTCCGACGCTGACAGCTTGGAAAGTGGAAGTTGGAGATTTCCATTCGTTGCCGGTTCTCGAATCAGAGGGAACGAGCTGTTTTTATTTTGTTTTGGGCGCGATATTGGATCTACACTGAATGGAGCATGTTCTGGCTGCGGACGGTTATTAGCCATAAGTCTGCACAGCCACAGCCTCACCCTTCCGATATTTCGCCATTGCTGACACTCCGCCGAGCAAGGTTCAGATAAAATAAGCAGAAAGAAACAGGCTCAAACGGCTAAAGGATGAGCAGAAACAGATTTCAAGGTAATGGGTAAAAAAAATCCACAGGTGACAGTGGGGGTGGGGTGGGGTGGGGGCGGGGGGGGGACAGAAAAGACATTTTTACCCAGTGATTTGGGTAGGATTTGGAGTGCACTGCCTGATAGGTGATGGATACAGATTGAATAGTAATCTTCAAAACAGAATTGGATAAATACTTAAATAAGATTCTTAAAAGTTGCAGGGATATAGGGAAGGAAGCAGGTGGCGGGGGTGGGGAAATGGGACCAACTGGATTGCCCTTCAGAGCTGGTGCACACACCATGGGCCGAATGGCCTCCTGTGCTGTATTGATTCATTGGGCAGGATTTTATGTTGGTCAGGCGGGCGCGCGCCTGACCCAATCGGGCGTAAAATCAGGCGGGATGACGTTGGGCGAATGTCCCGACATCTTTCGGTCGGCAGGCGGGCGTGCGCCAACAATTAAAAGGCCCTATTAAGGCACTTCAGCAATTAATTAATTTGTATTTTTTTGCTGCCCGTCCAACCTTTTGGGTTGGTGGGCGAATTGGCCAGGTGGCCTTTGCATTTTTTAACAAAACCTCATCCACGGGCGAGATGAGGATTCCGACAGTAAATGAAAAACACGAGAAAAAATTTCCATGTCATTGTAAACATGTCCCTCGTCGTGTGGGGACATGTTTATATCATTTATTAAAGCTTCATTTTCCCTTGTCCAAATCTTCAGCTCCCTGAGACAGTTCTGCGCCTTCAGGGAGCTGTCAGCGCACGCTCCCCAGCGCGGGCACAGTTTTCTGCTCTCGCCCTCTCCCCACCCCCACCTCGGCAGCACTGGGCCCTTCAGCGCATGCCTTTCACTCTGGCTGGCCATTAATCGGCCAGCCCAGCGGTCAGTTTCGTGGCCATTCCCAGGCCCACCCACCATGCCTATTCAACAATGGGAAAATTCTGCCTTATGTTCTTTCAAGCAATTGTTGCCTGGAAAGAAAGCATTTTACTATTTGGGATAGCCATGTGCCTGCAGATCTAGCACACAGCCCACCCAGATAAAACCAGGTTAAACACATTTTGGAAAGTTAGACACAGATGCTTTCATCGGCACATGTTCCTCACAAGTTATTCTGGAACCAGATACCATGATGGTTGTATTCCTGTTTTGCCAAAATATATTGCAACATTTGGATCTGTGTCGACAGAGCATTGCAATAGAGACAACATCATGCCAACAGTGTCCCTTCCAACTGGGAATCTTTAACTTCCGTATTCCAACATTGTCCCTAGATTGATATCTGATTTAGTGTGATCCATGAAACAAAGACAAGAGACACCACATCTGCAGTGACTTTTTTGAGAACAATTTCCAGTGATATTGTTAAACAGACGTCAAAACAGAAAAAAAAATTATCCTTGAAACAAATTCACCAAAGGTTAAGGGATAAATAAACTGATACATCGAAGAAAGAACCTACTGCTCCAAGGGATTTAGTCTAGGTACATTGACCAACCGTCATAATGATCACATCTTTATTTGTTCATGGGATGTGGCTGTCATTAACAAGGCCAGCATTTATTGCCCATTCCCAACTGCCCTTGAGAAGGTGTTACATGTTTCAGTAAAACACAACCATTATAAGTTAGGATGTCGTTTAACATTAATTTCTTCATTGGACAGATGAAGAACTGGAGAACACACAAATCTAAGTTAGATCACCCTTAAAATAAGCGATTAAGATCCAGCCACGTCCTTGCAGTAGATTGTTGTAAAGGGAACTATGTCTTTGTGCAATGACCTCTGTGCTATTTTAGAGGATAAATAATGTCGGAGGGAATCTTTTGTTACAGCATTAGACCTAATATCACAATTTCATATTGTTGATCATGTAACAAGAACATTGCTAGGAAGTGTGGCAAAAATAATGTTCAGAGGTTTCGATATCAAGGCTGAGATAGACAGATTAGGATCTAAGACAAGGGTTATGGGGAAAAGGCAGGAAAGTGAAGTTGAAGGTTATCAGAGCAGCCATGATCTAATTCATGGTGGAGCAGACTCAATAGGCCAAATGGCCTACTTCTGCTCCTAGGTGTTATATTTGAAGAATTACCATTGACTCTTGTTAGAGCATCTCTATCTCATTTTACTGTTGAAGTAACTAGTTTGGATCCATTCAGTGTATGGTGAGGACCCCAAACCCCCTTGGGGTGAGGCTTTATGGGTTGAACAGTTGGGTGGCGACAACGAGAGAAAGTCTGACCAAATCAGTATTCAAAATGGAAGATAATCCCACTGTATTTATACGGAAATCCCTACAAAGAGAAAACCATCTGATGAGCAATCTCCGGCAAGGGGGTGGCTTATGAAACCCCTGGAGCAACCTTCAGTGTTGGAGCAGTATCCACTGGCTGCAAATGAGTTAAATTTCAAGAGATCCTGGATTCCCTGAATGGAGAAGAAGGAAAGCGGACAACACAATGGGCCTGAGAAACCTGTCCAAGCAAATCATAATCCCGCTGAACTAGGGAGGTGATATTGTCACAGAAACAGGGATGGCCACTGTATATTTGGGTCACTCCTGACCACGGAATAACACAGCCGCTCTCGAAATCACCAGCACATCTGCTGAAGACTTCTCCAGATGCAGTTGATGAGCTTGATGCAACTGAAGTGAAGAGGGGGAAGGGGAGGAGGATTCACAGTCTTGGGTGTGGGGTGCGGCAGCAAAAATGAAGTTGAGCACAGGACCCCACTAACTGTAAATCTGCTGCTGAGTTCAGGTGAACCTTTATAAACCACATATTTGCCTCAACCAGAGCATTGTTGGTGGGCATCACACTTTAGGAAGGATGTGAAAGCATTAGAGAGGGTGTGGAAAAGATCAACAAGAATTCCCCTCATCCCTGGAACCATCAGTTAGGTGGATAGATTGGGCAAGCTGGAGCTGTTCTCTTTAGACAAGAGAAAGTTGAGAGGAGTGAAACAGAAAATGATGGAAAAACTGGGCAGTTCTGACAGCATCTGTGGAAAGAGAAACAGAGTTAATGTTTTGAGTCACTTCAGGGCTCCTCTCAAAGTTGAGAGGATAGACATGTTCAAAGTCATGAGGGGTCTGAACAGAGTTTATCGAAACTGTTCCTATTGACAGAAGGGTCGAGAACCAAAGGATAACAATTTGAGGCAAATGGCAAAAAACTAGAGGCAACATAAGGAAAAACTTTTTTACACGAGTATTTAGGATCTAGAATACGCTGCCTGAGAGTATGGTGGAGGCAAAATTCAATTGTGGCTTTCAAAGAAAAATTGGACGATTATCTGAAGAGAAATATTTTTGCAGGGCTACGGGTAAAAGGCAGGTGAGTGGGTGGGACCAGTCAAGTTGCCCTTCCAGAGAGTCTGCACGGACCCGAGGCGGAATGGCTGCCTTCGGTGCTGTAGCCTAACTTTTAAATTAAGAAATGATCAGGAGAAGGTTGGGTGTTTCCACAACCATCTTTATGTTTATCCATTAGATATGTGCATTTAAAGAGTCAACCACATTGCTATGGGTCTGGAGTCACATGTAGGCCAGACCAGCAAAGATTTAGTGAACCAGGTGGGTTTTTACAACAATAAGCAGTGGTTTGGTTTCATGGTCATCATCAGACTCCTAATTTCAGATTTTTATTTAATTCAAATTTCACTATCTGCTGTAGGGGGATTCGAACCCAGCCCCCAGCGCATTACTGTCAGTCTTTGGAATATTGGGCCAGTGACGCCTCCACTATCCCACCGCAGTGAATGATGAGTGTGGATACGTATCTGCAGAGGGCGTTGCAGAGGACCCGGCGTTGTTGCTATGGCGGAGCCGGAGCAGGAGAGGGCGGTGTAGTTGGAAGATTGGGTGTTGTTGCTGCGGCAGAACCGGAGCTGCAGAGGGCGGTGTAGTTGGAGGATTCGGTGTTGTTACTGTAGCGGAGCTGGAGCTGTAGAGGGCAGTGCAGTTGGAGGGTTGGGCGTTATTTCTGTGGCGGAGCTGGCGCTGCAGAGGGCGGTGTAGTTGGATGACCTGCCGTTGTTGCTGTGGCGGAGCTGGAGCTGCAGAGGGCGGTGTAGTTGAGGATCCGCTGTTGTTGCTGTGGCGAAGCTGGAGCTGCAGAGGGCGGTGTAGTTGGAGGACCCGCCGTTGTTGCTGTGGCGGAGCTGGAGCGTGTTGCCTGTCAGTTTAAGGTTGTGGCCGCAGCGGGTGTGTGGTGGCTGCTGTGGGAGAGCGGCTGCTGCCGGTGCCCGATGGGAGCTGGATCGGTGCGGGTGAGGCAGCTGATCATGGTGCTGAGGAAACTGCTCAAGTGCTCGCAGAGGGACTATGGCTTCTGCCTGGCCTCGGTGCTCTTGTTGAGTTTGGCCTCGCTCTGCTACCAGCTGAACGGCGGGGCCCCGGCCCTGCTCCTGGAAATCCGCAAGTACCTGGGTAGGTGCCGCGACAGGGGATCGGCAGCGCTGCGGCTGGGGGGTCCGAGGCCTTGTCCGGCCAGTTTTGGTCAGACAGATTATATTGTAGGGGAAGAGGCTGAGAGAATGAGGGACTGGGGGCGTTTGAGGGACGGGGGAGGTGGGGGCGTTTGAGGGACGGGGGAGGTGGGGGCGTTTGAGGGACGGGGGAGGTGGGGGCGTTTGAGGGACGGGGGAGGTGGGGGCGTTTGAGGGACGGGGAGGTGGGGGCGTTTGAGGGACGGGGGAGGTGGGGGCGTTTGAGGGACGGGGGAGGTGGGGGCGTTTGAGGGACGGGGGAGGTGGGGGCGTTTGAGGGACGGGGGAGGTGGGGGCGTTTGAGGGACGGGGAGGTGGGGGCGTTTGAGGGACGGGGAGGTGGGGGCGTTTGAGGGACGCGGGAGGCGGGGGCGTTTGAGGGACGCGGGAGGCGGGGGCGTTTGAGGGACGCGGGAGGCGGAGGCGGGGGCGTTTGAGGGACGCGGGAGGCGGGGGCGTTTGAGGGACGCGGGAGGCGGGGGCGTTTGAGGGACGCGGGAGGCGGGGGCGTTTGAGGGACGCGGGAGGCGGGGGCGTTTGAGGGACGCGGGAGGCGGGGGCGTTTGAGGGCAGGGGACTGGGGGTGAGATGGAGCAGGACGCAGAAGGGACAATTTACAGGAAAGTAGGGGAGGGATGGGGGACTTGGGAGTGAGCAAGGGGCAGGCGAATGGGCGCACAAGCGGGTGGTTGATGGGCAGCCGGGGGGAGTGAGTAGGGGGCAGTCGGAGGGGAGTGAGCGCAGGATAATGGTTAGGGAATTTAGTGAGCAAAGGATGGGGGAGTGAGCACGAGGCGCCTGGGATGTTGGTGAGGGAGGGGCAGGTGTGTGTGAGTGGGGAATAAGGGAGGGATTGTATGAGCACGGGGCGAGGAATGTGGGAACAAGTGAACGTGGGGGCGGGCAAGGGAGTGAGCGTGGGTCTAATTGTTGGACTATGCGATGGTGTGATGTGCAGGTTGGTGTGTTTTACATACTTGAGGCACTTAGTGCGAAACTTGGTGTTCTTTAGGAAATGCCATTGTAATGTTGCAGTTTTGTTGTTTTTATCTCTTTGAATCACTAACTATACTTGACTAAAGTTGGGAAAGTGATGTTTAAATAATTTCAAGCTGAGATTCCTTCTTTGGATGTGTTGTGGAGGATGCAAAGCCATTTGAGGAGCTAGGAACAAGCTAGGGAAAAGATGGTAATGGAATTGTTGAGTAAAAGGACGAGAAATGCCAAAAGTGAAGGCACAGATTAACAATGAGCATTTAATTAGAATCCTTTAGAAGCATGACCATGCATGTTATGGGCACACCGTGAAAAGTTAAGACTGGTGATTTTCATCCCAGGAGATTGTGAAGCCTGCTCACTGATATTTTCCAGGACTGGCTGGAGTCTGGTCATGCTCCAGGCAATTCCCAATTAACAGATGGATGAATTGTAAACATTGATTATAAGGAAATTGTTTGGCATCATGATGTGGGACTGTGTAAGAGATCTTGTTAAAGTACAAGACTTAATTAGAAACCAAAAATCGCCTTTGTGAAGAGAGAAAAAGAGGTTAATGTTTGGGATCATGAGTATTGAAAAGGAAATATTTGAATAAGATTGAAACTAAAAGAAGGGCAGACAAACTGACAAATAATCCAGTCATAACAAGCGAATTGAATGACCTGCAAACCATTGGAAGAGCAGGGTTAAAATTGAGCCAGAACCAATGTGAAATGAAATGGAGTCAAGTGCTGGAACAACACAATATTGACTGAAAAAAGGGACTGGTAATCATGGTTGCTCAGAACATGCCATCACTGTAGATCATTCGGGAGATTGTGTCTGTGCAGGCTCTCTGAAAGAGGTATTTACTACATTCTACTCTCTTATAAATTCCCCCCCTTTTAAAAATGCTTATTGATTCCCCTTCCTCCTCTGTTTTTGGCAGAGAATTATTATATAGTAAAAACCCTCTGCAATAATGGAAACTTCTTCACTCAAAGGGTGGTGAATCTGTGGAATTCACTACCAAAGAGGATTGTGGAGGCCAAGCCACTGACTTTGTTTAAGAAGGAAATAGATTTCTATACTCTAAAGGCACAAGGGATATGGGGAGAGTGCAGGAGTATGGTGTTGAGATAGAGAATCAGCCATGATCATACTGAATGGCCGAGCAGGCTCAAAGGGCGGAGTGGCCTACTCCTATTTTTCTATGTTTCTTAACCGGTCTCTTTGTTCTTTTGATTTTAAATGAATGCCAGCCATTTACAAACCCATCAACTAGGGAGCTGAATTTGCTTTATCAAATTCTGAGTATTTAAAACATCTCTGTTAAATCCCTTCTCCTTCATTCTCATGATTCTCATTTTCCTCTAATGTTTCTCATCCATCTAATCTTGGTGAAAATCCTCCATTGTTCCCACTCCATTGATTTGACATCTTTCCTAAAGTAAGGTTGGAAAAGTAGACACAGTATTCTAACAGGTGTCACCAATGATATCTGTAGGTTTAGCATAGCTTCTGCTTTTGGACTCCCTATTCTGATTTCTAAAAGCTGAGAAGATTTGTATACATAAACCTGTGAATTTTGAGCCCTTTTAAAGTTTTACATTTGGTGCAGAATATTTCAGTTCACATTTCTCTGCTTTACATTTCATCTAATATCTATCTACTCCATACATCACCCTATAAACATTATCCTTAGTCAGCTAATCATCGTCTTCACAGCTTGCTTTTGTTTCATCTCTGGCTATTTGTGCTTCCTTTAAATGTGTCCTGTTCATTTGTTATATATTCTTATATGTAAAATTATATAATGTACAGTTCCTATCAATTACAATGGACACGTTGGTGTGAGCACGATTTGGCCATTATACACATTGATCAGTGTAACATAAACGTGCTAAATATATGTTATCGTCGGTATCTGTATCTGCAGCAGTCTGAACCACGACCTGAACTAAAGTCTGTACTGACAGATCCTATACCTGACTAAGGACTGAGTGCTATTCTGTTCCTATCCTTTTGTTGCCTCACATGGGAAGCATAGTTCAATATTGGACAGTGACACTTCATAATCTGAATCGCAACAGGCAGGTCCTTCCCCCACAAGAATCAGATTAGAAACCACAGCTTTAGTGGATATTCCCTAGGATTTTTGGACTAATTCATCTTCTAATGTGTTGCAGATAGGATGTACAACGAGAGTAAAGTTTTTATCCTCTGTTTCATAAATGAATGCATTTAAAAAATGAAGATTGACAGTATCTTCATGTGTAATTCATTTCAGTACCCCAATAAGCACAGCTGTTTCTGCCTAATAAATGCTGCAATTAAGACACTCTATCAGGCAACTTAGAAATTGGCATTAATGCCAATGGTAATCACTTTGTGGCCATAATATGTGACTGTCTGTATTAAATGTGAGCATTATAAGTGATGGGAACTTTAACATAGAGAGGAGGGAGAGCCATGATTCCAACAGTGACACCATTGTTTATATTGCTCCGTTCTCCAGTCATAATCAAATCTCTCTGTTTCTGATCTTCAGCTCACTTCTAATCGATGCCCCCAAATTCCCTTTAATACTAGCAACAACAACTTGCATTAATGTAACACCTTTAACATGGTTAACAAAATATCCTAAGGTGCTTTCACAGGGTTGTTATCAAACAAAATTTTCTATCAAAGCCACTTAAGGTAACATCATGTAGGCAAAGCATTAGGTTTTAAGGGGTGTCTTAAAGGAGCAGAGAGAGTTGGGGAAGGTATTCTAGAGCCTGGGGTCTTGACTGAAGGCATGGCACCAATAATGAGCAGTTAAAATTGGGAATGTGCAAGAGGCCAGAATTGGAGAAACACAAATATCTCAGGAGGGTTGTCGGGCTGGAGGTCATCACAGAAATAGGGAGGGGCAAGGCCAAATAGGAATTTGAAAACATTGAGAATTACAAATTTTGTATGTGGCACCTAATCAGACATGCTTTGAAAATCCAAATGCACTACATCCCCTGGATTTTCCTTCTCATTAAATTGTCATTTTTTAATAAATGCTATTAATTTTATCAGACACAACTTGACTTTGACAAATCCGTGCATGCTGTTTTTAACCCACATGTTTCTGCAGGGTTAATAAATCCCATATTGCGATCATGAGAAACTTACTAATTACCTCAATTAGGTTGACTAGTGTTTAGTTACCTGGTTTATTTCTTTTTCCCTTTTATTAAAAAAGGGGTTAAACTCTCCAATTCTCTGGCACAATTTGTTTTTCCAAGAACATTTCATAGGTTGTATTCAGAGTCTCTGATATTTCTTCAGTCTGTCTGCCATCAGAGCTCCATGCCTTTTTCACTTTCGAGTTCACCATTTTTTCCAGCGCTTCCTGATATGTGTACTACTTTATTTTTTTCATGGGATGTGGGTATCGTTGACAAGGCCAGCATTTATTGCCCATTCTTGAGAAGTGGGTAGGCCAGCCGCTGCCTTGAACTGCTGCAGTCCATGTGGTGTAGATGCACCCACAGTGCTGTTAGGAAGGGAGTTCCAGGATTTTGATCTAGTGATCGTGATGGGACGGCAATATAGTTCCAAGTCAGGATGGTGTGTGGCTTGGAGGGGAACTTGCAGGTGATACTGTTCCCATGTGGATGTTGCACTTGTCCTTCTAGATGATAATATACAGGGGTTTGGAAGGTGCTGTTGATGGAGGATTGGTGAGTTGCTGCAGTGCATCTTGTAGATAGTGCACACTGCTGTCAATGTGCCTCGGTGGAGGGAGTGAATGTTGAAAGTGGTGCCGATCAAGTAGGCTGCTTTGTCTTAGATGGTGTTGAGCTTCCTGACTGCCGATGGAGCTGCATTTATCTAGTCAATTGGAGAGTACTCCACCGCTCTCCTGACTTGTGCCTTATAGATGGTGGACAGGCTTTGGCGAGTCAGGAGGTGAGTTACTCGTCACAGACTTGCTGTTGTAGCCACAGTGTTTATATGGCTGGTCCAGTCCAATTTCTGGTCAATGGTAACCTCCAAGATGTTGATAGTGGAGGATTCAGCGATTGTAATGCTATTGAATATCATGGGGCGATGGTTAGATCCTGTCTTGTTGGAGATGGTCATTGCCTGGCACTGACATATCGTGAATGTTACTTGTCAGTTATCAGCCCAAGCCTGGATGTTATTGAGGTCTGCGTATAGACATCGACTGCTTTGGTATCTGAGTTGCAAATATTACTGAACATTGTACAATCATCTGGGAACATCCCCACTTTTGATCTTATGAGGGAGGGAAGGTCATTATGAAACAGCTGAAGATGGTTGGTCTGAGGACACTACCCTGTGAAACTCCTGCAGTGCTGTCCTGGTACTTAGATGATTGGTATCTAACAAACACAGCCATCTTCTTTTGTAGTGGGTATGACAACCACCAGTGGAGAGTTTTCCCCCGATTTCCAGAGACTCCAGTTTTGCTAAGGCTCTTTGATGCCACACTCGGTCAAATGCTACCTTGATGTCAAGGGCAGTCACCCTCATCTGGTGGAATTCAGCTTTTTTGACCATGTTTGGACCAAAGCTGTCATAAGTTCAGGAGCCAAGTGGCCCTGGCAGAATGTAAGATGAGCATCAGTGAACAGGTTATTACCCTCTAAGTGCTGCTTGATAGCACTGTCAGCAACACCTTCCATCGTTATACTGATGATCGAGAGTAGGCTGATGGGGCGGTAATTGGCCAAGTTGAACTTGTCCTGCTTTTTGTGGACAGGACATACCCAGGCAATTTTCCACATTGTCGGTGTTGCAGCTGTACTGGAAGCTTGGCTAGGGGCGTGGCTAGTTCTGGAGCACAAGCCTTCAGTATTACTGCCAGGATGTTTTAGTTGTATCTAGTGCCTTCAGCCATTTCTTAATATCACAAAGAGTGAACCTGTTTGGCTGAAGACTGACATATGTGATTCTGGGGACCTCAGGAGGTGGCTGAGAATGATCATCCACTCGGCTCCTGATCTTCAGGCTGAAGATGGTCACAAATGCTTCAGCCTTGTCTTTTACGCTGGTGAGCTGGGCTCCCCCATTATTGAGGATGAGGACATTTGTGGACTGGCCTCCTTCAGTTAGTTGCTTAATTGTCTACCATCTTTCATGACTGGATGTGGCAAGATTGCAGAGCTTTGACCTGATCCGTTGTTTGTGGGATTGCCATCTGTTGCATGCTGTTTCCACTGTTCAGCGTTCAGCTGTCCTAATTGTCACCATCTTCAGAAGCACATAAGTTGGAATGGGCAGACTAGTGGCAGATGAAATTTAATACAGAGAAGAGTGAAGTGATTCATTTCGGTAGGAAAAACATGGACAGCCAATATAAAATGGTATAATTCTAAAGGCATGCAGGAGCAGAAGGACCTGGGAGTATACATGCGCATCATTGAAGGACAGGTTGAGAAAGCCATTGATAAAGGGTATGGTATCTTGGGCTTTATTAGTAGGAGCATAGAGTAAAAAAGCAAAGAATTTATGATGAGTCTTTATAAAACACTGGTTTGACCTCAGCTGGAGGGACACCACATTTTAGGAAGGATGTGAAGGCATTAGAAAGAGTGCAGAAAATCACGAGAATGGTTCCAGGGATGAGGAGCTTCAGTTAATTAGAAAGATTGGAGAAGCTGCGGTTGTTCTCCTCCAAGAAGCGAAGGCTGAGAGGATATTTGATAGAGGTGGTCAGAATCATGAGGGGTCTGGACAGATTAGATACAGAGAATCTGGAATGCACTGTCTGTGAGTTTGGTGGTGGCAGATTCAATTATGACATTCAAAAGGGAATTGGATCATTATCTGAAAATGAAAAATCTGCAGAACTACAGGGAAAAGTCAGAGGTGGCACTCGGTGAACTGCTCTTGCAGAAAGCCAGCACAGACACGACTAGCCGCCTCCTGTGCTATAACCATGCTATAATTCTATTTCCTTTACACTATTTATCACCATTATTAGGCCCTCCTGTGCCAGTGCAGGCAAGATAATCGTTTAGCCTGATGGAAGATTGCGAGCTACTATCATGTTTTGAGATTCTTTTCACCACAGAAAAGAATTTGGCAAAGGGGTTCTTTAATTGTTGTGGTTTAAAGTATGCTGTATTCTGAAAAAAACTATTTTAAAAGGCAGTGAAATAATAGATGGTGAATAAACTAATGAAAGTTGTTTTCTCCAAAGACTCTGCAGAGAGCCTACAGCACAGAAACAGATCTAATGTTGGTGTTTATGCTCCACGCAAGCCTCCTCCCACTTTATTTCATCTAACCCTGTCAACATACCTTCTGTTCCTTTCTAACTTAGATCCTTGAGCTCGCGTCGAAGTGGCCACTGCTCGAGGGTTCACGTCGATATGACTAGGCAATCAGGTCAGTGTAGGAACTGCTTTAGGAATTGGAATCAGTGTGGCTGTAGACATGTGGATCAGTGTGGATTGGGCTTTCTGCTGTACGAATCTGCATTAAATGTGAATGAAAAGAGCACAAAGCATGACAAATGTGATGCCCGCTACCAGGTTTTTGGGCAATTATCATGGGAAATCACTTACTGCATCTCACTGCCCATCATTGCTTTGGAAAAAGGGCATACCAAAAGTAAATATTTAACGGTGTATATTTCTGCTCTACATATCTGATCCCTGCAAGGCAGTAATTTCTATCCCAGGAAGTAAATCAGTAATTTTCTGTGCAGGGCAAGAGGCATCAAATGCTCTGCACTCAACAAAGCAAAAAGCAACATTACCATCAGCCATGAAAGTTTTGACAGTGTGTAACCTCACAAGTTAAATTCAACCATTGAATATTTGACATGCCCAGCTTGAGGAGACTTTCCATGTAAATATGTTTTTGAACTAGGTTTGAAGGCTGCCAACAGCAGCCGTGAAAACAAGCTTAACATTTCCAAGATCAATAAATTATTGAGCCTGAAGGACAATTTGCCACGGCATATTCCCTGCACTGTTGTAGTGTTCCTTATAAAGCAGGCTCATGGAGAAGGAAGTAATATATTAGCATGGATAGACGATTGGTTAGCAGAAACAGAGAATAAGGATAAACAGGACATTTTCAATTTAGCAGACTGTAATTGGCATGCTGCAAGGATTAGTGCTGGGGCCTCAGCTGTTTACAGTCTATATTAATGACTTGGACAAAGCAGCTGAGAGTTTACTGATGATACAAAACCGGGTCTTAATGTAAGCTGTGAGGAAAGAGGCTGCGAAAAGAGGGAGGCAGGTTAGATCTGTGGGCAACAAGGTGGTAGATACTCCTCAGATACTGAAGCAGTCCATGTCCATATGCAGCAAGACTTGGACAATATCCAGGCTTGGGCTGACAAGTGGCAAGTAACATTCGTGCCACACAAGTGTCAGGCAATGACCATCTCCAACAAGAGAGAATCCAACCATCGGCCCTTGATGTTCAATGGCATTATCATCACTGAATCCCCTTCTGTCAACATCCTGGGGGTTACCATTGACCAGAAATTGAACTGGACTAGCCATATAAACACTGTAGCTACAAGAGCAGGACAGAGGCTAGAACCATGTGATGAGTAATCCACCTCCTGACTCCCCAAAGCCTGTCCACTGTATACAAGGCACAAGTCAAGAGTGTGATGGAATATTCCCCACTTGCTGGATGAGTGTAGCTCCTACAGTACTCGAGAAGCTTGACACTGTCCAGGACAAAGCAGCCCGCTTGATTGGCACCACACCCACAAACTACCCCTCCCTCCACCACTGACACACAGTTGCATCAGTGTGTACCATCTACAAAATGAACTGCAGGAATTCACCAAGGCTTCTTCGACAGCACCTTCCAAACCCACAACCACTACCATCTAGAAGGACAAGGGCAGATAGATGGGAACACCACCACCTAGAAGTTCCCCTCCAAGTCACTCACCATCCTGACTTGGAAATATATCGCCGCTCCTTCACTGACGCTGGGTCGAAATCCTGGAGCTGTCTTCCTAATAGCACCGTGGATATACCTACACCACATGGACGGCAGCAGCTCAAGAAGGCAGCTCACCACCACCTTCCCAAGGGCAACTAGGGATGGGCAATAAATGCTGGCCTAGCCAGTGAAGCCCACATCCCATGAATGAATAATAAAAAAGATGGAGGGTAGTCTGAGGTTATCCATTCTGGTAATAAGCATAGAATCAATATTTTTTAAAGGGAGTAAAACTTTTAAATATTGATATTCAAGAGAGTCTTGGTTGTACTTGCACAAGAAACATTAAATGTTAGCTTGTAGGTGCAGCAAGCAGCTGGGAAGGCAAAAGGCATGTTGACCTTATTGCAAAGGGATTGGAGGACACAACAGCGTGAGAGAAAGGCACAGATAAAGCAGCATGAGAGGAGGGAACAGATAAAACAGTGCAAGAGCAGCAGAGTAGATAAAACAGCACGAGAGGAGGGAGCAGATAAAACAGTGCAAGAGTGGTGGAGCAAATAAAAGCGCACAAGAGGGAGCAGATAATACTTCTGGTGGTCCCCAGAGCTAGACCAGGAGGCAGTGCAAGAGGAGCGGTGGCCTTAGTAAGATTTAAAAGGAGTGGGAGCTGAGAGTCAGAGCAGAGATTTAAAAAGAGCGGGAGCTGAGAGAGCGAAGATTTACAAAGAGCCGGAGCTGAGAGTCAGAGCGGAGATTTAAAAAGAGCGGGAGCTGGACTTCGGGTTGAAAGCGGCACGAGAACAGAGCGAGAGTCCCGGGGAGACTGGGGGCTGAAAGCAGCGCGAGGATGTCATGATTCAAAAAGGGATGCAATGCAGGGGAGGCAGTTGATTGGTAAGTAGGGTCAGGTGAGTACTTCTAATTTTTCTCCTAATTAAACTGCTGCAGTCCATTAGCTTAAACACAAAAAGTTGAGGATCTTGGACTGTAGTGGGAGTGTTTGGAGTGGAATAAGGCCTCCAGCATTATTAGCATCCTATAAAAGGAGTAACTAGCGAGCTTAATCTAAAGGGAAGTCATGGCAGCAGAGCTCGTACCCTTGATATGCTCCTCCTGCACTATGTGGGAAGTCATGGACACTTCCAGTGTCCCTGGCGACCATGTGTGCAGGAAATGTGTCCAGCTGCAGCTACTGGCATTTTGGAGCTGCGGGTGGATTCATTGTGGAGCATCCACCCTGCTGAGATTATCGTGGACAGCATGTAGTCACACCGCAGGTAAAAACTAAACAGGCAGAAAGGGGTGGCTGACCGCCAGGCAGAGTAGAGGAAGGCAGGTATTGCAGGAGTCCCCTGTGGCTGTCCCCCTCCCTAACAGATATACCATTTTGGATACTGTTGGGGAGACAACTTCTCAAGGGAAAGCAGCAGGAGCCAAGCCCATGGCACCATGGGTGGCTCTGCTGCACAAGAGGAAAGGAAGAAGAGTGGCAGGGCTATAGTGATAGGAGATTCAATAGTAATGGGAACAGATGGGCGTTTCTGGCTGCAAAAACGATTCCAGGATGGTATGTTGTCTCCCTAGTGCCAAGGTCAAGGATGTCTCGGAGAGGCTGCAGAGCATCCTGAAAGGGAAGGGTGAACAGCCAGAGGTTGCGGTACATTTTGGTACCGACGACATAGGTAAAAAAAAAGGGATGAGGCCCTACAAGCTGAATGTAGGGAGTTAAATAGAGACAAATAGGGAAAGGAGGTGGGGTAGATTGTTAGTAAAGGAATAAATCAATGCTATGGTCAGGAAGGATATTGGCTCAGAAAATCATGATGTGGAATCTGTTTGGGTGGAGATAAGGAACACCAAGGGGCAGAAAACATTGATGGTGTCGTCAATAGGCCCCCAAACAGTAATGGAGATGTAAGGGAAGGCATTAGGTAGGAAATTAGAGACGCATGCAGCAAGTGTACAACTCAAATCATGGGTGACTTTAATCTATAAAAAGATTGGACAAACCAAGCTGGCGTTAATACTATGGCGGAGGATTTGCTGGAGTGTGTACATGATGGTTTTTTAGACAATATGTTGAGGAACCAACTAGAGAACAGGCTAACCTAGACTAGGATTATGCAATGAGAAAAGATTAATCAACAATCTTGGGGAAGAGCGACCATAAAATGATAGAATTGTTCATTAGGATGGGGAGTGAAGAAGTTGAATCCGAAACTAGGGTCCTGAGTCTAAATAAAGGGAACTACAAGGGTATGAAGCAGGAGTTGGCAATGATGGATTGGGGAATCTTGGTAAAAGGGTTGACAGTGGATCGGCAATGTCTAATACTTAAGGAACGTATGCCTTTCATAAAAGACATGGTAACGGAACACTTAGAAAGCATTAATGGGATTAGACAAGGTCAGCATGGATTTATGAAAGGGAAATCATGCTTAACTAATCTATTGGAGTTTTTTGAAGATGTAGCTAGTAGAATAGATAAGGGAGAACCATTGGATGCAGTGTATTTGGGTTTCAAGAAGGCTTTTGATAAGGTCCCACATAAGAGGCTAGTGGGCAAACATAAAGCACATGAGATTAGGGTTATATACTGGCATGGATTGAGAATTGGTTGACAGACTGGAAACAAGAGAGTGAGGATAAATGAGTCTTTTTCCGAGTGGTAGGCGGTGACTAGTGATGTATTGCAGGGATCAGTGCTTGGGTCCCAGCTATTCACGATATATATCAATGACTTGGATGAGGGAACCAAATGCAAAATTTCCAAGTTTGCTGATGACACAAAACTGGGCGGGGTTGTGAGGAGGATGCAAGGAGGCTTCAGGGCGATTTAGACAAGTTGTGTATGTGGGCAAGCACATGGCAGGTGCAGTATAATGTGATTAAATGTGAAGATATATGCTTCAGTGTGAAAAACAGAAAGACAGAGTATTCTTTAAATGGTAATATATTGGGAAATGTGGATGTACAAAGGGATCTGTGTGTCCTTGTACACCAGTCAATGAAAGTAAATAGGCAGGTGCAACAAGCAATTTGGAAAGCAAAAGGTATGTTGGCCTTCATTGCAGGGGGGTTTGAGTCCAGAAGTAGGGATGTCTTGTACTCATAGAATAACTGCAGTTATACAGGGCCATGGTGAGACCAGACCTGGGGTATTATGTACAGTTTTTGTCTCCCTACCTAAGAAAGGATATACTTGTCATGGAGGGAGTGCACTGAAGGTTCACTAGGCTGATACTGGAGATGGCAGGACCGTCGTATGAGGAGAGATTGGTTCGACTGGGCCTGTATTCCCTAGAGTTTAGAAGAATAAAAGGGGATCTGATTGAAACGTATAAAATTCAAACAGGACTAGACAGACTGGATGAAGGGAAGATGTTTCCCCTGGTTGAGGAGTCTAGAACCGGGGCCACAGTCTCAGGATACGGGGCCGGCCATTTAGGACCGAGATGAGGAAAAATGTCTTCACTCAGAGGCTGGTCAACCTGTGGAATTTTCTACACAGAAAGCTGCGGAGGCCGGGCCACTGAGTATATTCAAGAAAGGAATTGATAAATTTTTGGATATTAGGGGCATCAAGGGGTATGGAGAGAAAGCAGGAATATGGCATTGAGGATCAGCCGTGATCATGTTGAATGGCGGAGCAGGCTCGAAGGGCTGAATGGCCTACTCCTCCTAGCTTCTATGAGTACAAGAATAAGCAAGTCTTGCTACAATTAAGTAGGGTTTTGGTGAAACCACACCTGGAGCACTCTGCAGCTTTGCTCTCTGTATTTAAGGAAGGATATACTTGCATTGGAGACATAACAGCAAAGTTTTGTTACGTTGGTTTGTGGGTTAAGAGAGTTGGCCCATGATGAGAGGCTGAATAAATTGGGCCAATAGAGTCTGGAGTTTAGAAGAATGAGAGATGATATTGAAGCATGCAAGATTCTGAAAGGGCTTGACCTTCCTCTGGCTGAGGAATCTAGAACATGGGGCACAGTCTCAGGATTATAGGTTGATAATTTGGGACAGAGATCAGGAGAAATGCCTTCACTCAGAGGGTTGTGAATCTTTGGAATTCTCTACCCCAGAGGGCTGTAGATGCTCTATCTTTGGGTATGTTCAAGGCTGAGATTGATTTTTGGTCTCACCGGGATTCAAGGGATATACGGAGTGGGCAGGAAAGTGGAGTTAAGACAGAAGATCAGCCATGATCGTATTGAATGCCAGAGCATGCTCGGGGTGACTTGATCATAAAATATCACTTTCTGCTCCAAAGTGATTCTGTTTCTAAACCAAGATAGCTGTATTCAATTAGCAACTAGTCCACAGCAAGAGTGCCCCTACAGGATGCTGTTTACATTTACTCGTTTGTCTCCATGGGTCTGGTAATTTCCAAACTCCATGCAACATAAGTCATATCCCTTTTCTGTCACTGAGCAGAGAAAATTTAAAAGAACTGTTAAATAAAATCAAATCACAAACCTAGACAGGCATATGGTAGCAGGAGTAGGCAGTATGGCCCCTCAAGCCTGCTGCACCATTCAGTGAGATCACGGCTGATCTGCTACCTCAACTCCTCTTTCCTATCTTAAACCCACTATCCTTGATTCCCTTAGAGCCAAAAAAAAATCTGTTTATCTCAGCCTTAAATATAATCAACAACTGAGCATCCATAGCCATCCACAGTAGAGAATCCCAGAGATTCACAATCCACAGAGTGAAGGAATTTCTCCTGCACTCAATCCTGAATGGCTGACTCCGGCCCTGAGTCTAGGATCTTCAGCCAAGGCCAACAGCCTTTCAGCATCTACCCTGTCAACCTTCTCAAGAATTTTATAAGTTTCAATGAAATCTCCCCCTCATTCTTCTAAGTGGTAGAGAATATAGGCCCATTCTGCTCGATTTCTCCTCGTAGGACAGCCCTCTCATCCCAGGAATCAATCTAGCGAACCTTTGTTCTACCTCCTAAGGCAAGTATAACAACAGATTGCATTCATGTAGTCTTTAACATAGTAAAATGCCCCAAAGTGCTTCACAGGTGTATTATCTAACAAAATTTGACAATTATCTTCCCTTGGGTAAGGATAGTGGATGCACTGGTAGTAATCTTCCAAGAATCCTTAGATTCTGGAAAAGTTCCAGAGGATTGGAAAACTACCAATGTAACACCCTTATTGAAAAAGGGAAGGAGACAAAAAACAGATAACTTTAGGCCAGTTAGCTTAATATCTGTCATTTAGAGACTATTATAAAGAATGGCATAACGGAGCATTTAGAAATACATAATCTAGTCAAGCAAAATCAGCATGGCTTTATGAATGAGAAATCATGTCTGACAAATTTATTAGAATTCTTTGAGGAGGAAACAAGCAAGATAGATAAAGGGGAACCAGTAGATGTATTATATTTGGATTTCCAAAAGGCATTTGATAAGGTATTGTGCATAAGGCACAATAAGAGCCCATAGTGTTGGGGGTAGTATATTAGCATGGATAGATGATTGACTAACTAATAGGAGACAGAACTGGGATAAGGGGGGCATATTCAGATGGCAACCTGTAACTAGTGGAGTACCATAGGGATCAGTGCTGGGGCCAGAATTATTTACAATATATATTAATGACTTGGGAGAGGGAAGTGAGTGTACTATTGCCAAGTTTGCGGATGACACAAAAATAGGTGGGAAGGCGAGTGGTGAGGATGGCACAAAGAGCCTACAGAGGGATATAGACAGGTTAAGTGAGTGGGCAAAAATTTGGCAGATGGAATATAATGTGGGAAAATGTGAGGTTATGCAATTTGGCAGGAAGAATAGAGGAGCTGAATATTATTTAAATGGAGAAAGACTGCAGAAAGCTGCAGCATAGAGGGGTTTGGGGGTCCTCATGCATGAATCCCAAAAAGCTAGCATACAAGTTCAGCAGGTAATGGGGAAGGCAAATGGAATGTTGGCCTTTATTTCAAAGGCAATGGAGTATAAAAATAGGGAAGTCTTGCTAAAACTATACAAGGCACTAGTTTTGATCCCCTTATCTAAGGAGAGATATACTGGCATTGGAGACAGTCCAGAGAAGATTCACTCGGTTGATCCTGGATATGGAGGGATTTTCTTGTGAGTAGAGGTTGAATAGGTTGGGCCTGTACTCATTGGAGTTTAGAAGAATGACAGGCGACCTTATTGAAACTTATAACATTCTTGAGGGACTTGACAGGGTAGATGCTGAGAGGTTCTTTCCCCTTGTGGGAGAGCCTAGGACCAGAACGCATAATCTCAGAGTAAGGGGTTGCCCATTTAAGATAGAGATGAGGTGGAATTCTTTCTGAGGATAGTAAATCTGTGGAATTCTTTACCACAGAGGGCTGTAGAGACTGGATTGTTAAGCATATTTAAGGCTGAGATAGATTTTTAATCTGTAAGAGAATCAAGGGTTATGGGAAAAATGCAGGAAAGTGGAGTTAAGGATTATCAGATCAGCCATGATCTCATTGAATGGGGAAGCAGACTCAATGGGCCGAATGGCCTACTTCTGCTCCTACGTCTTATGGTCTCATGGAGACCAAAACTGCACACTGCTCGCCGAAGCACTGCATAATTTCAGCAAGACTCCCTTACTCCAACCTACTTCCAATAAAGGCCACTGTAACATTTGCTTTCCTAATTGCTTGTTGTACCTGCATGTTAACTTATTGTGATTTTTGCACAGGGGCTCCCAAAGCCCTTTGAATATCAACATTTACTAGTTGCTTACCTTTTAAAAGTATTCTGCTTTTCTGTTGTCCCTACCAATTTTCACATTTCACACATTATACTTCACCTGCCACCTTCTTGTCTGCTCACTCACACTTATCTGTAGCTCTTTGCTGCCTCCTTGTTTCCTCACAGCTTACTTTCCCACCCATCTTTGCATTATCAAGCAAACCTGGATACGTTATACTCTGTCCCCTCACCTAATTCATTGATATAGATTATTAATAGCTGAAATCCAAGCATTGATCCTTGCAGTGCCCCACTAATTACAACCTGCCAACCGGAAAATAACCCGTTTATTCCTCACTGCATGCTAATATACCAACCCCAACCCGATGAGTCCCAATTCTGTGTAACAACCTCTTGAGTTGCAACTTTTCAAATGCCTTTTGGCCTCCCTTATTTACCCTGCTAATTACTCACTTTTTAAAAACTCTAATAGATTAAACACAATTTCCTTTTCATATTAATTGTTTTGACTCTACTGAATCATATTATGATTTTCTAAGTGCTGTTTTACCACATCCTTCATGATAGATTCTCACATTTTTCCTATTACTGATGTCAAACCAACTCAACTATAGTTCCCTGTTTACTTTCTCCCTCCTTTCTTAAATAGCAGGATTACATTTGCTACCTTCTAATCCAGGGGACTGTTCTGGAAAGCAAATACACCCGTTATCTCTGTAGTTGCCACTTTTAAAACCCTTGGATGTAGATCATGGGGATTTGTCGCTTTTAGTCCTATTAATTTTTCAGTACTCTTTTTTTCTTTATTGATATTAATTGATCCTTACTCTCATTAGACTCTTGATTTCTCCACTATTTCTGGTATGTTTTTTCTGCCTTTTGCTGTGAATACATTTAACCAAAATGGATTCTGAGCCTCAAGTATCTTTGGTCCAGGAGAAGACACAAATCGATGCAAAGGAGATAGAGCCCCATGTAAGATTTTAGGTGTGAACTTTGATTTGTAGTACATTCTGGTTTCTTATCTTGCCCTTTCTGCCTTGTTGATCAGTATGGCACTAAAATCTGACCTCTGAGTCATAAAGTTGTGGGCACAAGTGCAGTTGTGAAAGATCCTATGACACTACTTTGGTGAAGAGTAGGCAAGTTCTCCCCTGTGCCTTGGACAACATTTATCCCTCGGTCAACACTGAAAACAGATTAGCTGATCATTATTGCATTGCTTTTTGTGGGTCTTTGCTGTGCACAACAGTGACTGCACTTCAAAAAACTATTGAATTGGCGGTAAAGCGTTTAGGGCATCCTAAGATTGTAAAAGGTGCTATATAAATATAAGTTTTATTTAAATAGAGCTATATTTTGATGGTGCTAGTTATTAGATGCTAATTGAATTATGATTTCCATTTATTGTATATTCCTAAAATTTGCAAGGTAATGTACAGGGCTTTTAGCTTTAATTTTTGAGTTCTACTCTTGTTATCATTTTATCCCTGTGATCAATTTAACAATCTCTCCCTATCTCATTCTAAAATCTCAATGTATGGCTGGTGTGTTTGTTTGAAGAATACATCATGTTAACCAGTGTATCTATTGGTACAGGTAGTAAATATCACTAGTTTAAGAATATTGTCATGTAAAAGTCTCAGCCTCCTAATTCTTGTTAACATGGTGTGGATAATACTTCAAAGTTTAGGGATTTTGCCATCATAGGTTACTATTGTTTTGTTATTTTTCCCCCCTCTTTATCTGATGGGATATTATCAATTCCTTCATCTTGTCTCTGTAAAGTGACAGAAAAGTGGAAGCATGCAAGACTGAAGTGTAAATTATACTGTGGTTCAGCATTTGAAACCAAAAATAATTAATTCTGGAATGACTGGTTCTGGAATGGTATGTATTTAGAATAAATTATTTTTGTCTTCAAATATTGAATCGTGTTAAGATTCAAAATGCTAGAAGGTGGCGAAGAGAAGCATCAGTTTGAGGATTCATAAAGTTTCAGAGGGTGAAGTGAGCTCTTATGGAGCAATATTAATTCCTAGTAGAGGAGGGACTTTAAAAACCTTCCAGTTTATGTGATGTTGGGTATAATTTCCTCTTAAATAATGACAAGTTCATGTCCCATTGTATTCCCACTAACTACTTTCAGCTGTTATAGGCAAGACCATGAGGTTTCAGTTTTCAACAAAAAGACAACCAAACTTGGAAATTTGATCCCAAAAAAAGCTGTAAAAATCCTGAAATACAATATAATAAAAAAGGAATTTCATATCCATTTGACTTGAATCAGTGGCCTTTTGGAGAAATGCATACAGATTACAAGGGGTATTGGAAACCAAGATATTTGAAATAGAGTTCGGCATTAGATTGGAAGAGTTAAGGTGCTGGTATTTCTTGGTTATCACTAGGAACAGATGTAAACCATTCGGCTCCTCGAGGCTATTCCTGAATTCTTATCATTTGTGCTTGATGCTATGGTCACTTCTGTTTTACAAAAAACCTCTATTCTTAGTAAAGTTTGACGACTTTTCAGAATTCCCGCAGCATTGTCACAGCTCACGGTTTTTGTGTGTTTATGTTTCAGTCACCAGATTTATTATAATTTTGGGTTTTTTTTGTCTTTCAGGTAATTCTTCTTTTCTGGATGGGTATCGACATGTACCCGCTAAGGTAAATTTGGATTATTGGGAAGGAAGATTCTGCTGCTACATGTGGGGCAAACAGGAAATTTTCCCCTTGAATGTCCTGTGTATATTTAAATATGCCTGTCTATCTTTTCGGCCTGGAATATTATATTCAATCAAGCCAGGTCACTACTGAAACTGATGGGTAAACATCAGGTAATGGTCACCGTTAATTAATTATCTTCAATTGATTTTTGTTTTTGCTTTCATAATTCAATTGCTGTAGGCCAGTAGATATTCAGAATTAATCAGTGTGTAATATTAATACTTGGAAATTAATCCCTCTGTACTCTGTAATTCAGAATTAGAGAATTTTTATTAATATAGCACCTTTCACATCCTCAAGTCATCACAAGGTACTTGACAGCCAATCAAATACTTTTGGATTTCCTTATTATGTTGCATGGTTACCAAATACAGCAGACGATTTACACAGAGCAAACTCCCACAAATATCAATGAGACAAAGAAAAGTGATAATGAATTCAAAAAAGTAGAAGTTAATGCTACAGTTATATAAGCTACAGTTATACTTCATCTGGAGCAGTGTTCAGCTCTGGGTACCATACCTTTGGAAGGACATATTGGACTTGCAAGGGGTTCAGTGCAGATTCAGCAGAATAATACCATAGTGATAAAGCTTAAATTATGAGGACAATTTGCATTGTCTATGCTTGTGTACTCCCTTGGGTTTAGAAGATGAGAGATGATCTGAGATGTTTAAAATGATTATAGCATTTGATCGGGTAAGTTGAGAGAAATTATTTCTTGTGGTGAGGGAGTCCAAATCAAGCCTTAGAATTAGAGCTAGGCTGTTCAAAGATGCTGTCAAAAAGTACATCTACACACAAAGGATAGTGGAAATCTGAAACACTCTTCCCATCCCCCCAGTTCCCACCAGCCCAACCCACTCTCCAAAACAAAAAGTTATTGAGGCTAATTGAAAATTTGAGAACCCGGGTTGATAGATCTTTGGTAGGCCAGGTTAGTAAGGGTTGCCGAAATGAAGTTAAGAATGTGGAAAAGGCTCGAGGGGCTGATTGGGCTATTCCTATGTTCCTAAGCATTCCATGCTTCAGCACACTCTGCATAACAAAATTTCTCTTGATCTTATTGTTTCAATGGCTCCTCATCACTGATTCCCAAAGAACAAAGTCTTTCCCTATTTACCCTGTCAAAACCCTTTATACTTTAAAAAAATCAAGTCTCCTTGTGGCTAGGCTATGATGTATTCACGAAATATCCATGTTGTTCAGAGGAGAGCTACAATTTAAAAGGGCAAGGACAGCCCCCATCAAGCAACACTGTCACATTTTTGCAATACACAGTCACATTCCCATCTCAGTATCTGTGATACTGCAAGAGACCTCTCAGCAGCTGTTGTTGAATATGCCAGATGTGGAGAAACCTCAGGCCCCACTATTATTGCTAGGTGGTATCATCTGATGGATTGCCTTGCTATCGATTAATACTGGAATATGATTACATTGACACTGCTGGTTTGAACTGGCAAGTCAGGCTATTGACCAAGATATCAGATCTATTATTCTTTGAATAACCTGTTGTAAACTACACCAGTGGCTCATTCACTGGTTATATTTGAGGCTAATAATTCAGGTCAATCACCTTTTGTCAGACCTGTAATGTTCTACCTAACTTACTCATTCCATGCATGCTACCTGACCTCACCAGTGTTTCTTGCATTTTCTATTTTGCTTTCAGATTTTCATCAATCCCAGTATTTTGCTTTTTATCATAATTGCCATATCCCTAATGTCAGCTTTGTCTCAGCGGTAGCCCTGTGCCTCTTGAGACAGAAATCCCACTCCAGGTATTTGAGCATATTATCCATTATCAGACTGGGACTCCAATGCAGTACTGAGGGAGGGCTATATAATCTTTCAGATTTGATATTAAACCAAGACTCTGTCTGCTCCCTAAGGTGGATAAAAAAGATCCCATGGCATTATTTGAAGAAGAGCTGGGGAGCTTTCCCTCGTGTCCTGGCCGATATTCAGCCCTCAACTATCACTAGTACTCAACAATCACTAAAACAGATCTGGTCATCTATTTCGTTGCTGTTTGTGGGGCTTTACTGTGTGAAAATTAGTTGATGTATTTCCCTACATTGCAGCAGTCACTTTGTATCAAAAGTACTTCATTGGCTGTAAAGCACTTTGCAATATTCTTGGGTTGTGATAAGTGTGATATAAATGCAACTCTTTTTTTTTCTTTTTTCTTTCTTTAACTGGCAATGGTATAGCCCAGGGTACAAATCCTGAATGTGCTTTCCCCAACCAAGCAACTAACTTTTGTTTTTAATCTATCGCTCAACGCCTGCTCTGTCGGGCTCTACTTGCTCATCCAGCAGACATCACAGCTCCCAAGCTGTGGCAAAGATGGCAACTGCTAATTGAGGAGTACTACCCAACTGTCAGTCCAGCAATAGGCTGCAAAGATGTTACAAATGAACTTTCATACTAATAATTGCAAAGTATCACTCACAAATAGAAAATGTGGAGCATAACTGGAATTGACTTAGAAAGGGGCACAGCTGATGTTATTGCTGAGTCACTTTTAATATGCAGATAGTGCAGTGAAGAAACAGTTAGAAAAGGGAAGTATAGCAAAATGGTGAATGGTGTATAAATAGAAAGTGAGATACAAGTCTGCAGAACTGTAATTGTTTTGCCAAGGGTATTGAAGGATCTTAGGAATATTCCAGCCTGGAAATGCCTTCCTCCATTTGTCAATCTAAGTGTCTAGGAAGTATTCCATGATATCTCTTGCACCCTTCTATCACATTTTTTTCCTAGATATTTATCCATCTCTCTCTCTCTCTCTCTCTGTGTCATACAATAAGCCACCATGCCACCCCCCCCCCAACCCCCATGGCATTGATTTCAAACATTTAGCACCATCAGCCTAAAGAACTTTAATCTAAATTGCCTTTTCACCTTCCCTCTTCTAAGTTAGAAGCTGTGCCCTCTTGTTGCAAAATCTGCAATGATAACATATTAGGGGTGAATTTCCTCAAACTTTCTCTCGCTGTGATACCATAACAGCAGTGGAAACCCTCGTTGCATGCGTACATTGGCTTTCCACCACAAAGGTGGCGCAGCAGAAAAAGGTCGAAGGGAATTTATCCCATTGACATTAATCTTGCTTGTACCCTTTAGGTTACTCCTGAACCTTCTCTTTAGGGTAAGCATTCCCAGCTTCTTAGAACTTGGGGTGGCTAATCCCAGCTGCCAAGTTAGTTCTCCTTCTCTGCACCTTTGAGTTACTCAAAACAGTACCCAGTGCTCCCTGTTGAAGCTGGACTGTGCTCTGTACAAATTTCCACCGCCTGAGATTTGTGCTCTTTTCCTTTAACTGCCAACCCAACACCCTGTTTGGTATCTCTCCTGCTGCAGCCCATTGTGTTGATGGCTTCAGAAATCAATCCACCAATGTACCACATCATTCTCCTGTTTCATGTCACATTGATCAATACCATTTAGATGATATTGATATATTATCCTTTACAAAACTTTGCATTCATTCACATTAAATACCATTCCTCAGCCCAGCTCGCTATTTTAACCAGACCCTTCTGCATTTGCCCAGCCTGCTGTTTGCAGTCCCTCCCAGTTTAGTATCATCTTCAAACTGAAGTGTTTAGTTTCTGTCTCTGTTTTCAACCAATTTATTTATACGGCAAGCAATATCTTAGGCACCTCCTTTATTGCAATGCAGCTCGCTGTGCTTTAGCCAATTATCAGTCCATTATCAGAGCAATCTAAGATGCTTTCACATTATCTATATATGTGGAGCCTAGGAGACCATTTGTCAAAGTAATGGCTTTTCCTAACTGTAGTATCAGCAATGTATCTATGACCATGAATTTCGCTATGCATTTTCTCAGCTGGGACTTTCCGTTTAGAAAACTTCCCAAAACATACTGCTTCACCCTTCTCTGTGAAGAAGAATTATCTTCAATACCCACCTGTCTGCCCATTCAACTAAACCTGCCTGCTTCCTTTTGTGTTCATCCTCACAAATTGCCATGCCCTCTAATTTGGTATGATCAGCAAATGTTATTCCTCCTGTGTTATTAGAAATCACTTACATAAACGGAAAGCAGGTTCCCCAGCACAGATCCCTGGGGCACCAACCACTACCTCTTACTGCAAATCTGAAACACACCAATTTATCCCCACTCAACGGTTTCTATCCCTACCCATCCCTCGGGTCAAACACGGGCAAGGAAATCTCCAAATTGCCATCCACCACCCTCCCTCAATACTCCTCACGTTGAACACCACTTGGAAGAAGCACTGGGTGTAACAAGGGTTCAGTATGTACTCTCAGGGACTTCATTGTTCATCACTGAGTGGCACAGCAGCACCACAATTAACCAAATAGGCCCAGCACCGAACGACATAGCTGGCAGACTGGGCCTGCGGCAGGTGGCGAGAGACCAAGGGAAAACCTCAATTTGACCTCGTCCTTGCCGATCTATCTGTCACGAATGCATTTGTGTTAATACCATGCACAGCTATCAATGTCCGTATAAAAAGCGGGACACAATTGGTAGAGGTCTTTGTCAAGATGAAGTTCTGTCTTTGCATTGAGGGCACCCTTCATTGTGTTGTATGACACTAGCACTGTGTCAAATGGAATTGATCCAGAACAACATCTTGCAGCACAGAAATGAGCATCCATGAGATGCTATGGGCCATCAGCAGGAGCAGAACTGTATTCACTGCAAGTGAGCATGACTGCCCTTGATACCAAAACAGCATTTGACCTAATAAAATTGAAGTCTATGGGGATTAAGGAAATGAGTTTCCCTGGTTGGAGTCAGACCAGCCCAAAGGAAGATGGCTGTGGTTGTTGGAGATCAGTCACCTCAGCCTCATGACATTGCTACACGGGTTCTTTGTGGCAGTGTCCAAGGCCCAACTATATTCGGCAGCTTCATCAATTACCTTCCCTCCATCATAAGGTCAGAGGTGTTGACGTTGGCTGACAATTGCATGGTGCTCAGATCCATTTAATTCCTGAGGTAATGAAGCAGTCTGCAGCTGCATGCACGAAGCCTGAACAACATTGAAGTTTGAGCTGTTAGGTGCCAATGGTGGTATTACCATTGTTGAACCCCCAACCCTCAGCCCCCTGAAGGTCATCATTGACCAAAACTTAATAGGACAAGGCACATAAATATTGTGGCTACAAGAACAGGTCAGAGGCTGGTTGTTCTGCGACAAGTGACTTGCCTTCTGTTTCTGAATCTTTGCACCACTTACAAGGTACAAGTCAGGAGTGTGATGGAATACGCCCTACTTGTCTGAGTACAGCCCCAACAGTACTTGAAGCTCAACACTATCCAAGACAAAGTAGCCCACTTGAACAGCACCACATCTATCACCTTAAATAATCACTCCTTCCACCACCAAGGCAACATAAGAATGTCAGGACCCTCGAGCTTGCCTTGCCAGTCAAATACAATCAAGGCTAACCTGCCTCATTCTACTTTCCCACCCGCTCTCCATATCCCTTGATTCCCCGAGGGACTAAAAATCTGTCTATCTTGGTCTTAACACCTTTTAAAAATATTCTGCTTTTCTATTCTTACCACCAAAATGAATAACCTCACAGTTCCCCACATTATCTCCTTCTGCCACCTTGTTGTCCATTCACTTAACCTATCCGTATCTCTTTATAGCCTCTTTGTCTCCTCTTCACAGCATACCTTCCCACCTAGCTTTGTGCCGTCAGCAAGCATAGATACATTCCTTTTGGTCTCTTCCATCTGAGTCATTAATATCAATTGTAAATAGCTGAGGCCTCAGCACCGATCATTGCAGCACTCAACTACTCTGACTGACAATTTGAAAATGCCCATTAATCCTTACTCTCTGCTTCCTGTCCTTTAACTAATCCTCTCTTCATGCACCCTTATCTTGTGTATTAGATTTTTGTATGGAACCTTAGAAAATGCAGTTTGGAAATCCAAATAAACCATATCTACTGGCTCTCCTTCATCTATCCACCTAATTGATGTGTGCTTTGCCTGAAGGCAGATCCTGAACTCAGGTCGTCAACTCATTGTCTATTGATGATTCATCCTGATCTGTGTTCTTGGCTGATTTTATTTTTCAGTGGTGGTTTGCTATTGCCTTCCACTTACTACAGGCTAGAGCAAGGAGGCAGATCCAAGTCTGCCTCAGCCGGAAAAGGAATCAAAACTGTGCTGTTGGTGTTTTCTGAACCACAAGCTAGCCACCTAGCCAACTGAGCTATCCAGTCTCCACTGTGTAGTTACATCCTCAGAAAAACACGAATAAATTTGTCAAACACTATTTCCCTTTCATAAGACCATATTGACTTGTTCTAATCATACTATGCTTTTCTAAGTGGATTGTTAACGACTTCTTTAATAGATTCCAGCAATTTCAGGCTAATGGCCTATATTTCCCTGTTTTTCTCTCCCTCCTTTCTTGAATAGCAGTGTTACATTTGGAAACTTCCAATCGCTGGGACCATTCCAGGGTCTAGGGAATTTTGGAAAACTGTAATCAGTGCATCCACCACGTCTGCAGTTAGCTCTTTTAGAACCGTAGGATGTAAGCCATCAGGTTTTGGCAATTTGTTGTTTTTTAATTCCATAAGTTTCTATAATACTTTTCCTCTGCTGATATTAATTACCTCAATTTCCTCACTCTTATTAGCCATCTCTTTCTGGTATGTAATTTGTTTTCTACTGTGAAAACAGACACAAAATATTTGATCAACATTCCTGCCATGTCCTTGTTCCTCATGATAACTTCTCCTGTCTCTGACTTTAAGGGGCCAACATTTATTTTAGCTACTTACTCCTTTTTTAACTTGCAATCTGTTTTTACATTCCTGGCTAATTTACTCTCATTTTATTTTTTCCCTTTTTATCAACTTGTAGGTTGGTTTTTGTTGATTCCTAAAACACACTCAGTATTCAGGTTTACTAAAACAAAATATTTTAAAAATTCATATGGCTGAATTCTTTCCTAGTATTTGTCTTAATATTGCATAACATATTTCTTTCCTGGCACACTGTCAAAATATTACCTGAAAATCCATATGTGTAACATTCCATCACATTGCTTATATTTTCCCTTACTAGTATAGATCTGTAATCAAATGCCTGTGGATAGCTGGTATAAGCTATTGGCACTGTGTGTCTTAACAGTCATGATTAAACTGTTCCTTGAGGCATACCATTAGAGGGATAGGGCAGAGGACCCTGGAAATGGGAAATTTACATGGCACCCACCTGTAAGAAAGAGAGGCTTGCATTTCTTTAGTGCTTTTACAACCTCCAGGCATCCCAAAGTGCTTCACAGCCAATGAATTACTTTTGAAGTGTAGTCACTGTTGTAATGTAGGAAACACAGTAAACAATCACAAACAGCAGATGAGATAATCATAGAATGTTCACAGCTAGGAAGAGACCATTCGGCCTGGTATGTCCTTGCTGGCTCTCTAAGAGCGACTCAGCTTGTTCCACTCCCCTGCCTTTTTCCTGTAACTCTTTCGAGTACAAACACGTTTCCATCTGTTCCTATTCAGATGAAGTTACATTGTTTCATAGTTTGCCATTGTGAGATTTGAACTCTTGATCTTGAGGTTACAAACCCAGTACCATAACCACTTGGCTATTTAGGCCAAGCGCCTTTTTCCTGTAGCCCTACAAATTTTTCCCTTCAGATAATTATCCAATTCCCCTTTGAAAGCCACAATTAAGCCTGCCTCCACCACACTCTCAGGCAGCACATTCCAGATGCTCACCACTTGCTACGTTAAAAAATATTTTTTCTCATGTCGTCGTTGCTTTTTTACCAGTCACCTTAAATCAGCGTCCCCTGCTTCTTGAGCCTTTTGCCATTGGGAACAGTTTCTCTCTATAGACTCTGGCCAAATCCCTCATGATTTTGAACACCTCTATCAAATCTCCTCTCAACCTTCTCTTCTTGAAAGAGAACAGCCCCAGCTTTGGTAATCTATCCTTGTAACTGAAGCCTCTCATCCCTGGAATCATTCTCATAAATCTTCTCTGCACCCTCCCCAATGCCCTCAAATCATTCCTAAAGTGTGGTGCTGTTATGATACAGCGGTTTTTAAAGGCTGAGTTATTTAACATCTCAGGGGGAAACTTTAAACAACTGTCATAACCTATATTTTCAATTGCTAAGTTTTGAGTTGCAGCTGTAAATTCAGGAATAAGACCACCAGTTCTTGAGAGGTTTTTATATCAAACTAAATGAGACACTTATTAGTTTACAACAGGGTATTAAATATATACACATGGCTACAAATTGCTACTGTCATAACTTTTAACAAATTCCCAAACTAATCTCCACTAAGGCAACAACAACCCATAGACTTTAAGCAGACACCAGACAAAACATTTTCACCTTACAGATTCAAATGAGGTGCCTTTCAACTTGGTTCCCTTGCAGACATTTGTAGGCTTACAGGCTATAATCTTACATGCCTGTGCCTTTCACACACAAGCTCCTCTCAGAGTATACCCAGCCTTCCCTTTGGATGCAGATTCTCATTGTATCACCAGGCCCTTTGAACTCCACTTCTTCTAACAATAAAACCTCTTTCATAGTACCAATTTTCTTAGTAATATACACATTGTTTGGTGTCTCCTAGCTAGATGCCAGATTTTACTCCCCTTCTTGACTGCTCTATTCACAAAATGCAAATCTATTCTTTACCCCTCTGTTTACATCTCAAAACTACTATACATCAAAATACCCAGAGTTGCTGGCATTGATCCAATTAACACGCACAGACTAAACCTCTATTTAAAAAAAAAAAAATTCCAATAACATTATATACATTAATAGCTTCATGACAGATGCCCAGAACTGGGGACACAGCTCCAGTTACAGTCAAACTCAGTTTTATAATGGTTCACAATAATTTCCTTGCTTTTGTACCCTTATGCCTCTATTTATAAATCCTAGGATCAAAATGCCTTATTAACTGCTTTCTCAATCTGTCATGCTATCTTCAATGAATCAAGCATGAATACCTCCAGGTCCTATGCTCCTGCACTCCATTTGAAATTCTGTTTTTTATTTTATATTACCTTTCCTCGTTCTCTGCATTAGAGTTCATTTGTCAACATGTCTGCCCATTCCACCAGCCTGTCTATGTCCTCTTGAAGCCTATCACTATCTTCCTCACAGTTCATAATACAAGTTTTGTGTCATTTGCAAATTTTTAAATTGTGATCTGCACCACCCAAATCTAGTTCATTGATAGCTCAAGGAAAGTTAAGGCCCTAATACTGACCCCTGGGGAACCCCACTATATAGCTTCCTCTAGTCCAAAAAACTACCAGTCACCACCAACCTCTGTTACCTGTCCCTTGGCCAACTTTGTCTCCATGCTGCCATGCATGAGCTTTAACTTTGCTAACAAGCCTGTTACATGACACTTTATCAAATGCCTTTTGAAAGACTGTGTCACATCAGCCACATTACCCTCTTCAGCCTTTTCTTGTCACTTCATCAGGAAACTCATATTTTCCTTTAACAAACCCGTGCTAGATTTCCTTAATCCATATTTGCCCAAATGACTATTAATTTTGTCCTCTGTATCATTTCTAAAAGCTTTCCCACTACTGTGGTTAAACTGATTGGCCTGTAGCTACTAGGTTTACTCTTGCACCCTTTTTGAACAAGGGAGGAGCATTTGCAATTTTCCAGACCTCTGGCACCATCTCTTGTATCGAAGGAGGATTGAAAGATTATGGCTGACACTTCCACAATTTCCACCCTTCCTTCCCTCAGTATCCTCAGATGCATCTCATCCAGTCCTGGTGACTTATCAACTTTAATTACAGCCAGCCTATCTAATATCTCCTCTTAATTATTTCTTTAGCCTCCCAGTGTCTCAACTACTTCTTCTTTCTCCATGACTTTGGCAGCAGCATCTTCCTTGATAAAGATAGGTGCAAATTACTTATTCAGTACATCAACCATGTCCTCTGCCTTCATGTGTAAATCCCCTTTTTGGTTGTTAATTGGATCTACTCCTCCTTTTACCATCCTGTACTAATTATATGCCTGTAGAAGGTGTTTGGATCCCCTTTTTGTTGACTGTCATTTTATTCTCATACTCTCACGTCTCATTCCTTTTTATGCTTACCTCTGAACCTGCTAAATTCAGCCTGGTTCTCTCTTCTGTTATCAACCTGACAGCTGTCATATGGCTCTTTTTCTGCTTCATCTTAATTTCTTTCTCTTTTATTATCCAGGGAACTCTGACTTCTTGCCCTACCTTCCCCCTCGTGGGAATGTACCTTGACCTCACTGGAACAATCAACTCTTTAAGACAACCTATTGTTCAATTGGTTTGCCTGTGGTCCTATGATTCCAATTTACCTGAACCAGACCTGTTCTGATCACTGTTCCGTAAAAGCTTCCCAACTGACACTAGATTCACTTGTCCTACCTCATTCCCTAGAACCAGATCCAGCAATGCCTACTTCCTCATTGTACTGGAAATATACTCATGTGGAAAATTCTCCTGAACGTGCTTTAGAAACTATTTTCCCCTTTATGTCCGTTACACTATTACTATCCCAGTCTTTATTAAGATAATTAAAGCCTCGTATTATAACTACTCTATAGTTCTTGCAGCTCTAATTTCCTTGCAAATTTGTCCCTGTGTTGCATTCCTGCTAGTTGGAGGCCGATAGAATACACCCAGTATTGTAATGGTACCTCTATTGTTTCTTAGTTCTAACCAAATAGATTTTGCCCTTGACCCCTCTAGGGCATCCTCTTAGGCATTTTAATAATGTTCTTAATCAACACTGCCACCCTTCTTCCTTTCTTTCCTTCACTGTCTTTCCTGAACACCTTGTATCCAGGAATAGTTAGTACCCAGTCCTGCCCTTTTTTGAGCCAGGTCTCTTTTACTGCCACAAAATCATACTTCATTGTGGGTACTTGTGCCTGCAGCTCACTGACCTTATTTACCACCTTCCGTGCATTCAAGTGCGCACTGAAAACCCACTTTAAACCTTATTGTATTCACTCACACAATCTCACTTTACCTATCTCTCCCAATTCTTTGTACATCTTGTTTTTCCTCTCTAATGTTACTTCCTGGTTCTCACCCTCTGTCATTAGTTTAAACCCTCCCCAATAGCTCTAGCAAAGCACCCCACAAGTGCTTTGGTGCAGGTTCTGTTCAGGTGCAATCCCTGTGGCCTGTACAAGTCCCATCTCCCCCAGAACTGGTCTCAAAGTCCTAGGAATCTTAAACCCCCCCGCCGGCCTCCAGGACCATCGTCTAACACGCATTTATCTGCTGTATCTTCCTACTACTATACTCATTAATACGTGGCACCAGAAATTCTATTTTTAGTGGTGTACTTTGAGGGATTTGTTGGCCAGAACACCGGGAAGAACTCCCCAGCTCTTCTTGAATAGTGCTATGAATCTTTTACGTCCACCCAGGGGGAGAGACGGGTCCTTGATTTAATGATTCATCTGAAAGATGGTACCTCTGATAGTGCAATGCTACCTCAGTACTGCATTCATTTGGCCACAATATAAAAAGGCTATAGAAATTGGGAATATTTTCCCTGGAAGACAGGTTCATAGGAGACTTTAGTGAAGTCTTCCAAGTTTTTTAAAATGAATGTGTATGGAACAGACTGGCCATGGCTGCAAATTCAAGAGGAGACTGTGTAAATATTTGACAGAGAAAGCAAATGAGCACAGAAAATAGAGCAGTGTGGAATGCTTTATATTCTGGATCAGCCTGAGAGACTACGATGGCGTTTTCTGGTAGTGTACATGCTGGGATTACTTGGAAAAAATATGAAAAAACATGAATGCAAGACTGATTTAAGCCAAGGGGAAAAAGCAAAATGTGTCAAAAGGGAAAGACCAGAGGACAGCAGCTCAAAATTAATAAAACATCAAGGCTAGAAAAAGACTAATTAAATAGGGAAGGGCAAATGATTTATGCTAACTCCCTGTCAGCATTTTCTCCAGATGTAAATGGTTTTCTTCCCTTAAAACATGTTTTCTGCTGTTTCCTTGTGCACTGTTGGAGGTTATGAAAATTGTGCCTTTATGACACACTCAGGATATTTTTTTATTACCGCAGTAAACAAAGAATTCAGTTTCAGGGCAAAAGCAGCAGTAAGTTCTTACAACCGGCCAACAAGAAAAATCACAGTCTTGTTCCCTTCGGCCTCAGGTGAGATGGAGACTGTGCACTAGATGGCTGTGTCCATAAATGCTGCCTTGTGACCTCAGTAATCTGTTGCCTTTTCAGCAGACACTGGTTTAGATTTTTTTTAAATTAGCATAGTTGAAACTTTCTGTTTGTCTGCTGGTTCTCAACTCAAATAAAGACGTTCATTTAGCCCCTGCCATGAATGCAGCACATTGGTCTGGAAACAGCAGGTATGCAAACTCCAGCCCTAGATCAGAACAGAGACACAGTGTTTGGTAAGCAGACTGGTTTGACATACGCATTAGGTTGGTTATGGAACTGTGGCTCTCTGTTTCTACATCAAATATTCAAGCCACAAAAGTGACACAGTAATCTTCTGTGGTATTTAATAGTATTGGTTTTTAGGAATCAGCTCACTGTATGTTACTTGTATAAGCTTCAAACACTCTCTGTCTGACTCCTGAAACAAGTCTCGTGAGCATATTTGGGGGTGGGGGGGGGGGGGGGGGGGGGGGGGTAGATCTGGTACTGTGGAAATTACATTTCTCGTCCTGAAGGGGAAGAGAACTTTGCAAAACCATTTCTCCAGTGCTTGTTTTCTTCCTCCTTTTCAGAATTGCATTCAGCTGTGTTCATTGACCTCCTGTGAATCCAAGCAGTGAGTGCTGTGGAGAGAGGGTGTGTCTGAGAGATTGGGCATAGGGCGAACATTACAAGTCCAGCCTTGTACCTGATGTTCAGCAGGAGTCATCTAATGGAGATCAGGAGTGGTGATCAGTCTAATTTTATTTTCCTCTAGCGTAGAGGCATTAATATCACTTGTATTCCAACTCTTCCCCTCCGTGTTTCACCCAACCTCCTCCAGTCCCCTTCCCAGAAACGCAATATAAAGCTATGTTTACCAAGGTAGACTAACTCGATGCAGAATGAAAATCTAACTTGTGATCTTCTGGTCATCAGGGATCTTAGAAAATTCTTTATAACTTGAAGTCACGGTTTCTCGGATCTAAACACATAGCCGTTTTGATTTTTAACTGATCATAAAGTAGTCTTAAATATTTCCCGCTTCAAATGTTATTTTGATTCTGTCCTTTGACCCAGCTGTAGGACTAAATTGAAGAGCTCCCGACTAATTTAAAATAGAACTCTTGAGTCTCATCCAAATTGCAGATGGTGGAAATCTGAAACTAACTAGCTCTCTTTCATTCTGTTGTCAAACTAGAGTAGGCAGAGTGATTAGGAACACATGGAAGATCAGAAAAAAATTGAAGTTTGGAATTTGGGAGTGCATGGTTTTGAAATTAAGTGTCAGATGTGAATTTAGTTCAAATAATATGAAGTAAATTGTACTCTGCAGTCTGTTTATTGTATCTAAAGTAATTCTCAAGGTGACTGGAATTTCTCATCAATTCCATCAACATTACACTTACCTCACTTCATTGGTTATGGAGACCTATGTGCCTTCAATGCAGGAGGAAGGCAACGTGAAAATTTTTATTATTCGCTCGTTGAATGTAAGCATCGCTGGCAATCCAGCATTTATGGCTCACCCTTAATTACCCTCAAGAAGGTGGTGGTGAGCCGCCTTCCTGAACTGTCCATGTGCTGTTGATACCCCCAAAATGCTGCTATATCTGTTAACGGTTCCATGCAACTGAGTAGCTTGCTAGGCCGTTTCAGAGGACCTTTGGTGATGTGATTGACTCTTGATCCGTAGTCTGTGATTGACTCTTGATCTGTAGCCTATGTGTATAGCCTAGAGGTAACGGCTGGGCCAGTTCAGATATTCTGTATTGTCAAGTAGCTGGCTGATATTTAAGTATGAAGACTGACCAAGAGATGAAACAGTGAACAGAGCGCCAAATTATTTCCTGCAATATTACATGGCTGAGGTGCTGATAGAGCAGCTGTTTAATGTGCTGTGCTTTCCCATTCTGAACAGGTTCTGCCATTCCCCAGCCAGCTGGTTTACAACAGAGTTGGAAAATGTGGAAGCCGGACTGTGGTGCAGCTACTGAGAGTCTTAACGGAGAGAAACCATTTCAACCTCATAAATTCAGATGTTCACAACAAAACCAGGCTAAATAGAAATGAACAGGTCAGCATCCCTTTTTTGAAAAGAATGAATTTAACTTCCTTCACCATTGCCAATAACTTAGGATCCTGATACCCAAGATAATTTTCAGTACACACCTCTGCAGTGCCTCATTGGCAGTGAATGATGAGGTAACTAGAACTGCATACAATTCCCTAGTTGGATTCTGGCCAGCAACATTTCCATCCCTCTGCTAATGTTGGCCTAGCTTTTTCTCACTGCAGCTAAGCATGGGGCTGATTTCATGATTTTATCCACCATAATTGCTCGGATTTTTTACCTAATTGGCATGCAATATATTGCTCCATTTAAAAAGATACTCCCTCCTTACTTCTATAATGATTTTATGTTTATCTGTACTGAACTGCATCTGCGATCAATTGCTGATGATGTTAGGCCTGCTTTTTTTGTTTAATTAAGTCATGGGATGTGGAGGCTGCTGGCTAGGCCAGAATTTATTGACCATCCCTAATTGCCCTTGAGAATGCGGTGAACTACCACCTTGAACCGCTGCAGCCCATGTGGTGTAGGTACACCCACAGTGCTGATAGGGAGGGTGTTCCAGGATTTTGACCCAGTGACAGAGAAGGAACATCAATATAGTTCCAAGTCAGGATAGTGTGTGGCTTGGAGGGGAATATGCAGGTGGTGGTGTTCCCATGCATCTGCTGCCCTTGTCCTTCTAGGCAGTTGTGGGTTTGGAAGATGCTGTCAAAGGATCCTTGGTGAATTGCTGCAGTGCATCTCGTAGGTGATACACACTTCCGCCACTGTGCGTCGGTGGTGGAGAGAATGAATGTTAAAGGTGGTGGATGGGGTGCCAATCAAGTGGGCTTTGCCCTGAATGGTGTTGAGCTTCTTGAGTGTTAAAGGAGCCGCACTCATCTGGGCAAGTGGCAAGTATTCCATCCCACTCCTGACTTGAATATGGTGGACAGGCTTTGGGGAGCCAGAAGATGAGTTCCTCACTGCAGAAATCCCAGCCTCTGTCTTGCTCTTGCAGCCTTAGCATTTATAGGGTGGGTCCAGTTCAGTTTCTGGTCAATGGTAACCTCCCTCCCCCAACCCAGGATGTTGATATTGGGGGATTCAGCATTTGTAATGCCACTGAATGGGGCGATGATTAGATTCTCTTTTGTTGGAGATGGTACTTGTGTGGCATGAATGTTATTTGCCACTTGTCAGCCCGAGCCTGAACATTGTCCAGGTCTTGCTGCATATGGATATGAACTGCTTCAGTATCTGAGGAGTTGCGAATGATGTTGAATGTTGTGCAATCATCCATGAATATCACCACTTCTGACCTTATGATGGAAGGAAGTTCATTGATGAAGTAGCAGAAGATGGTTATGCCTAGGATACTACCCTGAGAAACTCCTGCAGTGATGTTCTGAGACTGAGATGATTGATCGCCAACAATTTCATCAATTTTCCTTTGTGCTAGGTATGACTTCAACCAGCGGTGAGTTTTCCACCTGATTCCTATTGATTCCAGTTTAGCTAGGGCTCCCTGATGCCACACTTGGTCAAATGCTGCCTTGATGTCAAGGGTAGGCACTCTTCTTTCATCTCTTGAGTTCAGCTCTTTTGTTCATGTTTGGATCAAGGCTGTAATGAGCCATGAGCTGAGTGTCCCTGGTGAAACCCAAACTGAGCATCAGTGAATAAGTTATTGCTGAGTAAGTGCTGCTTGATAGCACTGTCGATGACGCCTTCCTTTACTTTGCTGCTGATCAAGCGTAGACTGATTTGGTGGTGATTGACCAGGTTGGATTTGTCTTCCTTTTTGTGGACAGGACATATCTCGGCAGTTTTCCGAATTGCCAGGTAGATGCCAGTGTTGTAGCTGCAACGGAACAGCTCAGCTAGGGGCACGGCTAGTTCTGGAGCACAAGTCTTCAATACTCTTGCCAGAATGTTGTCAGGGCCCATAGCCTTTACAGTATTGAGTGCCTTCAGCCATTTCTTGATATCACGTGGAGTGTATTTGCTGACACGTGCACCCAGTGATGGGATTACAAAATGGCAAGTATCTGGGTATTAGGATGTAATGTATAACAAGGTTCAAACTTGTTCTCATCCATTGTCTGTTGACCAACCAGTGACTATCCCTTAGGGAAGAGAGGTCCTTTTGGTGGTCATGCTGGCTTTGTGGTGCCAACCCTCCATTGTCAGACTCAGTAAGCTGATCCCTGAGCCAGGCAGGTCCGCAGTAGTCCTGGGCACTGTCCGTAATCGGTCAGCCTGTTGTCACATTAACAGAAAGCTGCTGTGGGATTTTTATTCCCACTTCTAATAACCCTAGAAGCTGTTGCCCTCCTTGGATAGGGCTGTGATTGCACAAGCAGAGGGAAAACGGCAGGAGCTAAATGACGTCTGTTTTTAAAACACATGATTTTTTTGTCTTCCGTTTTTACAGATGGAATTAATAACCAATATCAGCCTTGGAGAACAACCTTACTTGTATACACGGCATGTTCATTTCCTTAACTTTACAAGGTAATAAATGCAGTTTATTTCTTTGTTTGCACAATTGTGAAATCTTCTGTTAATGTAGTACGGTTCTCTTCTGAACTTACTACCACAAGTGGTCAGAGTTACTAACAGTTGATCCTGCGTGTATTGTCTTAAGTGTTAGCCTTGAGAGGTGGTAACTCTCCTCCCTCAGAAGCTAGTGAGTTCAAGCCAAACTCCAGGTGTTGAGCATAACATCTAAGGATATTTCAGTTTCCCTATAACTGCATCTATCCTATTCACCTTACCACATTAAGTAGTGATGAGTGCCACATTCTAGCCACTCGTTGGTTGAAAGTTTCTCCTGAATTCTCTATTGCATCTATTAGTGACTATTTTATATTCATAGAATCATTGAATGGCCTCCTTTTGTGCTGTAACCATTCAGCCCATTATGTTGGTGCTCGCCCTCTGAAGGAGCAATTCACCTAGTGCCACTCCCCTGCTATTTTCCTGTAGTCCTGAAAATTTGTCCTTTTTCGGATATTAATCCAATTCCCTTTTGAAAGCCTCAATTGACCCTGCCTCCACCATGCTCTCGAGCAGTGTATTCCAGACCCTAATCACTTGCTGCATGAAGAAGATTTTCCTCATGTCGCCACTGCCTCTTTTGTCCATTACCTTGGATCTTGATCGATCCACCAATTGGAACATTTTCTCCCTATCTACTCTGTCCATGCCCCTCATGATTTTGAATACTTCTATCAAATTCCTCTCAACCTTCTCCAAGGAGAACAATCCTAACTTATACTATATTATGGGCCCTAGTTTTTGATTCTCCATCAAGTGGAAACTTCTTTTTACATTTATCTTATCAAACCTTCTCATAATTTTTAAAATCCCTTTCACATCATCCCTTTATACCTCTGTTTTCTAAAGAAAAGAGCCCTAACCTGTTCAATCTTCCCTGATGTGTATAACCTCTCCATTCTTGTGTTGTTATCCTTATAAACCTTGCTTATATCTTCTCCAATGGATATATTACTTTTTTTAGAATACGAAGACCAGAACTGTGCACAATATTAAATACTGAATGCTAGTTGACCTCCCTTGTCATTGTACGTGGGGCATCAAGGACAAATCCAGTTTTTGGGTCCAGCAGGTCATAAAGCAGTGGAAAAGCTGGACCTTAATGGGACAAGCATGTTCAGGCTGGAGAGCAGAAGGAGGGAGATAGGAGGGGGAGATATCAGGCTAGACAAAGAATGGAGAGATATGTATTAGAAAGGGGAAAAGGAGGGGAATAGGACAGGAGCAGAGGGAATGACAGAAGCCAGTAAATGAATATGTGACAGTAGACCAGAGCCCATTTCTTCACAGGTAGTGGGGAAGGAAAAGTTATAGTCAGAAGATAGACAGTGAGGGTGAGGGCAAAGACGCCAGCCCAGAGGAGTAAATAGAGGGGCAGAGGTGGATGGAGGAAGGTTGAATGCCAGCCAAAGCTGAACCACAAATAATTTTCATCTTCAATTGTGCCGAGGGTCCAATTCCACCTCTGAAGGAGGAGGAAGGACCAAGAACATTTGGCTCTGTTGGGTCCAGTGGGGGGGATGCATATACAGAGAGTAGCTTTTCAGCCTCTGGTTTGGGGGTGGTGCTGTTTCCTTGCGCAAGAGGCTGGAAAAGGTTTTTCAGCGTGTAGGGAGGGGGAATTTGCTTCTAATTGGATAGGAAATGTGTTATTGATTATTGCAGGCAAGAATTACATGGGATGTTACAGAACTTGTTCATCCCAAAAGATTGGTGTTTATACTCCACCCGCATCTCCCACCTTGCTTCATCTCGCCCTATAAACTTAATCCATTTCTTTCTCCCCTTAAATCAATGCTATTTACTCCAACTTCTTGTGTTAGCGAGTTCCACTTTCTCACTACTCTGTCCCCATGATTAACTTGAGTATTGTTAACCCAATGTGTGCCTTCCTTTTAAGTTTCAGTTTAGTCTTTCTCTCTCATTCCTTTTGAAGTATCCCCTTTAAAGGGATATATTCATTTTGTGCTCCGTCTATTTTAGACTTGAAGATTTCCCACAGACCTATTGAATGCTTGGCTTGAATTTGTTCGAAGCAGAGGTTAATGGAGGCAAGCTTCTAGATTTGTTCTTTGCAGTAAAGGGGAAAGCTTATTGGGGATAGGATACAAAGCCCAGTTTGCTCTCAGAGTTGAGGGTGTAACAGACTTCTATTGTAAGCTACAACAGGACAGTTAGGATCACCAGAAGAGCTTCCTACTCCTCTTCAAATAGTGCCATGGCGTCTTTTACATTTATCTGAGAGGGCTGACTTAGGTTTAACGCCTCACCCCAAAGTCCGTGCTTCTGAAAATGCAACGTCCATCAGTCCTACACTAGGACTGTCGCTTTGGATTATGTGCTCAAGTTTCTTGAATCTGTGACCTTCTTATTCACTGAGCCGAAGATAGCATGTTAAGAACTCTGCAAATCTTAGAAAACTTGATTTTTTAATATTGACACCTACGTTGAATTTGCCCAACATTCCGTGGAGGTTCATTAAGAACTGGTGCCAACCTATTGAAGGAGTCCCAGTTTCACAAATCTATAGGATGTTTGTGCTCAAAGCTTGAATTTTCACCCCACCTCTCCCTGAAATCCCACCCTAAATAATTGTGACTTTTAAAAAGAATAGTTTCAGATATTTAATGCAGAACAGATATTTATCATTAGTTGGTGCTTAAATTGTACCTTTTGTGTGTGGCTTTAAATACAATGTGTCTCAAAAGGCTATGTTGAGATATAAATAGCAATCATCTTGAAGCAATCCTCCTCCCATTTGCTGCTTTGTTGAAACTGTAGCTTATTGTAAACAACCTCCAATAAAATTTTTAAGTTAATTGGCAAAAGTCAATGGGAGATGAGAATTTTTTTTTTACAGTAAGTTGTTTTGATCTGGAATATGCTGCCTGACAGGGTAGCCAAAACAGAGTCAATAGTAAATTTCAAAAGGGAATTGGATAGATAATTGAAAATGAACAATTTACAGGGCTATGAAAGGGAGTGGGATGAATTGGTTAGCTCTTTCAAGGTACCGTGGGCTGAATCATGTCCTTCTATAATATATGATCCTAAAAGTCAGGGCATTTGCACCCTGTTGTGATGTTTGGGGTTGGATGGGCTGTTGTGCTGTGTAGATGTGTGTTCAGAGAGTGGCATGGGATAACACTATATATGCATTATTCAAAAACGACGCCCTAGGTTTGAGGTATACATTGAGGAAAATTCTGAGCTTGATTCAAGTAATTGTAAACCTTCCTGATAAGATAGTGTTAGGAAAAAGAGATAGTTTAAGTAAGTTATATTTATATTTGTGAGCGTTAGGAATGAGTTTTAGCTTTAAAGTTTAAGTTTGATTTGTATTTCTGTATTTGTGTGTTAAGAAAAGGTCAAGTTGAGTTTTAGTTTCACTTTAAAAGATGCCTGCATTTCTGGTGAGAGTTTAAGACTCCTAAAGAGAAGTTAAGCAAACAGAAGAGTAGACAACAGTCCAGTTTTTTTTTTCTAGCAACAGGGATCCAGAGATGCAGGCAACACACACACAAAACTAGAAACAACAGTTTGATTTGGAAGCTGTTTGAGTTCAGTTGGCTTTGAAGACAGCTGCCAAGCAGAAGCAACCTAGAAGAGGCAGATAGCCAGTCCCAAGCTAAAGTTGGTTGAAAGTAGCTGCCAGAGAGAGACTGGAGCAAAAGGGACACATAGCCATTCCCAAAGCTAACGAAGAAAGTCCCCTAGAATCCAGGAGAATGGAACAGGCGAAAGACCTTCTAGTCGAAGGAAGGACAGGAACCTAGAAAAGGTCATGTTCTGTGTAAAGAAAAGTAAGGAGCAGAGGGAAAGGCTTGAAGCTTAAAGAGATAAAGCCTTGGGAAAAGTCAGAAGGCCCAAAGAGACAACTGAAGGTCTGTAACTCTTTGCCATGGGCATGTGAAGCAGTGGTGTACTGATGATGGCTGAGTCAAAGAGAGAGAGAGTGCATGGAAGAAAGCTTGAATGTATGTGGTGACCCAGGGGAGAGGAACATGGGAAAGAGAGTTCGAAACCCTGGAGGTGACCCCTTGCGGAAGATGTCGGAAAGAGAGCATCAGTTTGGGAGAAGATTCCGAAGCAAGTTCTTGGACAGTGGAGATTGGGAACCTTTGTGTGAAAGATGGAGTTCAGTGAGACTAGTTGGCTCACAGTGTGACAAGCGCCTGGGGGGAGCTGAGGAGAGATCCATAGCATCTGTCTGGGGTGGCATCAGTCACTTGGTTTCAAAGTGTGGTGTGTCTGAACACAGGTTGCCTTACTTACTGTGTACTTACTTTGAACATTAGTGTATAAGATAGTTTTAGTAACTTGTGTTATCCTTATAAATCTGTATATAGCTGTAAAGGTTTGGTTGTGGGTGAAGGAGTATTGTAATATAGCTCATCTTTTCTTGTTTAATAACTTTTATTCTTTTTTTAAAACTTCATTAGCTGACTCTGTTCAGTAGCTACTCTCCACTCATTTAAACAAACTAGAGTTAGGGTCTATCAAGCTGGGTTCCACCTTAGGATCAGGTTTCTCCAGTGGTAACCTCAGCTGGGGATCATAAACAATAGTCAGGATGTATTAAAAACAAAAAACGGCGGATGCTGGAAATCAAAAAAACAAAAACAGAATTACCTGGAAAAACTCAGCAGGTCTGGCAGCATCGGTGGAGAAGAAAAGAGTTGACGTTTTCAGTCCTCATGACCCTTCAACAGAACTGGGTGAATCCAAGGAGAGGGGTGAAATATAAGCTGTTTTTTTTTTTTGGGGGGGGGGGGGGGGGGGGGGGGGGGGAAGAAGTGGAGGGGGGTGGTGTGGTTGTAGGGACAAGCAAGCAGTGATAGGAGCAGATAATCAAAAGATGTCACAGATAAAAGAACAAAAGAACACAAAGGTGTTGAAGTTGGTGATATTATCTAAACGACTGTGCTAATTAAGAATGGATGGTAGGGCACTCAAGTTACAACTCTAGTGGGGGTGGGGTGAAAAGGCTAGCAGGGCATGAAAGATTTAAAAATAATGGAAATAGGTGGGAAAAGAAAAATCTATATAAATTATTGGAAAAAACAAAAGGAAGGGGGAAGAAACAGAAAGGGGGTGGGGATGGAGGAGGGAGTTCAAGATCTAAAGTTGTTGAATTCAATATTCAGTCCGGAAGGCTGTAAAGTGCCTAGTCGGAAGATGCGATGCTGTTCCTCCAGTTTGCGTTGGGCTTCACTGGAACAATGCAGCAAGCCATGGACAGACATGTGGGCAAGAGAGCAGGATGGAGTGTTAAAATGGCAAGCGACAGGGAGGTTTGGGTCTTTCTTGCGTACAGACCGCAAGTGTTCTGCAAAGCGGTCGCCCAGTTTACGTTTGGTCTCTCCAATGTAGAGGAGACTGCATTGGGAGCAACGAATGCAGTAGACTAAGTTGGGGGAAATGCAAGTGAAATGCTGCTTCACTTGAAAGGAGTGTTTGGGCCCTTGGACAGTGAGGAGAGAGGAATTGAAGGGGCAGGTGTTGCATCTTTTGCGTGGGGAGGTGCCATAGGTGGGGGTTGAGGTGTAGGGGGTGATGGAGGAGTGGACCAGGGTGTCCCAGAGGGAACGATCCCTACAGAATTCCGCCGGGGGGGGTGAAGGGAATGTGTGTTTGGTGATGGCATCATGCTGGAGTTGGCGGAAATGGTGGAGGATGATCCTTTGAACGCGGAGGCTGGTGGGGTAATAAGTGAGGATCTTTCTGGGAGGGAGGAGAAGGCGTGAGGGCGGATGCATGGGAGATGGGCTGGACAAGGTTGAGGGTCCTGTCAACGACCGTGGGTGGAAAACCTCGGTTAAGGAAGAAGGAGGACATGTCAGAGGAACTGTTTTTGAAGGTAGCATCATCAGAACAGATGCGACGGAGGCGAAGGAACTGAGAGATTGGGATGGAGTCCTTACAGGAAGCGGGGTGTGAGGAGCTGTAGTTGAGGTAGCAGTGAGAGCTGGTAGGCTTGTAATGGATATTGGTGGACAGTTTATCACCAGAGATTGAGACAGAGAGGTCAAGGAAGGGAAGGGAAGTGTCAGAGATAGACCACGTGAAAATGATGGAGGGGTGGAGATTAGAAGCAAAATTAATAAATTTTTCCAAGTCCCGACGAGAGCATGAAGCAGCACCGAAGTAATCATCGACGTACCGGAGAAAGAGTTGTGGAAGGGGGCCGAAGTAGCACTGGAACAAGGAATGTTCCACATACCCCATAAAGAGGCAAGCATAGCTGGGGCCCATGCGGGTACCCATAGCCACACCTTTTATGTGGAGGAAGTGAGAGGAGTTGAAGGAGAAATTGTTCAGTGTGAGAACAAGTTCAGCCAGACGGAGGAGAGTAGTGGTGGATGGGGATTGTTCGGGCCTCTGTTCGAGGAAGAAGCTAAGGGCCCTCAGACCATCCAGGTGGGGGATGGAGGTGTAGAGGGATTGGACGTCCATGGTGAAGAGGAAGCGGTTGGGGCCAGGGAACTGGAAATTGTTGATGTGACGTAAGGTGTCAGAGGAATTGTGGATGTAGGTGGGAAGGGACTGGACAAGGGGAGAGAGAAGGGAGTCAAGATAACGAGAAATGAGTCCCGTGGGGCAGGAGCAAGCTGACACGATCGGTCTACCGGAACAGTTCTGTTTGTGGATTTTGGGTAGGAGGTAGAAGCGGGCCATTCGAGGTTGGGCGACTATCAGGTTGGAAGCTGTGGGAGGAAGATCTCCAGAGGAGATGGGGTCAGTGACAGTCCTGGAAACAATGGCTTGATGTTCAGTGGTGGGGTCATGGTCCAGGGAGAGGTAGGAGGAAGTGTCCGCTAGTTGACGCTCAGCCTCCGCGAGGTAGAGGTCAGTGCGCCAGACAACAACAGCACCACCCTTGTCAGTGGGTTGATGACAATGTTGGGGTTGGACCTGAGAGAACGGAGTCCAGTAAGTTCAGAGAGAGACAGATTAGAATGGGTGAGAGGAGCAGAGAAATTGAGACGACGAATGTCACACTGACAGTTCTCAATGAAAAGATCAAGAGAAGGTAAGAATCCAGAGGGAGGGGTCCAGGTGGAGGAAGAATATTGGAGGTGGGTAAAAGGATCCGTTGTACGGAAAGAGGACTCCTGCCCAAAGAAGTGAGCCCGGAGACGAAGACGTCGGAAGAAGAGTTCAGCATCGTGCCAAGCCCGAAATTCATTGAGATGAGGGCATAAGGGTATGAAACTAAGTCCTTTGCTGAGTACTGAACATTCAGCATCGGAGAGGGGAAGGTCAGGGGGTATAGTGAATACACGGCTGGGGCTGGGATTGGAAGATGGCGTGGGGACGGAGGGACAGGCAAGGGTGGAGGGTCCTAGATGGGTGTTGGTGTCGATGCATTCCAGGACTGTCACTGACCTCATCTCCTCTGGAGATCTTCCTCCCACAGCTTCCAACCTGATAGTTGCCCAACCTCGGACGGCCCGCTTCTACCTCCTACCCAAAATCCACAAACAGAACTGTCCCGGTAGACCGATCATGTCAGCTTGCTCCTGCCCACGGAACTCATTTCTCGTTATCTTGACTCCCTTCTCTCTCCCCTTATCCAGTCCCTTCCCACCTACATCCGTGATTCCTCTGACACCTTACGTCACATCAACAATTTCCAGTTCCCTGGCCCCAACCGCTTCCTCTTCACCATGGACGTCAATTCACTCTACACCTCCATCCCCCACCAAGATGGTCTGAGGGCCCTTAGCTTCTTACTCGAACAGAAGCCCGAATAATCTCCATCCACCACTACTCTCCTCCGTCTGGCTGAACTTGTTCTCACACTGAACAATTTCTCCTTCAACTCCTCTCACTTCCTCCAAATAAAAGGTGTGGCTATAGGTACCCGCATGGGCCCCAGCTATACCTGCCTCTTTATGGGGTATGTGGAACATTCCTTGTTCCAGTCCTACTCCAGCCCCCTTCCACAACTCTTTCTCCAGTATATCCGCCTTCATGCCTTCTCCTCCCTCCCAGAAACATGATAGGGTCCCCCTTGTCCTCACTTATCACCCCACCAGCCTCCGCATTCAAAGGATCATCCTCCGCCATTTCCGCCAACTCCAGCATGATGCCACCACCAAACACACATTCCCTTCACCCCCCCGGCGGCATTCCTTAGGGATCGTTCCCTCTGGGACACCCTGGTCCACTCCTCCATCACCTCCTACTCCTCAACCCCCACCTATGGCAACTCCCCATGCCCACGCAAAAGATGCAACACCTACCCCTTCACTTCCTCTCTCCTCACCATCCAAGGGCCCAAACACTCCTTTCAAGTGAAGCAGCATTTCACTTGCATTTCCCCCAACTTAGTCTATTGCATTCATTGCTCCCAATGCGGTCTCCTCTACATTGGAGAGACCAAATGTAAACTGGGTGACCGCTTTGCAGAACACTTGCGGTCTGTCCGCAATAAAGACCCAAACCTCCCTGTCGCTTGCCATTTTAACACTCCACCCTGCTCTCGTGCCCACATGTCTGTCCTTGGCTTGCTGCATTGTTCCAGTGAAGCCCAACGCAAACTGGAGGAACAGCACCTCATCTTCCGACTAGGCACTTTACAGCCTTCCAGACTGAATATTGAATTCAACAACTTTAGATCTTGAACTCCATCCCCACCCCCTTTCTGTTTCTTCCCCCTTCCTTCTGTTTTTTCCAATAATTTATATAGATTTTTCTTTTCCCACCTATTTCCATTATTTTTAAATCGTTTATGTCCTGCTAGGCTTTCCACCCCACTCCCACTAGATCTGTAGCTTGAGTGCCCTACCATCCATTCTTAATTAGCACATTCGTTAGATAATATCACCAATTTCAACACCTCTGTTTTCTTTTGTCTGTGACATCTTTTGATTATCTGCTCCTATCACTGCTTGCTTGTCCCTACAACCACACCACCCCCCTCCAACCACACTACCCCCCTCCACTTCTCTTCCCCCACCCAACCACCCCACACCCCCCAACCCCTTTAAACCAGCTTATATTTCACCCCTCTTCTTGGATTCACCCAGTTCTGTTGAAGGGTCATGAGGACTCGAAACGTCAACTCTTTTCTTCTCCACCGATGCTGCCAGACCTGCTGAGTTTTTCCAGGTAATTCTGTTTTTGGTCAGGATGTAATGTTGTTCATTAAGATCATTTTCCGTACTAGGTGGTTTAACGAACTGACCTGATCAGTGGAGAGATCTGATAGCAAACAGAGCTGTAGGGTCACATTTGTGTTGAGGGACAAGCAGTGACTCCTTCAAGTGGTCTTCAGTACAACAGTATGAACCATATTTATACATGGTATGATAGTGCACAAGAAGTGAGAAGACAGTGGTATAGTGGTAGCACCACTGGATTAGTAATCCAGAGGACCAGGCTAATGCCCTGGGGGCACAGGTTCAAATCCCACCACAGCAGCTGGTGACATTTAAATCAATTTAATAAAATCTGAAATTGAAAGCTAGTATCAGTGATGGTGACCATGAAACTATCATTGATTGTTGTAAAAACTCATTTGGTTTACTAATGCCCTTTTGGGAAGGAAATCTGCTGTCCTTACCTGGTCAGGCTCCAGGTAGACTCATGTGACTCCTGACCCAAAGCAATGTGGTTGACTCAACTGTCCTCTGAAATGGCCAAGCAAGCCACTCCATTCAAGGGCAGTTAAGGATGGGCAACAAATGCTGGCCTTGTCAGCAATGCCCACGTCTCATGTAGAATAAACTTTGAAAAGAAGATTTTTTTTCTATAATTGAGCGGTTAGGCTGCGAATTTGCTGACATTTGAGAATCATGCTGTAAAAAGCATTGTAAGTTTTATATTAGTATTTGATGGGCTAAGGTTAATTATTTCTTGACTTAGGTTTGGATTGGAGCAACCTGTTTACATCAATATAATCAGGGATCCGATTAACCGATTTGTATCAAACTATTTCTTCCGACGTTTTGGGGACTGGCGGTCTGAACAGAATCATCAAATCCGGACACCAGGGATGAAAGATGAGGAGCGCTACCTGGTAAGTTTGTATTTCTGTGAATAAGGAAGTCATGGGATGGCTTTTCCTTCAGTTCAAGTGCCGCCAGCTGCATCCTTTTGTATTTATTCTTTCACGGGATGTGGGTGTCGCTGACTAGGCCAACGTTTGTTGCCCATCCCTTTTGCCATTGAGAAGGGGGTGGTGAGCCGCTGCCTCAAACCCCTGCTGTCCATGTTGTGTAGGTACACTCAAGTGTTAGGGAGGGAGTTCCAGGGTTTTGACTAAGCAACTGTGCAAGAATGGCGATATAGTTCCAAGTCAGGTTGGTGTGTGGCTTGAAAAGGAACTTGCAGGCCATGGTGTTGTCATGCATTTGCTATGTCCTTCTAGGTGGTAGAGATTGCAGATTTCGAAGCTGCTGTCAGAAGATGCTGCAATGCATCTTGTATATGAAACAAACTGCCACTTCTTTAGTGGTGGATGGGGTGCCAATCAGGTGGGCTGCTTTGCCCTGGATGGTGTCGTGCTTCTTGAGTGTTGTTGGGGCTGCATTTATCCAGGCAGGTGGAGAGTATTTTGTCACATTCCTGACTTGTGCCTTGTAGATAATGGAGCCAGCAGGTGAGTAACTTGCTGCAGAATTCCCAGCCTCTCACCTGCTCTTGTAGCCACAGTCTTTTGACTTTTTCCGAAGTTTAGTTTAAATAACTTCATGTTGAGATTCTTGCTTTGGATGTGTTGCAGAGGGTGGGAGACCATCTGAGGAACAAGATATAGGGAATGGAAAAAGATGGTAATGGAACTGTTGAGTAAGAGGATGAGAAATATCATAAGTGAAGGTACAGATTAACAATGAGCATTAAATTAGAATCCTTTAGAAACATGACCATGCATGTTATGGGCACACCATGAAAAGTTAAGACAGGCAATTTTCATCCCAGGAGATTGTGAAGCCTGCTCACTAATATTTTCTAGGACTGGCTGGAATCTGGCCATGCTCCAGAGAATTGCCAATTAACAGATGGATGAATTGTAAACATTGATTATGAGGAAATTGTTTAGCATCATAAGACCATAAGATATAGGAGCAGAAATTTAGCCATTCAGCCCATCGAGTCTGCTCCGCCATTCAATCATGGCTGATAAGTTTCTCAACCCCATTCTCCCACCTTCTGCCCATAACCTTTGATCCCCTTACCAATCAAGAACCTATCTATCTCGGTCTTAAATGCACTCAATGACCTGGCCTCCACAGCCTTCTGTGGCATTGAATTCCATAGATTCACCACTCTCTGGCTAAAGAAGTTTCTCCTCATCTCTGTTCTTAAAGGTCTTCCCTTTACTCTGAGGCTGTGCCCTCGGGTCCTGGTCTCTCCTACTAATGGAAACATCTTCCCCACATCCACTCTATCCAGGCCTTTCAGTATTCTGTAAGTTTCAGTCAGATCCCCCCTCATCCTTCTAAACTCCATCGAGTATAGACCCAGAGTCCTCAAACATTCCTCATATGTTAAGCCTTTCATTCCTGGGATTGTTCTCATGAACCTCCTCTGGACCCTCTCCAGAGTCAGAACACCCTTCCTGGGATAAGGGGCCCAAAATTGCTCTCAATATTCTAAATGTGGTCTGACCAGAGCCTTATAAAGCCTCAGCAGCACATCCCTGCTTTTATATTCTAGTCCTCTCGAAATAAATGCCAACATTGCATTTGCCTTCCTAACTACCAACTCAACCTGCAAGTTAACCTTAAGAGAATCCTGGACTAGGACTCCCAAGTCCCTATGCACTCCAGATTTCTGAATTCTTTCCCCATTTAGAAAAAAGTCTATGCCTCAATTCTTCCTACCAAAGTGCATGACCTCACACTTCCCCACGTTGTATTCCATCTGCCACTTCTTTGCCCATTCTCCTAACTTGTCCAAATCCTTCTGCAGCCTCCCTGCCTCCTCAATGCTACCTGTCCCTCCACCTATCTTTGTATCATCTGCAAACTTAGCCAGAATGCCATCAGTTCCTTCATCTAGATCATTAATGTATAAAGTGAAAAGTTGTGGTCCCAACACTGACCCCTGCGGAACTCCACTAGTCACCGGCCACCATCCTGAGAAGGACCCTCTTATCCCCACTCTCTGCCTCCTGCCAGACAGCCAATCTTCTTTCCATGCTAGTATCTTGCCTCTAATACCATGGGCTCTTATCTAACTGAGCAGCCTCCCATGCAGCACCTTGTCAAAGGCCTTCTGGAAGTCCAAGTAGATAACATCCATTGGCTCTCCTTTGTCTAACCTACTTGTTACCTCCTCAAAGAATTCTAACAGATTTGTCAGGCATGACCTCCCCTTGTTGAAACCATGCTGATTTTGCCCTATTTTATCATGCACTTCATGATGTGGGACTGTGTAAGAGATCTTGTTAAAGTACAAGGTTTAATTAGAAACCAAAAATCCTGGAAATACACACTCTTTGTGAAGTGAGAAAAAGAGGTTGACATTTAGGATCATGAGTATTGGAAAGGAAATATTTGAATAAGATTGGAACTAAAAGAAGGGCAGACAAACTGACAAATAACCTAGTCATAACAAGCAAGTTAATGGGTTGAATGACCTGCAAACTATTGGAAGAGCAGGGTTAAAATTGAGCCAGAACCAATGTGAAATGAAATGGAGTCAAGTGCTGGGACAACACAATATTGACTGAAAAAAGGGACTGGTAATCATGGTTGCTCAGAACATGCCATCACTGTAGATCATTCGGGAGATTGTGTCTGTGCAGGCTCTCTGAAAGAGGTATTTACTACATTCTATTCTCTTATAAATTCCCCCCCTTTTAAAATGATCATTGATTCTCCTTCCCCCTCTGTTTTTGGTACGGAATTATATAGTTAAAAACCCTCTGCAATAACAAATCCCTTAAACTCACTCTTCTTGTTTTGATTTTAACTGACTGCCAGCCATTTATGAACTCACCAACCAGGGAGCTGAATTTGCTTTATCAAATTCTGAGAATTTAAAACATTTCTGTTAAATCCCTTCTCCTTTATTCTAAGGAAGGGAGACCCAAATTCTCTTTGAATACTTCTGATCCCTCTAATCATAGTGAAAATCTTCTGTTCCCTCTCCATTGATTTGACATCTTAAAGTAAGGTTGGAAAAGTAGACATCGTATTCAAACTGTGGTATAACCAATGATCTCTATAGATTTAGCATAGCTTCAGGTTTTGGACTCCCTACTATGATTTCTAAAACCTGAGAAACCCATTTTGTTTTAGTGTAAGTCCTCCTGCAGTACATTCTTACTTAAAGTTGTGGGTGCCTTCCTGAAAATCACAACTTTTAAGTGAAACATTGGTTCCCATAGGAACCAATGTTAAAACTGTAGTTGGGTTCTGTAGGACCTTCCTTATCAGAAAACAACAAATATTAAACATTATACCCTCTAAGTTGCAATATTTTACATTGCTAAATCCCTATATTAGTAAATGAAATAAGTAATATTTTTAAACTTACATTTTTCTTTTCAAATAAAATAACTCTACTTACAGTACCTCCTGCCCCCCCACTGATCCCCGCTTCTCAAACCTCCCGGTAGCTGCAGATCCAACCCCTTCCCCGACCCTCCAAGGTGCAGCCCCTGGCTGCGTTCCCGTTCAAGATCCTGATCCGATCCAGAGTTTTGATGTTGTGAAAGTTTGAGTGCTGCTGGTGCAGAATTGCCATGCTGAGACTGCTACTACCATGGTTTTTTTTTAAATGGTCCCACTCGCCACTTCCATCTCCTGAACCCTCACTGTGAGTGGTGGCTCGGGAGAAAAGCAATGAAGCAGGAGCAGTTTCGATAGTCATTTTTTTAAAAAATGGATTAGAGCAGCCCTAGCTCAGCAATTCTGCACGAGCGGGGCTCACACTTCCATAACATCCGAGCCCCCGGCATCAGATCGGATCTGGATCTTAAATGTGAACGCAAGTTCATGTTGTAATCCCCAGCTGAGGTTACCACTGGACAAACACGATCCCAGGATGGAACCCATTTTGATAGATCCTAACTTTTATTTGTTTGTTTAGATACGTGGGAAGGGGCTACTGAACAGTCACTGGAGTCAGATAATGAACTTTTAACAAAAGTATAAAATGTGTTAAACAGGAAAAGATGAACTATAGCACAATACTCTTTCACCCACAACTATACCTTTGCGGATATGTACAGATTTGTAAGGATAACACAAGTTATAAAAGCTATCTTATACTCTAATGTTCACAGTAGACACATTCAGTGTGAACCAATTGGCAACCTGCGGCCCAGTGACAGATGTCACCCCAGACAAGTGCTATAGATCTCTCTTCAACTCCCTCCGGATGCTTGTTACCCCATGAATCAACCAGTCTCATTTAACTCAGTGTTTTACTCAAGGGTTTCCAATCTCCACTTTCCAAGAACTCACCTTGGAATCTTCTCCCAAACTGCGCTTTCTCTCAGATGCCTTCCACAAGGGTTTACCTCCAGGGTTTCAAATTCTCCTGCTGATGTTCCTCTCCCCTGGGTTACCACGTGCATTCATGCTTTCTTCCACGCGCTCACTCTCATTGACTCAGCGGTTAACAGTACACCACTGTTTCATATGTCCATAGCAAAGAGTTATAGACCTTCAGTTATCTCTTTGGACCTTCTGGCTTCTCACAAGCCTTTATCTCCAAACTTTAGCTTGGGACTTCCGATCTATCCCCTTTTGCTCCAGTCTTTCTCTGGCAGCTACTTTCATCCAACTTTAGCTTGGGTCTGGCTATCTGTCCCACCTAGGTTGCTTCTGCTTGGCAGCTGCCTTCAAAACTGACTCAAACTGCTGTTTCTAGTTTCTTGTGTGTCTGTGGGAGGGACCTGCCTCTCTGGACTCCTGTTGCTAGGCAACAGCCCAGTTTTTCTGCTCTTGTGTTTGCTTAACTTCTCTTACGCTTTCATTAGCAATGCAGGCACCTTTAAGGTGAAAGTAAAACTCAACTTGATCATACACTCAGAAGTACAAATTAAACTTGAACATTAAAGCTAAAACTCATCCAAGCGCCCACAAATACCAATATAACTTATTTCGACTGTCTCTATTTCCTAACATTCAGGAGAGGGAAGTGGCAAGAGGGTGTGGTGGGGAGAGGCCACACCAAAATGGCGCCAATTGGGTCACATGGGAAACAGCATTCACACAGGAAACAACCTTGAAACAAATCATGCAACGCTCAACACAATTATAGGCCCCATTAATTTACTGATGTTAAAGGGAAACACGGACTTACTGTACTTTCAAAGATGTATGTACACGAATCCATAAATTTCAAGCCCTTTTTAAAGTTTTACATTTGGTATATGCTTCCCCTCTTTATTCTTTGCAGAATATTTCAGTTCACATTTCTCTGCTTTACATTTCACGTAATATCTATCTACTCCATACATTACCCTGTAAACATTCTCCTTAGTTAATCATCATCTTCACACTTATCTGCTCTGCTTGTTTTTGTTTCATCTGTGGCTATTTGTGCTTCCTATAAATATGTCCCTCATTTGTTATATATTGTTTATATGTAAAAGTATATAATGTACAGTTCCTATCAATTACATGGGGCACATTGGTGTGAGCATGATTTGGCCATTGTACACACTGATCTGTATAACATAATTGTGCTATATACATATTATCGTCAGTCATCTGTATCCACAGCTGCCTGAACCATGACCTGAACTAACCTCCGTACTGACAGATCCTATACCTGACCAAGGGCTGAGTGCTATTCTGTTCCTATCCTTTTGTTGCCTCACATGGGAAGCATAGTTCAACATTGGACAGTGACACTTCATAATCTGAATCGCAACAGGCAACATTCACTCATTCAATATCTCAATAAACACAGCTGTTTCTGCCTACATAAATGCAGCAGTTAAGACATTCTATCAGGCAACTTGGAAATTGGCATTAATGCAAATAGCCAATGGTTATCACTTTTTTGACCATAATATGTGACTGTCTGTATTAAATATGAGCATTATAAGTGATGGGAACTTTAACATAGAGAGGAGAGAGAGCCATGATTCCAACAGTGACTGCATTATTTATATTGCTCCATTCTCTAGTCATAATCAAATCTGTTTCTGATCTTCAGCTGACTTCCAATCAATGCAGCCAAATTCTGTTTAATACTAGCAACAGCAGCTTGCATTTATGTAACACCTTTAACATGGTAAAAAAAAAATCCTATGTTGCTTTCACAGGGATGTTATCAAACAAAATTTTCAAATTATCAAACAAAGCCACTTAAGGCAACATCAGGTAGGCAAAGCATTAGGTTTTAAGGGGGCGTCTTAAAGGAGCAGAGAGAGTTGGGGAAGGTATTCTAGAGCCTGGGTCCTTGACAGCTGAAAGCATGGCACCAATAATGAGTAGTTAAAATTGGGAATGTGCAAGAGGCCAGAATTGGAGGAATGCAGATATTGCGGGAAAGTTGTCAGGCTGGAGGTCATCACAGAAATAGGGAGGGGCAAGGTGAAATAGGAATTTGAAAACATTAAGAATTACAAATTTTCTGTGTGGCACGTAATCAGACTTGTTTTGAAAATCCAAATGCACTACATCCCCTGGATTTTCCTTCTCATTACATTTGTTGTTTTTTAATTAATGCTATTAATTCTTGACTTTGACAAATCCTGTTTTTAACTCATATTTCCAAGGGATTAATTTATCTCGGATTCGTGAGAAACATACTAACTGCCCCAATGAGACTGACTGGTGTTTAGTTACCTGGTTTATTCCCTTTTGTTTAAAAAAAGGTTAAACTCTCCAATTCTCTGACACAACTTGCATTTCCAAAAACATTTCATAGGTTGTATTCAGAGTCTCTGATAATCCTTCAGTCTGTCTGCCATCAGGGCTCCATGCCTTTTTCACTTTCGAGTTCACCATTTTTTCCAGTGCTACTTCCTGATGTACCTTTTTTTTCATGGGACTATGGGCATCACTGGCAAGGTCAGCATTTATTGCCCATCCCTTATTGTTCTTGAGGCAGTGATTGAGAGTTGCTGCCTTGAACTGCTGCAGTCCACCTGGTGTAGGTGTACCCACAGTGCTGTTAGGAAGAGAGTTCCAGGATTTTGATCTAGTGACAGTGAAGGAATGGCAATATAGTTCCAAGTTAGGATGGTGTGTGGCTTGGAGGGAACTTGCAGATCGTGGTGTTCCCATTCGCTGCTCCTCTTGTCCTTCTAGGTGGTAGGAGAATGTGCTGTCAAAGGAGACTTGGTGAGTTGCTGCAGTGCATTTTGTAGGTGTTACAGACTTCTGCCACTCTGCGTCGGTGGTGGAGGGAGTGAATGTTGAAGGTGGTGGATGGGGTGCCAGTTAAGCAGGCCGCTTTGTCCTGAATGGTGTCAAACGTCTTGAATATTTTTTTGGTGTTGTACTCATCCAAGCAATTGGAGAGTCATATCATACTCCTGACTTGTGCCTTTTCAATGGTGGGCAGACTTTAGGGAGGCAAGAAGTCAGTTACTCTGACCTACTCTTGAAGCCAGATATGGCTGGCCCAGTTAAGTTTCTGGTCATTGGTAACCCCAGGATCTTGATAGTGGAGGATTTAGGAATGGTATTGCCATTGAATATCAATGAGGGATGGTTAGATTTTCTGCTGTTGGAGATGATCATTGCCAGGCATTTGTGCAGTGTGAATGTTACTTGCCACTTATCAGCCCAACCCTGAATGTTATCCAGGTCTTGCTGCACATCGACATGGACAGCTTCAGTATCTGAAGAGTTGTGAATGGTACTGAGCATTGTGCAATCATCAGTGAACTTCCCCACTTCTAACCTTATGATGGAAGGCAGATCATTGATGAAGCAGCTGAAGATGGTTGGTCCTAAGACACTATTTTAACAAACCACTGCAGCAGTGTTTTGGGACTGAGGTGATAGATTCATAATTTGTCTAGAATTACTCAAAATAGCAAATGAATTTTGGGTAATTTTTGTGAGCTCTGTTAAAGAGAAAGGAAAGACCTTACATTATTGTAGTGCCTTTCATGGACTTGTGATGTTCCAAAGCACTTTACAATTAATGAAGCACTTTGGAAGTTCAATCACTGTTGTGATGTAGAAAATGGGGTACAGCAAACATACAAACAGCATTGAAGTAATGATCAGATAATCTATTTTAAGAATGTTGCATGATGGATAAAGACTGGAGCAGACACTAGAAGAACTCACCTGTCCTTCTTTGAGTAATGCCACAAGACCCTTAACACCTTTCCAAGAGTCAGCACTTCAATTTAACGGCCCATTCAAACGATGGCATCCCCAATATTGCAGCACTCCTTTGGTACTGCACTGAAAGTGTTAGCTTAGATTTGTGTGCTCATATTCTCTGTTGGGGGACTTGAACCCACAACTTTCTGACTCAAGGTGAGAATGCCACCAAATAATCCACAGCTCTCATTGTAGTGCCAGGTCAGGAGGTCTTATCAATTATTGTGACATTTCAACTCTCTATGGTTTCAACTCTCACTGACATCACCCCATTACATTGCTCACCATTTCCTATAGTAAGGTTATAACACAGTATACATAGTGTTTACCAAACAGAAAACGGATCAGTTGGCCCAATAGACCTGTGCTACTGTTCACATTCCACACCAGACGCCTTCAACTAGCTCCCATCAACATATCCTTCTATCCCTTTCTCTCTCATGTATTTATCTGGTTTCCCTTAAATAGTAGTCACCTCAACTCCTCGTGAGTTCCACATTTTAACCACTCTGGGTAAAGAAGATTTTCCTGAACTCCTATTGGATGTATGAGTGGCTATCTTTTCTTCACCCTCAAATTCTAATGATCTCTGCAAGTGGAAACATTTTCTCTACATCTGCCTTTCACAATCTTAAAGACCTTTATCAGTGCACACCACCTCCTCCCACCCCTCCGCCCAAGCCCCCGTTTTCTCTTTTTTAGAGAATAGAGCCCCAGCCTGTTCAATCTTTCCTGAGATCTTTTTTGCAACTTCTCCAAGTGCTACTATGCCATTTTTATAAAATGGAGACAAGAACTGTGCAGAGTACTCCCATTTGTAAACGAACCAAGATTCTAAACCAATTTAACATTTCTCTACTTTTCAAATCTATCCCACCCAAAATAAATCTGTGCTTTCTCTTTTGGGCTTATTCATCTACATCATTACTTTCAGCAATTTGTGTACCTATATCCCAGGACGCCTCTGCTTCTCTACCCTATTTAGACAATTTTCCAAAGATTATGTCCTTTTCCTACCAAAATATACCACCTCACACTTATCTATATTGAAGTTAATTTGCCAGTTACATGCCCATGCCCATTCTGCAACTTTTTTTTCTCAGTGTACTTCCATTATCCATGCCACCTAATTTAGTAATATTCACAAATTTTGAAATTGCACTTCTGACTGCCTGGTCCAAATCGCTTATGTAAACGGTGGCCAGCCATGCTCCCAGCATTGATCCCTGTGGAACACCATTTCTGGCCCCTTATCAGTTTGTGTAAATACCCTTAAACTCTGCCCGTTGTTTTCTGTTTTGTAGCTAGCTTGCTATCTATTCTCATATTTGTTCCCTGGCTCCACGTGTCCTTGCCTTAGTCATGACTTTACTATGTGGTACCTTATCAAAGGTCTACTAAAAATACAAATATATTAGGTCTACCACAGTACCCTTATTTGCCTGTTTTGTTCCTACTTCAAAGAGTTCAGTAAAGTTGCTCAAATGCAAATTTTCCTTCTGAAATCTAAGCTGACGAGCTTTTATTGTATTTTGATTTTCTAGATGGTCTTCTGTGGGGTAAGTATCTTTGAGTAAGGATTCCATTATATTTTATACCACTGACAAAAAAGCCTGTAGAATTGAATGTGAACTTCATCGCACAATTAGCCTGATGAGTCACATTACTAAGATCTTCTTGGAGTACTGATGAATAGGGGCCAGGAACAAGATAAAGCCAGAAATTTCAGCTCTTCAGTGTGGTTTTGTAGAAGATAGAGAAACAAGAAATGCTGTCCTTATAGTACACATGCTATCAGAAAGAACCATAGAGATGAAAAAAGATGCGTTCATGTGTTTTATTCATTATAATAAGGCATTTGATAAGGTGAAACATGAAGAACTGATGAGCATGTTAATCTCTTGACCTTAATGCAAAGATCTTAGATTGATAAGTAATCTTTATTGGGAACAAAGTTGAGAATGAACTGAGCGATTTTGTGAAGATTAAAAGAGGGGTTATATGGGTGTATTTTCTCCCCAGATTTATTCAGTTTGTATTGTGAAAATATTCTTAGACAGATTGAAGACCTTCCTGGATTATTACTTGGAGGCTACAACCTTATTAATACAAGAAATGCTGATGACACCATTCTTATTGCTGACTCTGAAGAGAAACTGCAAAAGATTTTGCAAAGATTATTAAGTAAAAGTGAGAAGAAATGGCTGAACATAAATTGTAAGAAATCAAAATGTCTACTTGTGTCCAAAAAGAAAATGTTACCCAAATGTAAGATCACAATGAAAAGTTCAAACAGGTGGACAAATTTTATTACCTAGAAAGTTTGTTAACATCAGACAGACAGTGCGACCAAGAAATAAGATAAAGGATTGGAATGGTCAAAAAGATGCATTTCAAAAAATGATAAAGATTACGATCAACTCAAAATTAGCCATGAAAACAAAGCTGAGAATCCTGGAATATTACATCGCATCAATTTTGACATACAGAAGTGAGTGTTGGAAGGTCAGTGAAGCAATAGAGAAGAATTGAGGTCGCAGAGTTATTGTTTTTGAGGTGAAAAATGAAGATATCTTGGACAAATCACAACCAGTAGAAAGATGTTGGTCAAATCTGAGACCAAAAGAACTCTGCTGATCAAGATCAAGAAGAGAGAGTTGGAATTGCTTGGACACTTAATAAGGAATCATGATTTAGAAAGTCTGATGCTGATGGGAAAGATCGATGGTAAAAGAGATCAAGATAGGCAACAATCTTTTTAAAGAGCCTTACAAACTGGATGAATGTACCACTGATTAAGAGGATCCACACCTCTAGCACAAGGTTGACATGGACGTCCATGTTAACCTTCTTAGGACATGGTACCTGAAGCGAGAGTTGGTTCCCTAGACTTGCTCTATCTTCCTTTTTAAGTGTAGGATTAATCTTAAGTGTTCACCTGTCCTCTGGCACTATTCCCCTTTTTTAAAGAGTTTTTAAAAAGGTATAATAGTGCCTCTTTCCTAACTTTATTAATATGCGTGGATGCAATCCGTCTGGACTAGGGGTTTTATCCTCTCTCTTGTTTTTGTTTGCAAGCTATCTTCCCCCTTTAAGCAGACTATCCTTAGCATTGCTCCGGTTATGTCAGCATGTACCTTTTTTGCTATTAGGGTGCACTGATAGATCAAATGGATGAAATTGCAATTTTATCCCAAAGTATTATTTGGAAGAATTGTTGCATTTTAGGGTTTAAATTACATGACAATTTTGTGAATATTGTAAAATTAGTGGCATCAGTAATTTATAACTTTATCTAGTTTTGCAATGAATTTTACATTTTGCCTTTTTTAAAAATATTCCTAGTTTAAGGCGAGTAGCTTTATTGGAGCAGGGATGTTTTTACAGCAGTGTTGGGATGGTGCTAGTGAAGTTGAAGGGTACTGGAATAATGGGAATTCTCTAGGTGCAGTGTATTGGGACAATGGGAGAGGGTATTGGAGCATGCAAGAATGGTCATGGCACAGAGATATCAAGGTGTGAGAGCCTTGCAGGAATCTGGTTATACCACTAAGGGAATCTCAGGGATGGGAGCAGTGGGAAGAGAAAAAGATTTTCATTTTTACAGTACCTTTCACAACTTGGGGATGTCCCAAAGTGCTTCAAAGGCAATGAAGTGCATTATTTTTAAGTGTAGTCATACTGTAATGTAGGAAATAAGACAGCCAACCTCATGCAGTAAGACCCCGCAAGGAGCAAATTTATCACCAGACAATCTGTTTTAGTGATGCTGGTTGAGGGATTAACATTGGCCAGGACATTAGGATGAGATCTTTTACATCCACCTAAGAGGACAGGTTTAACAGCTCTTCGTGAGATAACTGGTGGTCACTGTCCATTTCCTGAAACTAATTTTTAACAGTCTTCCTGAATCGGAGAGCAACTTCCTAGAATTGTCTATTCTCACTAAATTAGTCTTTTTCTTTTGCCTTTCTCAGGACATGACATGACTATTGGCAGGTATGGAGCATTGTGGGAACCCTGTTTCCTAGTTGCAACTTGACTGTGAATGGGACCAATGGACCAGCAGGTCTTTCTCTGTTGCCTTTTTCATATAATTTTGATTCCTTATCTTTAGCTCATGCAATTCTTAAGGTTTCAATTGTTAATCATTTCCACTTGGGGAACCTAAAATTAGTGACTATCAATATAAGGTAGTCATTTATAAATCCAATTACAAATTAGGAGAAAGCTCTTTCCTAGAACAGTGATGAGAATATGGAACTTACAACCAACCACATGGGGCAGCAACAAGCTTAACTGTATTTAAGGGGAAGCTAGATAAATACATGAGGAAGAAAATAACAGAAAAATATGTTGATTGATTTAGATGAAACAACGTGGGATAAGGCTTGTGTGGAACATGTAAACCAACACAGACCTGTTGGACCAAATGGCCTGTTTCTGTGCTGTAAAATACTGTGTAACTCTATGTAATGTAATTCCATCAGAACCATTCTTCTGTATTGCCTTGGAAAAAATGTTGCTTCAGTTTGAAGCTTGGTTTCATTTCACGCCAGATTTCAATCCTGCAGATTGGTTGCAGGCCTTTCTACCAACCCCATAATCATTCCATTTTGCAGCATAACAGGAAGCCATTCAGCTCACCATACCTGACCATTTCTCCATTTCTCTTTTACAAACTATGAAGGATTCTGCATCCATCACTATTTCTGGTAGATTATTCCTTGTCCTAACAAAATTTTTCCCTTCTTTTGATTATCTTAAACGTATCCCCTGTAGTAAGGACTTGTCAATCAGTAGAAATGATTAGGTCAGTTTCCCTTGTCAGTATCCCTCAATTAAAAACGCTTTTATCGGATCTTCTCTGAACCTTCCTTCGAATGAAATGAGCCCTATTTCTCTATTTTCTCCTTATAAAAGAAGCCTCTGATTTTTTTTTTATTGTACATTTATGGGATGTGGATGTTGCTGGCAAGGCCAGGATTTTATTGCCCATATCTTAATTTCCCTTGGGAAGATGGTTGTGAGCCACCACCTTGAACTGCTGCAGTTCATGTGCTGTAGGTACACACTGTGCTGTTCGGGATGGAGTTCCAGAATTTTGACCCGGTGACAGTGAAGGTGGTGTGTGACTTGGAGGGGAACTTGCAGGTGGTGGTGTTCCAGGTGGTATAGGTTGTGGGTTTGGAAGGTGCAGTCGAAGGAACATTGGCGAGTTCCTGCAGTGTATCTTGTTGTTGGTATACACTGCTGCCACTGTGTGTAGGTGGTGGATGGACTGAATGTTTAAGGTGGTAGGTGGGATGTCAGTCAAGCAGACTGCTTTGTCCTGGAAGTTGTCAAGCTTCTTGAGTGTTGTTGGAGCTGCACTCATCCAGGCAAGTGGAGGGTTTTGTATCTCACTTGTCATGGAATCCATGGTTTCAAAGCTTGAATTTTTTGAGACAAAACCTGATTGAAAAGAGAAACTGACCCTTCCAGTTTCTAAGGAAACTAAGACTGAAACTGAGATTGGGAACCAAAACTTCTGGGGAGACTGCAACTGGTTGAAACCATATGAAAGGACACCAAGCTGTCAGAGCTCAGATGGTGATCTCAGTAATGCAGTACCGGCAAGCTGAAGAAGACAGAGGCTAGATCCGTAAGCTGAGAATAGGCAAACATACAGTTTCTGCAGCTGTTTCTGTTACTTCAAGGTAACATTGATGGATCTATGCCATCCAGACTGCCGTAAGCAGAGTTGCGGAAGTTCTGTGGTTGAGTGCCATTTTTGGTGAAGATTGTGCCCATGGAGCTCTGGTTGGTTTGTGCTGCTGTCAACTGAGGATCAGGCTAAATCCTAGAAGAAAAGGGGCCAAAATTCTTTGTGAGGAAGACAGAGTTTTGAAGAACTTTGTGACAGAGAATGAATAACATACATGCAAGTCAATTCGTAAGATCTGTCTTAGTTGTATCTGCCATTTAATGTGTAATTTATAATCGACTGCCTTTTTCCTGTTAATATTTAATATGCGTTTCTGGGTTTTAGCATATAGATGGTTACCTATGATAGTATTTAGTATTTGCTTTGAGTAGCAAATTGGGTTCACATGGGATGGGAATTTGCTTTGGTATACAAGAATTATTATAAATTAATTAAGAAAGTAATTAAATTAAGCCAACTAAACAACAATAGAGAGGCCATAACGCAGCAGGAGTTCAAAGAGAGAGCTCATAAAACAGTGGAGAGTGCAAGCCGTAGGTTTGCTGATAAAATCTGAAAGTGATGTCACAGGAGTCCTGTAAGTTGATCGGTTGGTAAGTAGACCTTCTGGACTCAACACAGAGGGAACACTTAGTGAGTGACAGGTGAGTTATTACATTATACCATACTGTAGTAAGCACTTTATATAAAGTTTAAGGTATGTCAGTGCAACTCAGCCATGTGGAACGTGCATCCTGTGAGATGTGGGAAGTAGTGCAGGCACAAAGTGCCTTTGATGACGACATCTACAGGAAGTGTCACCAGCTGCAGAAACTTGAGCTCCAGGTTGCAGAGCTCAAGCAATGGCTGGACTCGCTTTGGTGCATCCACAAGGCTGAGGTTTAGAGAAGTAGTCACACCGCAGTTAAGATGTACACAGACAGAGAGGGAATGGGTGACCACCAGAGTATCTAAGAGAAACAGGCAGGTAGTACAGGAATCCTCTGAGGTTATCTCACTCTCTAACCACTTTTGCAGTTGGATACTGATGAGCAAGATGGTGCCTCGGGATTGTAGCAAGAGCCAAATTTGTGGCATCATAAGTGTCTCAGCTGCACAGGAAAGAAGGAGGAAGAGTGGAAGTGCTTTAGTGGTATGAGATTCCATAGTTAGGGGAGCAGACAGGTACTTCTGCAGCCTTGGATGTGATTCCAGGATGATATGTTGCCTCCCTGGTGGGTCAAGGATGTCACAGAGCAGCTGCAGGGCATTCTTTTGGGGGAGGGTGAGCAGCCTGAGGTCATAGTCCACATTGGGACCATAGGTAGAAAAAGGGATGAGGTCCTGAAAGCAGATTTTAGGGAGTTAGGAAGGAAATTAAAATGCAGGACCTCAAGAGCAGTAAATCAGGATTAATCCCAGTGCCATGTGGTAGTGAATGTAAGAATAGGAAGGTTGAGCAGCTCAGCGTGGTAGTGGCAGTATTGATTAAAGATGGCATTACAGTACTGGAGAGAGAGGATGTACCAGAGTACAGAATCTCTCTGGCTAGAGGTAAGGAATGAAAAAGGTGCAATCACAATGATCAGTGTAGTATATAGACCACCAACTAGTGGAAGGGATGTAGAGAAACAAAATTGCAAAGAAATTACAAAGAGGTGGAAGAATTTTAGAGTAATTATAATGGGGGACTTCAATTATCCAAATATAGACTAGGATAGGAATAGTGCAGAGCGGTAAGAATTCCTGGAATATGTTCAAGATAATTTTCTGCAGCAGTATTTTTCCAGTCCAACAAGAGGGAAGGCACTGTTGGACCAGGTTCTGGGAAATGAGTTGGTCCAAGTGGATCAAATAACAGTGGGAGAACATTTAATGGACAGTGACCATTGTATCATAAGGTTTAGGTTGGCCATGGAAAAGGACAAGGAGCAATCCAGAGCAGGGATAATTAATTGGTGGAAAGCCATCTTCAGTGGGATGAGAATGCACCTGAGTCATATAAGTTGGAATCAAATGTTGGGAGAAAAGGTAGTGGCTGAACAATGGACTACTTTCAAAGTAAATGTATTGCAGACAATGTCAAGGTATATTCCCTTGAAGGGGAAAGGTAGGACAAATAAGTCCAGAGTGCCCTGGATGATGAGAGAGATAGAGATGAAAATGAAAAGGAAGAAGTGCACATACAACTGATGTCAGGTAGAAAATATAATAGAGAATCAGGCTGAATATAGAAGGAGCAGAGGGGAAGTGAAAAAACTAATAAGGAAAACAAGGAGAGGGCATGAAAAGAGACTGGCAGCTAATATAAAAGGGAATCCCAAGGACTTCTATAAGCATATAAATAATAAAAGGATGGTAAAAGAGAGAATAGAGCCTATTGGGGATAAAAAAAGGAGACTTGCATGTGGAGGCAGGAGAACTAGTGGAAGTATTAAATGATGACTATGCATCTGCCCTTAAAAATGAAGAAGATGCTACCCTGGCCGAGGAGAGAGAGTAGGTAACTGGTACATTGAATAATTGAGAAGGAGGAGACTTTAGAAAGGCTATCTATACTTAAAATGGATAAGGCACCACGACAGGATGAAATGCATCTGAGGGAAGTGAGGGTGGAAATTGCCACGGCATTAGTGATGATCTTCTAGTCTTCCTTGGACCTCGATAATCCAGAGGACTGGAGAATTACGAATGTTACACCCCTTGTTCAAAAAGGGATGCAAGAATAAAGCCAACAATTACAGTTTGACTTCATTGGTAGGGAAACTTCTGGAAATATAATTCAGAACAAAATCAATAATCACTTAAATAAGTGCAAGATAATTAAGGAAAGCCAGCATGGATTCATTAAAGGAAAATCATGTTTAACTAACTTGCTGGTGTTTTGTGAGGAGATAACAGAGAAGGTTGATGAGGGCAACGCTGTTGCTGTGGTGTATATGGATTTTCAAAAGGTATTTGATGCAGTGGCATGCAACAGACTTGAGTAAAATTCTAACTCATGGAAAAAAGGGAAAGTAGGCACTTGAATAAGAAATTGGCTGAGTGACAGGAAACAGAGTGTAGTGGTTAATGGATGTTTTTCAAATTGGAGGAAGGTTCGTAGTGTAGCTCACCAGGGATCAGTGTTGGGGCCCTTGCTCTTCCTGATCCATATTAATGACCTAGACTCTGATGTTCAGGACATGATTTCAAAATTTGCAGATGATGCGGAAATTGGAAATGATGTCAGCTGTGATGAGGATGACCTTGAACTTGAAAAGGACATAGACATGTCAGTGGATTGGGCAGACAAGTGGCAGATGAAGTTCAATGCAGAGAACTGTGAGGTGATTCATTTTGGCAGGAAGAATATGGAGAAACAGTATAAAATAAAGGGAGAAACTCTAAAGGAGGCGCAGGAACAGAGAGATCTCTGTATATATGTACATAAGTTATTGAAGATGGCAGGGCATGTTAATAGAGAGCAGTTAATAAAGCATATCGTATCTTCAGCTTTATTAATAGGGGCATTGAATGCAAGAATAAGGAGGTCATGTTTAACTTGTATAAGACACTAATTAGGCCTCATCTGGAGTACTACATCCAGTTTTGGGCACCATACTTGAGGGAAGATGTGAAGGCAATGGAAAGAGTGCAGAGGAGATTAGAAGAATGATTCCAGGCATAAAGAACTGTAGCTATGAGGATAGATTGGAGAGGCTGGGACTGTTTTTCTTGAAGAAAACAAGACTGAGAGGAGACTTGGTAGAGTATTTAAGATCCTGAGCAGCATGGACAGGGTAAAGAGAAACTGTTCCCACTCAAGGAAGCATGAAGAACTAGAGTATGCAGATTCAAAATAATTGGCAAAAGGAGTAAATGTGATGTGAGGAAAAAAATTTTCAGAGGATGGTTGGAGTCTGGAATGAACTTCCTGAGTGGTAGAGGAAGGTGTGATCGAGGTATTCAGAAGGGAATTGGATTGCTAAATGAAAAGAGAGAATATGCAAGGTTATGGGGATAAGGCAGGGGAGTGGGACTAGGTAGAATGCTTTTTTAGAGAGCCAGTGCAGATTTGATGGGCTGAATGGCCTTCTGCATTGTAAAGATTCTGCAACATTTTTTAAAAAAACAATGGAATCTTGTAGCTTCCCTCTTTCAGTAAATAACTGGGATTTATGATTTTTTTTATTAAGTAACCAGCCTCGACCAACGTCATAACATATGCCTTATGTCTTAGAAATGGTGGGTGTGCTTCTAGGGGAGGTGAGTTACTTCAGAATTTCCAGCCTGTTAACCTGTTCTTGTAATCACAGTATTTACATGTCTGGCCCAGTTAACTACATGGTCGATGGTAATGCCCAGGATGTTGATGGTACAGGATTCAGTGATGGTAATATCGCCGAATGTCAAAGAGGGGTGGCTATATTCTTTCTTTTTGGAGATTGTCATCGCCCACCACTTGTGTGGCGCACATGTTACTTGCCACTTCTCATCCCAAGCTTGAATGTTTTCCAGGTCTTGCTGCATTTGGGAGTAAGCTGCTTCATTATCTGAGAAGTTGCAAATGGAACTGAAAACAGTTCAATCGTCTCATTGATCAATGCCAAGGGCAGTCACTCTCACCTTCCCTCTGGAAATCAGCTCTTTGGTTGTGTTTGGATCAAGAGTCTGATGAGGCTGGAGCCAATGTAAACAACCAATGTAAAAGCTTCAGTTAGTTTCTGTAGGACCTTTTACTGTCAAAAACAAGCACTTTAGATTACTGATGATATTGTCAGAGAAAGTGTTGTAGTAAGTTCTTTTAAACAATTATCTTGCCTTTGAGCTACTCCCATTGCAGAGATTTAAAATTAAAATCTAGGCTGACAGGGACTTAGTGCGATTCAGGGCAAGGGCAACCAAGTTTTGGATGACCTCAAATTCACAAAGGCTAGAATATGTGAGCCGATCAGAACTGTGTTGGAATGGTCAAGCCGAGAGGTAACAAGGCATGGATGAGGGTTTCAGCAGCGGTTGAGGCAGAGGCATCATTAAAACAGATAATCTGGTCATTACCTTATTTCTATTTGTGAAATCTTGCTATATGCAAATTGGCAACAGTTTTTCATACACTACAACAGTGATTACACTTCAAACGTACTTAATTGACTATGAAGCACCTTAAAACATCTTGAGGTTGTGAAACTTGCTAGAGATATGCAAGTCTTTTTTTAAGTATGTTTGGTAAAATGCTTTGGAAAGAATGTGCACCCCCAATCCTCCTCATTTAATGGCCTTGTAATTTACTTGCAGCTCAAATAACCTCAGTTGTGCACAAGAAGACTGCAGGTGTGGTGAACCATTAAGATAGAATGATGATTTATGACAATGAGCCTCACAGCCAAGCATTCCATTACCTGGAGAATCTTGTCTTCCTTTATTAGTGAAAAAGAAGCTTGTAGAATTTAGCTGTGTCATTTTATTTTGAAAAGTTTTCTGGCCTTTACAAAGTATGCCGGTTAGTTTTTGGTCAAGCTACAGCAACATGTTTTCTTAGAGTCCTCAGTTAGAGCATTGTGTTCCATTCTGGGCACCATACTTTAGGAAGGTGTCAAGGCCTTGGAGAGTGCACAAAGGAGAAGAGTCATACGGACTCAAAACATTAATTCTGTTTCTCTCTCCACAGATGCTGCCAAACCTACTGAATTTTTCCAGCATTTTCTGTTTTTATTTCAGATTTCCAACATCCGTAGTATTTTGCTTTTAGCACAAAGGAGCTTTACAGGAATGATACCAGGGATGAAGGTATTCAGTTCTGTGGAGAAACTGGAGAAGCTGGGATAGCTCTCCTAAGAGCAGAGAAGGTTAAGAAGAAATTTGAGTTGGTCATTATGGTTATTCAGTTGGCAAAAGAACCAGAGGTAACACGAGGGAACATTTTTATTAAACACAGCCAGTTGTGTTGTCGAATGCACTGCCTGCTGGGTAGTGAGAGCAGAATTTGATAGTAACATTCGAAAGAGAATTGGATAAATAATTGAAAAGAAAAAACTACAAGGCTTGGTGAAAGATCAAGGGCATGGAATTAATTGGATAGTTCCACCAAAGAGAAAGCATATACATGATGGGCCGAATGTTCTACTCCTGTGCTGTATCATTCTATGATTCTGCCTTCCTTTATCTTGATCTTTTCCTTTGTTCTGCAGGACATCAATGATTGCATTTTAGAAAATTACCCAGAATGCAACAATCCTAGGGTGTTCTACATTATTCCATACTTTTGTGGGCAGCATCCCAAATGCAGGTGAGATAAATTCAGCATTTTTATTCATTTTCAAATTTATTACTACATCTTTTACTCAGCTTTGAACAAGCAAGCTTGAATCATATGAGAAGGCACTAGAATGGATATGCAAACTTAAGACACTGGGTGTCTTGGGTAAAGCCTGGACTTGGATAAGGAATTGGTGGAACAAAATAAGCAAGCATATTGAGTCAGTCATTTTGGGCTGGAGCAATATACTAAGTGGAGTATCCCAGGGATTGGCGTTGAGGAGACTACTGAATAGAGTATCCCAGAGATTGGTACTGAGTGGAGTATTGCAAGAGTAGGTTCTAGTATAAAATGTCATGAACAGATACAGAGGATAATCAAAAAGGCTAATGGAATGCTGGATGAGAATACAAGGGGATAGAAGTTGTGTTACAGCTATACAAAGCCATAGTTAGACCCCAACTGGAATAATGTGATCAGTTCTGGACATTGCATTTTAGGAAGCATGCATTGGTCATGGAGGGAGTGCAGCATAGATTAACTAAATTGATACCTGAATTCCAAGCATTACATGATGCAAACAAGGGTTATATTCTTTAGAATTTCGAAAGCTGAGGAGATTTGATTAAAGTTTCAAGATATTGAGGGAAAAAGAGAGGATAGGTGGAGAGAAATTATTTCAGCTGGTTGGGGAGTCCAGGATGAGGGGACATGCTTTAGAAATTAAAGCCAGACCTTTCAAGAGTGAAGTTAGGAAACACTTCTAAACATAAATGTTGATTGAAATTTGGAGCATGTTTTCTCAAAGGGTAGTTGATAGATCAATTGTTAATTTTAAATCTGATATTGACAGATCTTTGACCAAAGGTATTAAAGGATATAGAGTAAAAGACGATATGTGGAGTTAGGTCACAGGTCAGCCATGATCTCATTCACTGGTGGAATAGGCTTGAGGGACTGAGTGGCCTATTCCTGTTCCTAGAGTCTGTAGTCTCTGAGGCATTATGAAAAGACCTAGACAATTGATCGGAACCCTAGAAGGTAAAATTCAATGCAAATAAGTGTATGGCCTTAAGGAATGTTCAAAACAAAAATGGGAGAAATGTCATATTAGTCAGAGGAGAGGGTGGGAACCTTTTGAGACTGATCATTGAATCAACACTCAGCATGTTAAGTCATTGTAGTGAAGCAATCAACAAAGCAAACAGAATGCTGAACTATTTCACCAGTACAGTCGAGTATAAATCTCTGGCCACCAAGCTGAAGTTGTTGTATAGTACTCTCGTCAGGCAACACCACAAATACTGTAACAAAAACAAAAATTGCTGGAAAAACTCAGCAGGTCTGACAGCATCTGTGGAGAGGAAGACAGAGTTAACGTTTCGAGTCCGAATGATTCCTTATCAGAACTAAAGAGAACTAGAAATGTGGTGAAATATAAGCTGTTTAAGGAGGGTGGGACAGGTGGAGCTGGATAGAGGACCAGTGATTAGTGGAGGCAAAGGAGAGATTGCCAAAGATGTCATAAACAAAAGATCAAAGGGGTGTTGACGGTGGTGATATTAGCTAAAGGATGTGCTAATGGTGACATTAAGGGTAGAAAGCAGGATGAGCAAGTGACAGATGGCCCTAGTGGGGAAATGGATGGGGGGAAGGGATCGAAATAGGCTGAAAAGTAGAGATAAAACATTGGATGGAAATAAATTTTAAAAATAATAATAGAAATAGGTGGGAAAAGAAAAATATATATATAAATAATAATTATTAGAAAAGGGATCAAAAAGGGGGTGAGGATGAAAGAGAGAGTTCATGATCTGAAGTTGTTGAACTCAATGTTAAGTCTAGAAGGCTGTAAAGTGCCTAGTTGGAGGATGAGGTGCTGTTCCTCCAGTTTGCGTGGGGCTTCACTGGAACATTGCAGCAGGTCAAGGACGGAAATGTGGGCATGAGAGCAGGGTGGTGTCTTAAATGGCAAACGACAGGAAGGTCTAGGTCATGCTTGTGGACAGACCAAAGATGTTCTGCCAAGCGGTCACCCAGTCTGCGTTTATGTCCATGAATACTGTGTTCACTCCAGGTCACAGGGAGAATCTCCAAGCTCTGCTAGGGGTGCTGATCACTTGTGTCAGAGGGGCTGAGTTATGGAGGAAAGGTTCAAAGAGAGCTGATTCTTTGGTCATGAAAGGAGGAGGATGAAAGTGGAATAGAAAAGGTTACTCCTGATTGTGGCAAGGGCATGTGGAAATAAAACAGGTAAAAACAAGTTAGTGGTCAAGACCAAGAATGGGCTCCAGGGACGGAAGCAGAAGCAAAACCTGTGTCGTTCAAGAGGCAGGTGAATGCTGTTCTGGGAGATGAGGAAACTTAAGATTACAAGTGAAGTTGGACCAAGTTAGGCAGAATGTCCTCCATCATCTGGACTGATCTTGTGATCTAAAACTTATGTTCTGTAGTAGAAAATGCCAGTGGATTCCCAAAACTGAGAAAAATTTCTGGGGAGGCAATGATGTTGTGGTATTGTTGCTAGACTAGTAATCCAGAGACCTAGAGTAATGCTCTGGAGACCGGGGTTCGAATCCCGCCATGCCAGATGGTGGAATTTGAATTCAGTAAAAATCTGGAATTAAAAGATGACCATGAAACCATTGTCAATTGTCCCTAATGTCCTTTAGGGAGAGGAAGTCTGCTGTCCTCGCCTGGCCTAAATGTGACTCCAGATCCACAGCAATGTGGTTGACTCTTAAGTGCCCTCTGAAATGGCCTAGCAAGCCACTTAGTTGTATCAAACCACTACAAAGCCCCAAAAAAGGAATGAAAGTGGACAGACCATCGACCTAGGCACTGCAACAACAATGGCAAACTCAGCCCTCTCAACACTGCAAAGTCCTCCTTACATCTGGGGGCCAGTGTCAAAATTGAGAGCTGTCTCACAGACTAGTCAAGCAACAGCCTGACATTTTCATCCTCTCAAATCATACCTTACAGATAACGTCCCAGACACCACCATGATCATCCCTGGATATGTCCTGTCCCAGCGGCAGGACAGACCCAGCAGAGATGGTGGCACAGTGGTATACAGTCAGGAGGGAGTTGCCCTGGGAGTCCTCAACATCACTCTGGACCCATGAGGTCTCATGGCATCAGGTCAAATGTGGGCAAGAAAACCTCCTGCTGATTTCCACGTACTGCCCTCACTCAGCTGATGAATCAGTGCTCCTCTCTGTTGAACACCATTTTGAGGAAACACTGAGGGTGACGAGTGCAGAATGTTCTCTCGGTTGGGGTCATCAATATTCATCACCAAGAGTGGCTCGGTAGCACCACTATTGACTGAGTGGCTGAGTCCTAAAGAATGTAGCTTCTAGACTGGGTCTGCGGCAGCCGGTGAGGGAACCACCAAGAGGGAAAAACATACTTGATCTCATCCTCACCAACCTGCCTGCCGCAGATGCATCTGTCCATATCATTGTTGAGTCAAAGTCCTGTCTTCACATTGAGGTTACCCTCCATGTTGTGTGGCACTACCATCGTGCTAAATAGGATAGATTTCTAACATATCTAGCAACTGAAGACTGGGCATCCATGAGGTGCTGTGGGCCATCAGCAGCAGCAGAATTGTACTCAAAGACAATCTGTAATCTCATAGCCTGGCATATACCCTACTCCACCACTAGCATCAAGCCCAGTAGGTCAGCCCTGGTTCAATGAAGAGTGCAGAAGGGCATACCAGGAGCGGCACCAGGCATATCTAAAAATGAGGTGTCAACCTGATGAGGCTATAACACAGGACTACTTGCATGCCAAACAGCATAAGCAGTAAGTGATAGACAAAGCTAAGCGATCCCACAACCAATGGATCAGATCTAAGCTCTGCAGTCCTGCCACATCCAGTCATGAATGCTGGTGGATAATTAAACAACTCACTGGAGGAGGAGGCTGCACAAATATCCCCAACCTCAATGATGGGGGAGCCGAGCACATCTGTGCAAAAGATAAGGCTGGAGCATTTGCTACAATCTTCAGCCATAAGTGCTGAGTGGATGATCCATCTCACCCTCTTCTGCAGGTCCCCAGCATCACAGATGCCGGTCTTCAGCCAATTCGATTCACTTCACGTGATATCAAGAAACAGCTGAAGGCACTGGATACTGCAAAGGCTATGGGGCCTGACAACATTCCAGCAATAGTACTGAAGACTTGTGCTCCAGAACTTGCCGCGCCTAGCCAAAGTGTTCCAGTTCAGCTACAACACTGGCATCTACCTGGCTATGTGGAATGTATGCCCAGGTATGCCCTGTACACAAAAAACAGGACAAATCCAACCTGGTCAGTTACCGCCCCATCAGTCTCCTCTCCATCATCAGTAAAGTAATGGAAGGGGTCATCAGCAATGCTATCATGTGGCACTTGCTTAGCAATAATCTGGTCACTGACACCCAGTTTGGGTTCCGCCAGGGCCACTCAGCTCTTGATCTCATTACAACTTTGGTTCAAGCATGGACAAAAGAGCTGAACAACAGAGGTGAGAGTGACTGCCCTTGACATTAAGGCTGCATTTGACCGAGTGTAGCATCAAGGAGCCCTAGCAAAATTGGAGTCAATGGGAATCGGGGAAAACTCTCCACTGGTTGGAGTCATACCTAGCACAAAGGAAGATGGCTGTGGAGGTCAGTCATCTCAGCTCCAGGACATCACTGCATGGGTTTCTCAGGGTCATGTCCTCGGCTCAACCATCTTCAGCTGTTTCATCAATGACCTTCCTTCTATCATAAGGTCAGAAGTGGGGATTGTGGGGATGATTGCACAATGCTCAGCACCATTCGCAACTCCTCAGATACTGAAGTAGCCCATGTCCAAATGCAGCAAGAACTGGACAATATCCAGTCTTGGGCTGACAAGTGGCAAGTAACATTTGTGCCATACAAGTGCCAGGCAATGACCATCTCCAACAAAAGAGAATCTAACCATTGTTCCTTGATGTTCAATGGCATTACCATGACTGAACCCCCCACTTATCAACATCCTGGGGTTACCATTGACCAGAAACTGAACTGGGCTAGCCATATAAATACTGTGGCTACAAGAGCAGGTCAGAGGCTAGGAATCCTGTAACAAGTAACTCAACTCCTAACTCCCCAAAGCCTGTCCACCATCTACAAGGCACAAGTCAGGAGTGTGATGGAATACTCCCCACTTGCCTGGATGAGTACAGCTCCCACAGCACTCAAGCTTGACACCATCCAGGACAAAACAACCCGCTTGATTGGCACTACAAGCATTCACTCTCCCTCCAGCACCGATGCACAGTAGCATCAGTGTGTCCATCTACAAGATGCACTGCAGGAATTCACCAAGGCTCCTTCGACAGCACTTTCCAAACCCACGACCACTACCATCTAGGACAAGGGCAGCAGATAGATGGGAACACCTGGAAGTTCCCCTCCAAGTCACTCACCATCCTGACTTGGAAATATATTGCCATTCCTTCGCTGTCGCTGGGTCAAATTCCTGGAACTCCGTTCCAAACAGCACTGTGGATGTACCTACAGCACATGGTTCAAGAAGGCAGCTCACAACCACCTTCTCAAGGGCAACTAGGGATGGGCAATAAATGCTGGCCCAGCCAACAAAACCCATATCCCATGAATGAATAAAAAAAAACCATTTTCTCGATAGTGAACATTGGAATGTACAACCTGTCTACACTTCATTTTCTTACCTATTTAATAATAAATATTTATGAATTCATGCCAGATGTTCTGTATATTAATTACAATGACTCACGTTCAAATTAAGAGAGTAACGGGATAGTAATCAACACTTAGGCTGTTTGTAATGTTACTATTTGTGCCTTGATTCAACGTTCTCGCTTCATTTTAAAGGGACCCAGGGGAGTGGGCTCTGCAGAGAGCCAAAGAGAACATGAATGAGAATTACCTGATTGTGGGAATTCTCGAAGAGCTGGAAGATGTACTGCTTTTACTGGAGCGACTTTTACCTCATTACTTCAAAGATGCTAGTGCTGTGTATCACAGTGCAGGTAATTGTTGCCACTGTTTCTATTTCATTAGACTGTTGGAGAATTGCAGTAGCATTCCTGCACAAATGTTTATTTAAAAGATGTAACTAGTGCAAAACTAGTGCCTTGTTTCATTTCTATAAATTCCACATGTTGCAAGCATTTTACTTGAACTTCACTTAAAATCTGTCTTAATTAGATATTTTACCCATCTCCCAGAAAGTTGGAATAAATTGTAAGTTTGTTTATCAAGGTTACTCTTTGGAAGAAAGAATGTCCAAAGCCTGACATGTTTAAAAGTACTGGCTGAGTGAGGGTATCTGAGATAAGTGGTTTTCAGCAGTGAAATGGTGGGATAATTTAAATCCATTGACATAAAGGAACATTACAACCAGGTAGTTTGTGCGCTGAGCTGGCAAAAAAGTTTACAAGCTGATCATGGATGTAAGGAATTAGCTGGAAGATTTCTAGTTTAAAGGATCAGCAATTAGCCAAGGAAAAGGAGGCAGAAACCTACAAATTAGGGCTAGGGCAAATGGGGGCATATCAAAACAGTGGAAAAAGTGCAGTAGAGGTTTCCTAGAATATTATCAGTTATGAGAGAAATCATCTGGGACAGCTTTGAAATTAGTCATTCAGCCCACCAATTCAATGCTCGTGCTTTCACCACATAAACCATCTGGACTAAATTGCAATCGTCTTTCTCCCCATACCACTTTAATATTCCAGATCTAATCGCATTCTTCTCCTCTCTCACCATAATCCTTTAATGTCCCACCCAATCTAATTTCACTTTGTTGCTCCCATCCCATACCCTTTAATGTTTCCAGCTCGTTTTGTTCTGCTTTGCTCAAAATTCTGAAGATTTCTGATCAGATAAATGGGAAATAAACTATTTCCAGGTTTTGGTGAATTTGTAACTTGAGGTCATAAATATACAAGTATCAAACAAACAAAAGGAAAAGCTAGGAACATATTTCCTTGTGTAAAGAATTCTTAGGACATAGAAACAGTGATGAGAGCAGAATCCGTAATGACTTCTAAAAAGGAAAATATTTGAAAATTTAAAACAAATTAAAGGGCACGGGGAAAGGACTCTGGAATGGTCCTAGCAGATTGGAAAACCACAAATGTAACACCACTATTCAAGGAAGGGAGACAGAAAGAAGGAAACCATAGGCCAGTTAGCCTACCGTCTATAATTGGGAAAATGCCAGAATCCATTGTTAAGGAGGTGGTGGTGGGATATTTAGAAAGTCATAGTACAATCAGATAGAGTCAGCATGGTTTTGTGAAAGAGAAAATCATTTGACTAATTTATTAAGAGTTATTTGAGGAAGTAAAAAGCAAGGTGGACAATGGGGAACCAGTAGATGTACTGTACTTGGATTTTCAAAGGCATTTGATGAGGTGCCACATAAAAGGCTACCGCACAAGAGCTCATGGTGTTTGGAGTGATATGTTAATATGGATAGAGGATTGGCTAACTAACAGAAAACAGAATCGGGATAAATGGGCCATTTTCAGGTAGACTAGTAACTAACTAGTGGAGTGCCGCAGAGATCAGTGTGAGGGCCACAACTATTTACAATCTATATTAATGACTTGGATGGAGGGACAGACTACACAGTGGCCAAATTTGCTGATGACACAAAGGTAGGAAAGGAAGTTGAGGAGGGTGCAAAGAGTCTGCAAAGAGCTATAGATTGTTTGAGTGGGCAAAAAAAGGCAGGTGAAGTGTAATGTGGGAAAATGTGAGGATGTCCATTTTGGCAGAAATAGAAAAGCAGAATATTAAATGAAGTGGATTGCAAACACTGCAGTACAGAAGGATCTGGTGCCCTTCAACATGAATCACAAAATGTTAGCATGCAGGTACAGCAAGTAATTAGGAAGACAAATGGAATGTTGGGCCTTATTGCAAGGGGGATGGAATATAAAAGTAGGGAAGTCTTGCTAAAGCTGTAAAGGAGCATAAATGGACAAAACTTGACACAGCCAAATTGGGAGATGTTAGGAGAGGAACTGAAAGCTTAGTTAAAGAGAAATTTTAAGGAGCATCTTAAAAGGGGAGAGAGGTAGAGAGGCATGGATGTTTAGGGAGGGAATTCCTAAATTCTGACGGGATGTGCTAAACAGAGTAATTGAATTCCTCGTGAAGGTTTAAATTTGGCAATCCTTGAGAATTCCATTCCAATTAGTCCCTTTTATTCAGACATGCTTAATTTGAATTGTCTGACAATTCAAAACGTTTTTAGTGTAGAAATTGGCCTGAATAGGCAGAAATCAGTGCAAAGGTTTCTCAACTTAATCTAGGGTTCCGGTTTTTTGAGGAATATAATGCATGCTATCATTCTTCTCTGTTACATGCCCCTATAATGCAGACTTATATTAAGATCTGATTGTGTGCTATCAGTTTTAACCTCCCCCATCCCCTCCACCCTTGTTTCTTAGTAAGATTGCAAAAGGAGCCATGTTCAAACAAGTGCATCTTCTTATATTTTGTGTGTTTGGTATAAATAATTACAAATTAGCAGGACAGTGAAAATCTGTATTGTACTAGTCTTACCTTTGATGCCTACTTTCTTTAGGTGAGGCATATCCTAGGTGGAGGGGTTCCTGTTCACCAGTTATCTCGTAAATTAATGTATTAATGCTCATTTGAAACTGTTCTAGTGCTAAATGCCCATGTATAAAAGTTACAGTAAAGACACCAATTTAGGTTTGGAAATATCAAGTAGCTAGTGTTTGTGCCTGAGGAGAAAATATGAGTTAAAAGCTCTGTTGAAGAGTGCAAGCTCTATATTATCTCTTGCTACAACTTACTTGTTACTTTAATAACCCACTCCTGTAGTTTATAACATATGACTAAGTCTAATAGAATGTTTAATTTTCTATCCTCTGAAGTCCAAGAGACAACAAGAGATCTTGTGGCATATACCATAAGTTAAAAACAGTGAGTTTCTGTTTGACCCTTCAGCAATGCCGCAATACTAGATATTGTATGTATAAATTTGCTGTGTTCCTCTCAGAAGCAAGGCTCACTTACAGGAATTAGGTTTAGCACAGAGAATAAGAAAAATATGTGCCAAAAAGCTGAGATGTATTAGAAAGGGTTCACAGAAGAGTGACCAGACCTCAGGGAACTAAGTTATGAAGAAACTATTTTGTGTTGGAAAAACATGAAGTGAAACATAATACAGGTAAAGATAAGGCTCAACTAAACTCACTGTTTAACTTGGATGTTGGAGACATGGCTAAAGGACATGGGTCCAAAATTCACATTCCTCAAACAGGGTTAAAGGTTAGAAAACCCTTTTACCCCACCTACAGGATAGTGGAACAGACATTTGAAAGAGCCTAACTGGATGTGGAATCAGTTGGAACCTTAAAAGGAATTCAATTCATGTCAATAAACTTGCTCTGGCTTGTAATTTAAAGGGAGATCTTTCTGTGGTACAGGATCAGAGACTGGGAGACTAGAAAATCTGCCTTGGTGTCAGCCATGGCTCAGTTGGTACCACTTTTGTCTCTGAGCCAGAAGGTTGTGGGTTCAAGTACCACTCCAAATACTCGAGTGCAAAAATCTAGGCTGACAGTCCAGTGAGATACTGAGAGAGTGCTGTATGCCAGACTTTTGGATGAAATGTTAAAATTGAGACCCTGTCTATTCTCTGAGGTGGGTTTAAACCATTCCTTGGCACTATTTTGAAGAAGAGCAAGGAGTTATCCTTGGTGTCCTGGCTAATTTACCCCTAAATCAGCATGACTAAAACAAATCAACTGGTAATTATCACATTGATGTTTGTGGGAAGCTTGCTGTGGGTAAATTGTTTCCCTTGTTTTCCCTTATATTACAACAGTCCCTACACTTCAAAAAGCACTTCATTGCCTGTAAAGCCCTTTGGATCATCCTGAGGTTGTGAAAGGCACAAGTTAAATGCAAGTTGTTCATTCTTTCTTTAAATTCAGATAGCCGGACTGTGTCACATTAATGTTGAGCGTCATTTTCCAGTAAGCATTTTAAACCAAACACAACACTCTAGCCAAAAAGCATTTTAGCTTCATGTAAATATTATAATGAATTTAAACAAACCCTAGCTCAATTTCTGTCCATTTACTATAGGATTGAATGGGTGCTGCCTACCTGTAGTGAGACCAAGGGAAGCTCTGTGAACAGTGGAGCCTTTAAAAGTGTCCAAAGTTATTTTAATCAAACTTTAGGACTGGCTGCCGCTATCGATTCTTGTAACTTCAGTAAAATAATTTTCATATTTTGTAGAAACTTTTATCTCTTCTTCCTCTTGATCTGGAAGAGTAGGAAGAGGCAGCAAGTGCAGAGTCTTCTGGGTGTGTGCCGCTCTCAACCAGCACCCAGCATTGGTGGCTGCTGGGAGTGATGACACCTTGAAGTACAGTCCAGACCATGGCAATGATAGGCAAGGCCCTGAATGGGGGAGCAGCAAAGCGTGGAAATGCAGTCATTCAGAGATTCCAAAGTTAGTGGGTCAGGCAGGCATTTCTGGAACCACCTTTGTGAGCCCCGCATGCTGTTTTGCCTCTCTGGTGCCAAGGCAAAAGACGTCATGGAGAGGGTGCAGAATATTCTGCAGGGGAAGGGAGTGAGACAGATGTGTATACATTAGTACCAACAACATCAAAAAGGTAGATATTGAGATTCTAGGATCAGACCTTGAGGAGTTAGGGAGCAGTTGAAAAGTAGGACCTCGAAGGGAGTAATCTCTGGACTTCGGGAGTGGAGTCTGAGAGATAAAACAGCACGGGTCCGGGCGCAAAAACAGCGCCATTCCAGGAGTAAAAACAGCGGGAGTGGAGAGACAGCCGGGAGATTGAAAACAGTGCAAATACAGAAATGTAAATTGCTAAACAATCACAGGGAAAGTAAGAATTTATAAGCACTGGAGAGGAAGCTGAATTGTGAGTAAGGGCGAAGAATTTCTACTTTCCACTAATCTCCAGTTTATACTTAATAATACAAGAGTAAGGTTAAAGTAAGTAAAAGTAACTAAAGTTTAAGTAAAAAAGTGATTTAAAAGTTTAGGGTTAAGGCAGGGCAGGACAGCTCAGCCAAGCAGAATGCCCGTCACATGGCATGTGGTGAGTCGTGAACACTCCTCATGACCCAGACGAGCACGTGTGCAGCAAGTGTCACCGATTGCACAAGCTTGAACTCTGCATTTCAGAGTTTGAGCAGCAGCTGGAGTCACTGAGGTGCATCTGTGAGACAGAGAACTACATGGATACCACATTCAGAGAGGCAGTCACACCGCAAGGGGTTACAGGCACAGATTGCCTTGTGGGATTATGATATTGTGGTGATAACGGTGACCTGGCACAAGGAACGGCAGATCTGGGTGTTAAATGTTCCTGGTTACAAGGTGTTCAGAAAAGATAGGAAAGGGAAAAAAGGAGGGGTGACGTTTTTGGTTAAGGAGAGTATTGCAGTACTGGAGGAAGACGATGCATCAGAGAATTCAAGGACAGAATTGATTTAGCTAGAGCTAAGGAATAAGAGGGGTGCAATTACATTGCTCGGTGTAATATATAGACCACCAGCTAGTGGGAAGGATATAGAGGAACAAATCTGCAAGAGAATTACAGGGAGGTGTAAACATCATAGAGAATATAATGGGGGACTTTAATTATTCATATATAGACTGGGATAGTGGTAGTGTAAGGGGCAGTGAGAGACAAGTATTCCTAGATTGTGTTCAGGAGAATTTCCTACAGCAGTAAGTGTCCAGTCCAGTGAGAAAGGAGGCATTGCTAGACCTGGTTCTTGGGAATGAGGTGGGCCAAGTAAATTAAGTGAGCGGTCTTCAGTGGGTCAAGAACGGAGCTGGGCTGGATAGACTGGAACCAAAGGTTGGTGGGAAAAACAGTAGCTGAACAATAGGCTACCTTCAAAGAGGAGATGGTTTGGGCACAGTCAAGGTTTGTGCCCTCAAAAGGGAAGGGTAGGACAAACAAATCCAGAGCCCCCAGGATGACAAAGGGGATAGAAATTAAGTTAAAGAAGAAAAAGTGTGCTTACGCCAGGTGTCAGGAAGCAAATACAATTGAGAACCAAACTGAATACAGAAGTTCAGAAGGGATGTGAAAAAGCAAACACGAGGAGCACAGAAGGATTAAAAAAAGACTGGCAGCAAACATAAAAGGAAATCCCAAAGTATTCTATAAGCACATCAATTGTAAAAGGGTGGTAAAAGGAGGAGTAGGGCCTATTAGGGACTAAAAAGGGGATTTATACATAGAAGCAAGAGGCATGGCTGAGGTGTTAAGTGAATACTTTGCATTGTCTTTACCTATAAGACAGATGCTGCCCAGGCCATGTTGACAGGGGAGGAAACTCAGTCACTAGAAGGGTTTAAAATTGATAAGGAGGAGGTATTGGATAAGCAGCCGGTACTTAAAGTTGATAAGCCACCGGGACTGGATGAGATGCATCCAAGAATATTGAAGGAAGTGAGAGTGGAAATTGCAGAGGGCATTGGATGATTATCTAAATAGAAACAATGTGCAAGGTTATGGGGAAAAGGCAGGAGATTGGCACTAAGTTAAAATGCTCAGAAACGGTGCAGCCACAATGGACTGAATGGCCGCCTCCTACACCGTAACAATTCTGTGGTTCTGTAACGAGACAGAGCTTCCAAAACTTGGGGCCACTTCTGGTGCCTATTAAAAAAGGACAAGTTGCACCTCAACAGGACTCAGACCAATGGCCTTGCGGGGAGGTTAACTAGTGTGATTTGGGATTTAAACTAAATTGGTAGGAGGTGGGTGTTGAATAGAAGTAGAGAAGGAAGTAGTGACATATTAGAGAGGAGCAGACTGAGAATGATAATCTGGCATACAAAGACAGCTTTAGGATGCATGTATGTGAATGCACAGAATGTGGTGAATAAGGTTGGTGAACTACAAGCACTGATAGCTTTGTGGGGAGTATGAGGTTGTGGCAATAACAGAAACATGGCCTAAAATAGTGAGGACTGTGCACTTAATATTCAGTGTTCAGAAAAGATAGAGAAGGAAGAAAGGGAGATGGGGTAGCAGTACTGGTTAAGAATGATGTAATGTTGGAAAGAGAGGATGATGTCATAGATGGACAAAGGACAGGATCCATTTAGTTAGAATGGAGAAGCAAAAAGGATATGATCATGGATATGATAGACCTTCAAATGGCGAGAGAGAGGAGCAAAACTGCAGGGAAACTGCAGAGATGTGTAAGAACTGTAGAGTGGTGACACGGGGACTTGATTGGGGTGATGTTCAAGTAAAGGGTAAAGAGCAGAGAAAATTCTGAAAACTTGAGAATTTCCTTGATCACAATATCTTCAGTCCAATTAGGAAGGAGACTGGTGCTGGATCAGGTGCTAGGGCGTGAGATGAGCCAGGTGTTTGTGGGGAAGCACTTGGGTAAGAGTGATCATCGTATCATAATGTTTAGATTAGTAATGAAAAAGAGCAAGGAACAATCTAAAGTAGAACTTCTAAATTGGAAGAGGGCTGACTTCACTGGAATAAGAGATCATGCCAGAGTAAAATGGAACCAAAAGACTGAGATGAGAAACGGTAACAGAACAATGGGTGATCTTTAAGGTGGAAATGTTTCAGGTACAAGCTAGGTACATTCCAACAAGAGGGAATGGCAGAGGAACAAAAGCCAGAATTCCTTGGATGGCGTAGGAGATAGAGAATATGATGGAAAAAAAAAAGATGTATGTCAGGTGAATTCCCCAAGCAGGAACCAGGACACACAATAAGTTGAGGGAGAGTGTGAAGAGGAAAATAAGACTGGCAAAGAGAGAAAATGAAAATAGAGGGGCACTTAAAATAGAAACCAAATATCTTCTACTGGCATGGCATGTAAATAGTAAGTGGGTAGCGAGGTGGGTGGGGCCTATTAGGGACTGAGATGGTGATGTATGCTTAGCACAAGGGAAGGCTAGAATGCTTAATGAATACTTTGTATTGGTGTTCACTAAGGAAGAGGATGCTGACAAAATATCAGTAGAAGCAGAGATAATATAGATAATGGATGGAGTGAAAAGGCAGAATGCTTTGGATAGGCTAGAAATGCTTAGAGTGGATAAGTTGCCTAGTCCAGATGACTTGCATCTCATTGCTAAGGGAAGTGGGGATAGAGATAGCAGAAGGGCTTGCCATAATTTTCCAACCTTCCCTAGATATGGGAGAAGTGTCAGAGGATTGGAAAGTGGCAAATGTGATAATGTTATTCAAGAAAGAGCGTGAGGACATTCCTAATAACTAAAGGCCCGTCAGTTTAACGTCAGCGGTTAAGGTTTTAGAAACAGAGATAAAACACGTCAACTCTTTTCTTCTCCGCCGATGCTGCCAGACCTGCTGAGTTTTTCCAGGGAATTCTGTTTTTGTTAAGGTTTTAGAAACAATAGTTAAGAAAAAAATTAGAGGGGCTTGGATAAGTTTGGATTAAGGAGAGACAGCACGGACTTGGAAAACGCAGATTGTGTTTGACTAATCAAATTGAATTTTTTCATGTAGTAACAGAGAAGGTTGATAAGGGGAATGTAGTGCATGTTGTCTATATGGATTTTTAAAAAGCGTTTGACAAAGTACCATGAAGGCTGATTAACAAATTGAGGCTCACAGAATAGAAGAGGGTCAGTGTCAGCTTGGATTAAAAAATGACTTAAAGACATCCTGCAGCAAGTCGTGGTAAACGTTTGTTTTTCAGACTGGAGGACCACTTGAGTAAGTGTTCAAAATTTGCCCATGATACCAGACGTGGAGGTGCAGCAAATAGTGAGGCTGATAGCAATTGACTGCAATGGGCTTAGATAGGCTCGCATAATGGGCAGACAAGAAGCAGATGGAATTTAATGCAGTGAAGGTGAGGTGGTGCTTTTTGGCAGAAGGGATAGGGAGAGACCATACAGGAGCAGATGACTTAGGGGTACACGTGCATAGATCTTTGAAAGAGGCAGAACATATTGAGCAAGCAGTTAGCAAAGCATATGGGATCGTGAGCTTCATAATTAAGAGATATTGAGAACAAAAGCAGAAAAGTTATGCTGAAACTTTATGCAGCTCTGTTTAAGCCACAATAAAGAGTGTTATATCCAGTTCCAGTCACCACATATTCAGAAGGATGTGAGGGTCCTTGAGAGGGTGCAGAGGAGATATACCAGGTGCAGGTTCCAGGGAATTTTAGCCATAAGGTTAGATTAGGGAAGCTGGGGTTGCTCCCCTTAGAGCAAAGGAGATTGAGGGGAGATTTGATATAAGTGTACAAGATTATCAAAGGTTTTAGATAAGATAGACAAAAAGCTGTTCCCATTAGCTGATGGTGCAAGGACTAGGGGATGCAGATTGAAGGTTTTAGACAAGAGATACAGGGCGGATGTGAGGAAGAACTTCTTTACTCAATGAGTATTAATGAACTGGAACTTGTTATCTACGAGGGTGATGGAAGCAGAGGTGATCAGTGATTTCAAAAGGAAATTGGATGGTCACCTGAGGGAAATAAACTTGCAGGGCTACAGGGTTAGAACAGGGTAAAGAAATTTATTAGATTGCTGTACAGAGCCAGCATGGAGGCAATGGGCCGAATGACCTTCTCCTTTGCCGTAATAACTCTATAACTCTAATGTTTACATGGAATCTAAAGTCATGGAATATCTTCACATTAACAAGGCTATCATAGATGACTAAAAACAAAAAACTGTGGATGCTGGAAATCCAAAACAAAAACAGAATTACCTGGAAAAACTCAGCAGGTCTGGCAGCATCGGCGGAGAAGAAAAGAAGAAAAGAAAAGTTCTGTTGAAGGGTCATGAGGACTCGAAATGTCAACTCTTTTCTTCTCCGCCGATGCTGCCAGACCTGCTGAGTTTTTCCAGGTAATTCTGTTTTTGTTTTTATCATAGATGACTGTTGATATCCTTGCACTGACAAAAATCTGGATTATGGCCAGCCTTTCTTTCCCCCAACCTGAAAGCTCCCTGCCTGGATACACATTCCATCACTGATCACACCCAATCCATCCCAGTAGCGGTGTTACCCTTGTTCTGAGTCCCACCTTCATTTCTGCCCAAATCCTTAGCACCTTCTCTTCCTCTAAACAATTCGCCATGCTCCATTCCTTTTGCCCCTCATTCAAAATCTTTGAAATCTACAATCCTCCCTAAGTCTCTCACTCCCTTCCTTCCTTCCTAAGATCTCCTCTCTTATTCTCTGCATCAAGTGTCTTCTTATTGTTGATTACTTCAATTCACTCTTCATGTGAATTCTCACATTCTTATCTGTAGTATAAGGGTCTGGCATAAAAAGAGTTAACATGGGATTGGGTACAGTACCACCCACAATGTGACGTAAAGGAACGCATGACCCGAGTGTAGAAGGCAGTCTTGTACTAGACAGAGACATGTGTAGAGGCAAACATAGAGACAACTCCAAGCTTAGATCTTATATTGTGTATATGTGTATATAACGAGCAGTTAATAAACTATACAAGACTCAGAACCTCTTCGTGAGACCTACCAAACTGGACACAGCATGGTGACAGCTATTGAAACAACTCAAAACCTCACAAAAACTGTAGAATAAATTTAAAACCTGGAAGATTGAATAAGCAGTATTGTGACCTAATGAAAAGCACCAGAAATGAAGGCGCAGAAGGAAATTGCTAGAGAAAAACTCCAAAGCAGGTTTGGAAGCAGAATGCAAAAATAAAATTCCACACTTCAGCAGAAGATTCAATTGAATCCCTTGGAAGTCCAGCTTCAGTACCCAAACAGTTCAGAGTCAGAAGACCTAGCAGGGGTGAGCAAAGAAACTTAAGATGTTGGCCAGAACATGCTTTAAAAAGCTTTTAAGTCATCAGCAGTCAGAATTGCCATTTTAAAATGCACCAGGAATAGCCTGAATCCCAAATCAGCACCTGACCACATGGCGTCCGAGATTGCTCCAGACGAAAAAATTAAACAAATAATCAGCAGTTAAAAGACCCAGCAAAATCTGGGAATCGAGAGTTTCATGATCCGGAAACATTTAGATACTGTGAGGTAGACTCAAAAATGGTCTATCCAGGGAGTCGCTGCTGAAAATTTAAAATGCAAATCGCTACTCCCATTAGTGCGGGAGCCTGCCAAAACCAACAAGTGCGGGAAACCTCGCTGAGAACAAATGCACAGCAGCACAGAAACACCTAAATGATAACCTTGTAGAAGCAAATTCAAAAAGGGTACATCATCGAGTTTTAATTGAAGAACTTCAGACCAGAAGTTTCTAGTAAGCATTGTGGAAAATGCATGAAACAGAAGAAAGAATTGCTGCTGCATCAGAACAGTTACTTAAAATTAGAATTAACAACAAAAATGTTGAAATTCGTGAACTTCGATCCAATCTGAACATGAAGGGTGAGATGCACAGTATGGAAGAGCAAATCCAGACTTTGAAAGCAGACAAGGAAAACTACACAGGTTGAAGATCTAACGAATTAATTGAAAGAGTATAAGGAGCAGTCAGTGACCATGGAAGAAACATTCCAAAAGGAACTGTGTGCCCAGGTGAAGTTCATTAAACTTCTACAAGATTTCCACAGATAAGTGTAAAATAATGACAATTGAACTTAACCAGAGTAGTTGCTGAGCTGAATGAAAAGATTTATAAGCTTGAAGAACAATTGAAAAATAATAGCGATCAAATTTTTGGCGAAAGTTGTGAAACAAGTGAGAGTGAAATTTAAACTTCCGCATGCGTCACAGTGAACCGTACTTGGGAAGAGAAACAGATTGAGCACTACAGATGTGTGGAAAGTTCATTCTCCCCATAGGGAACGGGACAAACTAATGACCATTGATAACACCAGTTGAGAGTTGAGATTTCGGAAATTGAGAAGGAGCAGTTCAACTCCAATGAACAGAAAAAGAGAATGAGGATCAATAGAACATATGCCAGAATGACTACATCCAAAACAACCTCCTATTGATCAAGGTTTGCCCAGTACAACAGTGTCTACCGCTCCTTCAACTGTTTTAAAGACAAGATCTGGAAGAATTATAAAGCTGCAGCAGACCACCTGAACCTGTAAGCATGAACTTGGGGTGGGGGGGGGTGGTGGCAGAGTGGGGCGGGTAGTCGAAATAATGTAAATGTGTTGGGTAATCAGGAATGCATTATACATATGTTGGATAAAGATTTGTGGGGAGGTATAGGATAAAGATCTGGCATAGAAAGGGTTAACTTAGGACTGGGTACAGAACTGTTTATAGTGTTGAAGTACAGGCCTGAGTCTAGAGGGCACTCTTTGTACTGGACAGAGATGTGCGTAGAGGCAAGCATGGAGACAGCTCGTCGATTAGACTTTACACTGTATATATGTATATAGTTACAAGTAGTTAATAAACACTTATTGTTCAACTATACAAGACTCAGAACCTCCATGAATCCTACTGAACTACGCACATCTTATAACACTATCCACAGGCACCCTCTTGCCTTTACCATCTTGTGAACTCGCTGGACCCGAAGACTTAACTGTCAATCATAGTAATAATCTCTATTGGCTCCCTTTTCTCAACCTTCCACAATTCCTCTCCCCTTGCCAACCAGTTATGCAAGAAACTCAGTCCTGACCCCCTCACAAACTCTCTGACTAATATCCTCTGTTCTGGCCTTCCATTCAACACAACACCTTTGATGCCTTCAAACACATAGATTGTTCTCTTATCTCTTGTTGTTTCCCACAAATTGTTAATTGTCTCCCACCCTTGTTGCCCTCAACCCACCCCTCCTAACCATGTACAACCCCCAACCCCAGATGCAGCATATCTTCTGCATAACCAGCTTGGTCATCAATCATTACGTTTAGAATTGTCAAAAATGTGCAACATAGACGGAGGCCATTCAGCCCCTGGTGTCAGTGCCAATTGAAGAAGAGCTATCCAACCTAATCTCACCTTCCTGCCCTTGGTCCGCAGCCCTGCAGGTCGTAGCTCTCTAAGTAGACCTTCAAGTGCTTTTTAAATGCGATAGAGTGTCACCTGTACCACCCTTTCAGGCAGTGTTCCAGGTCCCTGCCACTCCTTGGGTGAAAAATTGTTTCCACATCTTCCTCCTGATCCTTTTACCAATTAGTTTAAGTCTATATCTTCTAGTTTTGACTCACTTGCTACATAGATCAATTTGATCTATTTTTACACTCATGAGATTTAGCCATGGTGTATTCTGAGGAAGTTGGATTTTTTGAAAGTTAATTTTAGATGTCATATTTATTGCCAATTTGATACAACTGAGTGGTTTGCTAGCCATATCAGAGCACAGTTAAGAGTCAACTACATTGATGTGGGACTGGTGTCACATGTAGATCAGACCTGGTAAGGGCGGCTGATACCTTCCCGATAAGATATTAGTGAAGCATTTTGGGTTTCTACAACATCCAATAGCTTCATGTTCATTTTTATTGAAGCCAGCTTTTTTTTTTAAGAATTTTTTTCAACTGAAGTCAAACTCTCAACCTGCTTTGGTAGGGATTCAACTCTTGTTCTTTATATTAGCAGTCTAATATGACCACTATACTACCCTAGATATGCAGCGGTAGTTCATCAGCTATTATAAGAATTTGCGTTACATGCTTCCTGAGTAGTTTGATATTAAAACCTTTCCAAAGATGGTCGCACAATCCAAGTTTATATCTTGTTCTTGAAACTTGTGAATTGACAGCTACCCAACAGATGCGCAGACAAAGCTCTTCTAATAGAAAGAACACTGCGTTTTAATTTACGTTTTCTTCACGCTTCAATATTTTACTTAAACTGACATTCCTTTAAACTTTAATGAATTAACTATGCAGAGAACAACAGTGATCTGTATAATGTACAACACAGAAAAAGGGCTGTTCAGTCCAGTTGGCTCATGGTATTTATGTTGTACATGAGACTCCTTCCAACCCTTTTTCATTTAACTGAAACAGCCTAACTTCTTATTCTTTTCTCCCTTGTGATTTACCTAGCTTTCTCTTAAGTGCATTTAAGCTAATTGCCTCAACTGCAATTTATTTTTTGAGGATATGGCTAGTATTTCTAGAATCAGAGGATGTTCCAGCATACAAGTGGACCACTTGGCCCATCAAATCTATGCCAGTTGTTGCCTCCGCGACCTAATCTAATCCTACTCTCCTCATTTACCCTCCCCCAGCCCCGTGCCTTTCAACATTACTTTTTTCTGAGGATTTTATAGGAATTTAAGTATTCTGCTTCAATAGCAGTTTGTGGAAGAGGATTCTACATTCTAACCAGCCCTTTAATTCTTTTTCATATTTTCGATTTACCAAGGCACAAGGGGAAACCTCTGAGCAGTGGAGGCGATGCAGAGAAGGGCCACGAGGCTGATCCCTGGTGTCAGAGGACTGAGTTGTAAGGAAAAGTTAGAAAAACTTGGACCCTTCAGTCTTTGAAAGTAGGTGAATGAGAGGACGCATTATCGAAGTATAGGAGGCACTAAGTGGAATAGAAACCATTCATCCTGAGCACTATTTCACAACGATGGAGGGCAAAAAGACAAAGATACAAACTGATACAAGGACCAATATCAAGAATCACTTCACACATACAGTGATCAATAATTGAAATGGTCTCTGGAGGTTGAAGTGTCGATAAAAGCTCAGGAGCCATTCAGGCTCTATTTAGATGTTGAGACAGAAGGGACCGTAGACCCTTCAGGAAAAATGAGGTAGATTGACCAAATGGCTCCCTCATCTGTATTAACCTATGAGCACAGTTAGGAAGGCCTAGCATTAATAAAAACAAAAATACCTGGAAAAACTCAGCAGGTCCGGCAGCATCTGCGGAGAGGAGCACAGTTAACGTTTCGAGTCGTAATGACTTTTCAACAGAACAGTTCAAGAGTCATACGGACTCAAAACGTTAACTGTGCTCCTCTCCGCAGATGCTGCCGGACCTGCTGAGTTTTTCCAGGTATTTTTGTTTTTGTTTTGGATTTCCAGCATCCGCAGTTTTTTGCTTTTATACTAGCATTAATATATCCTTTTCCCATCCCCAGGGCATCTCAATGTTTGGCAGCCATTGGGTTGCTTTTTTTCAAAAAACAGTGCAGTGATGTCCTTATGTGGGTGAACATGGCAGCTGTTTGTAAGATGTAAATGAACAGTTGATCTGTTTAGTGGTTCTTAGTTGAGGGATAAGGATAGGCCAAAATGCTGCTCTTCATGAGTGTTATAGGCATCTCTGACAATGCAATACTCCGTCAGTACTGCATTGAAATGCCAGCCCAGATTAAGACCTGAATTGGGGCTTGAACCCACAACCTTCTGACTCGAGGGTAAGAGTGCTACAAATAATGGAGTTGATCTTCATGTAATAGTGGGAGCTGCAAAACACCATGTCCCACGATAAGATCAATATCAGGTTGTCTTCTGTATCCCATGCAAGTTGTCCTTTACAAATAGATGGCTCTTGAGCAGTCCAGTCTCTTTCCTTTTGCGCACCCGTTGCATGTGGGATCTTGCAAATTCAGTATTATAATAGAACGACTGTATGGATTAGCGCTTTACAGAACAGTTGAATTGAGAAATGAGCCTAGAGTTTGCTGTCAGTGTAGTAAAACTTTAGCGTTAATGGTGTAATTTTGGCCAGTGGTTTTGAGGGTACTGCATGGTTTCCAATCATTAAAATTGTAGTGATCCATGCTATGGCACACACTGTATTGCTTTGTTTTGCATGCTAATCGGGGCAATGTTTCTCATTGAGGGTAGTCATTTCTGCCTTCACACAATATGCTAATTTTGCTGTAATAAATAGGTGTTAGAACCCAGGCAGGTTCTCTCAAATTGGCAACAGAAGAGAACTGCAGCAGTTTGAACATTTGGAGAGACTGCTTTCAGTGCTCCCCTGTCCTTTCACTTAGTGAATTTAGAGCAGAAGAGATGGGATGCCACAGATGTTAGCTGACACCAGAGGCAGACTGTCTGCATCAGCCATTATGTTATCCATTGTACCTAAACAGACCTAAGTGGAGCTAGCAGGCAATAACTGAACACTTTCTCTACAGACCCAGATTTAGCAAGAAGGCAGTTACAAACCTTACAGAAGACCACAAACATAGCAATTATACTGCCAGTGGCTCTCAAACTAACCATGCCCTTTATTCTCTAGTTCTTTTTGGATTAGAATGCACAGAGCAAGATAACACTACTACACAAGATAAGGGCATATATTTTTGGAAGTGATATATTAGCCTAGATAGAGGACTGGCTAACGACCAGAAATAGAGAGGTGGGATAAATGGATCATTTTCAGGTTGGCAGACTGTAACTAATGGAGTGCTGCATGGATCAGTACTGGGGCCTCAACTATTTATGACCTATATCAATGACTTGGATGAAAGGACCATCTGTATTGTAGCCAGCTTTGCTGCTGATATGAAGATAGGTGGGAAGGCAAGTTGTGAGGAGGATACAAAGAAATTGCAAAGAGATATATTTAGGTTAAGTGAGTGGGCAAAAAAATTGGCAGATAGAGTATAATGTGAGGTTGTCCACTTTGGCAGAAAAATAAAAAAGCAGTGTATTATTTAAATGGAAGAGACTGCAGAATGCTGCAGTACAGAGGGATCTGGGTGCCCTCGTACATGAATCACAAAAGGTTAGCATGCAGGTACAGCAAGGAATTAGGAAGGCCAATGGAATGTTGGCTTTTATTGCAAGGAGGATGGGTACAAAAGTAGCAAAGTCTTGCTACAACTGTACAGGGCATTGGTGAGATCACACCTAGAGTACTGGGTGCAGTTTTGGTCAACTTAAGGGACGTACTTGCATTGGAAGCAGTTCAGAGAAGATTCGGGTTGATTCCTGGGATGAAGGGTTTGTCTTATGAGAAAAGGTTGAGCGGGTTTGGCCAATACTCATTGGAATTTAGGAGAATGAGAGGTGATCTGACTGAAACATATAAGATTCTGAGGGGGCTTAACAGGGTAAATTGTAAGAGGATGTTTCCCCTCATGGGGGAATTTAGAACTAGGAGACAAAGTTTCAAACTAAGGGGTCTCCCTTTTAACACACATGAGGAGGAATTCCTTCCCTCCAAGAATCATTAGTGTTTAGAATTCTCTCCCCCAGTGAGCAATGGAGGCTGGGCTGTTGCATATATTCAAGGCTAAGTTAGGCGGATTTTTGATTGACAGGGAGTCAAGGGTTATGGGGAACAGGCAGGAAAGTGGAGTTTAGGCCACATCAAATCAGCCATGATCTTATTGATGGCAAAGCAGGCTCAAGGGGCCAAATGACCTAATTCTGCTCCTATTTATGTTTTTATAGTGGAGCAGAGTGATGTAACAGAGCACATAGATCACTACACCAGAGCATACTAATCACTAGATCACTGGAACAAAGCTCTACAGCAGAGGGTGCAGATTACAGAACAGAGTTCCCAGATCGCTGGAGCAGAGTGCACAAAGCTTTTGAGAAGAGATCTGTAATAGAGCGCACAGCTCACCATATCAGCCCGCAGATTGCTGGAACAAAGACCGAAAATAATCTGCATATCACTGGAGCCAAGTCCATGTTTTGTTTTATTCATTTACGGAATGTGGGTGTTGCTGGCTGGGTCAGCATTTATTGCCCACCTCTAATTGCCCTTGAGAAGGTGGTGGTGAGCTGCCTTCTTGGCACCCTTTAGTCCCTGTGCTGTAACTACACCCAAAGTGCTGTTAGGGAGGTAATTCCAGCATTTTGACCCAACTACCATAAAGGAGTAGCGATATATTTCCAAGTCGGATGGTGAATGGCTTGGAGAGGGACTTGCAGGTGTTGGTGTTCCCATGTATCTGCTGGCCTTGTCCTCCTAGATGGTGGTGGTCGTAAGTTTGGAAGGTGCTGCCTAAGGAGCCTTGGTGAATTTCTGCAGTGCATCTTGTAGATGGTACACACTGCTGCCACTGTGCGTCGGTAGTGGAGGGAGAGGTTTGTGGATGGGGTGCCAATCAAATGGGTTTCTTTGTCCTGGATTGTGTTGAGCTTCTTGAGTGTTGTTGGAGCTGCACTTGTCCAGGCAATTGGAGAGTATTCAATCACACTCCTGACTTGTGCATTATGGATGGTGGACAGGCTTTGGGGAGCCAGGAAGTGGCAGGATTCCTAGCCTCTGACCTGCTTTTGTAGCCACAGTATTTATATGGGTAGTAACCCCCAGGATTTTGATAGTAGAGGATTCAGCGATGGTAATACCATTGAATGTCAAGAGGCAATGGTTAGATTCCCTGTTGTTGGAAATGGTCATTGCTTGACACTTATGTGGCACGAATGTTACTTGTCACTTATCAGCCCAAGCCTGGATATTTTCCAGGTCTTGCTGTATTTGGACATTGACTGCTTCCGCATCTGAGGAGTCGTAGATGGTGATGAACATTGTGCCATCATCAGTGAGCATTCCCGCTTCTGACCTTATGATGGAAGGAAGGTTATTGATGAAGCAGCTGAAATGGTTGGGCCGAGGACACTATCCTGAGGAACCCCTGCAGTGATGTCCTGGAACTGATGTGATTGATCTCCAACAACCAAAACCATCTTCTTTTGTGCTAGGTATGACTCCAGCCAGCGGAGAGTTTCCCCCACCCCGATTACCATTGACTGCAATTTTACAAAAGCTCCTTGATGCCACAGTCGGTCAAATGTTGTCTTGATGTCAAGGGCAGTCACTCTCACCTCACCTCTGAAGTTCAGCTCTTTTGTTCATGCTTGAACCAAGGCTGCAATGAGGTTAGAAGCTGTGTCACCTTGGCGGAACCCAAACTGAGCGTCAGCGAACAGGTTATTGCTAACCAAGTGCCACTTAACAGCACTAGCGATGACCCCTTCCATCACTTTACTGATGATCAAGTGTAGACTGATGAGGTTGATTTGTCCTGCTTTTTGTGTACGTGACATACCTGGGCAATTTTCCACATTGCTGGGTAGAAGCCAGTGTTATAGCTGCACTGGAACAGCTTGGCCTGGGGCATGGCAAGTTCTGGAGCGCAAGTATTCAGTACTTTTGCCAGAATATTGTTAGGGCTTTTGCATACCCAGTGCCTTCAGCTGTTTCTTGACATCACGTAGAGTAAATCAAATTGGCTGAAGCCTGGCATCTGTGATGGTGAGGACCTCCAGATGAGGCCGAGATGGTTCATCCACTTGGCACTTTTGGCTGAGGATTGATGTGAATGCTTCAGCCTTATTTTTTTGCACTGATGTGCTGGGCTCCTCCATCATTGTTGATGGGGATATTTGTGGAGCCTCCTCCGGTGAGTTGTTTAATTGTCCACTGCCATTCACAACAGGATGTGGCAGGACTGCAGAGCTTAGATCTGATCCATTGGTTGTGGATTGCTTAGCCCTGTCTATCACTTGCTGCTTATGCTGTTTGGCATGCAAGTGATAGACAAAGCTAAGCATGATGTTATAGCTTCACCAGGTCGACATCTAATTTTTAGGTATGCCTGGCATGCCCCCCCCCCCCCCCCCCCCCCCCCCCGCAGTCTTCATTGAATTGGGGCTCACCCCTGGCTTGATGGTAATGATGGAGTAGGGTATATGCCAGGCCATGAGGTTACAGATTATGTCAGGGTACAGTTCTGCTGCTGCTGCTGATGACCCACAGGACCTCAGATGCCCAGTCTTTAGTTGTTAGATCTGTTTGAAATCTATCCCAGTTAGCACGGTGGCGGTGCCACACAACACGATGGAGGGTATCCTTAATGTGAAGATGGGACTTTGTCTCCACAAGGACTGTGCATGGTTACTCCTACTGATACTGTCATGGACAGGTGCATCTGCGGCATGCAGGTTGGTGACGATGAGGTCAAGTATGTTTTTCCCTCTTGGTTACCTCACCATCTGCCACAGACCCAGTCTAGCAGCTATGTCCTTTAGGACTTGGCCATCTGGACCTGCAGTGATGCTACCGAGTCACTCTTGATAGCTTCCTTGCCCACGAGACTTCATGGTATCCGAAGTTGATGTTGAGGACTCCCAGGGCAACTCCTGCCGCTATGTCTGGAGGTTTGGTGATGGGGTCTGGGACGTGATCTGTGAGGTATGGTTCCATGAGTATGACTATGTTAGGCTGTTGCTTGACTAGTCTGTGAGACAGCTCTGATAAGCCTCCAGATGTTAGTTGCTTTGCAGGGTCTGCAGGGCTGGATTTGCAATTGTCTTTTTAGCAGTTTGATACAACTGAGTGGCTTGCTAGGCCATTTCAGAGGGTATTTTAGAGTCAACCACGCAGATCTGGAGTCATATTATAAGCAGGTGAGGGTGGCACATTTCCTTTCCTAAATTAGTGAACCAAATGGGTTTTTACGACAATCGACTTTTAGTTTCAGATTTTTATTGAATTCAAATTCCACCATCTGCCATGGTGGGATTCGAACCCCAGGTGAAATTCTAAGATTTATTTCACACAGTAGACTTTGAGAAAATGTAATGCTACTGGACTATAACTTATAATTTAAAAGGGATTGGACATCTTTGAAAAAGAAGAATGTAGAAGAATACTAGAAAAATTTGGAGAAATCGAACCAGAATGGACAGCTTAGTTGGATATGGGCACTATGGGCCAAGTGGTCTCCTGTGCTGTATTATTGAGGAATTTTTCAAATTATTAGATATTTCCTGAACAACATGCAATACCTTTAAACACAATAAAATGCCTCAAGGTGTGTAAATTGGACAGAAATTAACATTGAGTCAAAAATTGAGACATTTTGGCCAGGCTTTTTGTGTCCACCTCTCTTAGAGATCAGAATTAAAAGAGAGAGTGGCGGAGAAGTTTAGTAAGAAATCACCACAGCTTGAGACTTGGATGGCTAAAACCAAGGCTGCCGATGGTGTCTTGACGAAAATAGGGTAACGCAGGTTGCCAATTTGCTTAAAGACCACTGCTAATCTTAATCTGACTATGAACTTTTAATGAGAACTGGGATGTTAAACTGAGCTACCTGAGAGATTCTGGTCAATTGTTCTTTTAGCTGCTGATTGATGGGTATTCTGTTTGTCTTCTTAGTAAAGAAGAAAGAGAACTTGCAATCCAAATTGAAGTAAATAACTTGTTTTGATGTTTTGAGTCCTCATGACCCTTCAACAGAACTGAGTGAATATTAGAAGAGGGGTGAAGTATAATACCCCTCTTCTAATATTCACTCAGTTCTGCTGAAGGGTCATGAGGACTTGAAACGTCAACTCTTTTCTTCTCCGCTGATGCAGCCAGACCTGCTGAGTTTTCCCAGGTAATTCGGTTTTTGTTTTGGATTTGCAGCATCCGCAGATTTTTGTTTTTATATATAACTTGTTTGTTGGTTCCTGCTGTACTTGAACTTTCCCTAAACTCTTGCTGCCAGCACCCAAGCTTAATGTGTGACCCTTTGATGTTATGCATACATTGGAATCGTAGAATCTTGCAGAACAGAAGGAGGCTATTGGGCCCATCTTGTCTGTGCAGCATCTTTGAAAGAGCTGTCCAATTTGGTCCCACATCCCCAGTTTATTCCACAAGTCCAGTTGCTTTTGGAAAGTTCCAATGGAATCTGATTACAAGGCCCTTTCAAGCAGTGTGTTTCAGATCTTAACAACCCTCTGCGTGGAAAAATCATTTTTATTTAATGGAGATTTGAAATATTGTGATCAGAGCTTCTGCCATGTTCATCATAGTTTTCCTCAGCAATGTAGGATGCATTCCACCTAGACCAAATGACTTATTAACTGAGTGGTGCCAACCTACATAACACCTTTTTGTTTCTACCCTATCCAAAATCTCCACTCTTCTCTCCTTTAATATGACATTAGCTCCATCATCCTCTTGTGAAGACAGATACAAAGTACTCATTCAAAACCTCAGTCAAGCCCTCTTCCTCCACAAGATGATTTCTTTTTTCAGTTCCAGCCTTTCTTTAACTATTCTTTTACTTCTAATAACATTATAAAATATGTTTGGGTTCCCTTTTATGTTATTCATTAATCTTTACAAATTATTTCTCTTTGCCCTTCATATATTCTTTTTCAATATCCCATGCGCACTGTAGTTGATATTTGTCGTAAGCCTTTTTCTGTTTTATTTTGACCTCTATTTCCTTTGTCATCCAGGGAGCTCCAGCTTTTAATGCCCCGTCTTTCTTCTTTTTGTGAATATACTTGGTTTTTACCCGATCTACAAGTTGAAGATGTGCCATTGCTCATTTACTCTTTTCCTGGCCACTCTGTGTTTCCAGCCCATCCATGGTAGATCTCTAAAACCACTGAAGTTGATCCTCTTCCATTTGGGTATTTTCAGCTTTGATTTTTTTTCAATCTGATTATATTATCACTATTACCTAGATGTTCTCCTAATGAAATACATCTCCACTTGTCCTACCCAATTCCACAGAAATAGACCTACCACTGCTAGCTTCCTTCCTCACTGGGCTGGAAACATAGGCCAGGATTTTACAACCCCTCCCACCTGGCGGGATATTATGCTCCCATTGAACTGAATGGAGATTTAATGGCTTGCTGCATCCACGGGGGGGGGGGGGGGGGGGGGGGGGCGGAATGCCACAGCAGGACTAAAATCCTGGCCTTGCTGATTAAGAAAGTTGTCCTGTACACATTTTAGGAATTCTTCAACATCCTAGCCCTTTAATCTTTTATTCTCTGGTGTTCCATCTGGAGCTTTTGGATACTTGAATCCTTTCACTTCTGCTGCTGGATCATTTCTTATTGCCTTCTGCTGCTATACCATTGTTTCTCCCTTGTGACTGCTTTCCTTTGCATGTCGTTTTATTTCCTTGCTCTGTTATCCCCTCCCTTTCTTTGCTACTGTGTCATTCAGTATCCCCTCTGTTGCTATCTGTTTGTATTGTTGGTATATTATTACTTATCCTTACCATTGGTATGAGCTCTCACTTCATTCTTTTATCAAATCCTTCCATGACCTCGCCCCTCCCTATCTTTGTAACTTCCTCCAGCTGCATTTCCATCAGGAACCCTGGATTCATCCAGTTCTGTCGTCCTCTGAAAGGATTTACCGTATCCAAAAGCTCCAGATGGAACACCAGAAAAAAAAAGATTAAAGGGCTAGGATGATGGAGAATTTCTAAAATGTGTACAGGAGAACTTTCTTAATTAGCATGTTTCTAGCCCAATGAGGAAGGAAGCAAGCTCCAATGGCAACCAACCCTAAGTTGTGGAAGTCCCTCCCTAAACCTCATCTGCTTTCTTTCAAAATGCTCCTTAAAGCATACCTCTTTGCTCAAGCTTTTACTTACCTGTCGCCTTGTGTGGCTTAGTGTCAAATTTTATTTGATTACCTTCCTTTAAAGCATGTGACATTTTACTATGTTAAAGGTGTTGCATAAATGTAGGATTTTGTATCGTGGATGTTGTTGACCTACTGGGCTTTGTCTGAAACTTACCCCATTACTGGAGCTCCCTCACCTGCCCCTTATTACCAAGTCATGTTTCGGCTTCTTCAAGCACCTCGCCCTTTAAAATCTTCTTTGTCTCCCACCTGACAACTCCTATCTCAAGTTTTTCCATGCTTCACCCTCATCTAATAACTGCCAATCAGTTCCTCAAATCCCTCTCTCCTGTCCCTTCTACCGTGATCAACAATATAAGGAGCTCAAAAATAAAAACAAAAACTGCGGATGCTGGAAATCCAAAACAAAAACAGAGTTACCTGGAAAAACTCAGCAGGTCTGGCAGCGTCGGCGGAGAAGAAAAGAGTTGACGTTCCGAGTCCTCATGACCCTTCAACACTTCTTTGTTCCATTGTCTGTGACATCTTTTGATTATCTGCTCCTATCACTGCTTGCTTGTCCCTACAACCACACCACCTCCCCCCCAACTTCTCTTCCTCACCGACCCCCCCCCCCCGCCCCCAACACCACCACCACCACCACCTTAAACCAGCTTATATTTCACCCCTTTTCTAACATTCAGTCAGTTCTGTTGAAGGGTCATGAGGACTCGAAACGTCAACTCTTTTCTTCTCCGCCGATGCTGCCAGACCTGCTGAGTTTTTCCAGGTAATTCTGTTTTTGTTCTTAATATAAGGAGCCCACCAGTTTCTTCTTCCAAACTAAGATCATCCATTCAGCTGTCTCATCTGCTTCCCATTCCCTTGCCCAAGTCTCTGGAGTTAATTCAGCTCCAGCTCACTGCATGCCTTGCCAATGAGACATACCACTAGCTCTCTTGGTACCATTGCAACTCACCACCTGATCACTTCCTTTTCTGGCCCCTCTGCAAGCTGACATTGTAAATGGTTCCCCCATGGGTACAATACTCTACAACTTCAGACCTGAATCCACAATAAAACCCACCCTCAACTCTTCTTTTCCTGCAATCTAGTACCACATCTCCTACTTGCCTTTCCTCTCCAAAGCCCTTGACGCGTCACCTCCCAGAACCACGCCCATCACTTCTGCAACTCCCTGTTTTGGATCCCTTCAATCAGGTTTCTGTTCCCCATGGCATAGAAAGGGCCCAAACCAAAGCATTATCCTTTTCCTATTTGCAGCTTTTAACATGGTCAACTATACCATCTGTAATAGCTTTCATTCCTGTCCCCACACTGTTACCTCAAGAGTCCCTGCAAATATCTTTTTTTTTATTCATTCACTAAATGTGGGTGTCACTGGCAAGGCATTTATTGTCCATTCCTAATCTACAGTGAGAAGGTGTCGTAAGTCGCCTGCTTGAACCATTGTGCTTTGTGTGGTAAAGGTACTTCCACAGTGCTGTTGAAAAGGGAGGTCCAGGATTTTGACTCAGTGACTGAGGTAGCAGCGATATATTTCCAAGTCAGGATGGTGTGTGGCTGGGGGTTCCCTTGTCCCTTGTCCTTCAAGATGGGAGAAGCTGCGGGTTTGGGAATTGCTGTCAAAGAAACCTTACCAAGTTTCTGCAGTACAGCTGTGTGCCAGTGGTGCAGGGAATGATATTTTAAGGTGGTAAATGGGATGCTGTTTAGCAGAATGCTTTGTCTTGGATAGTGTCAAGCCTCTCGAGTGTTGGAACACCACTCATCCAGGCAAGTGGAGGGTATTCCAACCCATTCCTGACTTATGCCTTGTACGTGGCAGAAAGGCTTTGAGGAATCAGGAAGCGCCACTGCCACAGACTACCCAGCTCTGACCTGAGCTTGTATCCACACTGGACTGGCTAATCCATTTATGTTTCTGGCCAGTTGTGACCACCAGGATGTTGATAGTGGAGTATTAAATGATGGTAATGCCATTGCATGCCAAGAGTAATTGGTTATACTCTCTTGTCGGAGATGGCCATTGCCTTGCACTTAATGTAAATGTTAGTTGCCACATGGCAGCCCAGACTTGGATGTTGTCCAGGTCTTGCTGCATGCGCGCACAGACTGGTTCATTATTTGAAAATTGCAAATGGAACTGAATACAATGCAATCGTCAGCAAAGATCCCGACCTCTGACCTTATGATGGAAAGGGAGCCATCAATAGAACAGCTGAAAATGGTTGGTTTAGGACATTACCCAAGGATCTCCTATAGCATAGTCCTAGAACTGAGATAATTGGCCCCCAACAACCACAACCGTCTTCCTTTACGCTAGTTATGACTCCTGCCATTGGAGAGTTTTCCCTTCCCATTGACTTCCATTTTACTGGGTCTCCATGGTGCTAGAGTCTGTCAGATGCTGTCTTGATGTGAGAGGCAGTTACTCACACCTCACCTCTGGAATTCACCTCTTTTCACCATGTTTGGATCAAGGCTGTAAGAAAATCTCAAGCCGGAACCCAAGCTGAGCATCAGTGAGCAGGTTATTGTTGAGTAAGTGCCCCTTGATAACATTATCGACAAGCCCTTCCATCATTTTGTTGCTGATTGAGAGTAGGCTGGTGGGACAGTATTTGGGCAAATTTGATTTGTCCTGCTTTTTGTGGACAGGACATACCTGAGCAATTTTCCACTTTAGCAGGTGGACACCACTGATTATAGCTATACTGGAGCACCTTAGCTAAAGAATCGGTTAGTTTTGGAGCGCTTCACTGCAACTGGAATGTTGTCCAAGCTTATATCCTTTCTGTGTTTAATACACTCAGCTGTTTCTTGATATCAGGTTGAGTGAATCGACTTGGCTGAAGACTGTTTTCTGCAATGATGGGTACTTCAGGAAGAGGCCAAGTTGAATCATCAACTTGGCACTTTGTCTGAAGTTTGTTATAAATGCTTCTGCCTTGCCTTTGCATTTGTTTGTAGGACTCTGCCATTATTGAGGGTGGGGACGTTTTTGGAGTCGTCGTCTCCTGTTGTTTAATTGATCACCACCCCCCCCCCCCATCACAGGAGTACAGTTTTGACCTGATCCCTTTGTTGTGTGATGGTTTAGTTCTTTGTTGCATTATGCTTCCACTGTTTAACATTAATGTAGTCCCATGTTGTAGCTTCACCAGGTTGGCACTTCATTTTCAGGTATGCCAGTTGCTGCTCCTGGCATGCTCTTCTACACTTCTCGCTAAACCATGGTTGGTCACCTGGCTTGATGGTAATGGAAGAGAGAGGAATATGCAGGACTATGAGGTTAGATTTGAGCTGCTAGTTCTGTTTTGAATCTGCCCATTTAGCATGGTGGTAAGTCCCACACAACATGATGGAGGATGTCCTCAGTGCAAAGATCAGACTGGCTCCATAAGGACTGCAGTCATATCTACCAATATTGTCATGAACAGATGCATCTGATACAAGTAGATTGATGAGGATAAGGTCAAGTAGGTTTTTTGCCTTGTGGTGTTTTCACTATTTGTCATATATCCTTTGGGACTTGGCCAATTAGTTCATTCACAGTACTATCGAACAGCTCTTGGTGATGGACATTGAAGTCACTCACTTAGAGTACATTCTGTGCCTTTGCTGTCCTCAGTGCTTTTTCTGTGGTGTTCATCAGCTGAAAGGACAGAAGATGGCAACCAGCAGCAGGCTTCCTTGCTCATGTTATCCCCAATGCCATGAAACTTCATGGGGTCTGGAGTCAATCTTGAGGACTCTCAGGGTCACTCCTTCCTGACTGCATAATATTGTGCCATTATCTATAGTGGGTTTGTCCTGCCAGTGGACAGGATGTATTCAGATATGGTAATGGAGGAGTCTGTGATGTTGGCTGAAAAGTATGATTCGGTGAGTATGACTGTCAGGCTGTTGCTTTGCCAGCCTGTGGATCACTCTCTGGAGTACCCAAGGGTCAATTGGGCTGAATATGTCTTTGTCGTCTTCAAATCTGACGCTAAGGTAGATGCCGAGGAGTCTATCCAATTTTATTCGTAGTGTTATTATTTGTTAGTGATTTGAAACATCTTAAGTGGCTTGCTAGGGCATTTCAGAGGGTCATTAAAAGTCAACCACGTTGCTATGGGTCTGGAGTCAGACATAGACCAGACAAGATATGGACAGTAGATTTCCTTTCCTCAAGGTCATTATTGACCCAATTGGGTTTTTTCAACAATCTGATAGCTTCATGGTCACCATTACTAATGCTAACTTTTTTTTTCAGATTTACTTGGTTAACAATTCAAATTCACAACTACCATGATGGGATCCTGAATTATTAGCCCACACTTTGGATTACTTGTCCATTAATATTACCACTATCTATTCTGGGAACCCCTCATCTTCATTTTGTCCCTAAGCAGACAATCCACCGGCATGGGGTTAGCTTTCATGTGTATAGTGACAGTACCCCTGTACCCCTACTACCTCACTGCAGCCTTTCTTCATTGCCTTTATGCTGTCAGGCTGCTTATTCCAAGATCCAGTTTTGGAGGATCCACAATTTTCTCCCACAAAACATTAGGAAAACTAAAACCACCACCTTTAATCGCCATCATTAGCTCTGTACCCTTGCCGCTGACTCCATTCCGCTGCCTGGTCACTGAGCTAGGCTTTTGACAAACTTTGTCTTTTTTGACCCTAAGTTGAATTTCTATCCCCATATCCTCTCCAAGACAAAGACTGCTGACTTCAACTTCTGTAACATTGCTCATCTCCACTTCTATCTTAACTCATCTGTCACTGAAACACTCACCTGTGATTTTGTCACCTTCAGATTTGATTACTACAATTTTCTCCTGGTTGATCTCCTTTCCCTTTTCAGCCCATCCAAACTCTGCAGCCCCTCTTCTGCTTGTCCCAAGTTTCACTCACCATTGTCCTCACTAACCTACATTGTCTGTCAACCTTTTAACACCTGGAATGAGAATTTGAAATTTATGTTCAAATCTGTTCATGCCCTTGTTGGTGCCTTACTTTGTAACCTTTTCCAGGCCTAAAAACTATTCTAAAGTTTCCATTTCCCCGATCCATTTCCCTATAATCTTCTTGTACTTCACCCCTTCCCCTCATCCCACCATTGGCAACCATTCCTTCAGCCATATTCTGGAATCCCCTCCCTAAACTTCAATCTTTCAACTTCCCTCTGCTCTTTTAAGAACTTCCTTCCTTAAACACGATTCTTTTGTAATGTACATTTTTATTCTATATCCACTGTATTTCTCATCCCCTATTGGTGCTCTTTCCATCCTTGCTATCACTGGTATTATCATTTCAAATTCCTTCTGCTGTGGCACTCCTTTCTTTGTCATTGCTTTATTCTCCCTTATTCTTTTACCTTATTTTATCTTGGTGTGTATTTTGTGGTATTGTTTATTATGTATTAGCTGATTGTCTTACCATAGTGTATGCAGATGCAAATATGGTAGGACTTCCAAAAGTGTTCTGAAATCTATTTTGGTTTAATTTTAAAACAGAATTGGAAAATCTGAGTTCAGTTCAGTTGGCAACAAATAGTTTGTTGATTTGAGAATTTTTTTTACATAACTTAATTGCAGCGTTTTAGCTAGGAGTATTATTAAATAGTTTTTAGTAAATAGCTTATTGTAATAATTCTCATTTGCAACACATTTGATATTTGATTTCTTAGAGCAGCTGACGATACTTTACTTTCTTTGCAGAGTATAGGAAACTCGGAAATGGGACGATCACTGTGAAGAAACAAGTGCCCTCCCCGGAAGCACTAAAGGTGCTGTATCAACGAATGCGATATGAATACAACTTTTATAACTATGTCAAGGATCAATTCCATTTATTGAAACGGAAGTTTGGCCTGAAGACTCGAGGCAGCACACCAAATAAAAAGTATGAGATTTCATCTCGGCTGGAAATTGCAGGACCCAACCATGAAGATGATGACGATGCATGGTTGAAAGATATTTACCGATGATAACAGTGAGCCACTTTTTTGGGGCTTGTATGTGTCCTTTGTATTGGACATTTCACAAGGAACTGTAACTTGGTCAGGAGATACTGCAGTGGTGGTCTGTTCTGGAGATTAGATTAACACATTCAAAATTGCAGTCAGTCTTTGCCAGGCAGATGTTTGTAACTTACACTTTTCATGCTATTGCATGATTTTTATTTTTTTATTTCTGATGTTTCTTTACCAACTGCTGTACCAGCAGGTGAGACACTTTCAATTACTATATCTGCATATTAAAATATATATTGAATGATTTATTTAGTTACTTGTTTAAAAAATGTAAAGAAGATAACACATTATATCTGAGAAAGGTACTAATCCAGTTAGACAGTAGCTCATTTTCCTAAACTGCTGCACCTTCAGATGGAAGATGCCATCCAAGGAAATAAAATTGAACAGGGGCATTTAAGGAAGTGGATTTTGTAGTCTTTGCAGCACTGTACTCACATTTGTGATTTGTCACAAAATAAACAAATTGAAAGCATTATAACAGCAGTAAGACCAGACAAAATCCAAGATCATTTGTTAGTCACATTACCCTTTTCTTTTTTGGCTTATGTAAGTGAAAACATTTTCTATTGACAAATTTAGGCTTGATTGGATAAAATTTCATAGAATCACATAACACCACACCACATGGACTGCAGCAGTTCAAGAAGCAGCGCCCCATCACTTTTTCAAGAGCATTTAAGCATGGGCAATAAATGCTGACCTTGCCAACAACATACACACCCCAAGAGCAGATAAGTAAAATATATACAGCACAGAAACAGGCTACTTAATCTAGCCAGTCCATCCCTTTCATATATTCTCCACTCAAGCCTCCCCCGTCCTTCCTCATCCAACTCTTATCAGCACAATCTTTTATTCCCCCTTAGCTTTTGTTTTTAGCTTCCCCTTAAATGCATCTATACTATTTGCCTCAATACTCCCTATCTTTCGCATTCTTATCACTCTCCTGAATTCCCTATTTGACTTCTTGGTGACCCTCTTATATAGATGGCCTCTAATTTTACTCATCTCCACAAGTGAAAACACTCTATCCGCCTCTACTCTATCAAAACCTTTCATAATTTTAAAGATCTCTTTTAGGTCAGGTATCAGCTTCCTATTTTCAAGAGAAACCTGGTCTGTTCATTCTTTCCTGATAGGTATTACCTCACATTTCTGGTATCCCCCTTGTGAATCTTTTTTGGATCCTCTTCAGTATCTTTTTATCTTTTTTTATAATAAGGGAACCAGAACTGTGTGCGGTACTCCGTGTGGTCTAATCAATGTTCGAAACAAGGTTAGCATTGAATTACCTGCACATAATATCAACGTACAGTGTCAAATGAAGCTTTGTCAGGGCAGATATAACACAGTTGATGCAGAGTAAAACCCCCTCTACACACACACATTGTAATTCCCAGGGCAAGTATACCACTAGTTAGTTCACTTTACTCTGCCTCAGCATGTGATTTAGCCCAGATCTCATAACAATGCTGCTATTACAGCAATGTGACAACTTGCTATTTCATAACCAGTCATTCTATAGTTCCTTCGACATAATTAACAATTTAGTACCCTGCAGAACATGGGGGAGGTTTAATCTCATCACTCACTGGATTTAAACCTAAATCTGAGCTGAAGCGCATGACAAAATCCTTGGTAATCTTCATTTCTTCATTTTATCACAGTTAAGGCGTCAGGTCCTGCTGGCAAAAGGAGTAGCTACTTTTGCATAATTTTGTATCTGGAAATTATTCTCACCTCTTAGCTCGTGCAGCAGCTCTCCAGTTGTTTCTTCTCTTATCTCACGTAAACTACAAATCTGCTCCTTGGCATGGAAACTCAGCTTTCCAACACTTTGATCATGCTATTTCCATGGCTTGTTGGGGATGTTCTTAGTCTGCTTAGAATGCCTCGGTGTCCTGGAGTTATGTCACACTATTATTATCACTGCCTTGAACTCCATTTCCTTTGAATCTTCAGCTACTTTAACTTTTTCAATGCCTCAAAAACAGGCTTTTATTCCTCCTTTAACCTGTGGACTTTGAAAATGCAAATTTTCATATAATATCATATAGTGGTATCATATAATCACCCCACTTCTGATTTATCTACCACTAATCTTGGACCTGTGGCCCTTAACCCACCATGGTTTCTCTTTTCAAAACTGAGAAAGTGTTAATCTCTTGATTTGTAACAAGACCTGGTTCCATATTTTGCACTAAAAGCACAATTTTCTGTCTGCAGCAGCAAGCCCTTGATTTTCCAACTTATGGGATCAATGCCATCAGTCTGGAATGTGCAAACAAGGGCTGGGAACTCTGGCAGATATCACCAGAAAGCTGCCTGTAGCATATTCATTCATGTGTGCCCTGTGGAAAGGAAGGTCCTCATCTGTTAATGCTTCATCATGAGCGATTTTTTCCAGTGGTGGTTTGTCTTTGCCTTCCATTTTCAGGGGTAGGGCAAGAAGGCAGGTCCCAAGTCTACCTCTGCTGGAACAGGAATCAAACTTGTGTTATTCTGAACCACAAGCTATCCATCTAGCCAACTGAGGTAACCGGCTCCCTGTTTTTATAGCGCATACAAGACAGCAAATGATCATATTTCTAAGTGAAAGCTGAAGATCCAATGCTGGCCCCAAATCAAGCTCAAATTAAGAATGGGGTTTGGTTTCTAAATCATTCCCAAATACAATAATAGTCCACAGTTGAAAATGAAACAAGATGAAAAAAGCTTGCCACCAAAATCAGCAGTCACCAGTGCTGGGCTGCCTACAGTTGGTACTATGTAGTCAATGGTATCTGCACAACAACCCACTGATAACAGAGCTGTGCCATTTGCCACAAGATGTGGAGCCCTCCTACATCATAGAGATGGCAATGCCATTGTTCATCAAGCTCATCAGCGCATCAGTTTTTCCAGGCAAGCAGAGATTTGCTATTCTATCAACCAATGTTTCAAGTAGGTGACTCATGCATTAGGACTGCATTATGTGAACAGTGAGACTCCTGGATTGCCACATGGTCAGGAAATGTCTCTTGAGTCATAGCCTTTGAGCTGGAGTGTGAATTAAAGGCACTCCAACACATTAAGGATGGAGAGGAATTTCTGAATTTGTTTTTTCCGGAGTGCTTTCCCATCTCAGAGAAATGTGCCGGAAGGAGATAGTGTGACTGTCAGTCAACAAGGTAGTAGAACCATGGGGAAATAAAGGAGGTCCTGCGGATCCTTTTTTAAGTGCCTGTGGGGATAAAGATGAAGGCTGCAGAAAGAATAGCTAGAATTCTAACAAAGCACCGTGGAGTAAAATAGGTTGTAGTCAGAGCGAATTTGATAATTTGAGGTATAGATAGGGTCCTATGCAGGCACAACCGAGAGGAGGGTGTGTTGCCTACCTGGTGCAACAACAATTTGCATTAATATCATGCCTTTAATGTAATGAAACACATCAAAACGCTTCACGCAAGCATTACAAAACAAAATATGATGCTGAGCCACATTAGGATTATATTGGGTCTGATGACCAAACGTTTGGTCAAAAAGATAGGTTTTAAGGAGTGTCTTAAAGGAGGAAATTGGGGCAGAGAGGTGGAGAAAGAGTATTGCAGAGCTTAGGGCCTAGACACCTGATGGCACAGTCACCAATGGTAGAGCAATTAAAATTGGGATGCTCAAAAGAATTCAGCATTAGAGGAGCACAGGTATCTCAAAGGATTGTGAAGCTGGAGGAGATTACAGAGCTTGGGAAGGGCGAGGCCATGGAGGGATTTGAAAGCAAGGATGAGAGGTTCAAGGACTTGGAGGGGAAAGGGATGTTGGAGATGGGTCAGTAGTTTGCAAGGTGCAAGGATAGAAGATTTCTTGGAGTAACTGGAGAGGAACTTAAAAAGAGAGGGGGAGCATTCAGCTGTCCATGTTGGGACCAATGATATGGGAAGAAAAGAATAAAGGTCCCATAAATACCTGATACTGTGAATTAAGTTAAAAATTACTACCTGAGTGATATGGTAATTGGCATAGGGATAGACAGATCAGAAAGGTGAATGTGTGGCTGAAAGACTGTGGTGGGAAAGAGGGGTCCCATTTCATGCATCTACACTGGCACAAGATGAAGATGTGCTTCTAGTATGGGCTCCGCCTGAATTGGAATGAGACCAATTTCCTAGCAGAAAGGATAAATGCAGCTGTGGATGAAATTTTAAATTAATAAGATGGAGGTGGGGAGCATTAAATGAAGTATGATGAAAAGCTGAGGCTGGCAAGAAGACCTGGATAACGGCCAAATGTCTGAAGACCATAAGACTTCGGAGCAAAAGCAGGCCATTCAGCTCATTGAGTCTGCTCTGCCATTCAATGAGATCATGGCTGACCTGATAATCCTCAACTCCACTTTCCTGCCTTTTCCCCATAACCCTTGATCCCTTTACTGATTAAATATCTGTCTATCTCAGCCTTGAATATCTCAATGACCCAGCCTCTATAGCCTTCTGCAATAGAGAGAAAAAATTCCTCCTCATCTCTGTTTTAAATGGATGCCTCCTTACTCTGAGATTATGCCATCTGGTCCTAGACTCTCCCACAAGGGGAAACAGCCTCTCAGCATCTACCCTGTCAAGCCCCCGAAGAATCTTATATGTTTCAATAAGGTCGCCTCTCATTCTTCTAAACTCCAATGAGAACAGGCCCAACCTACTCAGCCTCAACCTAGTGAACCTTCTCTGGACTGCCTCCAATGACAGTGTATCTTTCCTTAGATAAGGGGGGGGGGAGAACCAAAATTGTTCACAGTATTCTAGTTGTGCCCTGACTAGTCCATTGTATAGTTTTAGCAAGACGTCCCTATTTTTATACTCCATTCCCTTTGAAATAAAGGCCAACATTCCATTTGCCTTCCCTATTACCTGCTGAACTTGTATGCTAGCTTTTTGTGATTCATGCACTAGGACTCCCAAATCCCTCTGTGCTGCAGCCTTCTGCAGTCTTTCTCCATTTAAATAATATTCAGCTCCTCTATTCTTCCTGCCAAAGTGCATAACCTCACATTTTCCCACTTATATTCCATCTGCCAAGTTTTTGCCCACTCACTTAACCTCTTTATATCCCTTTGTAGACTCCTTGTGTTCCCACCTGTTTTAGTGTCATCCACAAACTTGGCAATATTACGTTCACTTCCCTCATCTAAGTCATTAATATATATTGTAAATAATTGAGGCCCCAGCACTGATCCCTGTGGCACTCCACTAGTTACAGGTTGCCATCCAGAAAATGCCCCCCTAATCCCAACTCTGTCTTCTATTAGTTAGTCAATCCTCTATCCATGCTAATATACTACCCCCAACACCATGGGCTCTTATCTTATTAAGTAGCTTTATGTGCTGTACTTTATCAAACGCCTTTTGGAAATCCAAGTATATTGCATCTACTGGTTCCCCTTTATCAATTCTGCTTGTTACCTCCTCAAAGAATCCTAATAAATTTGTTAGACATGATTTCCCCTTCATGAAGCCATACTGCCTCTGCTTGATTAGATTATGTATTTCTAAATGCTCTGCTATTACATCCTTTATAGTAGACTCTAACATTTTCCCAATGAGATATGTTAAGCTAACTGGCCTATAGTTACCTGTTTGTTGTCTGCCTCTTTGAATAAAGCAGTTAGAAGAGTGCTGGTGAGCAAAGCAGATGGACCATCAATGAGTGGATGTCAAAAAATCTGTGCATGAAAATGGTTGCAGAGCAGCCAAAAGAACCTGGTTGAATGAAAAAGCACAGACAAGAGAAGTTGCAGGTTGATAAGGGCATCCAAAACAGTATTCAAGGTTGTCACAGCTCTGTCAAAGTAAAGTAGTGTAACAGTTGGCATTGATTTGAAAGGGGCAGGCAGAAATATGATCTATGAGGCTGATCAGATCAAGAAATGGTGGCAGCAAACCCGGCTCTTTAGACCAGATCTGAATGGAGCAAGTACACATCCTGTAACTTGGAAAGAGATGGAACCAGAAGTGCTGATTTGTGAACACGCAATTAATAAGCTGGAGAAGGGCAAAATAACAGGCCTAGATGACTTACCTTCTGAAGCTCTGGTAGGTAGAGGAGCAACAACAGTCAATGTCATGAAAGAAATCATTGACCTGATGGAGAAGTGAAATTTGGCCAGAACGTTGGCTAGTTTTAGAGATGGTGATGTTGCCAAAAGTTAATGACACCTGAGATTGCTCAATTAGCCTAATAAGCCATGCCTCAAAAGTGCTCCGAAAATTTATCAGACAGAGGCCTCATCACATCAGAAACAGACAAGGAACGGTTTGTTTCACGAAGGTAAAGGGACATCAGATACTATTCTAGTGCTGTACAATACAATTGAGAAGTCTGTTCAAAAGCAAAATGATGAGGAATTGTAGGTAATCTTTGCAGACGACACAAAGGCTTTTGACTCGGTCAATCATGCAGAGCATTGGAAAACCCTGAGTGGGTTTGGAGTACCACATCACTTAATCTGGCTTATTCAGAGATTTTACAAACAGGCGACAGGTGCAGTGCGTTACTTGGAGACAAGACAGAGCCATTCAGTTTTGGCAAAGATGTCAGACAAGGATGGCTGTTTTCACCACTACTTTTTGATGCCATAGGAGAAAAGGTCACAAGAAAAGTCAGCTCTGCTCTCCTGGAACATCTTGAGATCAGAACATCTGGAACATCAGATATGCCGATGACACTGCCCTGATGGCCAAAGAGAAGCAAGAACTATCCATGATAGCAGAAGAGCTGAGAAAATCAAGTCTGAAGCACCGAAATCTGAAGACAAGGTTGTAAATTGACCACTTCACAGGCAGAATCCCAGATTTGCACTAAGTGCTTTAGAGGCACGAAAAACGATGTTTGACCCATTGACCGTAATGACGGATTTTCATGCCATATTATCCCCTTCCTGCCTCATAAATTATGCAGTCACGGGAAACATGTCAGATCTCTGGCGCTGGGCCTCAGATTTGCATGCCACGCCATTACCTCGCCGCTTCCTCACTCCAGGTGCCATATTTAAACTGCAGCCGTGCACACAGTTCTCAATGCTTGCAGCCCAGGACTGCTCCAGTGAAGACATGGCCCCAAAAGCCAAGAAGAGGGCAGCCTCCTGATTCAGTGATGCATCCCTTAGAGGCCTTTTGGACACTGTGGAGGCCCACCTCAATGACCTCTATCCCCACTCTGGCCACGGGAGGCCCATCAGCCTTACCACTTCAGCTTGGGAGGCAGTGGCAGAGGTGGTCAGTGCCAATGCTGCACACAAGAGGTTGGCCATCCAGTGCAGAAAAAAGATGAATGATCTCATCCGTGCTGCCACAGTAATGCAACTATCTCATCACTCGCAACTCACCCACTCATCAGCCCATCACACATTCACTTGCATATTACTCACTGCCAGCTCAAGGGACATCACCACTCTGTCTCACAACCTACATCTCCATCTGGCCTCATCTCTTCTGGAGATCACCGCCTCATCCCATCCATGGTTCCACTCAGCACACACGGCTACCTGGCATCCTCATTTGGCCTGGCATGCGCCTTGCTCACACTCTCCCCATCTGTCTTTATGCAGGACAGGATCACACAAAATCAACAGGAGAGGTCCCAGACCAGGGGTGGAGTGCTGGACATCAAGGTCCTTACTCTATATGGGAGTCGCAGTTTGGAGCTGGCTGGATAGGACATTGATCGTTCCTGTAGCGACGGTGAGGTAGGCAGCAAGCATCCACGTGAAGCTCCTGCACCACATCATCCCTCTGTCAATGTTATTCTGAGTCCACTGTTCTGCGTTTAACGTGGCTGCCAAACACTAATAATCTCCACTTTCTCTCCAAGGCACATCTGTCATGCCGCCCTCGGGTAACCTTGACCCTGACCCCAGTGCTAAGAGCACCTCGGATGAGGACCCTGAAGGCAGCACTGACGAAGACCCATCACAGCACTCACGCGCACCCTCCAGCAGCACAGCAACACACACCTCGGTGGGACCTATATGTAGAGCAGCCTCGGGATCACAATCTGGTGAACACAGCACACATTTTGTTCCACAGCATGCGGAGGCAGGGATATCTGAGGTAACAGGCACTTGGAGAACTGCTGAAGGCAAAGAATCTGCTGAGTCTGAGTCAGATGATGAGCTTCTGGATTTGGTTCCCAATCAGTTGCTGGAACTGCAAGGACAATCACAGGAACATCAGGGAGGGATGTCTGGTGCACTCCTCAAATTGCAAGGGACAATGGAGGAGTCCATCCGCCGTCAGTCTGAGGTGATAGCACCGGCATGCCACTGCACCGATGCCAACATTGGCAGGATGGCAGCTGCCATGGTGACCTTGGTCCAGGACATCGGTCCTGCACTGTTGCATGGGCTGAACTCCATCACTGAAGCAATAGTTGGCATCCAACAGTGTCAACAGGAGAGGGGTGCAGGACAACTCGATCTCACTCCAGCTTCCCCTCCTCAAGGAATCAACCGTCGGGCACCCATAGGGAGGAGGACCAGCAGCTCGACACCCAGGGGCCATCCACCCAGGTGACTCCGGGAATGTCCAGCCAATCCAAATGCCCTGCGCCCATAGCCCCATCATCTCCAACTCCACAGGCAGAGGAAGGTGCAGCTGGCCCACAGTAGGATGCCCAAAGCAGGCCGGGGCCCTCCAGGTCTCAGCCCTCCAGAGGACGCCCGCCAAAGTCATCACGGACAACAGGGCGCAGCAGTCAGCAGGCTGCCTCCACCTCTGCTGTGGCTGCTGGGGGAGCACCAAGATGTAGCGGCAGGGTTAGGAAGGTTAAGAAGATGTAACTCTTTCGAGTTAAAACCAATAAAACCAAATTAACAAAATTGGGATAAATCAGGCACAGCCCCTAATTCAGGTCAGCAGTAAAACCAAGAACAAAGTTTAAAGGAAACTTACAAACTTTAAATCAAAATGTGATTAAAGGGGTCAACAAAACACCCCAGTCCCCGCGGTGCCCACCGGGCACAGAAGGCCTCAAGAGTGCCAGCAGACACCGCGTGCTCCCTCTCCAGGGACATCTGGCCGCGAGCGTAGCCGCAGAAGAGGGAAAAACAATTGGGCAGGACTCCCCCGTTGATCGCCCGCTGCCTGGACCTGTTAATGGCCAACTTGGCCAGGCCCAGGAGCAGGTTCACGAGGAGGTCCTCCTCCTTCCCGACCCCCTTCCACACCGGGTGCCCATAGATCAGGAGCGTGGGGCTGTAGTGCAAACAAAACATCAGTAAAAGGTTTTTCAAGTAACTAAAAAGGGAGTGCAGCCTACCACACCCTATATATGCATGGTCCACGGACTCCACAAGACCGCAAAAAGGGCATGTTTGCTGGGAGTTCGGGAACCTATGCATTCTCTGATTATAAGGAACTGCTGCGTGCAACACCCTCCAACCCAGGTCTCCGATAGAAAGGGGGAGGACACCTCCGTAGAGGGCCTCCCATCGGGGGCCTCCGCCGCCGGACGGCAACAAGACACGCCAGGGCGTATCCGGGTGGCAGACAAGGGCGAGAAAATGGAAGGTGTGCAGCAGCAGTCCATACAAAAAGCTCCTCTTTGCCTTGCCAAAAGGCACAGAGGGCATGTCCCCGAGGCGGCTCAAATTGTGGGGCACCAGCACCCGAGGGAGGGTTCGGGGCTTGGGGCCAACGTGGAATTCTGTCCGAACAGGGGAACGCTCAGATGGAAGACCACCGCGCACCTGGGCCACCTCAAGACCCAAAATAACATCGGGTCCGAGCACGACCGTTCTCAGGTCTTGGATGGCATCAGCTGCGACTTGGACACTCACAGATGCGCGACGCACCAACTCCTGCGGGAGCATCCAGCCCAGTCCTCCGCCACCCAGCACGTCCCCGATCCTGGTTACCCCTGCGGCCACAGCCCTCCTCTCCGCCAACCACTGAAAAGGACAGAGGGGCGGATTCCTGAGCAGCGGCTCTCTGACGATAGCCGCTACTCCTGACGGGGGAGAGCTGCGTCGCGAGGTGACCACGTTCCAGACTTTGATCAGGTCCTGATAAAAGACGGGCAACGCCTGCAAGGAGCCACCGAGGCCCAGCTGTTCTATAAACAGGAGCTGCACGTCATAATTCAGGCCGTGCACCTGACGGAAGAAATACATCGTCAGGGCACACCATCTAGGAGGAGGCTCGACGTAAAGGTATCGCTGCAGGGTCTGAAGGCGGAAAGTCACCACCTGTGTGCGTAGGCACACTAGCGCCTGACCACCCTCCCTAAGCGGGAGACTCAGAACCTCAGCAGTGAACCAGTGCAATCTTTTGTCCCAGAAGAAGTCGAATAACAATTTCTGGATTCTTGTGACAAAGTCCGGGGGAGGGGTCAAAGTGACCAGTCGATACCACAACATGGCGGCGATCAGCTGGTTTATGACCAGAACTCGACCCCGGTAAGACAGCACTCGGAGCAGTCCTGCCCAGCGCCGCAGGCGAGCGGTGACTTTTGTCTCCAGTTCCTGCCAGTTCGCCGGCCAGGATTCCTCAGCAGGGCAGAGATGGACCCCCAGGTAGAGGAGGCTGGTCCTGCTCCAGGTGAAAGGCCTGAGCTCCTCGGGTAGGGGGTTAAGAGGATGTAACTCTTATAGAGTCAAAACAATTAAACCAAATCAACAAAATTGGGATAAATCAGGCACAGCCCCTAATTCAGGTCAGCTGTAAAACCAAGAACAAAGTTTAAAGGAAGCTTACAAACTTTAAATCAAAATGTGATTGAAGGGGTCAACAAAACACCCCAGTCCCCGCGGTGCCCACCAAGCACAGAAGGCCTCAAGTGTGCCAGCAGACACCGCGTGCTCCCTCTCCAGGGACATCTGGCCGCGAACGTAGCCGCGGCATAAGCTTTGTTATACCATCTTTTGCTGCAGTCTGAGGCGCCGCAAGGGCGTCATCAGCCATTTCCCCTGTGGGCAACCCTTGTCTCCGAGGGGCCAAAACTGCAGCCTCTGTGGACTCTGGAAGATGTCAGGGATCTGAGACCCGCTAAGGATGTAGGAGTTGTGGGCGCTCCCTGGGAATCGTGCGCAGACCTGTAAGATGAAAGATGTGTTTGTGGTCCTCGCAGGCCAGCTGAATATTCAGAGACTGGACACCCTTGCAGTTGATATAGTTGACTGTTTGTCGGCCATGGAGATCTAAGCACCACATGAGTGCAGTCGCTGGCACCCTGCACCTGTGGAAAACCAAAGATCTCCGCATATCCCAGTGCTCTTGCTTCCTAGCTTTCCTGATCACGGGAGAAATGCACAAAGTCCTGTGCCTTCGTGAAGATGGCGTCCATGACTTCCTGGATGCACTTGTGGGTGGAGGCTTGAAAGATCCCACACAGCTTTCCAGTGGATTCCTGAAAGGAGCCACTGGCTTAAAAATTGAGTGCCGTGTCACTTTTAAGGCAACTAGTAGTCGATGCCCTCCCCCATGGCACCAAATCCTGCAGCAGGTGGCATATGTGACTGACCAGTTCCCTAGACATGCGCAGTCTTCGGTGACACTGGTTCTCAGTCATCTGCAGGAATGACAAGCGCCCTCTATAGACCGTGGGTCTAGCGAGGTGCCTATGAGCGACAACTCGCTGTGGATCCTCAGATCCTCAGATCCTCAGCTGCATGCACAGGAGGCCACGCCGCACCTTCATCTTGATGGTGGTGCTCCTCCCATTGATGAGCCAGGCGCCTCTGTCGCACTCTTCTTCTCCTTCTCTACTCCCTGTAAGCCATGAGGCATAACTCTAGATCACCAGGCTCCATGATCTTGATGTTCTCCTCCTCCAGGATCAGAGAGAGACATGTGGGTTACTATATGTGTTCTAAGGACCTCTCTTGGATATGTTTCAAGGCCCTTTCACACATACTAGCGAGCGCTGACCACCATTTGGATGACCAGTGCATAGTGCGCTTCATCGCTGTCCAAAACTCCACCCAACTCTGCCCACTTCACTTGACCGATTGGCAGCACAGCTGCTGGGCTGCATGCTGTGCCCTCAGCTTAGACACAGGCATTCTCCTAACCTGCACTGCAAGACTGTGCAGTTGCTTGAACCATAAGGGATACTGGTCCAAACCTTAATAAAGACATTGCAAGGGGTTCTGAGGGCCTCCACCAATGACTGCGCCGTGGCCACCTACAACTTGCCCAGTTGTCCAATCGCTCTGCAGCCCCCTTAAATACACATTAATTTGCAGTCTGCGACTGAGGAGTGACAAGTTCTGGGGCATTTGTTCGCACATTCATGCTTTTACATTGCTTGAGTCGGCAGAAATGCTTCAGAGGCCTGACTCCAAGCATTTCAATGGAGCTGCTGCTGAATGGTGTAAGCTGTGGAAGAATGCTCACTTTTGCCAAGCTTTTCCAAGTGTGTGGCAGCTTCCCTCACCCTCCAACCTCACCCTCCAACCACACCACACCACCACAACCACCGCGCCCCCCCACCCCCCCCCCACCCCACCCCCTCCGACGTAGAAGGTAAATTTGACATGGGGGGATGATTCCAGCATGTGGGCATAATGAGGAGATGCAAATGCAATAAAACTAAGTTCCTAACGTTGGACGGTGGGAAATGCAACCCACCATTGACAGGCAGAGCAGACGATTGCAAACTGGTTTCACAATGGCATAAAACTGATTTTCAGCTCCATTGCCACATTGTCCACTCATGCTGCCAAACGTGCCCACCACCAATATGAGCAGAAAATTCCAGCCTACAACACATCAGCTGGATGAAGTATGGAGGACACCCAACATTGTCCTGAACTTGTAAAAACATTGCACTGTATCGGTACGAGGGCTGACCCTTGGTAAGGTTGATGAGAAGTGGATTACAGCTTTTGAAATGTGGCTCTTGCAAAAGGTCCTGAGAATTATCTGGACAAAGTGAAGAACCAATGAATATGTCGACAGGAAAATCTGAGTCCCAGTATCTCTCGGGCTTTTAGCTGAAGTGAAGAAGCAGAAAGTACAACCACTGGAAAATACAGGGTGAGAGCCTAGTGTTGGTGACAATCAGGAAAGAATAAGCCAGGTCAGCAAAGGACTGGATAGGTGGACAACAGCGAAAACTGGATGGAGGGAGAGCTGACAGCTGTGCACAGAATTGCAGTGGCCTATGCCTATGGCCTCTCATGGACTATGGCTAATTATAGATATGGAGCGTGGTGGAGAGTGCTGCTGCTGGTGGGAATTTGGTGAAAAAAGCATAAGCCTGAAGATAAAAGAAATAGCAGTTGAGAGTAAAGATCAGACCAAGATAAGGAATAAGAATAATGTAAACAGTTATGGAGCACAAACAGTTACAGAACATAAATATATAGTGGCTATTAAAATTAAAGTGAATGAAAACAAAAAAGCAAATCCTTGACCCCACCATCCTTGCAAACTATCATTCCATCTCATTTTCCTCTCCAGAGGTCCTTAACACATTGTCGCCTCTTAAATCTACTTCCCATCATTCCCGGAATTCCATGTTTGAATCCCTCTAATTAGGTTTCCACCGCTGCAACAGCATTGAAACAACTCTTGTCAAAATCACAAATGACATCCTATATGACTGTAACAAACGTAATCTTGCCCTCTCCATCCTTCTCAATCTGTTTACAGCCTTTCACATGGCTGACCACACCATTCTCTCCACTGTCGTCCAGCTGGATGGGATTGCTCTCACCTGGTTCAGTTCTTACCTATTTAATAGTAATCAGAGTAAAATTTGCAATGGCTTCTCTTCCTGCATCTGTGCCATTAATTCTGGTGTTCCCCCAAGGATCTATCCTTGGCTCCCTCCTATTTCTCATCTGCCCCTTGGTGACATCATCTGAAAACAATGTGTTGGTTTTCACATGTACTCTGATGACACCCAGCTCTACCTCACTGTCACCTCTCTCAACTCTTCCACAGTTGCTAAATTATCAGACTGCTTATCTGACATCCAATACTGGATGAACAGAAATTTCCTCCAATTAAATATTGGGAAGACTGAAGCCATTATTTTCAGTCTCCACTCTATTTGCACCATCATTAAAGACTGCCTATTTTCACCTCCATTGCATTGCTCAACTTTGCCCCAATTTCAGCTCATCTGCTAATGAAGACTTCATTCATGCCTTTGTTATCTCCAGACTTGATTCTTCCAATGAACTCCTGGCTTATCTCCCACATTCTACCCTCCATAAACTTGAGGTCATCTGAACCTCTGCTGCTCATGTCCTACCTTGCACCAAGCCCCATTCACCTATCACCCAGTGTTTGCTAACCTACATTGGCTCACTGTCAAGCAATTTTTGATTTTAAAATTCACATCTTTGTTTTCAAATCCCTCCATTGCTTTGCCCTTCCTTGTCTCTGTAATCTCCTCCAGCCCAATAACCCTCCAAGATAATAGCTCTTCTAATTCTAACATCTTAAGGATCCTTGATTTTAATTGCTCCACCATTGCTGGCCATGCCTTCAGTTACCTAGGTCCTAAGCTCTGGAATACCCTCCCTACACATCCCTGCCTCTCTACCTCGCTTTCCTCCATTAAGACACTCCTTGAAAACTTACTTCTTTGACCATTTGACTTTTTGATCATTTGACCTAATATCTGCTTATATGACTTGGTGACATATTTTGTTTTATTATGCTCCTGTGAAGTTACTAGGAATGTTTTATTACTTTAAAGCGCTATGGAAACATAAGTTATTGTCGTTTTCAGAAGGATGTGCTGACCCTCTACCATCCTCTGTCTGCCAGGCTGAAGTGTTTCCTAACTTCAGCCTGAAAAATCTGGCTCTAATCTTTAGATTATGCGTCCTAATTCTAGATTTCTGAACCATTGGAAATAGTTTCTCTTTATCCACCCTATAAGTTTCCCTCAATATCTTGAAAACCAATTAAATCACCCTCGACTTAAAACATTTCAGGAACTACAACCCTTGGATTTGAACAACCATGGTTGTTCACAATTTATATAATTGATTTGGACTTGGAAGTTGGAAGTACAATTTCAAAATTTGTGTATAATATCAAATTCAGTATAGTTAACAAAGAAGAAGACTATGCCAAAAAATCAAAACGACTAACAAACTTGCAGATGGCATGTAAGTGTCAAATGGATTCAAATTTGTTAGACCACAACTGGTCTCCATTTTATAAAAAGGACATAGAGGTACTTGAGATGGTGCCAAAAAGGTTTACAAAGCTGATATCAAAACTGAGAAGTTATACATATCAGGAAAGGTTGAAGGTGCTGGGGCTCTTTTCTCTTGAAAAGAAAAAGCTGAGTGGTGACCTGACAGATCTTTAAAATGATGAAAAGGTTTGATAGGATAATCATAGATATGTTTCCACCAGAAAACAAGGCCGTAAATATATGAAAATCATCCATAAATCAAACAGGGAACTCAGAATAAACATCTTTACCCAGGGTGGTACAAATATGGAACTTGCTACTCACATGGAGCAGTTGAGTCAAATAGCATAGATGCATTTAAGGGGAAGCTAGATAAGTACTTGAGGTAGAAAGTAACAGAAGGGTATGTTGATGGCATGAGATGAAGAGGAGTGGAGGAGACTCAAATGGAGCATAAACACCAGCACAGGCCTATTGAGCCAAATGGCCTGTTTCTGTACTGTACACCAAATGTAATAAGTAATACAATATTTTCATCCTCACAGAAAGCAATATCAGCATCACACAGCTGCCAAACTTCACCATGCTACTATGTATCATAAAGTTAAAGGCTCATTATTTTTGGCAGCCACATAGACAATAGGGCTTCAGCTTGCTGCTGCTCTTCTACTATCACCTCTTCATCTGTGCACCACGGTGACTCACCCTGTGTAGCGTGACTAACCCAGTGCCCTCCTAATCTATACACTGTTACTAACACAGTGTTCTCCTAATTTATAAACTGATACTAACCCAATGTCCTCCTAATCTATACACTGTTACTAACCCAGTGTCCTCCTAATCTATAAACTGTTACTAACCCAGTGTACTCCTAATCTATACACTGTTACTAACCCAGTGTCCTCCTAATCTATACATTGTGATTAACCCAGTGTCCTCTTAATCTATAAACTGTTATTAACCCAGTGTCCTCCTAATCTATGTACTGTGACTAACCCAGTGTCCTCCTAATCTATACATTGTGATTAACCCAGTGTCCTCCTAATCTATAAACTGTTACTAACCCAGTGTCCTCCTAATCTATAAACTGTTACTAACCCAGTGTCCTCCTAATCTATAAACTGTTACTAACCCAGTGTACTCCTAATCTATACATTTTGATTAACCCAGTGTCCTCCTAATATATAAACTGTTATTAACCCAGTGTCCTCCTAATATATAAACTGTTACTAACCTAGTGTCCTCCTAATCTATACACTGTTACTAACCCAGTGTACTCCTAATCTATACATTGTGATTAACCCAGTGTCCTCCTAATATATAAACTGTTACTAACCTAGTGTCCTCCTAATCTATACACTGTTACTAACCCAGTGTCCTCCTAATCTATACATTGTGATTAACCCAGTGTCCTCCTAATATATAAACTGTTACTAACCCAGTGTCCTCCTAATATATAAACTGTTACTAACCTAGTGTCCTCCTAATCTATACACTGTTACTAACCCAGTGTCCTCCTAATCTATACATTGTGATTAACCCAGTGTCCTCCTAATCTATACATTGTGATTAACCCAGTGTCCTCCTAATATATAAATTGTTACTAACCCAGTGTCCTCCTAATCTATACACTGTTACTAACCCAGTGTCCTCCTAATCTATACACTGTTACTAACCCAGTGTCCTCCTAGTCTATACACTATGACTAACCCATAGTCCTCATATGTATACTTTGTGACTAACCCAGGGCCCTCCTAGTCTATATATTGTGACTAACCCAGGGTCCTCCTAACCTGTACACTCTGACTAACCTAATCTATGCACTGTGACTAACCCAGTGTCCTCCTAACCTGTACACTGTGACTAGCCCAGTATGCTCCTAATTTGCATCCTGTGATACACCCAGTAACCTCCTCACCTGTGCTTCTGCTCACCCTTGTATAATAACACATTTCGTAACCACCATACTCATGCACCTTAACTTATTCCACTACTTCTATTTACCTGTGCACCATAACTCACTAGTACACTCCTCAACAAAAATAAAAATACCTGGAAAAACTCAGCAGGTCTAGCAGCATCTGCAGAGAGGAACACAGTTAACATTTCGAGTCCGTATGGCTCTTCAACAGAACTAAGGAAAAATAGAAAAGAGGTGAAATGTAAGCTGGTTTAAAGGGGGTGGAGGGTAGAGCTGTATAGAGGGCCAGTGATAGGGGGAGATAGCCAAAAGATGTCATAGACAAAAAGACAAAGAGGTGTTGAAGGTGGTGATATTATCTAAGGAATGTGCTAATTAAGGATAGAAAGCAGGACAAGCAAGGTACAGATAGCCCTAGAGGGGGTGGGGTGGGGTGAAGGAATCGAAATAGGCTAAAAGTTAGAGATAAAACAATGGATGGAAATACATTTAAAAATGGAAATAGGTGGGAAAAGAAAAATCTATATAAATTATTGGGGAGAAAAAGGAGGGGATTCGGAAAGGTGGTGGGGATGGAGGAGAGAGTTCATGATCTAAAAATGTTGAACTCAATATTCAATCTGGAAGGCTCTAAAGTGCCTAGTCGGAAGATGAGGTGCTGTTCCTCCAGTTTGCTTTGAGTTTCACTGGAACATTGCAGCAGGCCAAGGCCGGACATGTGGGCATGAGAGCAGGCTGGTGTGTTGAAATGGCAAGCAACAGGGAGGTCTGGGTAATGCTTGCAGACAGACCGAGGGTGTTCTGCAAAGCGGTCACCCAGTCTGCGTTTGGTCTCTCCAATGTAGAGGAAACTGCATTGGGAGCAATGAATGCATTAGACTAAATTGAGGGAAGTGCAAGTGAAATGCTGCTTTACTTGAAAGGAATGTTTGGGCCCTTGGACAGTGAGGAGAGGGGAAGTAAAGGGGCAGGTGTTGCACCTTCTGCTGTTGCATGGGAAGGTGCCATGGGAGGGGGTTGAGGTGTAGGGGGTGATGGAGGAGTGGACCAGGGTGTCCCGGAGGGAACGATCCCTGCGGAATGCCACCCGGGAGGGTGAAGGGAAGATGTGTTTGGTGGTGGCATCATCCTGGAGTTGGCAGAAATGGAGAAGGATGATCCTTTGAATGCGGAGGCTGGTGGGGTGATAAGTGAGGACAAGGGGGACCCTATCATGTTTCTGGGAGGGAGAGGAAGGTGTGAGGGCGGATGCGCGGGAGATGGGCTGGACACGGCTGAGGTGCCCTGTCAACCACCGTGGGTGGAAAACCTCAGTTAAGGAGGAAGGAAGACATGTCAGAGGAGCTGTTTTTGAAAGTGGCATCATCAGAACAGATGCGACAGAGGCATACCCCTCACCTTGGACCCAAGGCATTTGGTGCTCCTGCTCACCTATGCAGCATGTCTCATTTGGTATCCTCCTCACTTGTGCACGATATTTCACCCAGTTCCCTCTTTACCAATGCAGTAACTGCATTTGGTGCTCCAGTTCACCTGTTGCACCATGATTCGCCCAGTATCCTTCTTACCTATGCACTGCGAGTCACCTGAAGCTCGCTAAATGTACTTTGTATTTTGTGTGTGGCTATGCTGGTGTTTGCAGATGTTGATGAGAGGTGGAGGCAGTAGTGAAGTGCAGGATTGTTCTAGGTCACTAGTCGCTCTTTTGGGCCTGCAGTGACAAGAACATAATATTGGCTCCAGACACACTTTCAAACAGTGCTTTAATTGTAAGATACTACATGTGACGTCTGTGTTGTGAAGTTTGGGAGTGAGTGAAAAAAGGGTTAAGTGCAAGGGATCAAAGAGAATCCAGCTGAAAATAATAAGTATAGAGGACAAATGAAAAAGGAAATAAGAGAGACAAAGCGACAGCAGCGGAATAGATTAGCGGCTAACGTACAGGAGAATTCAAAGATTATCTATAGGCATATTGACAGTAAAAGGATTGTTAGAGGAGTGGGGCCGGCTAAGGACAAAAGTCAAGATCCACTGGTAGAGGCAGAAAGAATGGTAGAGGGACGAAATGAATAATTTGCATCGTTGATTACCAGGGACTTTTAGAAACAATAATCTGGGAGAAAATGGCCACGTGGACCAGCACAGAATAATAAACAGGAACCAGCATAGTTTTGCTAAAAGCAAACCATGTTCCTCTAACTTGATTGAGTTTTTTGATGAGGTAATAGAGAACTAGGTGAAGGCAGTGCAATTGGTGTTTTGTTTCTGGACTTTCAAAAGGCAAGGCAAATTGCAATAACTGTTTAAAAAATGCATATGGGATCCTTAGCTTTATTAATAGTGGGAAATAGCACAAAAGCAAGGGAGTTATGCTAAACCTTTACTGTTTACGCCTCAGCTGGAGCATTGAGTTCAATTCTAGGCACCAGGCTTTAGGAAGGATGTCAAAGCCTTGAAGAAGGTGCGGAAGTGATTTATTAGAATGTTATCAGGGATGCTTGATGTCAGAAGCTGGACTTTTCTTTGTAGCAGCAAAAGATTAAGAAAAATTTGACAAAGGTGTTCAAAATTATGAATGGTTTTGTTAAGTATCAATAAGCAGAAGCTATTTCTGGTGATAGAAGTCACAGATTTAAGCTGATCGGCAAAAGACCAGAGGCAACATGAGGAAACATTTTTTTACACAATGAATTTCTATGATATGAAATGCACAGCCTAGAGGAAAGGTGAAGGCAAATTCAAAAGTAAAGACGATTGAATCAGCACTTGAAGGGAAAAATTTACAAGGCCACGGGGATAAAACAGGTGAGGGGATTAATTGGATAGTTCTACAAAAGAGCTAGCACAGGCACGCTGGGCTAAATGGCTTTCTTCTGAAGCGTATCATTGTTTACTTCTATGATTGGACTCCCTGTAACCTCCATTGCCCATCTTCAGCCTCCAGGTTGGGCCTGCAAGTGTATGTGGTTTGTGGCTCAACCTTAAGGCAAGGTAAGTCAGCATTCTCCAATTCCCAGTTAGGTCTTCCTGTCAAGTCAACCAAATATTGAATTTTCCAACTCACTTCCCCATGTTTTTGAGATAGTAATCAAAGGCTACCAAGTGAGTCTTTAATCCCTTCACTCCATGTCCAAAGACAATCTGGAAATTTGTTGCCTTCCACCTATGGAAATAATAGATCCTGAATTTGGATCACCCAAACTATTCTATATCAACTGGTACAAATTATGTTAATATTTATATTACACTGCCAACCTCCTATTAGGATATGTATAAACTACTGAGTGAATTAATATCTTCTTGCGAAGGTCAAACAGAATGTCAGACCATGATGTCATGAACAATAATTTTTTCATTAACAGGGCAGTACAATTAGCAGCTGTTTCAATATAAATAATAAGGGTATGCAAACATTGAGGTAGTTATTATTAAGTGATGGAATTATCTGAGGTGACAAAGGCAGTCTGGATGTCTCTGTGTTTCAGCATCAACTGGGCTCTACTTAATGAAGAATAGTTGGTATTTCCGTTGTAATGTCTCAGATTGACACAAAGGCATCGAGATCAGTTTAGACTAAACTTAGTTTTTGGGTGACAAGTTAACACATTTGAATAATGTTGAGAGTCTAGTTCCTTCAGCTTGGAGTTGATAAATCCATAGATTTCGCAAAGATTTCAGAAGCTCATATGATTATGTCATGCAGAGCTGGAAGCTGAAGCATTTTTTTGATTTCCTTCTCTCTGGGACACTTGTGATTGTTGTTTCGATGTTGGCCCAGTCAATCTCAAGGTTTTCAGCACAGTCTTTCTGATGTCCGCTCTCTCTGTATAATCAGTTTTACTGCTCTTCTCAGGAAATTTTACAGGCAAGTGATGCACTGAATTATTTGGGCCATTCAGCCCCTCTAGCCTGTCTCATCATTCAGTTAGATCATGGCTTATCTGTACTTATAATCAAAACCTTGGACATATCTTAAAAATCAAATCACTAACACAACAGAGTTGCATGATGCATGGCCACTTACTATCACACAGATGGGCTACACATTTATCAATATATGGGCTCCTTCAATGGGCAACTCAACACACACAGTTCGACCTACATAACAGGAAGGGACACAATGCAAGAGAATGACTGACTGCCTTGAAGGTCGCCCTGAACATCGTTGCAATAACAGTACCCAGTGAATCAGGGAAGGTGAAAGTAGTTTGGAACTAATTCCAGCCATCTCTTCTGACTTCATAAATTTATAGGATAGTACAGCACAGAGGCCAGTTAGCCATTAAAGCACTGGATGTTTCAAAGAACAATCCAGTTAGTCCTGCTCCTTCGCTCTTTCTCCATATCCCTTCATATTGCCTCTGGTTCTTTTGCCAATCACCTAAAATCTGTGCTGTCTGGCTACTGACCCTCAAGCCATTGGGAACAGCTTCTCTTTATTGACTCTAAACCCATCATGATTTTAAACACCTCGCTCAAATCTTAGTCTTCTCTGCTTGAAGAATATAAACCTCAGCTTCTCCAGTCTATCCATCAGACCATAAGACATAGGAGCAGATGTAGGCTATTCAGCCTATCAAGTCTGCTCCACCATTCAATTAGATCATGGCTGATTTAATAATCCTCAACTCCATAACCCTTGATTCCCTTACTGATTAAAAATCTGTCTATCTCAGACTTGAATATACTTAATAACCCAGCCTCTACAGCCCTCTGTGGTAAAGAATTCCATAGATTCACTACCTTCTGAGATAAGAAATTCCTCCTCATCTCTGTTTTAAATGGGCGCCCCCTTATTTTGAGATTATGCCATCTGGTCCTAGACTCTCCCACAAGGGGAAACAACCTCTCAGCATCTATCCTGTCAAGCCCCTTAAGAATCTTATTGTTTCAATAAGGTGGCCACTCATTCTTCTAAACTCCAATGAGTACAGGCCCAACCTACTCAACCTCCCCTCATAAGAAAATCCCTCCATACCCGGTATTGACCTAGTGAACATTCTCTGGACTGCCTCCAACGACAGTATATCTTTCCCTAGATAAGGGGACCAAGATTGTTCACAGTATTCTTGATGTGGTTTAACTAGTGCCTTGTATCGTTTGAGCAAGGCTTCCCTATTTTCATACTCCATTCCCTTTGAAATAAAGGCCAACATTCAATTTGCCTTCCCTATTACCTGTTGAATTTGTATGTTAGCTTTTTGGGATTCATGCACAAGAACTCCCAAATCCCTCTGTGCTGCAGCCTTCTGCAGTCTTTCTCCATTTGAATAATATTCAGCTCCTCTATCCTTCCTGCCAAAGTGCATAACCTCACATTTTCCCACATTATATTCCATCTGCCAAGTTTTTGCCCACTCACTTAACCTGTTTATATCCCTCTGTAGACTCTATGTGTCATCCTCAGCACTTGAATGTACTTCCCACCTATTTTTTGTCATCCGCAAACTTGGCAATAGTACATTCCCTTTCCTCATCTAAGTCATTAATATATATTGTAAATAACTGAGGCCCCAGCACTGATCCCTGTGGCACTCCACGAGTTACAAGTTGCCATCCCAAAAATGCCCCCCTTATCCCAACTCTCTGTCTTCCATTAGTTAGCCAATCCTCTATCTATGCTAACATACTACCCCCAACACCATGGGCTCTTATCTTATTAAGTAGCCTTATGTGCGGTACCTTATCAAATGCCTTTTGGAAATCCAAATATATTACATCCACTGGTTCCCCTTTATCTATCCTGTTTGTTACCTCTTCATAAAGCCATGCTGACTCTGCTTGATTAGATTATGTATTTCTAAATGCTCTGCTATTACATCCTTTATAATAGACTCCCAACATTTTCCCAATGGCAGATGTTAAGCTAACTGGCCTATAATTACCTATTTTTTGTCTCCCTCTCTTTTTAAATAAAGGTGTCACATTGGCCGTTCTCCAATCCTCTGGGACTTTTCCAGCGTCTAAGGATTCTTGGAAGATTACTACCAATGCATCTACTATCTTTGTAGCTACTTCCTTTAGTATCCCATGATGCAACCCATCAGGTCCAGGGGACTTATCAGCCTTTAGCCCCATTAGTTTCCCTAGTACTTCTTCTCTAGTGATAGTTATTGTATTTATTTCCTTCCCCCTACCCCTTTTGCCCCTTGATTATTTCGTATTTTTGGAATGCTATTAATATCTTCTACTGTGAAGACTGAAGCAAAATATTTATTCAACTCCTCTGCCAGTTCCTGGTTCCCCATTATTATTTCCCCAGCTTCATTTTCTAAGGGGCCTATGTTCACTTTGGCCTCCCTCTTCCTTTTTATATATCTAAAGAAGCTCTTACTGTCTGTTTTTATATGACTTGCTAGTTTACCCTCAAAGTTTATTTTCTCCTTCTTTATTTTTTTGGTCAACTTTTGTTGGTTTTTAAAACATAACTGATCCTCTGTCTTACCACTAATCTTTGTATGCTTTCTGTTTCAATTTAATACCTAATCCTCGGAACCATTTTCTTCTGTAAATCTCTTCTGTAGCCTCTCCTAAATCTGCATGTCATTCCTAAGGTGTGGTGCCAAGAATTGGATTCAATACTCTGTTACGACCAGGATGAGAGGAGTGCACAGTTCATCTAGGCTCACTATTCCACAGCTCATACCATTATGTTTAATTCACTTACCAAAATGGCCAGTTATTTACCTTTCCTACTGCTTGACCCAGAATAAAAGAGACTTTAATCAGGCTTCTTTCAATAAACTCAGAATGATTTATTTATTATAAAACAAAACTTATTTTTTAAAACAAGTTGCAAGAACTAGTTAACTCACAATTTGGAAGTGTAACTATCTATCCCTTTTAAAATTCCCCAGTAGGTGCATGCACACACACACACACACACAACACACGCACACACGAAGAACAAACAAATAGGGTCTCTGCATAGATGGGCGGTTGAAGAAACAACTTTATAAAAAGGATAAAATTTACAGGATTTTGATACTGTAAATATGGTGCTGTTTGCTGCGAGGACAGGTCGCTAGTCCCAGTAGATGTCTGGACATTCTCAGCAATGGGGCTTTAGCGTGGAAGAAAATGGAGCCGGATCAATCGTTCTCGTCTCAAACTCTCAGGTTTCAAAATACAGCCAAGTTCTACTGAGATGAGGATTCCAGGCTGGATACTGATAACCACACTGTATTTCAAGCAAGGCAAAGGGAGTGTGAGCTGGGCAGCTTTTCCCCATCACAGTTCATTCCCAACTGAGTTCAAATCAGCAAGTTCAAAACATAAAGCTCCTCCATCAGGTGATATCCAGTAAATCACAAGCCTCTGCCCTTAAACAAATTTTTTTTTCCTGTCAATGAAAGTGATTGCAGTTCAAATAAACAAGTAGCTCTCCTCGACAATTGCTATAGGTCATTTAGCTGACATCATGTAATTTCTTGGAAGAGGCATGCTTGCTCCAGCCCAAGACGAACTTGTGGCCTTTTTTAAAAAAAAATCCTTGTCAGCTTCTAAGTGTTCAAATAATGCAATGTCCTTCCAAATTTTAAAAGAAAATATAATTCTTGTACATGTGATTCCAACATGCCTCCGCCCTTAAGAAATGAAATACCATTTCCAAATGTGTTTCATTACAAAGTGTACAGGGAAGACATATACAACATAGAAAATAAAATTCAAACATGCACTCTTTCAATCATTCACTCCTTATACAAAATATGTAGTTTTTCCTGATTTTCTTGATTTCCAGATAATTCTACAAAAATTACATTCTTACAATGCATCAGCAATTATATTATCTCTCCCATCAATATGAACAATCTTTAAGTTATAAGGCTGTATTAGCAAGCTTCATCAGAACAGTCTTTCATTCTGAGTCTTAACTTTTTCCTCAAAGGCCAAGCGATTAAGGTCAGTATGTACTAGAGGTTTGGGCTTTACAGCCATGATGGACATATACCTCAAAATGTTTAAGAGCCAGTATCAATCCCAGGGTATCCTTTTCTACCACAGAGTATCTCTTTTGATGTCAATTTAATATTTTAGAAGAGTACCTCACTGGCTTCCCTATGCCCAATTCATCTTCTTGCAACAAGACTGCACCCACCCCTAAGTCACCAGCATTGATTGGCAACTTGGAGGGTTTAGTAAAATTAGAGGTGGTTAACACTGATTCATTTCTTAGGATTGCCTTCAGCTTCCCAAAAGCTGTCTGACACTTTCTTGACCATATCACCTTTGCCTTCTTTTGCAATAAATCTGTTAGTGGAGCAGCTTTTGTGCTGAAATTTGGCACAAACTTATGATAGAAACCGTACATTACTGAAAATCTTATGATTTCCCAATTAGTTTTAAGGAAAGGGAATACCATCAAAGCCTGCACTTTCGCTGTTCTTGGCAACACTTGTCCTTGCCCTATGATATGCCCTATATAAATAACTTGCACTCTCCCAAACTCACTCTTGGCTAGGTCTATCACTAAGATAAAAGCAAAAAACTGCGGATGCTGGAAATCCAAAACAAAAATAAAAATACCTGGAAAAACTCAGCAGGTGTGACAGCCTCTGCGGAGAGGAACACAGTTAACATTTTGAGTCTGGCTGACTCTTCAACAGAACTAAGGAAAATAGAAAAGAGGTGAAATATAAGCTGGTTTAAGGAGGGAGGGGGGAGGTGGGACAAGTAAAGCTGGATAGAGGACCAGTGATAGGTGGAGATAGCCAAAAGATGTCATAGACAAAAGGACAAAGAGGTGTTGAAGGTGGTGATATTATCTAAGGAATGTGCCATTAGGTGACATTGAGGGTAGAAAGCAGGACGAGCAAGGTACAGATAGCCCTAGTGGGGGTGGGCTGGGGGGAAGGGATCAAAATAGGCTAAAAGGTAGAGATAAAACAATGGTTGGAAATACATTTAAAAATAATGGAAATAGGTGGGAGAAGAAAAATCTATATAAATTATTGCAGGTAGAGGGTGGACTAATCAATGCTCCTCTATCCTTTCAGGAGAAAACATCCCATAACAATGCTGAGAGGTTGTGGACTGGTGGGGCCCCCCATATCTCCTAATCCTCAGTTGATACGAGCAGGAGGCCCTGGAGCTGGAGAGATGCCATGCACATCGGTCAAGCGGCCACAATGAGGTTGGGGTGCCAGAGGGAGGTAAGAGTGCAGCACACTGAGGTGAGAATGTGGGTTTTTGCAACCTTTCCAGTGTAGTCTCTTTATTGATGTGAGCCACAAACCTGGAATTCCCACTGATAATGGAAAGATGAGGGCGCCATGTTGCAGATCTCTGTCTCATCAGGGTGCCAGGCATGCACACTGAATTAAACTATTGACATGTCCTTCTTCTGCCTTTTAGGGTCACCAGCGGCCCTTCATTCTGAGGAGCCAGAAGGCCCACCCCGACCCCTGAGGACCACCATGCTGACCACGCATCAGTGCCACACCCTCTCTGTCAAGCAGGCACCAGCACAGATACCAGCATCTCAGTGGGCATATGATCGCAATCTAGTATCTCAGTGCACATTGCTGAGGGCACTTCACACTCATTTGACGTGCAGGCTGAGGCAGAGAGTGTCCAGGGTGCCAGCAGTTGGGGGACTGCTGTGGACCAGGACAATGCTCAGTCGAAGGCTGATGATGGGCCTCTGGAATCGTCCATGAGGTAGCAGATTCTGGATGTCCAACAGGGTGTGTGGGAGGATCTGGCAGAGATACATGAGGGAGTGTATGTCATTGTGTCCATTGTGGAGGAGTCCCTGCGGAGCAAAGGCACTGTGTTGACCCTCATGGCCGATGCTCCTCCTCCATGGAAAGTGTTGGAGTTGTATAGAACCTTGGTGAGGCTGCAGCTGGAGTACTATGTGTAGTTCTGGTCACCACATTATAGGAAGGATGTGATTGCACTGGAGGGGGTGCAGAGGAGATTCACCAGGATGTTGCCTGGGATGAAACATTTAAGTTATGAAGAGAGGTTGGATAGACTTGGGTTGTTTTTGTTGGAGCGGAGAAGACTGAGGGGCGACCTGATTGAGCTGTATAAGATTATGAGGGGCATGGACAGGATGGATAGGGAGCAGCTGTTCCCCTTATTTGAAGAGTCAGTCACAAGGGGGCAGAAGTTCAAGGTGAGGGGCAGGAAGTTTAGGGGGGGATGTGAGGAAAAACTTTTTTACCCAGAGGGTGGTGATGGTCTGGAATGCACTGCCGGGGAGGGTGGTGGAGGCGGGTTGCCTCACATCCTTTAAAAAGTACCTGGATGAGCACTTGGCACGTCATAACATTCAAGGCTATGGGCCAAGTGCTGGTAAATGGGATTAGGTAGGTATGTCAGGTGTTTCTCACATGTCGGTGCAGACTTGGTGGGCCGAAGGGCCTCTTCTGCACTGTGATTCTGTGATTCTGTGACGGGGTCCTCCAGGGACTCAATCGGGTTCCTGGGAATGCGCTCGGACCTGTAAGCCCTCACACTGGCAATGACCTCAGCTGGTCAGTGTCAGTGTGAGAGATGGATTGGGCACCCAGTATTCCAGCTAGGTGCCAGTCCATCAATGGTGAGCAGGGAGGTCCAAAGCGACCGCATGTTGGCGCACGAGCTGCCTGTCATCTCTGCAGGCTGCTCTCAGGGCAATCCGGATGATGGCAGCAGCTCCTCCGCCCCTCTGCCAGTGACCGTGGCATCTGATGAGGCTGCGGCGACTGGGGTGATGCCAGCCGTGGTACTGGCTGCTCCCTCCCAGGTGGGACCAGCACAGGCTCCACAAACCAGAGGACACCCAGCAAGGTCGTCAAGGCCAACAAGACATCAGAGTGAGCAGGCCGTCCCAGTGCCAGTGCCAGTGAGGGGAGAGCAGCTAGATGTAGCACCTGCAAGCGAAAACTTAAAGCACCTTTGTCACAACAAGGCCCGATCACGGGTGATATTTATTCCCCCTTTTTCTGTTCTTTTTTTTAATGGTGTGATGTAAAATACCGGTCAATGTTAATTTCAGCAATAAAAACAGAAAATGCTGGAAAAGTTCAGCAGGTCTAACAGCACCTGTGGAGAGAAAAACAAAGTTAACGTTTCGAGTCATATGACTCTTCTTCAGAGCTCTGAACTGCCTTTAAAGAAGAGATGGTTCAAGGTATTTTCCCATGAAGGGAAAAGGTTGTGAAAATAAATCGAGAACTCCCTGAATGACGATAGAGACATAGATTAAGATGAAGGAGTAAAAGTGGCTTATGACAAATGTCAGGTGGATAATACAATTGAGAACAAAAACAGAGTTCTGAAGAAGAGAGATACGGACTCGAAACATTAACTCTGTGTTCCCCCTTTCCAGTGCCAGATTGTGTAGAGTGCAGTGTGCAACCACCATCAATGACACACAATCTGGGGCATATTGCAGTGCGCCCCCTGAACTGTCCAGGCATCGGAAGCGCATCTTGAGAAGACCGAAGGTTCTCTCTACCACCGTACTTGTGGAGGCGTGGCTTCTGTTGTACTGCTGCTTGGCCTCTGTTCTTGAGTGGCGGAGAGGCATCATGAGCCACTTTTTGAGCAGATAGCCCTTGTCACCCAGTCATCCATCCAGCCAGGCTGGAGCACTGAAGAGCCTCAGGATCTGGGAGTGTCTCAGGATGTAAGCGTCATGGGAGCTGCCAGGATACCTTGCACACACTTGCAGAATCTGCATCCTGTGGTCACACACTATCTGCACATTCATGAAGTGGAATCCCTTCCTGTTGATGAAGGCTCCCGGCTGACCCGCTGGTGCCTTGATGGCCACATGTGTGCAGTCGATTGCAACCTGGATGCAGGGGAACCCAGCAATGACTGTGAAGCCTTTGGCTCGCTCTGCCTGGCTGGCCTCGTCTGTACAGTAATGAATGAAAGTCAATGCATGCCTGAACAGAGCGTCTGTCACCAGTTTGACGCAATTGTGCACAGCTGATTGGGAGACTCCACACAGATCCCCCACTGACCCCTGGAAAGAGCCGGAGGCATAGAAGTTTAGGACACCGTGGCCTTCAGAGCCACTAGCATCGGGTGTCCACCCACACAGTCAGAGCTTATCTCAGGGCCAATCCTCTGACAGATGGAGGTTACTGTCTCCCTTGAGAGACAGAGCCTCCTTCGGCATTGCACCTCAGACATATTGAGGTAGCTGCATGGCCACCTGTAAACCTGGCAGCAGGATATTAGCATCTTCTGCGGCCCCTTCCACCTTGGCCTTCCTGTTGGCCCTGCTCTCCTTGTACTTGTGCCTCTCCTCCCACAGGTCACTTCTCTGGAAGCTGAATAGGGACACCTGGCGTCCTCCCCCTTCTGGCCCTCTCTTCCTCCTCAGAGGTGGTGCCTCCAACAGAGACCACAATCCCCATTATCAGGGTAAGAGAAGGCTGTCTGATGCCTGGAAGACCCACGCTGTGTGAATCCTCCAGGGGCCTGGAAGGCAACACTGAGTCCTGCTTTCTACCCTTAATTAGCACATTCTTTTAGATAATATCACCACCTTCAACACCTCTTTGTCCTTTTCTCTGTGACATCTTTTGGTTATCTCCACTTATCACTGGCCCTCTATCCAGCTCTTCTTGTCCCACCCCCTCCCTCTTAAACCAGCTTATATTTCACCCCTTTTCTATTTTTCCTTAGTTCTGTTGAAGAGTCATACGGACTCGAAACGTTAACTGTGTTCCTCTCCACAGATGCTGCCAGACCTGCTGAGTTTTTCCAGGTATTTTTGTTTTTGTTTTGGATTTCCAGCATCCGCAGTTTTTTGCTTTTAACAGTGAGTCCTGAACCGAAGCCTCTAAATGCTCTGAATGCAGCTCTGAAGCAAAATGAAGCTGTCCTGTTCACAGAAGCAAGCAGCAGCAAGTGATATCCAAAACTCCTCATTAATCGCTTTGTCAAGGCCACTGACCCTTCTTACCCTACCCGTGGATGTTTTGCAAATTGTGGCCTGCCCGCCTGCCCGTGCGATGGCCTGAAAATCACACAGGCTACATAAAGTAGAAGACAATTGGTCTCCCAAGTACCTTATCTGGCCAATTAATGGCGGGCATAACTCTGTCTTCATCGCACGCCCACCTAGCGAAATATGCTTGGCTGATGTCAACGCGTTTTATTTCATGCTTAGGCATGTCGGGCGTGTGCCCGTGCGCTAAGGGTAAAGTTCTGCCCTATGACTTGAAATTTAAACATCTCCCCATTGGGCTTTGGATTGGGGTGGCTTTTCCAACATCAGAATTTGCCTTATCATCTAAGGCCTCTTTTTTAAAATTTCAGCCTTTTAAGCTGGTATTCTCGTTCCTTGTCTCTTTCCTCCTTTGCTAACTTCTCTATCTGGAGGTCAAGTTTTTGCATTCCCATTTCTCTTTCTTTGTCGAATCCAAATTTTTCATTTTGTTTTCTCTTTCTTTGTCCTCCAATTCAAGTTTTATTCATTTGCAACAGAATCTTAGCAATTGACTCACCCCGTGGTCTCTCTTGTATCCCTTCTAATCTCAAATGCAGCACAATTACCTCAACTACGTCTGCTTTCCTCACTCCTAGAGTTAATTCTAACTGCAACATATCTTCCAATTCCATTAGATTAGTCTTGGTTACTTTATGTAAACCAGTCAGGGTTACATTTTCCATCTCTAGAAAAGCCTTAGCAACTTCCAAAGCCATTTGGTTTACTAATTTGTAAGAAACCTGGTATCTGCTCTTTTATCCTTTACCAATTATTATTATTCCACATCCAATAACCCACTGTCCGCGTTTTGAGATCCCAACAACCCCCAATCTACGAACGGGATTGGAGGAGTGTGCAGTTTATCTAGCCCCACTACTCCACAGGTTGTATCATTAGTGTAAATGTTTGATTCACTTAATTCCTTTGCTACTGTCAGACCCAGAATAAAAGAGACTTTAATCAGGCTTCTTTCAATAAACTCAGAATGATTGAATTATTATAAAATAAAACTTATTTTTAAAACAAGTTGCAAGAACTAGTTAACACACGATTTGTAATCTGGAAGTGTAACTATCTATCCCTTTTAAAATTCCCCATGCACCCCCCCACCACCCCCCCCACACACACACACACACACAAACAAAAGACAAGCAAACAGGGTCTTTGCAAAGATGGGCGGTTGAAGAAAAAACTTTATGAAAAGGATAAAGTTCGCAGGGTTTTGATGCTGTCAATCTGGTGCTTCCTTGTGTGAGGACAGGTCGCTATTCCCAGTAGATGTTTGGAGGCTCTCGTCAATGGAGTTTCAGAGTGGAGGAAAATGGAGCTGGATCAATCCTGGTCTCAGCTTCTCAGGTTTCCAAATACAGATAAATTCCACTGAGTTGAGGGTTCCTAGCTGGATACTGATAACCACAATATACTATACCTGCCTTAGAGGAAGTGTAATGAAGTTTCACTAGACAGTTTCTTGGGATCAGTTGGCCAGCCTATAAGGAGAACTTGAGCAAATAAAGCCTATTGTAAGATAGTTTGCCAATGTCCCTGAAGGATTATAGGCATCTCTCCCTCTCTCAGACAGAGACAAGTGGTTATATCACTTGAGGCCTCCATAAACTACCATAGATAATACAAGGATTGAACCAATGCCATTGGCATCATTCTGCACCACAGCTTAGCCATCTAGCCAACTGAGCTAACTGACTCTAAAGACAAACCCCATATTTCCTTGATATTAGAAGACTGAGAAGTAGGCATTACAGAGATGTGATTACATGGTGACCAGGTTTATTTATTGAAGCATACAAAGTTCTTACAGGGCTGAACAAAGTAGATGCAAAAAGGCTGTTTCCCATGGCTGGGGGGTCCAGAACCACAGGACACAGTCTCAGAATAAGAGGTAGACAATTTAGGACTGAGATGAGGAGGAATTTCTTCATTTAGAGAGTGGTAAATTTTTGGAATTCTCAACCTAGAGGACTGTGGAGGCTTAGTGATTGAGTATGTTCAAGACAGAGATGGATAGATTTCCAGGTAGTAAAGACATCAAAGAATATGGGGATAGTGCAGGAAAATGGTGTTGAGATAGAAGATCAGCCATGACCTAATTGAATGGTAGAGAAGGGTGAAAGGGCCAAATGGCTTACTCCTGCTCCTATTTGCTCTGTTTAGGAACTACATATTCCAGGCTGCTTGATGTTTTGAAATAACAAACAAAATAGAAATGGAGAGGGTAGGGCTGGATAGCCCTGATAATAAAGAAAGACATAAATACCATAGTGAGGAAAGATCTTGGCTCAGAAGATCAGGAGGTCAAATCAATATGGATAGAGATTTTAAAAAGGGGGCAGAAATCACTGGTGGGATGTAGTTTATAGATTCCTTAACAGCAGCATAAACTGTTGGATGCAAATTAATCAAGCAATAAGAGGAGATTGGAATAAAGTATTTGTGTTGCCTTCTGATATTTCTCCATCACTGGGTGTTAAAACAAAAATGGCATCAGTGATGCTTCTTCCAAGCATGAATCCGAACTGACCTTCATGGATTTCCACTATTTTTCTCAGTATCTGGTCCAGGGCTCTCTCTCCAATAACTTGAAGGCATGCGGTAGGATTTTAATTCTCTGGTAGTTTGATGGTGGGTGACATAAATCATCCTAAATCATTTTGAAATAATGTAAGGATGTAATACAAACCCATGTTTTGAGGGACATTAGCCCCATTTGGCGAAATTGGGTGTTATGAAATGCAACAGACATCCGGAGGCAGAAAATATGGGGCAGTTTGGTACTTTTTTAAAGGAAAAGTTGGCACATCTCTGAATCGATGGGGTTTAAAAATGGGACTGTCCATTTGATGGTTGCCCTAAATCACTAGATCTGAAAGTGCAGAGTATGATAAGCAAAGAGTTCCACACTTGCATGTGTTTGGTCAGCCCAGGAGGTCCAATTTTACTCGTTCTGCCACGTGGGACTTCACAAATCAAACCTGTTGATCTGCCATAGCTTTAACATTAATATCCTAAGGCCCGCCCGCCCCGGATTAACAGATCTACATAACTGAAATTGTGCCAGTATGGTGGAGACTCCCACATGCTATAGGGAAGGAGGTGCATTTATTCCGAAAGGCTCCACTTGATGGGACATGTTTGCACCTGACAGGGACCATCTGCCCCACTCTCGCGATACTTGCTCCGTCACCTCCCGCGAGATCTCGCCGCTCTCGCGAAAGGTCGCCACTCTCGCGATGTTTGGCGCCAGGCCCCCGCCATGTTGTGCTGGTATTTTGGTTTCGCTTGGATCGGTGACGGCCGCGGGTAGGAGCGGCCCGGCTGGGTGGGTGGAGCCGGCCGCGATCCGATTGGAGACGCGGGGGAGGAGCGGCGGTAAGTGGGGGAGGTGGCGGTGTGGTGCCGCATCGCGCGACCCGGAGTGACCGCGGAGGTGGAGGGCGAGAGACGAACCCCCGCAGCGGGGCCCGGAATCCGGGACTAGCTGAGCCGTGCAGCCCGGCTGACACAGGGCGCCCGGCGGTGGCCAGTTCTTAGTGTGGGTCACTACCACCACCGTCAGCTATAGGCCCCAGGTCTGGTGTTAATGTGGGTCAGCGTGGCCAGAGTGCCCTGCCCCAGGCCCCATGTTAGTGCGGGTCAGGGTGGCCAGAGTGTCCTGCCCCAGGCCCCCTGTTAGTGCGGGTCAGCGTGGCCAGAGTGTCCTGCCCCAGGCCCCCTGTTAGTGCGGGTCAGCGTGGCCAGAGTGTCCTGCCCCAGGCCCCCTGTTAGTGCGGGTCAGGGTGGCCAGAGTGTCCTGTCCCGGGCCCCCTGTTAGTGCGGGTCAGGGTGGCCAGAGTGTCCTGCCCCGGGCCCCCTGTTAGTGCGGGTCAGGGTGGCCAGAGTGCCCTGCCCCGGGCCCCCTGTTAGTGCGGGTCAGGGTGGCCAGAGTGCCCTGCCCCGGGCCCCCTGTTAGTGCGGGTCAGGGTGGCCAGAGTGCCCTGCCCCGGGCCCCCTGTTAGTGCGGGTCAGGGTGGCCAGAGTGCCCTGCCCCGGGCCCCCTGTTAGTGCGGGTCAGGGTGGCCAGAGTGTCCTGCCCCGGGCCCCCTGTTAGTGCGGGTCAGGGTGGCCAGAGTGTCCTGCCCCGGGCCCCCTGTTAGTGCGGGTCAGGGTGGCCAGAGTGTCCTGCCCCGGGCCCCCTGTTAGTGCGGGTCAGGGTGGCCAGAGTGTCCTGCCCCGGGCCCCCTGTTAGTGCGGGTCAGGGTGGCCAGAGTGTCCTGCCCCAGGCCCCCTGTTAGTACGGGTCAGGGTGGCCAGAGTGTCCTGCCCCAGGCCCCCTGTTAGTGCGGGTCAGGGTGGCCAGAGTGTCCTGCCCCAGGCCCCCTGTTAGTGCGGGTCAGGGTGGCCAGGGTGTCCTGCCCCAGGCAGTGTCAGTGGACGTCATCAGTTGTTATAATGACAACCTTTGAATTGTTCCTCGGGGGTGGGCAAATGTGTGCTGCATGTGTTTGTAGTTGAGTTGGATTGAAGTTGACTTGCCTAACAATGGAAGATTGCAACCTTGTCAGTCCTTTTGTGGCTGTCTCAGTAACCTGCGGCTTAAGCTCGGCAAGGCCTCGGTACTTCTGGCACAACCTGGCATGTCTTGTTATCATAGCTGAGCTCAGGAGAGGTGGACCTGTTAATATGAATCAGGGCTCTTGAGTACTCCACTCCAGATAAGTCTGCGAGCCAGTGACCACCTAGTTCGATCCTACCTGGTCAAATAGAGCACTGGTCAAGCTCCACTAGAGCCTACTTGAGGATTTCTAACCCATTTTTTCCTCAGTCTTTATTTAAGCTGATTGGACTCTAAACACATCGATGAATTTCTGCATGTCAATTACTCTACTGATCAAAATAAATATTGAATTACGGAACATTCCAATACAGGAGGAGGCCATTCGACCAATGGTGCCTGTGCAGTCTCTAACCAGTTAATCCCACCCCCTTTTTGCCATTGGCCTGCAATTTTTCCTTTTCGGGTAACTTTGAAAGTTATTATTGAATCTGCTTCCACTTTCAGCAATGCATTCCAGATCATCATAATTCACTGTAACAAAGTTCTCCTCATCTCCCTCTTGATTCTTTTGCCAATTATCTTAAAATATGTACTGTAGCTGGTTTGCCTTTTTTTTGGGACTTTTCATGCAAGTGCTAATGAAGGTAACTGTACATACTGAGTCATATTAACTTCTGTGCTTAAGTCACATTAATTGCAAACCCATTTCAACGCTTGTGTTGCTTTTTCTTAGCCATTTAGTGACATTTAAAAAAAAGACTTGCATTCTGAAAGATGCCACTAGATACACCAAAGCACTTAACCAATTAAGTACTTTTGGAACATAGTCACTGTTGTAAGGCAGGAAATGTGCAAGCCAAGTTACACGCAATAAGTTCCCACAAATAGCAAGGTGATAATGACCAGATATACTGCTTTTATGGAGGTTGGCTGAAGAATAAATACTGATTGGAGCACCAGGGATAGCTACCCTGTTCTTCCTTGAAATAGTGCTTGGAAGCTTTTACATCCACCTCAGATGACAGACGGTGTCTCGGTTTAACATCTCATCCGAAAGATGACATCTCCAATGCAGTACTAAGGCGGTGCTACATTGTTGGAGTGTCAGCCAGGCCTTAGTGCTGAAGACCTTGGACTCCAAAGGGAGTATGCTATTGCTGAGCCATTGGTGGCATTTGACTGGACTGTTCTTTCTGTGAGCCTTATGCCTTTTCTCATTGTGACTGAATAAGGAAGAAAAACAGCCCAGGCTTTTTGTGAGAGGTGAATCTTGAATTGTACACGTGCAGAAACGTCAAGATATGGGAAATTGTGTTAGCATGTAGCAGGCTAGTGAAGGCATTTCTGGAATTATTATCTGGTTTCTGTTCTGTAAAATTCTTCTGGCCAATTGTAAAATGTCCAGAATAACACCCAAGCGCTCAGCCCATCAACTATGAGTAACTGCATTTGTCCACATGAGCCACCTAGAATAATCCCATTGTCCTTTCTCACACCTTTAATGCTTTTCCATTTCCAGCAATGATCTAATTCCATTTTTAGAGAATTTATTGGCTCTGATTTGTGACACAGTTTGTGGTATGGAATTCACTTTCTAGATAGATATTTTTTTCTCATCTCCCCTTTAATTCTGCATGGCGGGGGGGCAGGTGGCGTGGTGATAACATCACTGCACTAGTAATCAAGAGGCCCTACACTGGGAACACTAGTTCAAATTCTACTGTGGCAGTTGGTGGAATTTAAATTCCATTAATTAATTTGATTAATTTTTTTAAACATCTGGAATTGAAAGCTAGTGCCAGTAATGGTGACACTTAATTATCATTGTCATAAAAACTCAATTGGTTCACCAATGTTGTTTGGGAAAGGAAATCTGCTGTATCTTACCTGGCCTGATCTACACATATCTCCAGACCCACAGTAATTTGGTTGACTCTTAACTGCCCTCTGAAATAGCTTAGCAAGCCACTCAGTTGTACCAGACCACTGCAGAAAAATCAAAAAGAAATAAAACCGGGTGGACCACCTGACATTGACTCGGACACTGGAAATGACAGTAGCTCCCCCAACCCTGTCAACCTTGCAAAAGCCTCCTTACTAACATCTGGGGGCTTGTGCCAAAATTGGGAGAGCTGCCCCGTAGACTAGTCAAGCAACAACCTGACATAGTCACACTCACTGCATCATACCTTACAGCCAATGTCCCAGACAGCACCATCACCAACCCACCTGTAGGACAGACCCAGCAAAGGTGGCAACACAGTGGTTCACAGTCGGGAGAAGGGAGAACGTTTCCCTGGGAGTTCTCAATATTGAATACGGACTCCATTAAAATTTATGGTAAGCATTAGGAGGCTTTCTCGCCCATGTCAACCTGGTGCCACCTATTGCCCTCCCTCCCAACCCTCTGCTGATGAATTAGTACTCCTCCATGTTGAACACCACCTAGGGGGAGCTTTGAGGGTGGCAAGGGCACGGAATGTACACTGAGTGGGCGGTCTTCAGTGTCCATCGCCAGGAGCGACTTGGTAGCACCACTACCGATTGAGCTGGCATATCTGCCAGGCTGGGCCAGCAGCAGATGGTGAGGCAACCAACAAGGGGGGAAAATCTCATGGCCTGGCATATCCCTCACTTTACCATTACCTTCAAGCCAAGGGATCAACCCTGATTCAATGAAGAGTGCAGGGGGGCATGCTAGGAGTGGCACCAGGCACACCTAAAGATGTGGTGTAGCCTGGTGAAGCTACAGCACAGGACTACATGCATGCCAACCAGTGAAACAGTATGTGATAAACAGAGTTGAGCGATTCCACAACCAACAGATGAAATCTAAGTTCTGCAGTTCTATCACATCTAATTGTGAATGGTAGTGGACAATTAAACAACTAACAGGAGGAAGCTCCACAAATATTCCTTCCTCAATGACAGGGAAGCCCAGCATATCAATGCAAAAGACAAGGCTGAATCATTTGCAACCATCTTCAGCCAGAAGTGCCAAGTGATTGATCCATGTTGACCTCATCCTGGGATCCCCAGCATCACAGATGTCAGTCTTCAGCCAATTTGATTCACTTCACATGATATCAGGAAATGGCTGAAAGCACTGGGTATTGTAAAAGCTATGGGCCCTGACAATATCCTGGCACCTTGTGCTCCAGAACTAGCTGCATCCCTAGCCAAGTTATTTCTACAGCTACAATACTGGCATCTCCCAGACAACGTGGAAAATTGCCCAGATATGTTCTGTGCAAAAAAAAAAGCAGGGCAAATCCAATCTGACTAATTACCAACCCATCAGCCTCTCAATTGTCAGCAAAGTGATGGAAAGTGTCGTTGACAGTGCTATCAAGTGGCACTTACACATGACCTGCTTACAGCTCAGTTTGGATTCTGCCAGGGCAACTCGGCTTTTGACCTTATTACAGCCTTGGTCCAAACGTGGACAAAAGAGCTGAAATCAAAAGGTGAGGTTGGAGTGACTACCCTTGGTCAAATATTGCTTTGATGTCAAGTGTGGCATCAAGGAACCTGGCAAAATTGATGTCAGTGGGAATTGGGGGAAAGCTCCCCATTGTTTGGTTGGAGTCATACTTAGCACAAAGGAAAATGGTCGTTGTTGGAGGCCAATCGTCTTAGTCCCAGAGCACCACCAAAGGAGCTCTTCAGGGTAGGGTCCAAAGACCAACCATTTTCAGCTGCTTCATCACTGACCTGCCTTCCATCATAAGATCAGAAGTAGGGATGCTTGCTGATGGTTGAACAGTATTCAGTACTATTTGCAACACCTCAGACACTGAAGCACTCCGTGCCAATTTGCAGCCGGACCCAGACAACATTCAGTCGCGGGCTGATAAATGGCAAGTAACATTCATGCCACACAATGTTCAGCAACATTCACGACTTCTCAGATACTGAAGCAGTCCATGTCCAAATGCAGCAAGCCCTGGACAATATTAATGTTTGAGCTGACAAGTGGCAAGTAACATTCACGCAACACAAATGCCAAGCAGTGACCATCTCCAACAATAGAGAATCTAACCATCTCCTTTTGACATTCATTGGTATTCCTATTGCTGAGTCCTCCACTATCAGTATCCTGAGTATTACCACTCACCAGAAACTGAACTGGACCAGCTGTATAAATACAGTGGCTACGAAAGCAGGTCAGTGGCTGGGAATTCTATGGCGAGTAGCTAACATCCTGACTCCCTAAATCTTCTCCACCTTCTACAAGGCACATGTCAGGAGTCTGATTGAACACTCTTTACTTGCCTGGATGAGTGTGGCTCCAATAACACTCAAGAAGCTCAACGACATCCAGGGCAAAGCAATTTTGCTTGCTCTGCACCCCATCCACCAATTTAAACATTCACTCCCTCCACCATTGCACAGTGGCAGCATTGTGTACTGTATACAAGATACAGTGCAGCAACTCACCAAGGCTGTTTCAACAGTACCCTCCAAACCCATGATCTCTACCACCTAAAAGAGAAGGGCAGCAGATGCATGGGAACACCACCACCTGCAAGTTCCTCTCCAAGCCCCACACCATCTTGACTATGACCTATATTGCAGCTCCTTCATTGTGAAGGGATCAAAATCGTGGAACTCCCTTCCCAGTAGCACTGAGTGTACCTCCACCAGGTGGGTCGCAGCAGTTCAGGAAAGCGGCTCAACACCACCTTCTCAAGGGTAAGGGATGGGTAACCAATGCATCCCATGAAAGAATTTTAAAAAGTATCTTCAATCTATATCCTCTAACCACCATTTCTATGATCACTGGAAACACTACTTAACCTGTGTAATCATGAAGGCTGCTATTTGCTCTCCTGAGAACAGGGAATCTTAAGGTAATGTTTAATAGAAGTATTCAAAATTAAATGGATTTTTGATAGATGAGATAAGGAGAAACTATCCTTTGTAACTCTTTCGAGTACAAACACGTTTCCATCTGTTCCTATTCAGATGAAGTTACATTGTTTCATAGTTTGCCATAGTGAGATTTGAACTCTGGATCTTGGGGTTACAAGCCCAGTACCATAACCACTTGGCTATTTAGGCCAAGCAAAACTTCCGATGTCCAAGCAGTGTAACTCTTTCGAGTACAAACCCGTTTCCATCTGTTTCAGATGAAGTTACATTGTTTCATAGTTTACCATTGTGAGATTTGAACTCTTGATCTTGGGGTTACAAACCCAGTACCATAACCACTTGGCTATTTAGGCCAAGCAAAGTATTGTAACTCTTTCGAGTACAAACATGTTTCCATCTGTTCCTATTCAGATGAAGTTACATTGTTTCATAATTTGCCATTGTGAGATTTGAACTCTTGATCTTGGGGTTACAAACCCAGTAACATAACCACTTTACTATCCTTTGTAGGATGACCAGTAAACAGAGGACACCGATTTAAGGTAATTGGCTGACAGGTGATGAAGGGAATTTATTTTATGCAGCAGTTTGTTCTGATTGGAGATGCACTGCATGAAAGGGTAGTGAAAGTAAATTCAATAGTAATATGCAAAAGTTAATTGAATATATACCTTTGGGGGAGGGGAGCGGGGGATGGAATACAGGGCTATGGGGAAAGAGAAGGGAATAGGACTAATTGGATGATTCACTTTAAAGAACCAGAAAAGGTACTGTAGGCCGAACAACCACTTCCCACATAACCAAATTAATCATTGGGTGAGTAGACTGTAGGTGTCCTTCTCTTTTCAGCAGGGTTTTAGTTTTGCATTTTTGGTTTAGACCTAGCTGGTTGCGGAAGAGAAAATATCTCTTGCAAACAAAGTTCATTTGAAATTTTTTTGTAGGCTGAAAGAGTTCAAAACTATTGTTAACTCCTAACAGTGATTTGGACTTCTGGCATAGCCAGCGGAGAGGAGAGAGAATGAATTTTAGATGCAAGATTCCAGAGATAAAGAACATTGGAACCAGGAGATTCTGACCTGAGGTGGCTATGCTTAAGATGGCAGGGAGGACTATGTTGAATGGGGAGTCTGCACCTGTAGGATGGTTGCTGGAGATTTGAAGGGACAACCTTGCCAAAGTAAACCAAAGGCCCAAGAACTCTCAGCCCGTATCTTTGCACTCAGACCAAGCAGTTAATGTTCCGATATTTGATAAGTATCTGACTTGAGTTCCTTTGGGGTGTAAGTCAAATGAGTGTAGAAGGAACAAAACAAAAATAAAAATACCTGGAAAAACTCAGCAGGTCTGGCAGCATCTGCGGAGAGGAACACAGTTAACGTTTCGAGTCCATATGACTCTTCAACAGAACTAAGTAAAAATAGAAAAGGGGCGAAATATAAGCTGGTTTAACCAGGTATTTTTATTTTTGTTTTGGATTTCCAGCATCTGCAGTTTTTTGCTTTTATTTGAGTGTAGAAGGAAAGTGGATTGAGGAGTTTCATTTACATTATAAGTAACAAACTTCATTGCTTTTCATATCTTTAATTTAACTGACTATTTAAAATAGAGTGTCGGTATTAGGATTCATGTTATTTGATTTTTGTGTAGTAAAATTATTTTGATTTTAAACTTTGTGGCCTCATTTTAGTAAATATGTGGGTTTTTGGATACTTAAAAAGTTATTGGTCTCCTCCGAGATCATAACACTAGTATATCTGCACACCAGACCCTTGTTCCTCTCTATCCCATTTAAAATCTTACTGTTTAAAGTTTATTTCCTTTCAAATATATCACTTGATGTTTTTCTACATTGAATTGCATCTGTCACTTGTCTACCCATGTAGTCTCTGTACCTTGGGCCCCCTGCAGTCTTTCATAATCCTCGGTGCAATTATAAATCTCCCAATTTCTTGTCATCAGCAAATCTCAATACTTCCTAACTCCAGAAAAACAAAGTTAATGTTTTGAGTCTGTGTGACCTTTCTTCAGAGCTGAAGAGAAGTGGAAATGTGATGAAATTTACAGCATAAATTTCATCACGTTTCCACTTCTCTTCAGGTCTAGAGAAAGGTCATATGGACTCAAAACGTTAACTTTGTTTTTCTCTCTCCACGGATGCTGTAAGACCTGCTGAGTTTATCCAGCATTTTCTGTTTTTGTTTCAGATTTACAACATCCACAGTATTTTGCTTTTATCTCTGTCGTTTGGATATTTGTGCTGACTGATCTTGGATTAGCTCATTTTTCTCTTAAATCCTTAATTTTTTCCTATATTATAGATCCAGCAATTTGGTAACAGCTAAACTGGCACACATTTTCTTTCCACAGACTTTTGGAAAATTATAGTTAGTTAGTTAATTATAATTATCCTCCTCACTCAGGATTCTTGGATATAAACCATAGGGCTCCTACAATAGTCCTTTTGAGTAGTGCTCCCAACTAATTGTCCCGACCTGATTAGCTTATCCTTTTTGCTACTAATGAGTCTAGTCTTTTTATTGTCCTGTTATTTAGGTAATGTTCTTCTGTGTTCCCTTCTGTGTAATCTATTGTTATCATTCTACATATCTTGGCTTTCTCTAATGTTTATCCTTTAAGTGCTAAATGGTTGTTAGCACCATAAAAGTTTACAGTACACAAGGAGGCCATTTGTCTCATTTTCATAAAAATAAAAAACTGCAGATGCTGGAAATCCAAAACAAAAACAGAATTACCTGGAAAAACGCAGCAGATCTGGCAGCATTGGCGGAGAAGAAAAGAGTTGACGTTTCGAGTCCTCATGACCCATGAGGACTCGAAACGTCAACTCTTTTCTTCTCCGCCGATGCAGCCAGACCTGCTGAGTTTTTCCAGATAATTCTGTTTTTGTCTCATTTTCATGTCTTGCCTCTTTAGGACAATCCAAAAAAATCCAGCTACCCCAGTCTTCCCATAGCCTTGTATCTTTACCTGCTTCAAACATCTAATCTTACCTTAAAGAATCCAATGCTCAATCCCTCACTATGGTTAAATATGTCATGCTGCATTGGTGCTCAGCGTAAAGAAAATTCTCCCATCACCTCATAATATCTATCTTAACCCCCAGCCAGGGGAAATGGCCTTTTCCTGTGTAGCTTACCAAAACTCATTTTTTAAAAAACACCTGCATCAAATTTCTTGACCTTCTCTGTTCTGATAGAAACTGTTCCAGTACCTCAAGTATTTCCTTTAACTCTAGCTTCTTGTCACTGTTAGCATTTTGGTGAATGTGTGCACTCTCTGGCACCAATGTCCTTTTTACCATGGGATCCCAAACCTGAACTGTTGCTTTGTACAATTTTATAGTGTCAGTTGGCAAGGTTAGGGGGCAATGGGGAAGAGGGAAGGAAAGAGTTTAGAGATTTAAAATAGCGAGAATAAAGGAGTTGGCCTTATGCTGTGGGAAACACTTGGTTATGTGGGAGGAAGAATATGGCTGTTGCTGAATATGATGAGGTTGGCAGGTTTTGATTGAGTTGAGACACTGGCTGCACACTTGGTATTCCATTGTTTGGTTTTTCGGTTTTATTATGTTATGTGATCCCTTGCTCTTATTGCCCTAAAAGCTAAGTTTGGAATATTGTGATTGAAAGGTTAAATCAAATTCTTAAAATACACAGGCAAAATAAAGCTTCTTAAAACATAGACATAGGAGGATGCTGTGGAGAAGCAGGAGGTTCTGTGGAAAGATCTGGCTGAGAGTTGGTGTAAGGATAGGCGCATACTGGTACTTAAGAGCTGTAGTGATGTATGACAATATTCCATATAAACCCAACAATTGGATTACACAGATGAGGAGCTGTTGGGAAAAGAGTGAAGTGAAGGATTTGAGGAGGTGGCTATTGCTTGGGTCAAGGTCTGGTTATCTTCGAGTGAGACAGAGCTGTTAATGAGAAGCTGTTGTCAAGTTATCCCAAGTGAACTTTGTGCCATATTGCGACGTGATAGATCTTGCTGAAGTTTGCTTAGCAGTATTACTTTGGGCATTACTCTGTTAATGGCTTTGGGTGTTGCCTTTTCACTCCCTGTAAGAGTGAATCATTCAGGAAGGCATGGAGTGTTTAGCTCTTGATTGCTTGTCTTGCAGACTGTAATGGGAAATCTTGAAGGAGGAAGATGTGGAAAAACATTTTTTTGAGAGATTTTTAAGACTAACATATAAATGTCAAAGTAATTTTGAGGAAATGGAAAGGTGCTTCAGTATGAACTTCTGAAGGCAGTGCAGAGCAGAGGTGAAAGTCAAGTGTCTTGGTTTTTTATATAGATGTTATAATTTAATTTGAATTAATATATTTACTAATTCCCCTCTTGGTCATCTATGTAGACAACGTTCTGAATCTGGGAGATGCATTTGGGTGGACGAGGAGCAGGAATCAGTCATCTGGGAAGAATGAGTCAATCTGAGGTAAGTAAAGAAGAAAGACAGACTTGCATTTATATAACACCTTTCACAAACTCAGACCATCCCAAAGCACTTTACAACCAGTGAATTACTTTTGAGGTGTAGTCACTGTTGTAATATATCAACTGCAGCAGCCAATATGTGCACAGCAAGGTCCCACAAACACAGTTGTGATAATGACCAGATGATCTGTTTTATTGACTTTAGTTGAGGAATTGGCCAGCTCACTGACGGGAGCTCTTCGAAGTAGTGCGATGGAATCTTTTATGCTACCTGAGACCACGGTTTAACACCTCATTGGAAAGGCATTATCTCATTAATGCACTGGAGTGCCAGTCATAGATTATGTTCTCAAATCTCTGGAAGCTAAAAATTAAGCATGATAGAAAGTACGACAGCGAGTGACAAAACATTACTGAAGGTTGGCAAAACCAATAGGATGCAAGTGTTATACTTGAAGGGCATTCATAATGTCTGCAAGGCATCTAATATATAAACACAGTGCACTGACCTGAATTTAGTTGTGTTTGTGTCATACTTACCTGTTACACCTCAGGTCATACCGTAGAAGCAAATTCATCATAAATTTCTTGCAGTTGATGTTAAAATTTAGTCATAGTGATCCACTCATGAAGAGTAATTAACAAAAAAGATGAGCAATTGGAAATAGGGTGGGAATTCGGAATCTTTCAACCTGTTGACTACAGGAACAAAATAAACTTTCTCATAAGATAAATTTCAAAATAACAGGTTTAACATTGACTATGAGTTTGTCTTTGAGCAGTTTCATTAACATTTTACGTACAAAGCTTCAGCCTGTTTCAGATGCCTGTGATGGGAGTTGATACTTTTCCCTGAGATCTTACTCTGTTGAAAGCATTTATTGCAGCGTGTGTTGCTTTTCATCCTGCACCACGAGTATCCTTCAGTGCAAGTGAAATGCTGGTGCCCCTCATACAAGTATCGACATGTACCTTTGTAAGAATAAAGGCATGCAGAAATACCAGCACAGGCCAAAGCAAATTTGAGAATGAATATTCAGCTGTTTTCCAGACACATTTTATATTTGTCATAGTATCATGTGTTTAATCTGATATGAAATGCTCTATTTTACTTCTGGCTGATATTTGTACCTCAACTAACAACTAAGAAACAAATGATCTTGTCATAATCACATTGCTGTCTGTAGGACCTAGCTGTTTGCAAAATTGGCTGCCATGTTTGTTCCTTTACAATGTGACTACATTTCAGAAGTACCTGGCGGTGAAGCACTTTGGGACATTGTGAAAGGCCCTATATGTCCAAGTCTTTCTTTCTTTGAGCCAGTCAGAGAGAGCAAGAGAGACACAAACAAGTTATGATTCACAGCAATTGTGTTTATTTTCACTTAACATTTAATTCCAGAACGCTGATTGCAGAAAATTTATTTATTTTTCTTAGTATAATTGTGTCTAAACTAATGATTTCAGGGTTTCTCCCCCTGCTAAATGATTTTAAATCTTTTTGGAAGAACAATTTGAATTACTGGTTTGCTTTACTGACTGTATTTACATTTCGTTTTTGGTTCCTGCTGATTGGCTGTTGCCCATATCAATCATGGCAATCCCTTCTAACTTGCCAGTGCCGGCTTTTGCTGTTTGTAAGCTCTGACCCATGGGTGTTGGAGTGGAAAAACCTAAACGTTTGAGTTATGATCCGGAATGCACTACCCGAAGAGGTGGAGTAGGAGATTTAATAGTAATAGTTTAAAAGGGTATTGGATATATCGTTGGAAAAGGAAAATTTGCAGGGCTACGGGGAAAGAACAAGGGACCGGAACTAATCAGATAGCTCTTTCAAAGAAGCAGTACAGGCCCTTGGACCAAATGGCAGCCTCCTTTGCTATAAGATTCTTTGTGTGGGTTTACTGAATTCTTCTTGGTTAACATCTAAAAACAGTAAAAGCCATGTACTTTGGGACTTGTATCTGAGGCATGTAATCTTACCTGAGGCAGACATCATGGCCCGAAAGTTCCGAGCAGCGGCAAGGACAAGTGGATTGCCACTGCGCTTGTAAATTCCCCTAATTCAACGCTGCTGCGCATTGCTTCTGGGCTATTCCGATCCCGGCTTTCACAGAAATATGCAGTGCAGCAGCGACCCTCTGGGAACTCCGTCGGAGCAGAACAGAGTCGGGGGGGAGACAGGCCGCGGCCCCTTTTTTACGGCACCTAGCTGCCATGAGGTAAGTTTGAAGGGCACTCTTTGAATGTTAGTGAACGAGTGGGTGAGGTGGATTGTCAGGATGGGGAGGGTTATTGGGTCCATTCAGTGTGGTCATCCAGGTCGGGTGGTCGGAGGGTTAGATGATAGGGGGTGATTGGGGGGTCAGCTATGCAGTTACCCTGGTCTAAGGTTTTAATCTGCGTAATATTTCCTGAGTAACTATCTAGGTAAGCACCATGGAACTGTCCAAAGTCCCTGACTAGCTCTGAGCCGGTGGTATTTGTGGAGGCTCCCAGGGAGCAGGGGAATTGTGCATCAGAAGTTAAATCTTCCCGGGCAATTCCCATGTAGGTCAGCGCATCAGGACTTCTGCAGGGTCCTGACATGCATCTTGGATCATACGTCCGGCCTCCGATGATCTGGAGACTGGAACATTTGGCCCCGTTATTCTTTATGACTGGATGGGCAAGATAGACCATTAAAAGAATTTTTCACTGGGAGTTCTAGCTCCCAGCCACTTTCAAAGTAATCTGAAAATGCTGACTAAGTTTTGCTGTTTAGGTTGGTGAGGGATGGAGAAGAAATAGCCACAGCTTGTAATGTGATGGTTGGGACATGGCATGTCCTCTTCCTTTTCATTAGTCACGTTAGTGCCTAGGACTCCAGCATAACAAGATTATGTGAAATTCTATACTTTTCAATGTCTGTTCTTTCAATCAAAGCATGATTTTTAAGACCTCATTTGCTGACTCATTCTCACAGCATTCTCATTTCGCTTGCTGTTGCACAGTGTTCGCTCACAATGGAAAAAAAAAATTTTAGCTTGCCCTTAAAATTGTTGGAAATACTTTTGCACTTAAAGATGTATCGTCCAAGCTCTAGTGTTTGGGAAACTGAGGCACATGCTGTATGCTCTGACTTGTGAATATCACCGTAATCATGTAATGGTTACAGCTCAGATGGAAACCATTTGGGTCATTGAGCCCATGTGGGCTAGTCTCACTCCTGGCCTTCTCCCCACACCCCTGCAACTTTTTTGAAAGCCATGATAGAAACTGCCTCCACCACACTTTCAGGCAGTGCATTTCAGAACTTAACGACTCGCTACGTTTAAAAAAAACACTCGGTATCTTTGGTTCTTTTGCTGTCTCGCTTTATGTTGTATCCTCTGTTCTTGATCTTTCTACCAAAGGGGAACGTTTCTCTCTGTCTTGTCCCCTCATGACTTTTTAACACCTCTATCAGATTTCCCTTCAACTCCCTCCAATCTAAGGAAAACAACCCAGCTTCTCCAGTCTATCCATACAACTGAAGTCCTTCTTCCCTGGAATCATTCTCTTTTTTTTCTGCATCCTCTCCAAAGTCTTCACATCCTTCCTAAAGTGAAGAATTGGATGCAGTACTCCAGTTGGGACCAAACCAGTATTTTTTTTATAAAAGCTTATCATAACTTGCTTGCTTTTCTCCTGTCTTTATTTATAACACTCAGGATTCCACCTTTCTAACCATTTTCTCAACTTGCCCTCCCACCTTCAACAATTTGTGCACATATCTGCAAGTCTCTGTTCCTGCACCTCCTTTAGAACTGTGCTCCTTAGTTTATATTGCTTCTCCTCATGAAGCCTCTTGAAGTCGATCACTATCCTCTCAAATCATTGTACTTCCAATTTTTGTGTCTGCAAATTTTGAAATTGTGCCTTGTACACCTAAGTTTAGGTTATTAAGTAAAGCAGTGGTCCTAGGACTGACCATTGGGGAACCTTTCTCAAGTCTGAAAAATAGCTGTTCACTACTATTTCTTGTTTCCTCTCATTCAGCCTCTTTCACTTTTATTCCATGGATTTCAACTTTGCTGACGAACCTATTTGGCACTTTATCAGACGCCTTTGGAAGTCCATATAACTACATTGACCTCATGACCCTCATCAACACTCTTACCTCATCAGAAAACTCAAGTTAGTTGAACACAAAATAAGAACTGGAAATACCTGAAATACTCAGGTCTGGCAGCATCTGTGTGGAGAGAGAGAGAGCAGAGTTCATGTTCAGATCTGTGACTTTTCTTCATGATTGGGAAAGTTAAAAATGTAATAAATTTTCAGCAAGCGTAAGGGAGGATTGTGGGAAAGGACAAAAAAGAAGGTTGGTGATATGGCGGAGGGCAGGAGAAATTAAATGACAAAAAATGTCATGGTGCATGGCTGAAGGGATTGGTAATGGCAAAAGCAAAGAAATAAAATATATACCTAGAAGCGTTTACGGCGGAATCCTGAAAACTGCCATCCGAAAGTTAAAGGAGCTGAAAGAAACAAGGGGGAGAAAACCAAACTAGCAAAGAAAAAGGAAACAAGATGGGGGAAGTGTTTAGGATCTAAAATTGTTGAACTCAGTGTTGAGTCCAGAGGGCTGTAAAGTGTCCAGTGGAAAAATGATGTGCTGCTCCTCGAGTTTCTGTTGAGCTTCATTCAAACACTGCAAGAGGCAAGGGCAGAAAGTACAGTGTAGAAGTAAGGTGGAAAATTGAAATGATAGGTGACTGGAAGAGACCACGTCATGAGCAGTGAATACAGTACAACAAGTTGAAAGAAGTACAAGCACAAGTAAATCACCTGGAAAGAATGTTTTGGGCCTTGGATGGTGAGAAGGGAGGATGTTAAAGGCAGGTGTTGCACCTCCTGCACTTGCATGGAAAGGTACTAAAGGAAGGGAATTGGTGTTGGGGATAACTGTGGAGTGGACCAGGGTCTTGCAGAGGAAATGGCTCCTTTGGAATGCTGGGGGTGACATCACACTGGAGGTGTGGAAATGGTGGAAGATGACTCTTTGAATTGGGAGTCTAGTGGTCTGGAAGGTGAGGACAAGGAAAAGACTACAAAGTGCTCCTTTAGTGCCTTGGTCATGCCTCCTGCTTCCATGTGTAGATCGTTTTGGTTCCTAATGGACCTCACCCCTCCTTACTACTCTTTTACTATTTATATGTCAAAAAAAGACTTGGATTCCCACTCATGTGAGCTGCCAGTCTCTTCTCATACTCTCTTTTGCTCCTCTTGTTTGATTTTTCTCCTTCCCCTCTGAACTTTCTATAGTCAGCCTAGTTCTCACTTGTATTAACAACCTGACGTCTGTCACACGGCACCTTTTTCAGCTTCATTTTACTCTCTCTTTTGTCATCCAGTGAGCTCTGGCTTTTGGTTGCCCTATATTTCCCCCTCATAGGACGGTACTGCATTTATACCTAAACCATTTCTTTAAAGGCAGTCCATAGTTCTATTACAATTTTGTCTGCCGACCTTTGATTCCAATTTACTTGGGACGGATGTATTCTCACCCTGCTGAAAATGGCCATCCTCCAATTAAGTATTTTTACTCTCGATTGCTGCTTATCATTTTCCATAAATTATCTAATTTTAATGATACTTATGATCTCTGTTCCCGAAATGTTCATCTACTGATGTTTGCTTCACTTGACCAACCTCATTTCCCAGTATCATTTCCAGCCATGTATTTCTTGTTGAGTCAGAAATGTATTGCTCAAGAAAATGCTCTGAACACGCTTCAGATACACCTTTCCTGTCTACGCTTTACGTTATTACTGTCCCAATCTATATTAGGACAATTGAAATCCCCCATTATCACTATTTTTTAGTTTTTACACCCCTCTGCACCTTTCCCTGCACATTTGCTTCCCCACATCTTTCCCATTAGCTGGTGGCCTATTAAAATGCACCCAGTAATGTAATCGCACATCTATTATCCTTTTTTAATTCATTCATGGCAGTTTGGCTTCTCTGGCTGGGCTAGTAGTTATTGCCCACCCCTAGTTGCCCTTGAGAAGGTGGTGGTGAACTGCCTTCTTGAACCACTGCAGTCCATGTGCTGAAGATACATCACAATGCTGTTAGGAAGGGAGTTCCAGGCTTTTGACCCAGCGACAATGAAGGAATATATTTCCAAATCAGGATGAGTGACTTGGAGAGGAACTTCCAGGTGGTGGTGTTCCCATCTATCTGCTGCCCTTGTCCTTCCAGATGGTAGTGGTCATGGGCTTGGCAGGTGCTGTCTCAGGAGCCTTGGTGAATCCCTGCAGTGTATCTTGTAGATGGTACACATTGCTGCTACTTTGCATCTGTGGTGGAGGGAGTGAATGTTTGTGGATGCGGTTCCAATCAATTTGTTCTGGACAGTGTCAAGCTTCTTGTGTGTTGTGGGAGCTGCACTCATCAGGCAAGTGGGGAGTATTCCATCACACTCCTGACTTGTGCCTTGTAGATGGTAGGCAGGCTTTGGGAAGCCAGGAGGTGGGTTGCTGGTTACACAATTCCTAGCCTCTGACCAAATAGGTCCTGGCCTTGAGTCTTCCGGGGCATCCTCTCTTTCTCTTAATGATCCATTAGGCGAATATTAGTAGTCTTGTAGTCTCTTGCTTCCCATCAAGTCCCATTTTGTTGATAAGCCTAAAGTAGGAACACAGGAGTAGGCCATTCAGCCCATCAAGCCTACACCATTCAACTAGATCATGGCTGATCATCTACCTCAATGCCACTTTCCTGCACTATCCCCCTTGATGTCATTAGTATCCAGGTATCTATTGTTTTCCGTCTTGAATATGCTCAATGATTGAGCTTCCACAGCCCTGTGGGGTAGAGAAGTCTAAAGATTCACCAGCCTCTGAGTGAAGAAATTCTTCCTCATCTCAATCTCAAAAGGCCTTTTTCTTATTCTGAGACTGTGTCTTCTGGTTCTAGACTCACCAGCCAGGGGAAACATCCTATCTACATCTACCCTTTCATGTCCTGTAAGAATTTTGTAAGTTTCATTGAGATCATCTCTCATTCTTCAAAATTCTAGAGAATATAGGCCCAGTTTTCTCAATCTCTCCTCGTAAAACAACACCCCCCCCACCCAGGGATTAGTCTGGTGGACCTCTGTTGTACTCCTTTTCTTAGATAAGGAGACCAAAATTGTGCACATGCTACAGGTGCATTCTCACCAAGGCTGTATACAATTTTTACATCTTTACTCTTTTATTCAAATTCTCTCGCGATGAAGGCCAAAATACCATTTGCCTTCCTAATTGCTTGCTGCACCTGCATGCTAGCTTTTAGTAAAAATGCTACAAGTCAGAACTTAGGGATTTTTAAATCAGGTGTGCCATTGAGTAACTAGGGAGGAACTAGGAACAATTCTGAATTACCAGTTCAACCATAACAAAAAAAGGAAAATGCAAAAGAATTGCAAATGCTGGAAAGCTGAAATAAAAGCACAAATTGCTGCAAATACTCAACAGATCAAGCAATACCTTTGTTGATAACAGGTGAATTAATATTTCAGATAGAGAACTGAGTTCTGACAATGGATCTGTGTCTTGATTGTGAGCTCAATTTAAAAATAAAAAAATAGAGTTGGTGAACCCATTAAGTGACTCAACATTTTCTTTGTTATTTATTTCCTTCAGCAACTGAAATTTATAAATGCAAAATAAGGTTGGTAACAAAGACATTTAAAATTCACAGACTTTAGCTGATTGAAGCATACCATAAAGTTGATTATTTTTATTTGGTGTTCATGCTAAGAACATAAGAAATAGGAGCAAAAATAGGCCTTTCAAACCTTGTAGATTAACCAAATGGTAGACAAGCTCCCTTAGCTACATATTTCTGCAATTTCCCCACATCCCTTAATTAATTTAGTGCCCAATAATCTATCAATCTCTCTTGAATATACTTATTGACTAAGCATCTGTAGATCTCTGGGCAGAAAATTCCAAAGACTCTCAACCCATTGAGTGAAGAAATTTCTCCCCATTTCAGTCCTAAATGACCAACTTTTATTCTGAAACCGAGACCCCTTACTCTAAACTCTCCAGCCAGGAGAAACATCCTTCCAGCATTTACCCTATCAAGCCCCTGTGAACTTTCTATGCTTAAATGAGATTACCTTTCGTTCTTGTAAAATCTGCTCCCTTCTCAGTTTTGACCTTTCTGGTGCTCCACTCCACTCTCAGCCTCATCCATTTGTCATGCTAACAAGAGAAGTTAAAGTTAGCATTAATATGAAAGAAGAGGTTTATAATGTTTCCAAAATTGCACTTTGAAGACTCTAGCCACCCTCGTACCTGATCTTGAATTTTATATATTTGACCAATCTGCATGTATGCAGAATGAACAGCTTTCAAGAACACTTTAACTAATCTATCCAACGGTATCTGCACAGCCTGTAACTGTATCTGGTTGTTTTCAAAATAATTTGAAGAAAAGATAAAGAACCGATTTCAGAACCTTTAGTCTGGTTTGTCTTGCATCAAGTGCTTTTTAAGAGTGTGTGCATCCCACTGCCAACATGACAGACAGCAATGATTGCATACTTGCCTGATTTTATTTATGTTTTAATTATAAAGAATCTATGTTCCTCAGTGGAAAAATTAAACAGTATCTCCGTATAACAGTATTATTATTTGTATTTTTGTAATTTTCAATTGAAACTAGATAATGAATTTGAGTAGGTTTTCAACTCCACTTTAAAACATTTTATTTTTTTAACTTCAGAAAGCGAATCAAGCTGAGAGAGAGAGCCACAGAGACAGTCAAATTGTTCACGTTTACTCTTTGGAAACAGTGATTTGTTGTCATAAGATTTGTTTATCGGCTGCAGTGGGTAAGTGAAACATTAATTATTAGTTGAGTGAAAAACCCCAGATGCCTTATGAAGTGATTCATTTTTGTATATTAACTTGATGAGGGAGAAGGAGGTATTGAGGGAAATTGGTCAATAATCAAGATGGAGGAGTTGAAATTCAGGTGTAGGAAGAGATGTTGATAACTTCAGATGGATATCTAGTTACTGTGTATTTGGAGTGAGTGGTTAATTGTAGAAATAGAATAGTTTGAAGATGGGCATTGGATAGTGGGGAGGCAATATTTCTAAATGGATGTAGGGTAACAGAGCAGTGGACAAAACCACATTTTCACTTTTTTACCACAATTATTTAATAAATTCACTTTACTCCGTTGACTGCGTCATAGGTTATTACATTGTCAGGCTTCAAAATTAGGTGGCTCGGGTGAGAAAACAGAATTGGATAGCTCAAAAGGCTAAAAACTGGACAGGCTTCTTGGGAATGGTGGGAATTGGGGGTCGAGGGAGGGTAACCATGTAAGTGAAGACCCAAGAATGAGGCAGTGACAAAAGTGTACCATTACTGGTTCCTAAATGAACCATTAAATTTAAGGATGCTTCAAAATCAACTTCAACTTGATTTTTTACCCTGGCATCAGGAAAGCAACAGGCTAGTTGGGGTTCCTGGTTGCAGTTGTGGAAAAGATTGCTTGATCCTTTTAATAGCATCTCCTATAAGTGCACTTTTCCAAACACAGCCACACACCCCTGGCCCCCTGGTTATCCCTTTCTCTGTGGTTCTGTAACTCTAGTTTCAGAGCATATGAATACAGTTGCCTCAGTGCGATTTAACACTGGAGTGTGACTTTGAGCAAGAGTGTTGGGAGTCAGGTGAGTGAAGAGGGGAAGGAGGTGTTCCTTTGCTTTTTCTAACTTTTTCACGCAATAAGAATTGGTTCATGCTCTGCCACAGGGGAAGAAACTAGCTGTTTGGTGAGTGTCTATGTTAAGGCTTGTTCTATTCCTAAAGTTTAAAATAGTACACAAACTGGTGGTAAGGTTAATAAAATATATTTTTAAAAATAATTAGGTAGTTGATTAAAATGTATTAAGGATGGCAAGGTGATGTATCATGGCTGCAGCATGTGGAAACTCCTGGATGCCACTATGATCCATGACAAACATGTCTGCAGTAAGTGTTTGCAGCTCAAAGAGAGCTTTGGCTCAGACTCATTGAGCTGGAAGCTGAGCTGTATACACTGCAATGCATTAGGGAGGGGAAAAGTTACCTGTAAACTTTGTACCAGGAGGCTGTCATACCCCTTAGGGCAGGGTCTTCTGATTTGGTCATTGGTCAGGGACAAGAAGGTGTGACTGTGAGTGAGGCAAGTAAGGGGACCCAGAGGGCAGGAGTGCAAGAGTCTCAAGCAATTGTCCAAAAGGTTAGAGTTTCTTTCAGATTTGTGTTTTTTTTGAGTGAGAGCTGCAGGATGGGTGAGCTAACTGACCATGGTACAGGAGCCCATTCAAGTAGTGGGAGTAAAAGCATATAATTGCATAAGGATGGTAGCAGGTCAGAAGATTGGATAGAATATAAAAGACAGTAAAGAATAACTAAATGATTAATAAGGAGGGAAAAAATAGAGTACAAGAGAAAGCTAGCTGGAAGTATCAAAACTACGTTTCTATGGATATTTAAAAAAGAAAAGAGTTAACAAAGTGAATGTTGATCCTATAGAAAGTGACTGGGGAATTAATAATGAAAAATAAAGAGATGGCAGATGAATTGAACAAGTATTTTGCATTGACCTTCACTATAGAGGATACAGCTAACATCCCAGAATCAGGGAGGGAGGAACTCAAAATTATAATCACTAGAGGAGCGGTACTGAGCAAATTGTTGGAACTGCGGGCTGACAAGCCCCTGGGTCCTGATGGACGTTAACCTAGGGCCTTAAAAGATGTAGTTCATGAGATAGTTGAAGCTAGTTTTAATTTCCAAAATTCCCTAGATTCAGGGAAGGTCCCATTAGATTGGAAAATAGTGAATGTAACTCCTTTATTCAAAAAGTGAGGGAGACAGAAAGCAGGAAACCTCGGGCCAGTTAGCTTAACATCTGTGATGGGGAAATGTTAGAAGCTGCTATTAAAGACTTTGTAGTAAGGCACTTAGAAAAATTCAAGGTAATGAGGCAGAGTCAACATGATTTTGTGAGAAAGAATTCATGTTTAACCAACTTATTGGAGTTCTTTGAAGAAGTAACAGGTGCTGTGAATAAAGGGGAACTGGTGGATGTACTGTACTTAGATTTACAAAAGGCTTTTGGTAAAGTGGAACATCAAAATTTATTGCAGGAAATAAAAGCTCATGGTGTGGGGGCAACATATTGACATGGATAGAAGATTGGCTAGCTAACAGGAAACAGTAGGTATAAATGGGTCATTTTCTGGTTGGCAATATGTAATGAATGGTGAACCACAAGGATCAGTGCTGGGCTCTCAACTTTTTACAATTTATATAAATGACTTAGATGAAGGGACTGAAGGTATGGTTGCTAAATTTGCTGATGACACAACGATAGCTAGGAAAGTAAGTTACTCTCCTTCATTGGCAGAGGTATAGAATATAAAAGTAAGGATGTAATGTTGGAATTGTTTAAAACACTGGTGAGGCCACAATTGGAGTATTGTCTGCAGTTCTGGTCACCACATTACAGGAAGGATGTAATAGCTCTGGAGAGAGCGCAGAGGTGGTTTACAAGAATGTTGCCAGCGTTAGAAAAGAGTAGCTACGAGGAGAGATTGGATAGGTTGGGGTTATTTTCCTTAGAGCAAAGAAGGCTGAGGTGACTTGATTGAGGTGTACAAAATTATGAGAGGAATAGATAGAGTGGACAGGATAAAATTGTTTCCCTTGATGAAGAATTCTAGAACCAGGGGACATAGATTCAAGGTAAGTGGCAGAAGTTGTAGGGGGGACATTAGGAAGAAATTTTTTACGCAGAGGGTAGTGGGTGTCTGGAATTTGTTGTCCAAGTTGGTGGTAGAGGCAGAAACTTTAAACTCTTTTAAAAAGTACCTGGATCTGCACCTAAAGTGCTGTAAGCTGCAGGGCTATGGGCCGGGTGCAGGAAGGTGGGAATAGAAAGGGCACCTGGGTGCCCTTGGGCTGGCATGGACAAGATGGGCCGAATGGCCTCTTGTGCTATCACTTTTCTATGATTCTAAGAGGACATGAGGCTACAAAGGGGCATAGGTTAAGTAAGTGGGCAAAGATCTGGCAAATGGAGTATAATGTGGGAAAATGTGAAATTGGCCATTTTGGCAGGAAGAATAAAAAAGCATCATATCTAATTGGTGAGAGATTGCAGAGCTCAGAGGCGCAGAGGGATCTGGGTGTCCAAGTGCATGAATCGCAAAAGGTTAGCATGCAGGTACAGCAAATAATTAGGAAAGTTAATAAAATGTTATTGTTCATTGCGAGGGGAATTGAATACAAAAGTAGAGAGGCTATGCTTCATTTATGCAGGGCATTGGTGAGACCACAACTGGAGTACTGTGGTTAGTGGTCAGAGTGTGTTCAGTACCATTCGTGATGACTCAGACACTGAAGCAGTCTGTGTCCAAATGCAGCAGGAGTTGGGCAGTATCCAGGCTTGGGCTGGCAAGAGGCAAGTAACATTCGTGCCACACAAATACCAGGCAATGACCATCTCCATCAAGAGAGAATCTAACCATCGCCCATGACATTCAATAGTATTACCATCACTGAATTCCCCCACTATCAACACCCTGGGGGTTACCACTGATCAGAAACTGAACTGGATGAGCCATATAAATACTCTGGCTACAAGAGCAAGTCAGAGGCTAGGAATCCTGCAATGGGTAATTCGATTCCTGAGTCCTCAAAGCCTGTCCACCATCTACAAGGCACAAGTCAAGAGCGTGACGGAACACTCTCCGCTTGCCTAGATGAGTGCAGCTCCCACTACACTTGAAGTGTGACACCATCCAAGAAAAAGCAGCCTGCTTGATTGGCACCCAATCCACAAACATTCACTCCCTCCACCACTGACACACAGTGACACAGTGTGTCCAATCTACAAGATGCGCTACAGGAACTCACCAAGGCTCCTTTGACAGTGCCTTCCAAACCCACAACTGCTATCATCTAGAAGGACAAGGACAGCAGATGCATGGGAACAGCACCATCTGGAAGCTCCCCTCCAAGCCATTCCCTACCCTGACTTGGAAATATATCGCAGTTCCTTCACTGTTGCTTGGTCAAAATCCTGGAACTACCCCTCTCAGCATTGTAGGTGTATCTACCACACATGGACTGAAGCAGTTCAAGAAGGCAGCGCAGCACCATCTTACGGGCAGTTATGGATGGGCAATAAATGCTGGCCTAGTCAGCGATGCCCACATCCCATGACTGAATAAAAAGACTGAGTCTCCTTATTTGAGGAAGGATATAAAAGCATTGGAAGCAGTTCAGAGAAGGTTAACTAGACTAATACCTGGAATGGGAGGGTTGTCTTATGAGGAAAGGTTGGACTTGTATCTGCTGGAGTTTAGAAGAGTAAGAAGTGACTTGATTGAAACATAAGATTCTGAGGGGTGCTGACAGGGTGGACTGGAGAGGATATTTCCCCTTGTGGGAGAATCTAGAACTAGGGGTCACTGTTTAAAAATAAGGGGTCACTCATTTAAGAGAGATGAGTTTTTTTTCTGAGGGAAGTGAGTCTTTGGAACTGTTCTTCAAAAGGCAGTGGAAGCAGAGCTTTTGAATATTTTTAAGGCAGAGGTAGATAGATTCTTGATAAGTAATTGGGGGGGGTGCGGGGTGGTGATTCATGAGAATGTAGAATTGAGATACAGTCAGATCAGCCATGATTTTATTGAATGGTGGAGCAGGCTTGAAGATCCGAGATAAAAACAAAAAACTGCGGATGCTGGAAATCCAAAACAAAAACAATTACCTGGAAAAACTCAGCAGGTCTGGCAGCATCGGCGGAGAAGAAAAGAGTTGAGGTTTCGAGTCCTCATGACCCTTCAACAGAGGAGTCGAAACGTCAACTCTTTTCTTCTCCGCCGATGCTGCCAGACCTGCTGAGTTTCTCCAGGTAATTCTGTTTTTGTTTTGAAGATCCGAGTCCTGCTCCTCCTAATTCTTATGTTCAACGAGTCCATCTGGAGTCCCTTTTTTCACCTATTGTAGTCCCAGACAGTCAGGTTTCAGAAATTCTCATCCTGCAATTTTCGCTCAACATCAGAACAAGAGTCAGAAACTCAGTGCCTTGAGCTTGCCGTTCAATAGAAAATGGCTGCTCTTTATCTATTAATCTTGGTTTTCAAATTTTCAATTGACCCAAGTTTCAACAGCTTTTTTTAGGGAGGCGGGTGTAGATGGGGCAATGGGTGGGTGGGGGGAGAACAGGGTCCCTGATTTCCACTACACTTTATGTGAAGAGGTGTGATTTTCTACTAAATGTGAAGTTCCACTGCTCCAACATAGGCACAATAGCTAAATGGCCTCCCTTTTTGCTGTTAATCCATAAAATCTTCAAAGATTTATGATGGGCTAACTTACTAAAACTAGCATGTTTCCAATATTCAGAAAGTAATCATTTAATCACCTTTCTTTCAGAAAATGCCTGATGGGACACGAAAGTTTTGCTGTGATTGAGGCTTGCACCTTTGTGCTAACGCAGTGCCACACTTGACGAGGCAAAATACGAATGGCCCAGGGAAGCCAACAAATTGATATTCAGGTTCTGCATGACCTGCGGCAAAAGTTCCCTGAAGTACCTGAGCGTGTTGTCTCCCACTGTATACTGCAGGTAGGTACAGTAAAGTCTAAACAAGCTGATTCCACAGTCCTTTAGTTTAAACCATTGATATAGAAACTAGCGCATTGATTTTTTTGCAGATGCAACATCACTTATTCATCATAGCAGTGGTGTCTTTTTAAAAAGTGTGGCAAGTTCTTCATGATCTCTCCTTCGCGTTGACTATCTTTCATCTGTTCCTGCAAGCAATTTTCTAATCCAGACTGACATTCCATGGAAGCGCAGAGGAAATCTGAGTTGAGAGCTGTTGCTTGTCCATTGCGGTATTAAACTGAGACTTCTTTGGTCCAGGTGCACCTTATGTCTTCACTTGAAAGAACAAGGAGTTCTCCTGGTGTCAGAATTTCTCACCCACTCTCTCACATGATTGTGCAATAAGTACATATGTAATGTTTCTAACATAAGAAAAACCTGATGTTGAATTAGCTTTTGGCAGACTGAGGGGGGAAATTTACGGCTGAAGTTTTGGAGTAGTTTGAACAATTTTTTTTTCCCTTTTGTAATTTAAATATATAAATTTTCAATCAAAGAATTGTTATTTAAGAGAAGGAATACTAATGTTAGATGCATTAATTTATTTCCTAATTTTCTGTTGCTATATTTTTTCCTAGAACGGTAACAATTTGGATGCTTGCTGTAAGTTCTTGTCTCAAGAAAGCACCAAGTATCTTTATGGAGAAGGGGACCTGAATTTTTTGGATGAACCCAGCATTTCTGGACTTCACAATCGCATGTCTGAACTCAATCTTGATGTCCAGTCCCAGAATGTGTATCAGCGTTGGAAGGAAGGAAGTCAGTTGAATGGAAGTAGAACTCTGCCTCATAGTGTCAATGATGGGGCACTCCCGACTGCTCTAACCTGCTATGAGCCTACACAGGAACTGCAGGTAACGCCAACTCAGTTGGCTGCAGGCTTGAATATGTTTGGAGCGATGGACATGAGTCGCAGCCCTTCTTCTCCCCAGCAGCTTGGACTTCTTCAGCCATTGAGCTCCAAGGGAATATCAAGTACAGCCCAACAAATACCCAGGTTCAACCCAATTACTGTCACTCTAGCACCCAATCTTCAGACAGTCCATAACACTCCTACATCTTTGCACATACGTGGTGTGCCTCCGCCTGTACTTAATAGCCCTCAAGGGAATTCGATCTACATTAGACCTTACTTGACGTCACAAAGCAGTACAAGCCGCCAAATGTCACAGCAGCCTGCTTGGATATCTGGGCAGCATACCAGCGCTTCACAGTACGGTCACAATCAACAGCACCAGGTCTTCCAGGCTCCACAGTACTCGCATCAGCAGCAGATGGAACAAGTAGCAGGCCTCTGTGCCCCTGTTACTTCGCAAAGTGGTTCAGCATATACCTCATCCCAACAGTCTGTGCACCCAGGCCAGCAAAGCCACCAGACCTCTCATGTGTACATGCCTATCAGCTCCCCCACGACTCCTCAAGTTCCCCCATACCAGCCCTCTAATAGTGCACAACCTTCGATTTACAGTCAGTATAACATTCAAAATATCTCAACAGGGTCACGGAAAAACCAAATTGAGATCAAACTTGAATCACCACAGAGGAATAATCCAACAATGCTGCGTTCCTCCAACTCTCGCACAGCCCCTGCGCCTTCTATCAGTAGCCAGCCTGTAGGCAGGAATCAACCCACGGTCTACATTTCTGCCAGCCCTCCATCATGCGAGGAGATGGTCGGACGCAACCAGCCGAAGGTGTATATCTCAGCAAACTCGACAGCCAGCGATGAGCCGGGTCTACGAAATCAGCCCACTGTGTACATATCAGCAAACCCAGGTTCGGCATCCTCCTCTCGAAGTGCCACAGGGCAGATTAGCATGGGTCCACAGCAGGGTGCTTTCATTCAACCCGCTTACATCCGTCATCACCCACCCAAGAGTCGTAGTGTTGGCAATTGCAATGCTGCCACTTCTCCTCGAGTGGTGGTCACCCAACCCAATACCAAGTATACTTTTAAGATTACGGTTTCACCAAACAAGCCACCTGCTATTTCCCCTGGGGTTGCATCACCGACATTTGAACCTTCCAATCTCTTAAGCCTCCCTGATCATTACGCGGAGCCTGAACCTGTCCAACATTTGCAGCTAGCGACTGATCCTGCTTCAGCTCGCGATAATCGGATCAGTGAGATACGAAGAATGAGTGCGGGGTCTGATGATGCTGCCTATACAGAAGGTACAGAGTTTTGAAAGTTTGTCTATCTCGAGGTTTAACACTGGCCCTGTTTCAGCCTGTGTGCATCACAGGTGGAAAAACAGTAGGTAAAAACTGAAATGCAATAGATTGAGTGCTGATGTGATTGCAGACCTTGCAAGGGCAATGGATTTGTGCAACGACTTGAATGAATGGAAAACTGGCCTGTTCCTGTAGCATCACTGTAAAATCTGCTTTAAAAGAACAATAATCTTGGCTGATGTCCTTCTTATTTGAAATCAATGAGTACTTCCCCTCAACTTTATGTAGTTTTTTTTGCAATAGGCCGCTGTTATGCCATACAAACTACAATGGGACAGCAAAGCTACTTGGAGTCCAACTAAAATACATAGTGTATGAATAAAATTAATTTCAACATTTTGCTCTAGAAATTAAATTGCCAGAATGTTAGGTGTTTATTTTTGACGACAGATTGCAACTCCATAAGGTATTCCAGCTCATCCACTAATTGTGCTCTAAACCTAGATTATAGGGCTATTGCTGTACTCCTTACTCTCTTGGTATTGCAGCATGCCTACAGAGCTGCTTGCTGTCACCTAGTCTTGCAACATAACTATTGTACTCTCTTCATTTCAGTTTTACAGTAGGAGAACCGTACCTCTATTCTCATAATATTGTATCCCTGCACTATGTATACCACTACTACAAATTGGAGTTAAGATTGAGTGGTATGTATGTGAAGATTTAATTCAAGTTGGAGGATTAGTTTAGATAACTAGGAGTGTGACATGGTAGTTATGACATATTAGTGACTTAAAGTTGTATTGCGCACAGAAATAAGGCTTTAATAATAATGCAAAGGTACTAGAAGAGGTGAAGACAATAAGTAACTGGACCCTGCTCCATTTGAATCAATTGACATGCAAAGTTCAAAAGTGGCAAGGGTTTACTGTTATAACCTGACGTGCAAAACATAATTTCAGTACTTTTTAAATCATATTTTATTATCAGTTTGTCTTGAACCACCTTTATTTTCATCTAAAAATATGGTATTAGTTAATTTCAGGTTGGCCAAGTATTCGGTGTACATTAAAGTAATGGTTGAATAATTAACAACCCCCAAGAAATGTATGTCCAAATCAAAAAGGGTTTATTTTTGGAATTTGTATTTGGTTCTTTATGTTGTACAGAATTATATTTTGTCTGCTTCCCTGTGATCTGTATGTTGATTTGCTGATGTCTGTTGCAGCTTTATTAGTGCATCAGAAAGCCAGAATGGATCGATTGCATCGAGAACTTGAGCTGGAGAAGAGAAAACTAGACAAACTGAAAAGTGAAGTTAATGAGATGGAAAGTGATCTTACCCAAAGGCGCATGAAACGATCAAACTCAGCGTCCCAAATCCCATCGGTACGATTCACAACTCAATGCTTAACAAACTTACTTACTTTCCTTTTTAAACCTGAGCCATTCATATTAGCTTATGTATTTATTCTACTCAGCAATTAAAGAACAGATTTTGAATCATTTTGTTTTTAGTTCATGCTGTAAAGCATCATGTTTCAATTTAGCTGTGGTATCCAGTGCTGGAAGTTCATAACCGTTCTATGAAGAGTAGCATACCATAATCTGTGTTCTGAACACTAATTTGCCATTCCAGGAATTTAAATTAAAGTTAATAAGGGCTTCCCCTCACCAATCATTGGACTCTCCTTTGTAAATGTGCATACTCACCCATCGGTGTGCAGTGAAATAATGACAATTCAAAGCCTGTATTAGCACTTAAAAACTGGAACTATCCAGTGATTCGAACTAAGTACTGTAAATGAGCTAAGAAATTAGAAATAATAATTTGACAGCACTGAGATTTATTGACTTTGGAATTGCTGAGAGTGACAAGAGTATACACCTTGGTCTTTCAGTTAGAGGAAATGCAGCAGCTGCGAAGCAGTAACCGACAGCTGCAGATCGATATAGATTGCATAACCAAAGAGATTGATCTGTTTCAAACAAAAGGTATGTTTGATTTCAATCTGTTGCATATCAGTTTTTTTGAACAATATATTATAGTTAAGAAGCCTTGTTAAGTGTCCGCTGGCAATTTTCTGACCTTTACAAATATGGTGTAACTTGTTTAACTATTGACTAGGGGCTGGTGGGAGGAGGACTTAATTGAATTCTACCATAACATGCAAGAATCATTAATAACTTCAAAACAACGCAATGTGATAACTACTGTAACATTGATACTTTCATGCAACAGATACCCTGATCACAGTTATGTAGTGAAGAGCATAGGAATGTAATGGAGATCCTGCTCTCTCCCTCCTTCAACTGCAATCTTCCCTTGAAGGCGAAACCTCTCTTTGGTGAAATGTTGGCATTGGCTTGGCTCTCGCCTTTCTCCTCTTTAAGGACCATTATTGAGGCTGTCGACTGTTCCTTTTCCTTTAGGGATGTAGAGGGTGGGCTGCACATGGGGCTGGAGATAAAGGAATGTCACCTTCCTGAATTCAGGGCTGGGAGGTTGGTGGGAGGGGCATTGGAAGACTGGAGAAAGTTACAAATACTGGAACAGGAGAGGCAATAGAATGGGTGGTTTTAAATATAAGGTTGAGTATTTTAAATTTGAGGCTTTGGAGGGACTGACTAGGTGAGCCTAGACAAGGATGATGGGAGAGCACGGCTTGGTGTAGGATAGGATATGGGCAGCAGTTTTAGTTGAGCTGAAATTTCTCGAGTAGTGGAAAGGAGGTAGATCAGGAGAACTTTAGTAGAGTCGCACATGGAGGTGGCAATGGTATATATGAGGATTTTAAACAGCAGATGGGCAGAGGTGAGTGATATTATGGGAAGGTCTTTGTGATGGAAAGGATATGGACTTGGAAGCTTAGCTTGAAGTCAGATAAGATGCTAAATTTCAAATGGTTTGGTTGCAGCCTGAAAGAATGGTTGGGGAGAAGTATGGAGTCTGTTGTGAGGCAGCAGTTTTTTTATTTATTCATTCATGGGACGTGCATTTCTGGCTAAGCCAGCAATTATTGCCTTTGAGAAGTGCTGTTAAGCAGAGAGTTCCAGGATTTTGATCCAGCAACAGTGAATGAATAACATAGTTCCAAATCAAGATGGTGTATGGCTTGGAGGGGAACTTCCAAGTGGTTGTCTTCCCATGCATCTGCTGCCCTTGTCCTTCTAGTAAGTGGAGGTCATGGGGTTGGAAGGTGCTGTCGAAGGAACTTCGGTGAATTGCTGCAGTGTGTCTTATAAATGACGCACACTGCTGCCACTATATATCAGTGGTGGAGGGAGTGAACGTAAGATAGTGGATGGAGTGCCAATCAGGCAGACTGCTTTGTCCTGGATGTTGTTGAGTTTCTTGAGTGTTGTTGAAGCTGCACTCATCCAGGCAAGTGGAGGGTATTCCATCACACGCCTGACTTGTACCTTGTAGGACAGGCTTTGTTGGGGTCAGGAGGTGAGTTACACTCGACAGGATTCTCAGCCTAAGACCTGCTCTTGTAGCCACAGTATTTATATGGCTTTGCGACTGGAGCTGAAGACTGTGACTTTAGTCTTTCCAATTTTTTGCGCAAGGGTTTTGCAGTTCAAGTCTCTATTGCAGTCTGACTGCACACAGGCATGTGGAGAGGTTGAGAGAAGTCTTGGAGTGGTAGAGTTGGGTATCATCGATGGAAACTAACTCCATGTCTATGGATGATATTGCCAAAGGGCAGCTGTTAAATGAGGAAGTGTCTCAAGGATCTCATTGAAACATAAGATTCCTTCTCACTGACACTTGACCAGTTAGTTGCTGCAAGGCTGTTTGCCTGAATAGCAGTTCTACAACTAAGATCTATTCTCTGGATAAAGGGTTGGCCATTTAGGATTGTGGGTTGTGAATCTTTAGAATCCCCTACCCAAAGAGCTGTGGATGCTCAGTTGTTGAATTTATTCAAGGCTGAGGTCAGTAGATTGGACTCTCAGGGAATCGAGGGATTGGGAATTGAGCAGAAAAGTGGAGTTGAGGTTGAAGATTAGGCATGATCTTATTGAATGGAAGAGCAGACTCAAGGGGCTGGAGGTCACTCGTATTTCTTATGTTCTTAACGATGAGTCTTGATAGGCTGCAAGTATGGCAGTGTAGGGATGGGAAGATAAGCCATTATTACAGGTACTGCCAACGATTGGATAAGTCACACTGGAACCAAGTAAGGGGCATTGGCACTGAACTGGGCAATGGAGGCCGATGGTCTGGTCAAACATATTGAAAACTGCAAAGGGTCATGAAGGATAATACACCACGGTCACAGAGATAAGTCATTTGCAGCTTTGGTTAGGGCAGTTTTGGTGCTGTGGGAGGGTAGAAATCTGATTAGAAGGATTCAAGCAAAGTGTTGTGGCCATGGGTCTGGGAAAATGTAACACACACAGTGACCTTGGAGTGGGACAAGAGTTTGGAGATGGGGTGGTAGTTAGTGAGGACAGAGGTTGATGGTGAATTTTTGAGAGAGGGGTTTGGTGACAGTAGCTTTAAAATAAGGGAGATGGGATCCGAAAAGAGGAAACCATTTACAATATTGGCTCGTGTGCCAAGAGTGGAAACTGGGTGAGCAGTTTAGTGGTAATTGCTGACTTGCCTTTTTTAAATGTGTTCTCTCCCTTGCACCACCTGTATCAAACTTATAGAAAGGTTGCAGGAGAGGCCATTTGGCCAGTTGTCTGTGCTGGCCCTGTGAAGGAACAATTAACCTAGTACCATTTCCTTGCTTTTCCCTGTAGCCTGCAAAATTTTCCTTTTCAAATAATGATCCTTTTGAAAGTCTCAATTGACCCTGCCCCCACCACATACTGAAGCAGTACATTGCAGATCCTAACCACTTGCTGCGTGATAAGTTTTTTTTTCTCGTTTCGCTATTGCTACTTTTGCCAATCACCTTAAATTTGTGCCCTCTGGTTCTTGATCCTTGCACCAATGGGGACAGTTTTTCTCTATCTACTCTGTTCAGATCCCTCATAATTTCGAAAACCTCTGTTAAATCTCCTCTCAATCTTTTCTCCAAAGAAAACAGTCCCAACCCTCTCCAACCTTTGTATGCAACTGAAGTTCCTCAACCCTGGAACCATTCTCGTGAATCCTGTGCACTCTCTCTGATGCCTTCACATCCTTGCTAAAGCTTGGTGCCCAGAAATGGATGCAATACTCTAGTTGAAATCGAACCAGTGTTTTATACAGGTTTAAGATTACTTCCTTCCTTTTGTACACTGTGTCCCTACTGATAAAGCACAAGAGGCCCTACGCTTTCCTTAATCACTCTCAATCTATCCTGCCACCTTCGATGATTTATGCACATATAGCCAGGCCCCTCTGCTCCTGCACCCTGTTTAGAATTATATCCATTATCTTACCTTGTCTCTGCGTTCACCCACCAAAATGAATCGCTTCACATTTCTCTGTATTAAATTTCATCTGTGCCACTTGTCTGCCCATTCCACGAACCTGTCTGTCCTTTTGAAATTCTACACTATCCCCCGTATGGTTCACAATATTTCCAAGTTTCATATCTTCCATGAATATTGAAATTGTGTCTGTACACCAAGACCTAGGTCATTAATATATATCTGCAAGAACAGGATCCTAACATCAATCCCTGAGGAACTCCACTATAAACCTTCCTCTGTCTGAGAAACAGCTGTTCAACTCTACTCTCCAATTTCATATCCATGTTGCTACTGTCCCTTTTATTCCATAAACTCAAACTTTGCTCACAAATCTATTGTGTGGCATTTTATCCTTTTGGAAGTCCATGTGCCTCACAGCAGCATTACCCTCATCAACCCATCTGCTACCTCATCAAAAAAATTCATTTGCCCGTAACAAATCCATGCTGGCTTTCCTTAATTAACCCACATTTGCCCAAGTGACTATTAATTTTGTCCTGAATGTTTCCAAAAACTTCCCCACCACTGAAGTTAAACTGACTGTCCTGTAGTTGCTGGAATTATCTTTATATGCTTTTTTGAACAAGGGTGTAACACTTGCAATTCCCCAGTCCTCTGACACCACCCCTGAGCCTTAGGAAGATTAGAAAATTATGGCCATGCCACCACAATTTCCAATTTAATTTCTCTCAGTATTCTTGGATGGATCTCAACCTGATGCCTTGTCAACTTTAAGTATAAACAGTCTGAACTACCTCTTCTTTCACCATGACCTGGGGACAGCTTTCTTCTTCCTTGGTAAAGATGGATGCAAAGTAGCTCAGCCCTGCCCCTTGCCTCAATGCTTAAATCGTCTTTTTGGTTCCTAACTGGCTGCCCTCTTAACACCCTTTTACTATCTATGTGCCTATAAAAGATTTTTGGTTTTCCTTTTATGTTAGCTGCCATTCTCTTAAACTCTCTCTCTTTGCTTCTACTATTTGCTTTTCAATTCCCTGCTGAACCTTCTATGTTCAGCCTGGTTCTCATTTGTATTATAAAAGCAAAATACTGCAGATGCTGGAAATCTGAAACAAAAACAGAAAATGCTGGTAAAACTCAGCAGGTCTAGCAGCATCTGTGGAGGGAGAAACAGAGTTAACGTTTCGAATCCGTGTGACCCTTCTTCAGAGCTAAAGAGAAGTAGAAATGTGATGAAGCTTATACTGTTTAAGGGGAGTGGAGCAGGTGAAGCTGGATAAAAAGCTAGCGATAGGTGGGGCCAAAGGAGAGACTGACAAAGACATACCCCATAAAGAGACAGGCATAACTGGGGCCCATGAGGGTACCCATAGCCACACCTTTTACTTGGAGGAAGTGAGACAGGTTTAAGGAGAAATTGTTCAGTGAGAGAACAAGTTCAGCCAGACAGAGTGGTGGTAGATGGTGATTGTTTGGTACTCTGTTCAGGAAGAGGCAGAGAGCCCTCAGACCATCCTCGTGGGGGAGGGAGGTGTAGAGGGATTGGACGTCCATGGTGAAGAGGAGGCAGTTAGGGCCAAGGCCATCTGTTACTTGTTCCATGTTGTTCTTTCACACAGTGCTTACCCTTGTTCTGCTCTTATCTCATTCTACTTTCTTACCTTTATGCCACTATCAGCACCTTTTTTAGCCCTTACCACTACCATTAATACTCCCTTTGTCCTTTTGTTCATGACATCTTTGTCAATCGCTCCTTTGTCCCCACCTATCGCTGGCCTTCTATCCAGCTTCACCTCCTGCACCCCCCTTAAACAGTATAAACTTCATTACGTTTCTACTTCTCTCCAGCTCTGAAGAGGAGTCATATGGATTCGAAACTTTAACTGTGTTTCTCTCTCCACAGATGCTGCTACGCCTGCTGAGTTTTTCCAGCATTTTCTGTTTTTGTTTTCAATTGTATTATCCAACTGACATTTGTCATAAGCACATTTTTTCTCCTTCACCTTAATCTATGTCTCTTTCGTCATCCAGGAGTTCTGGATTTGTTTTCCTAGCCTTTTCCCTTCCTGGGAATATACCTTGAACTATCTCTTCTTTAAAGGCAGTTCAGTTTTGTCAGCTAAATTTTGATTCCAATTTATCTGGGTCAGTTCTATTCTTGCCTCAATGGTGCTTGCTTTCCAACATTAATTATTCTTGTTTGAATTTCTCCTTGCCCTCATGCAAGGAAGTGTAAACATAAAAATAATGTTATAACATACAGCTTATTTAATGGTTAAATCTGTTATCTAGATGTTGCAACTTGAAGATGAGTTGTGATAAATTGCAAACCTTTGATCTCTCTTTGCAGGACCACACTTTAACCCCAGTGCTATCCACAATTTTTATGACAATATGGGATTTCGAGGTCCTGTGCCACCTAAGCCGAAAGGTAAGATGTAGATTTTGTGACAGCCACTCAAAAAGAAATTCAAATGGAACTTGTATTATGAGAGGATTTGTCACCTATCCTCAAAATCACCCATTTTGACCAAGCTTTTGGTCACCCCTCTTAATCATTCTGTCATGTTTGTGTTTTTGTATGATTACTTTTTCACAGAAAGGATAATAAGACTTTTGTGTGTTGAATTTTAAACTGCGGTCAAATAAGTTCAAAAAGAAAGACAAGGCACCCGCTGCTGAAAGCAGTAAAAGAATGAGATAAGCAAAGTCAGGAAGTAGTGCCTATTTGATTGGGTGGGGGAGGGGTGGCCATGATAAAATAGTTTTTGAATTCTCAGCTTTTTCTCTTGAATTAAATTCTGCAGGTTTGAGAAACTTAGCCGTTACTTTTAACTTCGTTTAACATTTTTGTTTACCAACAGAGCAGAAAACTGCAATTAAACCACCAAAACCAATAATAGACCCAGAGGAGGATGAAGGGGCTCATTGGAACTGTAGCACCTGTACTTTTCTGAATCATCCAGCCCTGATTCGCTGTGAACAGTGTGAGATGCCCAAGCATTTCTGAGCCAAAATGCTCCCAGTGAAAGAATGAATTCCCCAACAGATGCTGGGATAAAGGAATTGTTTACAAAGACTGTAATAACTCAGCAGATACAATGCTGGAAAGAATTTTAGTTTGGACCAGGTGGTCTTTTTAATGGAGATTATTATTTCAGCATAGTGGTTTTTGGGATTGAACGCACAGCTTCAAGATTCTGCATTCGGCTGCTGGGACCTGAGCTGATGCCAGGTTTGCCCATACCGGATGCATCATTACCAAGCCAGATGGAAGATTTTCACAAAGCCGCATCAAAATGAACTACTGTGGGTCTTATTGTCTCTCTTTTCCTCTTTCCCCTACTTTCCTCCAAAGATGCATTTTTAAGGAGAAAAGATATATCAATTCTCAGGACGCTGCAGACGAGAATGAAAAATAAGTTCAACAAAAAGTAAAAGCAACTGAAAGAACAGCAGAGGGCATTCGGAAAACCAGCCCTAGAGGAGCACCTGTGAATGGGGTGGGACAGAATGTGTGCATCACTAACAAACCTCTCTGCTCTGACCACCTTTCTGCTCTTCAACTTTTATAAGATTCAGCATTGAGCTAAGAAAAATAAACAATCACATTATACCTGCAAAGTGTTCCAATGTTTCCTCCAATGTGTACAATCTACTCTTCAAGCTTCCTTGTACTGAGCCCTACAGATCCGGGAGGCTCCAGGTTGACTCCTACCTGTGTGCTCAGTTAGCTCAGGCCAGTAGGGATGCTGTATGTACAAGAGATGGTGAGGAAAACACAACGATTGCTGCTCCTAATTCCTATCTGTTGACCCTCCTGCTGGAAAGAGAGAATGCGTATTCATCTGGTAAGAGCAGGTTTGGGTTTGGCTGTGATGCCCCCTATGACTGGCCAACTGGCATTCACCATCTAAATTCACATGAAGAATGGGTAATCAGGTGGACTGGCACTGGTGAAACCATTTGTGCTGTTACCATACTTTAGAGGAGGAGGGGAGAAACTTAGGGAGGAACATTTCTTCTCTTTTCCTCAGTTCCTGAGTTTCCTGCATTACCTGTATGTATCATGCTTTAGACTTTGGTAGCTAACTTCATTGAATGGTTTTTAGTAAAATCATTGTCTCAATCGACTTGATACCTACGAGAAGTGAAGCCTTAAATTAACTTAAAAAAAAACAAAGCTATGTATAAAGCAGCTTTCAGTGGCCTTTATGTACAGCATTTCTATAAATTATGCTCTTGAATAGACCTGCAAATGAATTTTACAAGACAGCAGTGTGATAGTCACGTGTGAAATGCACAATTTTATCCATTTGAGACAGAAACTTTATTTTTTAAAATGATATGCAGTGCTTGATCACAGCTTTCCTGGCACTGTATAATTATACAGTGCCTGAGTGCAGCTTGCAAAGTGTCAAAGAAGAATTTGAGGTCACAGCTGAGGCTTTTTAAAAACCAGAAACACTCAGTTGCCATATCGCACATTCTGTACAGTCTAAGCGTAATTTGAAGTGTACATATTCAAATTACCTACTAATTTTTTTAAAGCACCAAGTTCCTACTTTTCTGTTGTTTATGTTGCTTAATTGACCTTGCTGGATAATTCAAAATTTTTTAGTACGAGGAAGTGTTTTGAATTATGATTAGAGTGTATATAAAAACAGTTATTTTGTCACACAGTGGTCCTGAGCTTCATCTGCAGGTCTAAATGAAAATTGACTGGTTTTACGTTTTATTAATAAAACATAATGGGATATCTTAAGTTGATTTTTCAATTTTAATTCGGTACGTTGTCCTTCTGACACAAAAGCTATTTATCAAAAAAGAACAATTTGTAATTTGTTTGAATACCTCTGGATTTATATAGGTATGCATAGGAGGGATTTCCCATTTGTGATGATTTTTTTGTACCTGACATGCTGCATGTTGGAGGGAGATTCCCATGTCTCGCTGTTCCACGTGGAGAGATTGTCAAGTTTCTGCTCTAGCGTTCGACCTATACTAGATGGTGGAGAGATCACCTGTGCCTCAGTATGCTCATGTCCGAAGTACAGTACACGGTGGAGAGGGGCTGTTATGTATCAACACTCCAGGATTTTTAGTGTGCTTGACACAATGTGTCTCTGTTTCTCTGCTCTAGCATCTCAGGTACTCTAGATGGCAGAGTGATCCCCTATATCTCAAAGTGATAGTATCTTGGGTATTAGATTTGAATCCAGCACAGATTACAGGGATAAAATGCTTCTGTTTAGTTAAAAAAATAAAATCAAAGGGCTTAACCCTTTAAAGGGTCAGTCAGATTCATGCATTTTATTTTTTTTTTAAATGCCAGGCACTATCTAGACAATTCAATACAATACAGGAGACCTTCAAAAAATGAGCACTTTAGATTAAGGAGGTAAACATGACTTTTTAATCACACTGAGACCAGTGACTAAATAATAAATTACTCTTCAATTTTTTTTTTAAAGTTCTATGGAAACATTCACCCATTCAGCATTCTCTGGTTTCTGGGACCACAAAACATTTCCAGGTTTTGAATATTACATTTGTGATGTGCTCATACTATTTAAAACCTGGATTAATTAAACATAGAGAAGATGTTTCCATTTGTGAAGGAGTCCAAAATTAGGTCCCATAAATAGTAAGGTAGTTATGAATAAATTCAATCAAAAATTTAGCAGAGGGTGGTTAGATTGTCGAACGCACTATCCGATTGTGTAGTTGCAGCGAATAACATAGATGCTTTTAAGGAGAAGCTGTGCAAGTACATAAGGGAGAATGAAATAGAAGGATATGCTGATAGGGTTAGATAAAGTAGAGTGGGAAGAGGCTTGTGTGAAGCCTTAGCAACGACATAGGCTAGCAGGGCAGAATGACATGTTTCTGCACTATAATCAAGATCAAGAAATTCCCCCAAGTCCCAATGTTCTAATTTCTGAGAAAAAGGATAATATACCTGACGTTCCAGTGAAACTAATGAATCAAGGACTCATGGAGTTGGGGGTAATTTATTACCTTGGATTGAGGATTGGCTAGCGGACAGCAAACAGTTGGAATAAACAAGACATTTCGGGTTGATGGGCTGTAATTATCAGGCTATTGCAAGGACCAGTCCTTGGGCCTTAGCTATTTACAATTTATATTAATGACTTTGATGAGAAATGAATGTAATTTGTTCAAGTTTGATGCCAGTACAAAGTTAGGTGGGAAAATAAGTGATGAGGAACACACTAAGAGGTCGCAGGGGATATAGACAAGTTAAATAAGTGGGCAAGAATATGGTAGTTGGAATACAATGTGCCAAAGTTGTGAAGTTATCCATTTTGGTAGAGGGATTGTGATGTAAATCTTAGTACAATAACGCCTAAAGCACTGAGTGGGAAAAAAATAGTGCAGAAGCTTTATTCCAGTAGGTTGCAAGTGAAGCTCGCAGAAACAAAATGCCAATAATGGATTAAAATGGTCACAGTAAGGCAATCATGACTGGTGATTCAGCTTTTTCTTCTGTAGACAAGGACTAATTTTATATTCTTTCCTTTACACCCTGTATCTTGGGTGAAATGGGTGAGGAGGAAGAGGTTTGGTGTTGGAGGAAAAACCAGTGGGGATCCCCATTAATACTGCCCAACACTCCCCATGGATGCCCTGTGCTTACTGACACAACTCCCTGGGAACTGTTATATTTTGAAATTTGTGTTTGCGTGCTCCTTCTGTCGTCACCTGCATTGGCTGCGCAGAAGTCTGCGCATGCATGGAGTAATGCTGGCAGGCTGGGCGCTGAAGAGTGACGTCACTAGATTTCAGTGCATGTGCAGTCCGTCATCTTGCGTTGGCAGAAGACGGTGGTTGAATATGGTCGAGATCAGTTGATAGAATTTTGGGGGAAATTTAGAAATATGGGCATAGTGCAGGAAGATGGAGTTGAGTAGAAGATCAGCTGTGATCTTGTTGAATAGTGAAGTAGACTCAAAGGGCCAACTGGTCTGCTCCAGCTCCTATTTCTCATGTTTGTATGGAACTCACTAAAGTTAAAGAAAGAAAACAGTTTTTTAAAAAAAAAATGTAGTGACAAACCCCCCAGAGTTTTTAAGGACATAGATGTGGAAATAGCAGATTTTTTATTATTCACTCATGGGATGAGTGTGGCATGGGTGAGGTGGCATTTATTGTACATCTCTAACTGCCCTTGAGAAGGTGGTATTGAACCCCCTTCTCGAACTGCTGCAGTGCGTATGTGTACACCCACAGTGCTGTTAGGGAGTTCCAGGATTTTTGACCTAGGGACAGTGAAGGAGCGAGAATATGGTTCCAAGTTAGGATGGTGTGTGACATGGAGGTGAACTTGCAGGTGCCAACCCCATGTGTCTGCTGCACTTGTTCTTTTAGGTAGTAGAAGTCGCAGGTTTGAAAGGTGCTGTCGAAAGGAGCTTTGGTGACTTGCTACAGAGCATCTCTATCCATAATCTTTCAAAGTAGACACAATTCAGAAATTGGCACTTCAGATTGGAAACTAGCAAATGTAACTCCATTATTTAAGAAAGGTGAGAGGGAAACTAAAAAACTGCTTGTCTAACATCTGTTGTGGGGAATTATTAGAATTGATAATTAAGGACAGACTGACTCACATTTTTCTTAAATATTCAACTGATTAGAGAAAGCCAGCATGGATTTGTAAAGAGTATGTAATGTCTAATTAACTTAGTTACATCCCCAAAAAATTAAATTAAAGTAGTTGGGGATCTCTATGGATGAATTTATGCAGTCTTCCAGAAGACATTTAATAAGGTTTCACCTAAAAAGTTGTTAGCTTGCATTCAAGCTCATAGCATCAAAGGCAAATGATTGACCTGTTCAGGAGATTGGTTTAGTAGCAGAATACAGAGTAGGGGTATTCAAATAGAAATAAAGCTATTGGTGGTGTCCCCACAAGGGGCCATATATTTAATGTTGCCGATAACAAAGGTTGATGGCATAGTAGCGTAGACAGGAGCATAAAATTGCCAAGAGGCATAGACTGAGTTGGCGAAACAGTGGAAGAAGGAATTCAATACAGGTAAGTGAGGTCATCCATTTTATCTAAAAAAAAAATAGATCAACGCATTTTTTAAATGGTGTAAACTAGGAATAGTGGAGGTACAAAGAAATTTAAGCATCTACATACATTGCGAAGAAGTAGTGGTTAGATAAACCAATCAAAGATGCTAATGGAATCTTAGCCTTTATATCTAAAGGGCTAGAATTTGTGAAGGGAAATACATTTCGTACAGCTATACAAAGCCCATGTCAGAAGGTTAGATCAACCTTGAGTACTCTGCAAAGTTCTGGGCAGCACACCTTGGAAAGGATATATTAGCCTTAGAAGGAATGTCACGCAGCTTTACCAGAATGTGGCTAGAACTCCAAGGGTTAAATTATGAAGAGAGGTTACATGAACTAGGATTGTATCCCTTGGAATATAGAAGGAAAAGGGGTGATTTGATGTAAGTTTTTAGGATTTTGAAAGGAATTGTTAGGGAGAAACATTTTCTGCTCTTGGGCACTATAGGCTACGGGGACATATCCTTAAAGGCAGAACCAGGCCATTCAGGAGAGAATGGCTCTTCTTAAAGAGTAGTAGCAGTGGATGCTATATAAATTAAAAATTTTAACCCTGAGATCAGTAGATTTTTGTGGACAAGTGTGTTAAGAGTTATGTAGCCAAGGTGGTTAGATGGAGTTAAGATAAAGATCGGCTTTGAATCAGCATTGAATGGTGGAACAGGCTCGAGGGGGTCAATAGCCTACTTCTGTTCCTACCTCTAAAGAGAGATCCCTCTGTCTCCATGCTCTAGTATCCAAAAATATTGCAAATGGGAAAGAGAGTACATCAAAGAGCAGTGACACATGGAAATCTCTCCCACATATGCTATGCAATAATTACTAGAATATTGTTTAATAGGGGAATTTCATCAATGTGTATGGTATACAGCAAATACTAGAGTTTTGAGATCTAAGGAAATCTCTTCCACAAACGTCAACTGCTCGGGTATCAATAGCAACGGTTGTTACCATGGATTGCTTGTTCTTGATTAGTAAAGAAAATGAAGAAATTGACTATAGAAAACACCAAATTTCTATAAATAATCATTTGTTTTGGTTGTATATATCCAGTATTAAAAATACTCTCCTGATCCACTTTTTGGATGCTTAAGGAATGTTTATATGACAAAAATTGCATAAATCATGAACTTCTAAAACTTTTTGAGTTCAATTTAATTCAAGCATATTTATGTTCATTCAAGACCAAGACTACAAGAGGCCAGAAGGGGTGTTTCCATGGCTCAATTCAGTGTCCTGGAACCTGTCTGAAGTGTTGACAGGATCTCCCCAAGTAGTGATATCCTAATGATGGTGGTCTCATTTGAGTCAAAGTTGTGGGATTCAGATTTTCTGGAGACTTGAGCATATAATCCAGGCAATCTCAGTGCAGTACTGAGGGAGTGTTGCATTGCCATAGATGCTGTCTTTCAGGTGAGATATTAAACTGAAGGGCCTCAGGTGGACATAAAAGATCCCTTTGGAACTTTTTTCAAAGAAAAGCTGGGGAGCTCTCCTTCAACAAACACCACAGAAACAGTCTGGTAATTTACCTCATTGCTGTTTGTGGAACTTTGCACGCAAATTGGCTGCTACATTTTCGGACAACAGTACTTGAATTTTCTTGTCACTTCAAAGGATGAATGTTCAGCAAGAGAAAAGAAATGTTTTACAGTCTGGGTTGGATGTCATGATGCCGTCTCATGTGACGTTAGGCCAAGTCTCAATTTATATAACCAATTTGCAAATACTGCAGTCAGTGTTGAAGGAATGGGTTGAGGCATTGGCTTTGCCCGCGCATGCTTGTCCTGAAGGCACTCCTGACAACACTAATCACACTTTAAAAATATATTTCATAAAGCACTTTGGAAGTCATGAAAGGTGCAATATAAATGAGTTCTTTTATTAACTAGCAGCAGCACCCTTTGGCAAGTTACTGTAATGTTAATGCTAAAAGTTGCTTTGAAATTGCTTCAAAATTGTTGCAGTCACTATATAACTTGAATTAGTTCATGATAAAAATGATATTTTGTCTTCAAGTGGAGAATTAGATGCCACGTTCTCTTGGGAAAAGGTGTGGATAATTTAATAATTATTCGAGTGCTCAGTATGTTTTACCCTATTCCTCCCCTAGGTGGCAGTGTAGGCTTTGTGGACTGCTTCTTGATTTGCTCGTTTCTTTTCAGTGGCTACACTAAATGAGATCCATGACTGAGTCTCAGAGCCCCTTTTGGGATGCCCCTCTGTGTCCATGTTCTGGATTATTTGTTCTTAGGATGTGGGTATCGTTGGCAAGGCATTTATTGCCTTTCTATAGTTGTCTTTGGAGCTTGGAGCTCACTTTCCCCCTTACAGTTTGTTGGCTTTCTGTTATGGAAAGCCCCGTGGATCTTGGAACCTTCCCTGGAAAGGAGCAGCAGAAATCCCTCCATGGCTGCCTACTGCAGATGAAAATAAACATAAGATAAACATAAGAACAAAAGAAATAGGAGCTGGACTAAAATCCACATTTCCTTTCCTTGCCTGTTCCAGTTCTCTTCCAGAATTTCTCGGCCCCACCCCACTCCCTTCTCCTTTCATGTCAGCCTAGATTATGAGCTCAGGTTTCTGGGATCCTAAACAAAAGGATTAACATTGCAATCAGATGGTCACAGAATATGAATCTTGGTGCAATAATAGGCGCACAGCTGCAATAGACCATCTGCTCAGATCAGTGAGTAGAAAACAACAGGCTGTGCACAGTAATCTGTAAGGGTTGAACCTCCCTTTTTATTTTATTCGTTCATGGGATGCGGGCCATCCCTAATTGTCCTTGAGAAGGTGGTGGTGAGCTGCCTTCTTGAACTGCTGCAGTCCAGGTGGTGTAGTTGTTAGGGAGGGAATTTCAGGATTTTGACCCAGCAACTGTGAAGGAATTGCAAAATATTTCCAAGTCAGGATGGTGTGGTTTGGAGGGGAACTTCCAGGTGGTAGTGTTCCCATGTGTCGGCTGACCTTGTCCTTCTAGATGGTAGCTGTCATGGGTTTGGAAAGTGTTGGCTAAGGAGCCTTGGTGAATTCCTGCAGTGCATCTTGTAGATGGTGCACACTGCTGCCACTGTGCATCAGTGGTGGAGGGAGTGAATGGTTGTGCCAATCAAGCAGGATGCTTTGTCCTGGATGATGTCAAGCTTCTTGACTGTTGCACTCACCCAGGCAAGTGGAGAGTATTCCTTCATGCTCCTGACTTGTGCCTTGTAGATGGTGGACAGGCTTTGGGGAGTCAGAGGTGATACTTGCAGGGTCCCTAGCCCCTGACTTGCTCTTGTAGCCACAGTATTTATGTAGCTTGTCCAGTTCAGTTTCTGGCCATTGGTAACCACAGCATGTTGGTAGTGGGGGATTCAGTTACGGTAATGCCATTGAATGTCAACAGGCGATAGTTCAATTCTCTCTCATTGGAGATGGTCATTGCCTGGCACTTGTGTAGCGTGAATGTTACTTGCCACTTGTCAGCCCAAGCCTGTATATTGTCCAGGTCTTGCTGCATTTGGATATGGACTGCTTCAGTATCCAAGGAGTCACGAGTGTTGTTGAACATTGTGCAATCATCAGCGAACATCCTCACTTCTGACCTTGTGATAGAAGGAAGGTCATTGATGAAGCAGCTGAAAATGGTTGGGTCTTGTCCCTTGATGTAATTGTATGCTCTCCTTCATTCACCAATTTATCTTGAATGAGTCTGTGCACAAACACAGGAAAAGGAGGCGGTCATTCAGCACTCAAGGCCATTCTATGAGATCGTGGCAGAACTACTTCTAATTGCCTGTATTTGGTTCCATTTCCCTTAATATTCTTACGAACAAAACTATCAGCCCGTCATGAAAGCTCCAACTGACTGCCACAGTATCCAAAACATTTTGGGGGAGCGAATTGGAATTTTAGGCTCTACTTTTAGATTGTGCCCCTTTATTCTGAATCTTCACCCCCTGCCCCGCCCCCAACTAGAAGAAATAGTTTATCTGCTTTATGGAATCCTTTTATCATTTTGGTAACCTTGATCAAATCAGCCCTTAATGTCCTACACTTCAGGAAATACAAGTCAAGTTAACAAAACTGCTCCCTCAGCATCCTCTCTGCTGCCAATTTGCGGGAGAATTTTTCCATGCCCCAACAGGCCTACTTTATAGGAGATTTGACTCCATCCAAAAGAGGCTTATTTCTGCTTCAAGCACTTGCAATTGGCTGTACACCTGGACCAAGTTTGATCACCTTGGGGGTTGGTGGGGGAATCAGCTGGATCATCTGATCCTGATCAGTGACAGTTGACAAGTGCATGTGCATCAGGTGACATCAGGCCAGACAGTGTTGCCCCTATGGTTAACTAGTTGGACAACCATCACTGCCTAAGCTCATAGGTGAAAATTGAGAGAGCTATTGCTGTTGACTAAATACTTCTCAAGTAAAGTCTGCAGCTTCCAGGAGGTAAAATGCAGGAAATCAGACATGTACCACATTCAGCCTCCATGAAACACCAACTGTTAGGATATAGCTAGAACTCAAATTGAACAAATTGGTCAGAACATTCCCTCATCCACAGAGCAACAAGACAACAGAGATTGGAATCAAAAAGAGACTTTTCTAATTCCCTACTACTATCCCGCCCACCATGAACCCTGGCAGTGAAAGCCAATAATTAGATGCCTTGAATTAAGATTTCTAGTGGAACACAAATAATAACATTTCTATTTGTAAAACAGATTAACAATTCTTGGCAAATGCAACAGCAAGATCCCCCAAACTGAAGTGAGTTGAGTTGATCTACTTACAGTGAATCTTGAATCAATTCCACTAAGACAATTTTTATTTGCACATACAATCCCATTCAAATTGAGCAAGTTGTTGGGTATTAATGAATCTGGAGATGTTATTTTGATTGGCTTGGACTGTGAGCTGTGGTTTATATTTTCCCCACTCATATTTGTTTTAATTATATATTAGGTGTCAGCTGTGGCTCAGTGGGTAGCAATCTTGCTTCTGAGTCAGAAGGTTGTGGGTTGAAGTTCCACTTGAAGAAACATGATCATAATGCAGGCTGGCAGTTTCAGTACAGTACTGAGGGAATGTGGCACTGTTGGAGATGCTGTCTTTCAGATGAGCTTTAAGATGGGTGTAAGCGATCCCATGATTTTGAAGAATAGCAGGTGAGTTGTCCCGGGTGTCCTAGTCAATATTTATCCCTCAATCAACATCATCAGATCAGATTTTTTGGTGGTCATTTCATTACTGTTCGTGGGGCATCCTGTGCAAATTGTGTACAAATTGGCTGCTGCAATTCTGCATTAGAACAGTGCATACATTTCAGAAGTATTTTCTGTGAAGTGCTTTGGGACGTCCTGAGGTTGTGAAAGGCACTATATAAATGCAAGTCTTAAAGATTTGTGTGCCATTTTGCTGGAATGACCATTGCCACCTCACTCAGGAGCTGCTTCTGTTTCTGATCTTCAAAAGTCTCTCCAGCATTTGACTTGCATTTTAATGATCAGAGGCAAGCTTGAATCTCAATTAAGAAAAACACATAACTGGTATTAGCCATTTGGAGGCCCAGTAGTCAGTAGTGTATGTATATCAAGACGTGGCATGAGGATGGACCAAGTGAGGTGTGCTTTCTGGGTGGGAATATATGATGACTGCTGTGTGAATAACTGTATAATTGTATGTATGTGGTTATGTGTAACAGTGTGTATTAACCTCTTCACCTCAATGAAAGGCCTACCAGCTTCCTCTTTAACAGACATGACTGCTCTTGCAATCTTTCAGCTTCAAAAGGCATATAAAGTGTTTTTTTTGGTTACTGCAAACAGATAATAAATTGCTTTTCATTTAGTCTCTGGATAAATAGCTCCTAATAATAAAACACACTGGAATGTCCTGTTCAAACTTGTTAGAATCAAATTTGCTAAGAAAAAAAATTAACAACACTAAAATACTTTCCAAGGAAAAATTATCCACCAAAACCCTGAAATGTGCGGGTATGTATATTGGTGACTGGCAGTGTGAGGATATGTGGTTCGGTGATTATGTATTTTGCAGTGTTAGGGTGTGTGATTCTGTTTGGCAGTTTGAAGATCTGCCTACTAGTCTAGGGTAATGTGCAGGGTTGCAACATGGTATGCGTCATTTGTTTAACTGTATTGATACATAAACAGCTTTAATTAATTGTAGAGCCACTGTGTTGTGATGGGTTTATTCCATTCTTTCACAATGAAAATGTGCCATGTTTTTCTGACATTGAATGAATTAGTCCTACAACTTGATAGTACCTGGAGTTAGAGTGCTTTCCATTCGCATTGACCATGGGATTGTTGTGGTGTGCCCAGATGGTTGGATGAGTACTGTTTATGATGACCTATACACACTATTCCCTTCATAAACTACCCATACATTGTCACTCCAGTACTTGCTTGCTAGAAGAAAGATGATGAATATGTTGTCAAGTCCATTTAAAACCTCTTGATCATATTGCATAACGGACCAAATGATTTGGCATAGGATGCTGGACAGTGTCTTGGAAGGATCCAGTGGCATCAAAATTTTAATGTGGCTTTCACACCAAAAGGAGAGCTTGTCCCAATTAGCAGAGATTGTCTGTGGGTCAGCCTTGAGTAGGTGACTTAGCTCCTTGACAGCTTCCTTTGTGAAACAGACAAGTCTCCTCTGACACAGCCTAATAAGACTATTTGCCATGACTTAGTGGTAGCACTCTTACACTGAGTTATGCAGGCCAGGGGTTCAGGTCCTTCTCCAGAGGCTTGCGCACATAATCTAGGCTGGCACTCCAGTGCAGTACTGTTGGAGATGTTGGCTTTCATTAACCAAGGCCTCATCTGCCCACTCTTGGTGGATGTGAAAGATCCCATGGCACTGTTTCAACCAGGAGAAGGTGATATTTCACCACTCTCGTCCCCAATATTTGTCCTTACACCTGAAACAGATTATCTGGTCATTGCAGTTTATAGGAGCTTGACATACACAAATTGACTGCTGCATTTCCAATCTTACAACTGTAACTATGCTTCAAAAATACTTCTTTGGCTGTAAGCTCTTTGGAACGCCACAAAAAGTTCCACATAAATGCAAGCTCTTCTGTCTTTTATCTGGGCCAGTAAATGTGCATCTTGGGGCAGCCTTTGTCTGAGATGTGGTTGCACCTCCCTGTCTCATGCTTTCATAATTCAATAAAATCTAAGGTAACCAGCAGTAAAGAAGTCATGCATCAATCAAAATACAGCTGAGGAAACATTAACACCACAGAGAAATCTAACATGCCATTAAGAAATGCCAAGGCAGCCAAATAGCCATGTGCCTGTTTCATAAGGCATGGCGGGGAGTGAGCGGTAGGGGAAGATTAGACTAAAGACCAATCAGACTGCGATCAGCTGGCAGAGCATGCTCGAGGGGCTGGATGGCCTACTCTTGCTGCTTGTTTGTATGATCACGTGAGATCTGAAGGTGTAATGGGGTCATACTGGATGGCAGTGCAGTCTTGAAAAACATTCTAATGATTTTGCACCTTCCAATTTGAAGTGTTGCCCCTCCGACATATCAATCTGCATTGCCTGATTCTAAGTTTCCCACTGTTGTCCAGTCGGGATCAGGACTGGGAGCCAACACTTAGTCCAAACTTTCACCCTCCTTTATTATCCAATCTGCAGTTAAATAATCCAGTTATAATCAGTAAACTTTGTGCACCTCTAAGTATTACCAGATGGATTCAACCGTTCTACTACGGCTTAGTTGTAGCACTCTTGCCCCTAAATCTAGAAAGTTGTGGGTTTAAGTCCTGCTTCTGAGACTTGAATATAAAATTTTAGCTGATTTTCACAGTGGAGTCCTGGAGAGGTGATATCTTTTGGATGAAATGTTAAACTGAGGCCCTGCCTACCCTCTCAGGTAGGTGTAAAAATTCCCATGGCACTATTTTGAGGAAGTGCAGAGAATTTGTCCCTGGTCTCCTGGCCAAAAACTAACCTTCAATGAACACTTAAGACAGATTCTCATGAAAGGTTGTGGACCTGAAATGTTAATTCTATTTCTGTCTTTACACTGATGCAACCAACCTGCTGAGTGTTTCCAGCATTTTCTGTTTGTTTTTGTTTCAAACTTCCAGCATCTGCAGAATTTTGCTTTTGTACATTGATTTGTCACATTGCTCTTTGTGGGATCTTGCTATGTGCAAAATGGCTGTTTTCCCTATATTGCAACAGCGACTATGCTTCAAAACAATACTTCATTGGCTGTAAAGCACTTTGTGATGTCCCAAGGTTGCTGTATGAATGCAGATGTTTCTTTGTTTTTAAATGCTTGAATTTGTTTTCCATTTTCTCTCTTTTTTGAGTTCGCTCTTTTGACTGCAATTCCATGCTTCTTTATAGATGAGGAAGTTAGGATGTGTACTGTTTATCCTGCCAAGCTGTTTATCTTGCTGCATTCCTTTAGTGTACCAGTGTAGTCTTTCCTGCTATGTGACTCTATCTGCTCTCTTTGTATGAGTCAGATGGGAAACGTGAGTGGTGTCTTGTGATAACATATGGTGAGGAAAAGGAAGTAGCTGAGCATCTTACTATGACGGTCATTATGCTAAATACATCCATGGGGTCTGAATGGTTTGCCACTTCCCTTGATCCCTCTTACTTAACATGGAGCTCCCCATAAGTGTTTCTATCTTCATAATTTTTTTTGTCTGAGCCAATTCAGCTACTGTCATGTTCACTCAGGATGATTGATTAGGGGAGGTGTTTTTTTTGTTTTTTCTCGGTCATCGCTCTTCATTGTTACTCGCTCTCCAGACACAATTGCCGTGAATGGGAGGGAACTGAGACTTGCCCCTCACTTTGTGTTTGACTGAGGCAGCCATTCTCTGTGACATAAATCAGGGTTGGAATACGGAGCAGGAGTTTGGGAGGGGTAAAGGAAAGGAAGCATCTGGCTTTCAATCAGCACTAAATTGAGAAAAGCAAGCCATGCGTGAACTGAGAAAAGAATAGGCAATTGTTCTGGGATAGATGGATATTTGAAAGCTACAGCAGCCTTAAGCAAGGAACCTTTCACAAAACGAGCACCCTCGAGATAATATCAGTAAACTCGCTTCTGTGCTGTAAGCAAGGTTTCTTCTAATTCTCATATCCCAAGCTATCACAAATATCAATTGTTTCACTCTTGTTGATTCTTGTGGCTGAAGGCCGGGGCTGAGAACCTTTGTTCTGTATTGTTGGTTAAAGTTTTCTCCCTCTAGTAGATCAATAGTTCAAACACTGGAGTTGTTTCCAGATTTTCCCATTAGATTGGCAAAGCATAGCCCAGTCTAACCTGAAGAATCTTGATAAAGTAGGTGGGGAGAAGCTGTTTCTACTGGTAAGCGGGTTGGAAACCAGAGAACACAGAATTAAGATAATTGGTAAAAGAACCAGAAGGGAGGTGAGTTTTTTTTATGCAGCAAGTTATTATGGCCTGGAATGCACTGCCTGAAAGGGTGGTAGAAGCAGATTCAGGAGTACCTTTAAAAATGGAATGAGATAAATTTTTGAAAAGGAAAAATGTAATGCGATGGAAACGAACTGAGGGGGTGGGGCCAATAGCAACAGTTACAGGGGTGATCAGCTTGATACTGTAAAAAGTGCATTTTGTTAAAAAGGAAAGAAAATGTTAACGTCTGAACTGTCATAAAAGGATGGTGTTCAACAATGCATCACAAATTGGCATAAATAAACAAGATCATATAGCTGCATGGAGTACTATGAGAGCCATTGTCCCTTGTACCTGAACCGACTCAGCTGAACCTGAACCTTCAACCGGTGCTGGGTGCACATTAAAGATCGAGCGATGACCATTCTTGGTAGCCTCTGCTGCTCTTGTCCTGGTTTCCCCTGTTGCAGAGGAAGTTGAGCATCAAATTCAGGAGATGCCATTGGGGCAGTGGAGAAAATGCACATTTTGGTCCTCCCTGATAATCCTGGTAATTGAGCTGCTGTCTTAGGTCCTCCCTCACCCCCATTATTAACTATATTGGTCTCCTTTAGAAGCATTGAAGAAACGTAGGAAGATTTATGGCACAGGAGGAGGCCATTCAGCCCATCATGCCCATGCCAGCCTAAAAGGAGCAATCCATTTTCATCCCACTTTCCAGCTCTTGGTCCATAGCTCTGTAGGTTACAGCACCTCAAGTGCATATCCAAGTGTTTTTTAATGCGATGAGGGCTTCTTCCTACACCATCTTTTCATCCAGTAGTTCCAGAACCTCTCCATCCTCTGGATGAAAAAAACCACTCTTCAATTTCCCTCTAATCCTTGTACTAATTACTATAGCCCCTGGTTATTGACTTCCCTCCTAATGAAAATAGGTCTTTCCTATTCACTCTATCTAGGTCCCTCATAATTTTATACACCAACTAAATTCCCCTTGGCTTTTTTCGTTCCAAACGAAACAATCCAACCTATACGATCTTTCCCCATTCCTGGCAACACCCTCGTAAATCTCCTCTGTACCCTCCCTGTAGTGCAATCACATAGTTCCTGTAATGCAGAACTGTCCGCAGTACCTTAGCTGCAGACCAAGCAATCAGTGTTTTATACAGCTCTAACATAACTCCCTGCTCTATACTCCAGGCCTTAGCCAATAAAGGAAAGTATTGTGCATGCCTCCTTGATCACTTTATCTACCTGCCTTGCTACTTTTGGGGATCTATGGACATATGCTACAAGGTCTGTCTATTCCTCTATACTTCTCAGCATCCTACCATTTATTGTGTATTTCCTTGTTTGTCCTCCCCAAATGCATTACCTCACATTTCTCTGGATTGAATTCCATTTGTCACTTTGCTGTCCACCTGACCAGTCCGTTGATATCTTCCCACGTCTACAGTTTTCTTCCTCACTATCAACCATATGGTCAACTTTCATGTCATCTGCAAACTTCTTAATCATGTAAGTCTAATTCATGGATATATAACCACAAACAGCAAAGGCCCAGTCCAGAGCCCTATAGAACCCCACTAGAAACACCTTCGAATCACAAGAACACCATAACCCTTTGCTCCGTGCCACTGAAGCAATTTTGGATCTAACCTGCTGCTTTCTCTTGGATTCTATGAGCTTTTATGAGCTCTGATCTGTCTGCCAAATGCTTTGCTAAAATCCATGTAGACCACATGGATGAGCAACCCTCATCAAGCTTCCTGTTATCTCCCCAAAAACTTCAATTAAGTTAGTCAGACACTGCCTTCCCTTTACAAATCCATACTGACTGTCCTTGATTAATCAGTGCCTCTCCAAATAACAATTTATAGGGTGTCTCAGAAATTTTTCCAATAATTTTCCCATCTTCGAGCTTAGGCTGACTGGCCTGTAATTATTCAGTTTACCCGTCCTCCCTTTTCAAACAATGTTACGATGATGATAAATTTCTAGCCCTTTGGGAACATACTTGTGGCCAGAGAAGATTAGAAAATGATGGTCAGAGCCTCCAATATTTCTTCCCTTGCTTCCCTTAACATGCTGGAATACATTTCATCAAGGCCTGGTGATTTATCCACTGTCAAGGGTGCTAAACTCCTTTAATATTCCCTCCCTCTCTTTATCCCATCCAATATTAGCGGTAATGTCTGCTTCCTCCCTCTGTTGTGAAAACAGAGGCAAAGTATTCATTAAGAACCATGCCCATGTCTTCCACCTCAATATGCAAGTTACCTTTTCGATCTCTCATTTGCCTGACTCTTTCCATAATTATCCTGTTGTTCTTTATGTATTTACCAAACAATTTGGGTTTTCCTTAATTTTACTTGCCAATATTTTTTTCATGCTCTTTTTGCTTTTCTCATTTCCTTTTAAATCACACCCCTGCACTTTTCACACTTACCTATACTTTCTGCTGTATTGAGCTCTTGACATTTGAAATACATTTTTTTTGCCTTATCCCCTTCTCTATTCTCCTTGACATCCAGGAGGGGGGTGGGGGGGGGGGGGGCGGGGTGCGGCGGGGTCTAGATTTGTGAGACCCACTCTTTTTTGTGGGAATGTATTAGTTCTGAACCTTGTCTATATCCCCATTGAATGCCTCCTACTGCTCTGACACTACCTTCAAGTAGTGGTTCCCAGTCCACTTCTGCCAAATCATTCGGCTCAGTAAAATTGGCCTCTCCCAGAATTAAAACTTTTACTATTGGCCTGTCTTTATCTCTTTTAATAACTGCTCTGAATATAACTGAATTATGATTGTTTCCACCAAAATGTTAACCTGCTGACATTCCTTCCACCTGCCCAGATTCATTCCCTAAAACTCAGTCCAGAAAACTGCCCTTTCTTTCAATGGGTTTGCCACGTATGGTTAAAAAAAGCTTTTGGATGTATTTTAATAACTCTGTACTCTGTGCATTTTACACTGAATTCATCATAGTTAATATTCAAGTTGTTGAAATCTCCTGTGATTACTGCCCTTGTGTTTCTACACTTCTCAGCAATTTGCCCACATGTTTGCTCTTCTGTCTCCCTCTGGCTGTTTGGGGTCTATAATATGTTCCCAGCAGAATGATTTCCCTTTTTTCCCTTAGTCAAGCTCGTATGGCTTCAATTGATGCTTCTTCATATCATCCCTCCTCTCAGCTATGACTGTTTCTTTAACCAATTTTGTGATGGCCCCTTTTCTTTTTTGATTATCTCCCACTCAATCCTGTCTGAAACCATGTAGGTCGTAATGTTAAGCTGCCATTCTTGTCCTTCACATGTTAGTATTAGCTGCCTTGGTTCATTTGGTTTCATTCTTACTTCTGAGTCAGGAAATTGTGGGTTCAAGCCTCACTCCAGGACTTGAGCTTATGATTGAGGTTGACATTCCAGTGCAGAACTGAGGGAATGCTGCACTGTTAGAGATGTTGTCCTTTGGACTGGATGCAGCACCAAGGCCCCACCTATCTGTTGAGCTGAAGGTTAAAGATCTCATGACACAGATGAAGGGCAGTAAATTCTGGTGTCCGGGCCAACATTCCTGGGGATTCTGGATGTCAATTGAAATTTACAAGATTGAGAGGGATAGATTTTGTTAAGTGATAGTATCAAATGAAATGGAGCAAAAGTAGGTAAATGGGGCTAAGTTAAGATCCTGGTAAGCCAGGATCTAATAAGATTTGGGAACAGGATCAAACCTATTATTTGCTTAAGGAGGAGACAGTGGCATAGCGGTAATGTTACTGGACTAGTAATCTCGAGACCCAGGCTAATGCTCTGGGGACATGGATTTAAATCCCACCACGGCAGTTTGTGGAATTTGAATTCAGTTAATAAATCTGGAATACTTTTTTAAAAAGCTAGTATCAGTAATGGTGACCATGAAACGATCATCAATTGTGGTGAAAACCCATCTGGTTCACTAATTCCTTTAAGGAAAGGAAATCTGCCATCCTTGCCTGGCCTACGTGTGAGTCCACGCCCATAGCAATGTGGTTGACTCTGAAATGCCCTCTGAAATGACCTAGCAAGGTCAGACCTAGCAAGCTGTGTCAGCCTCTCTATGTTGATTTGGGAAGGTACCTAAAAAAAAAAAGACTTAAATTTCTATAGCACCATTTGCAACCTCAGGACATCCCAAAGCACTTTAGAGCTGCTGCTGTACTTTTCAAGTGTTGTAATGTATAAAACACAGCAGCCAATTTGCACATATCGAGTTCCAATAGCTTGTAATGTGATAATGATCAGATAATCTGTTTTAATTATGGTGCATTTGCTACCAACGGCGTGCATGCGCAATTGTTTGCTGATGACAGGCCTGGGTTAATAGGCATATTTATAGAGGGCAATTGCAACAGGGTGCATATGCAGTCATCATTGACAGCAGGAGGAGAGAATGTTGTGAATTTTTATCCTGGACCGACAGTTTATTTGGGAACCTCCTTTTAAAGGGGGGTTAGAAGGGAAGGACTTGCAGACCGGAAACTAAAATCTTTCCTTTGTGGGATATTTTACTGCAGTCGTGTTGGTCAGTGTTTCTAAACTCTGTCTCATTATCCCAGTAATGTAAGTAAATTGTAGGTTGTTGAGAGTGTTAGACTATATTGCCTTGTCCTGTGCAGACCAGTGCGCATGTACAGATGGATATCGGCAGCCACCTTGCATGGCCATATTGCATTGCCAGGGGACAGTGTTTAATTATGTTAATTCATGGATAAGTATTGGCCAGAACACTGGGAAGAGCTTCCCTGCTGTTCTTTGGAATAGATTGTTCAGGTCTGCCTGTGAGGGTAAGTAAACCCTCAGTGTAACATCTCATCCAAAAGAAAACAAAGCAGCGATCCCTCAATACTGCCTATCTAGATTATGTGCCTAGGCCTCTAGAGTAGGGCTTGAAACTATCGCCTCAATTCAGAGGTAACAGAACTACCGAATGAGCCATGGCTGACATCATAGTCTCTTGTAAGCGCAGTTTGGGGCTCAGCTTATAATGAAAGAAGCATGTTCTGTACTTGATCTAAGTGACTCCAGAGATCCATCAAAGTACAATGTGCACTATATTAACATCATGGTTAATACTTCTTCTGACCCTTGTGAGGAAATTCTCTCTCATTTATTGCAATGATCAGGTAGTTCTTAGCTTATGGATGCAGGCAATGGTTCAAATTGTTAGATGGGCTAGAATTTTTTTTTGCACATGGAGAAATGGAACACCTGGATTTGGAGAATGGAAAATTCTGACATTGTTTTGGAATGATAGTCTACCCCTTAACAGTTAAAAACACCCATGGAATGATACCTCTTAGCTGCAGTCAAGAGCTGGGAAGTCTGTTACGTGAACGCATTCCGGTACTGCTGCTGCTTTGTAGACCCAGGGGCATTAACAGGATGTAGCTTTTCCAGTTTCCTTAATACTTGTGGCCCTAGCATACATCCTTGAGTACTTTGTCATGGTTGAGTTGACAGCAACCTGGATTCTGGCACCAATAATGAGGCTGAATTTTTGATCAGTAATATTGATGGGCAATTGTACTAAAATAACTTTCATGCTTCTGCTGGTCTTTGACTGAGGCTCACGTGCAGTGTTACACAACATTGTGCGTGCCAGTTGGCAAGTAAGTGATGTTCCCACAAAGCAACATCCTTAAATCAATGCACCTGCGATCATTTGTGTACATAAGTGTTCTGTTGATTATTATAGTCTCTCCTTCAGGCAACGTATGCTCCTACCTTACCTTAATTCAGGGGAATGCACTTCTTCTTTATTTGTGATCCCAGGTGTTAAGAACAACACCATGGAACCTCTCTACATTCTATGAGCTGTTAGGGTCTGAAATACACTCGCTGAAATTGTGCTGGAAGCAAATTCAATTGTAACTTCCAAAGGGTATTGGATATATACTTGAAAAGGAAACATTTGTAGGGCTATGGCAAAAGATCATTGGAATGGGAGTTTTTTAAGTCATTCATGGATGTAGCAAGATCAGCATTTATTGCCCATCCATAATTGCACTTGAGAAGGGAGCGGTGAGCTACTTTATTAAACCAGTGTGGCCTATGTGGTGTAGGTACACTAACAATGCTGTTAAGTAGGGATTTCCAGGACTTTGACTCAGTGACGATAAATGAATGGTGATGTTTCCAAGTCAAGATGGCGTGTGACCTGTAGTGGAGTTTGCAGGTGGCCATGTTCCCATGCTCCTGCTGCTCTTGTCCTCCTAGGCAGTAGAGGATGTGGGTTTGGAAAGTGCTGTCAAAGAGGTCTTGGTGAGTTGCTGCAATGCACCTTGTAGACAGCATACTGTGCGCCAGTATGTTTAACATGGCGGATGAGGCACCAATGATGATACAAAAGAGTGCCACAGAAACTTCATCATCAATGTCTATGCCACATCCTCTAGATTCAATGGGATGACCATTGAACAAATGCTAGTGTCCTTCTTGAAGCCAGCTCCACAAATCTTCAGGCAAAACTTCTGCAAATTCAACTTTGTTGGACTGAGCCTGGGTGACCAAAAAGCATTTACCCCCACCAGGTACTATTTAATCAACACTCAAATGGCCAACATTCCAGGGAGGACAAAGAAAATGCTTCAAAGACATGCTGAAGTTCTTCTTGAAGCATGGCGACATTGACATTAATGACTTGGGGAAGAGCTTGTTGCTTATTGTTCAAAATGACAACTTGTCCATCAAGCTGCATCACACTTTAAGTCTCATAGTCTTAATGAAGAGGCAGGGCAGCAGTAGAGGAGGAAAGGAAAAGAAGCAAATCCTGCACTCTGGATCCCACTACCATGTGTACATGGTCCTACCCCATGTACCCAAAGATCTGTGGGTCAAGAATTGGCCTGTTCAGCCACATGAAGAAATGTGCAAACCTGGTTAGACATCATCCTCGAATCAAGGGACAGCTGATGACAAGGTGCCAATCAAGCAAATTGCTTTGTCCTGGATGACATCGAGCTTCTTGAGTGTTGTTGAAGCTGTACTCTTTCGGGCAAGTAGTGAGTATTCCATCACGCTCCTAACTTGTGTCTTGTAGATGGTGGACAGGTTTTGGGGAATTGAGAGATTAATTAGTTGCTGCAGAATACTTCAGCCTCTAACTTGCTCTTGTAGCCACAGTATTTGTGTGACTGGTCCAGTTACTTTTCTAGTCAATGGGACCTCCCCAGGATATTGATGATGGGGGATTCAGCAAATACTATTGGATGTCGAGGGGAGGTGTTTAGGAGCTCTCTTGTTGGAGATGGCCATTATCTGTCACTTGTGTGGCATTAATGCTACTTGCCAACCAGCAGCCCAAGCCTTGATGTCCAGGTCTTGCTGTATGCTTGCATGGCCTGCTTCGTTATTTGAGGAGTTGCCAATAGTACTGAACATTGTGCATCATCGATGAGCATCCCTACTTCTGACCTTAAGTTAATTGATGAATTGATGGTTGCCCTAGGACACTGTCCTGAGAAGCACCAGCAGGAATGGCGTGGGGCTGAGATAGAAACATAGAAACTAGGAGCAGGAGTAGGCCATTTGGCCCTTCGAGTCTGCTCCACCATTCATAATGATCATGACTGAACATCCAACTCAATAGTCAGCTCCTGCTTTCTCCCCATACCCTTTGATCCCTTTCGCCCCAAGAGCTATATCTAATTTCTTGAAAACATACAATGTTTTGGTCTCAACTACTTTCTGTGGGAACGAATTCCACGGGCTCACCACTCTCTGGGTAAAGAAATTTCTCCAAATGGTCTCAAACAACCATCTTCCATTTGTGTTAGATATCACCCCAGCCAGTGGAGAGCTTTTTCCTGATTCCCACTGTCTTCAATTTTAAGCGTTCTTTGATGTCACACTGTCATGCTGTCTTGGTGCCAATCACTTTCACCTCACTCGCCTCACCTCCTAGAATTCAACTCTCTTGTCCATGTTTAGACCAAGGCCATGGTGGAACCCAAACTGAGCTCTTGCACACAGGTTATTGGTGGATAAATGCTTCTAGATAGTACCATTGATGAATGCTTCCATCACTTTGCTGCTGATAGAGTGGACTGATATGTAATTGGTTGATTTGGATTTGTCCTACTTTTTGTGAACGGAACATACTGAGAAAGTTTCCACATTACTGCATAGATACCAATGTTGCAACCATACTGAAACAGCTTGGCAAGCCTTCACCAGCTGTGACGTTGTCAGGGTCCATAGCCTTTGCAGTGTCCTATGCGCTGATCCATTTCTTGATATCAGTGGAGTGAATTGAATTGGCTGAAGCCTGGCATCTGTAATAGTGGGGATTTCAGGAGCAGCCAGATGAATCATCCACTCAGCACTTCTGGTGAAGATGGTTGTAGACCCTTCCGATTTGGTTTTTGCATGGGCTGGGTTCCCCACGATTGAGGATGAGGATATTTGTTGAGCCTCCTCTTCTGGTTAGTTGTTTAATTGCCCACTACCATTCACAACTTGATATGATAAGACTGGAGACCATCGATCTGATTCGTTTGTTGTGGAATTACTTACCTCCGGCTAGCGCATGTTGCTTCCGCTGCTTGGCATGCACCTGGTCCGTGTTATAGCTTTACTAGGTTAACACCTCATTTTTTGGTACACATGGTGCTGCTTCTGGCATGCTCTTCTATACTCCTTATTGAGCCAGGGCCGATAAACTGGCTTTACAGTAATGGCAGAGTGATGGATATGCTGGGCCATGAGGTTACAGATTGTCGCGGAATACAATTCTGCTGCTGCTCATGACCCACGGTGCCTCATGGATGCCCCAGTCTTGAATTACTAGAACTATTATGAGTGTAAGATGCGACTTTATCTCCACAGGACTGTGCAATTGTCACTCCTACCTATACTTTCATGGACAGATGTATGTGAAGATTGATTGGTGAGGATGAAATCAAGGAGGTTTTTCACTTGCATTAGTCCTCTCACCACCTGCCACAGGCCCAGCTGGCAGATATGTCCTTCAGGACTCAGCCAGGTCAGCTAGTAGAGGTGCTACCCAGCCCCTCAATGATGTATATTGAAGTCCCCACCAAGGGTGCATTTTGTGCCCTTGCTACCCTCAGTGCTTCTTCCAAGTGATGTTCAAACTGGTTACTGATTCATCAGCTGAGGGATAGCAGTACGTGCTAATCAGCAGGATGTTTCCTTACCCATGTTTGACCTGATACCATGAGACTTCATGGGGTCCAGAGTCAATGTTGAGGATTCCCAGGGCCGCTTCCTCCTAGCTTGTTTTTCTTGGAGCAATGAAGGTTGAGGGGAACCTGATAGAGGTGTATAAGATTATGAGGGGCATAGAGTGGATAGGAAGGCACATTTTACATTAGTGGAGGGATCAATAACCAGGGGGCATAGATTTAAGGTAAGAGGTAGAAGGCTAAGAAGGGAGTTGAGGAGAAATTTTTTCACCCAGAGGATAGTGGGAGTTTGGAACTCATTGCCTGAAAGGGCGGTTGAGTCAGAAACTCTCTTAACATTTAAGAAGTATTTAGATAATCACTCGCGTTGCCATAACCTCCAAGGCTATGGGCCAAGCACTGGAAAATGGGATTAGTGTAGTCAAATCTTTGACTGGCGCAGACACGATGGACCGAATGGCCGCCTCATGTGTTGTAGACATCTGATGGGTCTGTCTGGTGGGATGGTGCTAGTGGTGTTTGGGACACTGGCTGTAAGGTATGACTTGGTGAGGACAACTATACCAGGCTGTTATTTGTTGTCTGTGGAACAGCTGTCCAAATTTTGATGCAAATCTCCAAATGTTATTGAGGAGGATTTTGCAGCAGGGAGTGCTTTTATCGTTAAAAACAAAAAAAAAACTGCTTTTATCGTACTTGGTGCCCAGGTTGATACCAGGTGGTTCATCCAGTTTTATTCGTATTTAACTTTTTCATGGTGGTTTAATACAACTGGGTAGCTGCAAAACCATTACAGAGTGCAATTAAGAGTCAACCGCGTTGCTGTGGGACCGGAATCACATATAGACCAAAAAAGCATTAGTGAAGCAGATCGCTAGCTCTTCCAAAGAGCATGCATAGGCACAATGGGCTGAATGGCCTTCTGCGCGATAAACATTTTTTTTCTTTCCTCTGTCCCAGTTTTGCAATAATAAAGCCAACTGCAGTATGTTTTTCATTCATGGGCTGCGGGTGTTGCTGGCAAAGCTGGCATTTATTGCCTGCCCCTTGAGAAAGAGACTGGTATAACTGGGTGGCTTGCTAGGCCACTTCAGAGGGCAGTTAATGTATCTGACTAGAGTCACATTTAGATCAGACCAGGTAAGGACGACAAGTTTCCTTTGGTATAGTATATTAGTGAGTCATTTGGGTTTTTACAACAATTTGACAGCTTCATTGTCACTTCAACTGATAGCAGCCTTTTATTTCCAGAATTTTTAAAACATGATTGTTTAACTAGGGAATTGTCATTGTTCTGTTGAAGGGTCATGAGGACACGAAACGTCAACTCTTTTCTTCTCCGCCGATGCTGCCAGACCTGCTGAGTTTTTCCAGGTAATTCTGTTTTTGTTTTGGATTTCCAGCATCCGCAGTTTTTTGTTTTTAACTGTCATTGTGTGTTGCCCAAGGAGCTATGGAGATCACCCTGATCATCCCTCTCAATTTTCAGATTAAGAAGAAGCAGGCATGCAACATAGTTATAATTGCATCTGAGGTGATCTAATAAGATCAGCTCTTAAGTCATGAAAACAGGTTAGGGCAAATGTACCTGAATTTGTCATTTTTATCTGGAGCGCTTTTCAAATGGGCCATGGACTTCACTATGTAGTTGGACATGGTGAGTGGGAGAAGATGACAAATGCCCTATTTTACTATATTTCTCAAAAGATCTCATCCAAAAGATGCTGCTTCTGATTGTGCAGCACCCTCTGCTACACTGGGAGTGCCAGCCTAAATTATGCACTTAAGTCTGTAGACTCTGAGGTGAGAATGCTACCACTGAGTCAAGGCTAGCAGTTAAAAGAGAAATAATCTTAATTTGTTCTGTAGGGAGGACATCTGAACTGCAATTTCTATTCGGTTTATTACAGGAGGAATTTATGATTTCCCTTATGGTGTAAATCACACCACTTTAATCCAATGCCAGAGTTTAATTGTTACAGTATGACATTGGTTCTGTTTATAAGGCTAGGCGCTAGTAGTAAATGTGCATGCTTTAAAATCTAAGACAAATATGGGGAGGTGGCAGTGATTGAGAAGTGTAAAGAAATATAAATGTGTTCTTGGTTCAAAGTTTTAAATGTGGAAGAGCATTAATGCCAAATTAATGCCCTGGCACTAATTCGATCCAAAGATCTATATTGGGCACAGGTTGTTGTGATATCCTGATCCAAAGGTTGCTGTGACTCCTTTAAGATTGAGATGAAAACAGCAAAAGAACTTTTAGTCTGGTTATAAGTCTCATTTGCTCTGTCTTCTAGCATTTGCCCTTTAATTTACAAACACGCAATATTTGGACATTTCCAGCTTTGCTGTTAAAGCACTAATGCAATGAAGCTTTCTTATCATTTTGTTGACAGGATACAAGGAGACCAACTCCTAACCAGGAGATTTGTTTTGACTGTATTATCTCAGCACCAACTGCTTCTGGTACAGCAGGAATTCTGTCCAGAGAAGTCTATGACTAGACTGTCTCATTTGTTTAGTTTCACATGCAGGAAAGTGCCTATTGCTTCTATATTTTGATTCTTCTCATTGCTGTATATAAGGAAAGAACTGGGCATTATGTAGCCCTTTTCACAACCTCGGGGCATCCCAAAGCACTTTACAGCCAATGAAGTACTATTATCGAAAATGTTGCAGCCAATTTGTGCACAGCAAGATACCACAAAATGACCACATAATCTGTTTGGGTGTTGTTTGAGGGATAAATATTAGTCAGGACACCAGGGCAAACTTCTCTGCTCTTCTTCGACATCGTGTCAAGAGAAACTTTGCATCTGCTTGAGGCAGACAGGTCCTCGGTTTAATGCCTCATCTGAAAGGTGGCACCTCCGACAATGCAACAAGAACAATTTCATTTTTATAGTGTCTTTAATGTAGTAAAATGTTGCAAAATGCTTCAAGGAGTGCTGGCAAACAAAATTGGACACAAAGCCATGTAAGGAGATATTAGGAAGGTGACCAAAATCTTGCTCAAAGAAGTAGGTTTTAATGAGTCTCTTAAAGCAGGAAAGAGATGGAGAGATTTTGGAAGGGTTTCCCAGAGCTTAGGACATAAGCAACTGAAGACAGAGCCACCAATGGTAGAGTAGTGAAAATTAGGAATGCTCAAGAGGTCAGAATTGGAGGAGTGCAGAAATCTGAGGGATGTTTAGGGATTAGTAAACAAGGATGAGAATTTTAAAGTAAATGTGTTACTGTTTTAGGAGCCAATGTAGGTCAGTAAGCACCACAGGGTGGAAAGACTTGGTGCACGTTAATGAATGAGCAATGTTCTGAGATGCTCCTTCTGTCTGTGGTCTCTAAGAGTGGTACTTGATTAGTAGACAGACTGTAGTCATACACTGGTATCTGTTTAACACTTATTTATTCGTACTACTTCTAAACAGGTTACAGAGTAGGCATGTTGCTCCTGGGTGTGATGTTCTACTCTCTGTCTCTCGGTCTCTCCAGAGAGAGCCCCTAGCCAAGCTGTTGCAGTACAGTTACAACGCTGGCATCTACCCAGCTATATGGAAAATTGCCCAGGTATGCCCTGTACACAAAAAGCAGGAAAAATCCAACCCAGCCAACTATTGCCCCATCAGTCTACTCTCAATCATCAGTGAAGTAATGGAAGGGATCATCAATAGTGCAACCAAGCAGCACTTGTTTAGCAATAACCTCACTGTTGCCCAGTTTGGGTTCCGCTAGGGCCACTCAGCTCCTGACCTCATTACAGCCTTGATTCAAACATGGACAAAAGAGCTGAACTCCCAAGATGAGGTGAGACTGACTGCCCTTGACATCAAGGCAGCAATCGACCAAGTGTGGCATCAAGGAGCCCTGGCAAAACTGGAGTCAATGGGAATCGGGGAGAAAACTATCCACTGGTTGGAATCAAACCTAGCACAAAGGAAGATGGTTGTGGCTGTTGGAAATCAGTCATCTCCGCTCCAGGAGATCACTGCGGGAGTTCCTCAGGGTAGTGTCCTCGGCCCAACCATCTTCAGCTGCTTCGTCAATGACCTTCCTTCCATCATAAGGTCAGAGGTGGGGTTGTTCGCTGATGATTGTGTAATATTCATCACCATTCATGACTCCTCAGATACTGAAGCAGTCCATGATCAAATGCAGCAAGACCTGGACAATATCCAGGTTTGGGCTGACAAGTGACAAGTAACATTCATGCTGCACAAGTGCCAGGCAATGACCACCTCCAACAAGAGAGAATCTAACCATCGCCCCTTGATATTCAGTGGCGTTGCCATTACTGAATCCCCCACTATCAACATCCTAGGGGTTACCATTGACCAGAAACTGAACTGGACTAGCCATATAAATACTGTGGCTACAAGAGCAGGTCAAAGGTTAGGAATCCTGCAATGGGTAACTCACCTCCTGTCTCCCCAAAGCCTGTCCACCATCTACAAGGCACAAGTCGGAAGTGAGATGGAATACTCCCACTTGCCTGGATGAGTGCAGCTTCCATAACACTCAAGAAGCTTGACACCGTACAGGACAAAGCAGTCCGCTTGATTGGCACCACATCCACAAACATTCACTCCCTCCAGCACTGATGCACTGCAGCAGCAGTGTGTGCTATCTACAAGATGCACTGCAGAAGTTCACCAAGGCTCCTTAGTTAGCACCTTAGAAACCTACGACCACTACCATCTAGAAGGACAAGGGCAGCAGATAGATGGGAACGCCACCACCTGGAAGTTCCCCTCCAAGTCCCTGGCCATCCTGACTTAGAAATATATCGCTGTTCCTTCACTGTCACTGGGTCAAAATCCTGGAACTCCCTTCCTAAGAGCACTGTTTTTACCTACACCACATGAACTGCAGCGGTTCAAGAAGGCAGCTCACCACCACCTTCTCAAGGGCAACTAGGGATGGGCAATAAATGCTGGCCCAGCCAGTGAAGCCCACATCTCATGAATGAATTTTTTAAAAGTTTTAATACATGACTGAGACAGTAAGAAGTGGATGTGAGGGTGGCAGCATTGATGCTTTTGTAAGGGTGAGGTGGATTATCTGGTTTAGTGTGCGCCCTGAGTTCCCTAGGTGTGTTGCTGTGTGAGTGATGGGTGTGTGGCGCATTGAGCAGTTTGAGAGGCTGGTGTTATGATGGGTAGGAGATATCATGCGAAGATGCATTTACTGACATTGACTATCCATGTAGATTTCTTGTGGCACTGGAACTTACCTTCCTGGCCAGCTGCCTTCACTGCCTTCTGAGGGCTGTGCTTGAGAACTTCTTGGCAGAATTATGCTGCCTCTCTTCCTGCCCACCTGCACCATTAATGTCTCCAGTGCCACATCCATCACAATAGAGTCCTCTGTCTGCCCTGGTGCTCACCTTGCAATAATTTATATTGCCACAATATTTTTGTGCAGCTTCCTTTTAAGGTAAGGTACAGCTTGCCTTTAAGAAGAGCAAGCTGGCTGTATCACATGGTGTGCTTCAGACCCAGAGATATTGCTACCACTGCCCACTATTGTAGCCTTTGTGTGGAGAGGTCACCAACTCCTCTGCACAGCCACCCCACCCCAAGATGCAACAACACTCTCTGGCAAATACAGGAACTCACCAAATCACCTCCAAGAACATTCCAGAACACTTACTGACACTTTACGGTAGAAAAGTTCCAAAAAATTACCTTCCTTGCAAATTGGGTGTCTTGTCTTTTAAGTAACAAAGTCCATCTTACAGCTTTACGTTTGTTGCTTGTTTTTATTCATTTATGGGTCATGAGTGTCGCTGATTAGGCCAGCATTTATTGCCCATGTGAAGCTGTTGCCTTCAACTGCTGCAGCCCAGGTGTTGTAGGAACACCCACAGTACTGTTAGGAAGGGAGTTCCAGGATTTTTACCCAGCGATAGTGAAGGAACGGCAATGTAGTTCCAAGACAGGATGGTGTGTGATTTGGAGGGGAGCTTGGAGGTGGTGGTGTTCCCATGCATTTGCTGCCCTTGTCCTTCTAGGTGGTAGAGATCGCGGGTTTGGAAGGTGCTGTCAAAGGAGTGAACTAAAAAAAGGCTGCCTGCACATTCATTGACCAAATTTGGAATCCTGGCATCATATTCAGCTGAACTATGTGATGTCAGGATAGCGCCCATTAAAGGTCTTCCAGTGTATACAGAGGATGCACCTGCATGTGCCTGCCTTATCCAGCAAACCAAGCACAGGCCATGCATGAAGCAGACAGGTCGAGAGGCGCATGATCTCTGTGGTGGTGCTATGCAAGGCAATTTTGCCCCCGTTGATTCTAAGAGGAGGAGGAGTCTACTGGTTAGAGAGCTCTCTATACCCTTCCTCTTGCACAACACTGGGACTCAACCCATACGAACATACATGGAGCCTACATTTAAAAAGAAGATGCATCCTAAGCAGCAATATTACTTGAACTAAAATGAGAAAATATGGGAAACACTCAGGTGAGGTTGCATCTGTGGAGAAACAAAGCAGAATTAATGTTTCAGGTTAATCGCCTTTCGTCAAAACTGAAGCATTTTAGAGCTAGGTGTCAAGCAAGTACAGAGCTGGGGAAAAAGTGGGGCAGGAAAATAACAGGAGAGGTCTGCAATAGGGTGAGGGGCAGTAGTGCCTAAATGACAAAAGTGATGGTAGTGCAAGGCAAAACAGGGTAATAATGATATGATTGCAGAAACAAAATATGGATCCAGAGGAAGTGTAAATGGTTACAATAGGATAGCAGGGCAGGAGAGAAGCCTTGGAAAATCTGGCAAAGGATGGAGAAAACTTCACTGCCCCAGGAATGTGGCAAAGATAGATGAACAGATGCTGGAAATGCAGACATCTAACCAGCTGCATACTGACAGGGGATTCCCAAGCACCAGCCCATACCTCCTCCTTTTCTTGCGTGAGGCACTATGCAAGGTCAGCTGGTGGTGTCATCCACAGTTTAACATGACTACAATCCAGCATGTTGAGGGCTCATTAGGCATCCAAGATAGCTGGGTTCAAGATGACTGGCAAAATATGGTGTAAGCCCATGAATGGCAGAACAAAGAAATTTGGGTATCCAGGTGCACAAATCACTAAAAGCTACTGCAGAAGTACAAAAGAAAAGCAAAAAGGCAAATGAAATGTTGGCCTTGTTACAACCACAGCTAATGTTATTGCTGAGCAAGCCAGATTCCAGAGTGAAGTCTGTCTCACTGACTTTTTTTAAAATTGTGAAAACATGGAAGAAAAGCTAATGATCTCAAATGTATAGAACTCCAGTAGTACCTTTAGAATTTCAAAAATTAAAACATCTATTTAAAAAAATCTTAGGCACACGAAATAAAAGTTGCATAGTTAAAATGGTTTTACAGAACAACCCCCAAAAAGCATGCTTGGTCAAAAGTACACAATTAAACCACCTTTTTGGCAACAACCCTTTTATAGATTTTTAACCATAAAAATCCAGTAAATATTACCCAAGTCAATGAATTGTTGTCACTTTAATAAAGGTGCACCTCACAATATCTTAAACACTTCCACTCTGATGTGGAATTCCAAAAGGACATTCAGAAACAAACTGTTTCCAAAAACAAAGACTCTCCTGGCTTAACACAGTGGCTTTTCCAATTCAAAACTTTCACAGCTTCTTAGCAGCACGCAAACAAAAAATTTGGCCTTCAGCAGGCTTCCCCACAGCAACACTGAACAGTTAAACATCCTTTTCCTTAAATATAATTTTCCCCTTTCATCACAGTTTCCATTGTTGCCAAACCTCTTTGAAACTCCAATTCTCCTAATATAAAAATCTTTAATGTTTTCTATTTTGCCTCTAATTTCTGGTCAATAAAATTTAACAATACCTCCTCCTATTTACTCATGGAACACCTGTAAGATGCAAATGTTCCTTGTTACCTCTGAACTCCATTTTGAAATTTAACAGCTGAAAAATCATTTTCAAACTTATCTCAAAATGCAAATTTCATATCCAACCTATTTACTTTTAACTCAAACCCACCATAACCTCTCATTACAAATGCACAAACCTAATACCTTTAAGCTTTCATTTCTTAAACCTCACAGCCAACCTATCTCTAGTAACCTGCCCCGTTTAATTAACCCTGGACACACACACACACCCCACAGCTTTCTACACAGAAAACATAACCACAAAAATATGAAAATTTACATCACTAATTACAGCCTTTATCAAGAGGGGGTTGGATGCAAAGGGAAGGAAGTTATGCTTCAGCTGCATAGATTCCTGGTCAAGCCCCATCTTGCATATTGTGTTCAGTTCTGGGCCTGTATGTTAGGAAGGATATATTGGTTTTGGAAGGGGTGCAGTGAGGGTTCACCAGACTGATACCAGGGCTTAAGAAGTCAGGGTGCATAAACATGGCTTGTATTCCCTTGAATTTAGAAGGTTTAGGGGTGATCTGAATGCAGTGTTTAGGGTATCACTGAGTTGATAGCACACTTACCTCTGAGTTAGAATGTTTCTCGGTTCAAGTACCACTCAAGGACTTGAGCACACAAATTTAGCCTGATGTTCCAGTGCTGCGCTGTTGGCAGTGCTGTCTTTCAGGTGAATGGATAAACTGAAGCCCTGTCTGCTCTGTCAAGTAGATTTAAACAATCACATGGTGCTATCTCAAATTAGAGCAGCGGAATTATCCCTGGTGTCCTGACTATATTTATCCCTAAACAAATACAATTGAAAGCAGATTTTCTGGTCATTATTACTTGGCTGTTTGTGGGAGCTTCTGTGTGCAAATTGACTGCTGTGTTTTCCACATTAAAACAGTTGTTAGACTTCAAAAGTACTTCATTGGCTGTAAAGTGCTTTGTAATGCCATGCAAGGTGCTATGAAAATGCAAATGTTGATTTTTCTTTTTAAAATTATAGATTCCAAAGCGTCGATATAAAAAAATGATCTAGATCTTGATGTGCAGGGGACAATTTCAAAGTTTGCGGACGACACAAAACTTGGGAGAATTGTAAACTGAGGACGCCAGTGTAGAACCTCTAAAGGACATTGAAACATTGGAGTGGGCAGATAGGCAGATGAAGTTCAATGTGGAGAAGTTTGAGGTGATACACTTTGGTGCAAAGAACATGGAGAGACAGTATAACTGTTCTAAAGGGTGTGCAGGAGCAGAGAGACTGGGTATATATGTACATAGATCACTAAAGGTGGCAGGTCAGGTAGAGAGAGCTGTTTCTAAAACATACAGTATTATAGGCTTCATTAATAGTGCCATAGAATACAAGAGCAGGGAGGATATGATGAACTTATATAAGACACTGGTTGGACCTCAGCTGCAGTATTGTGTACAGCTCTGGGCGCCACACTATAGGAAGGATGTGAACACATTGGAGAGAGTGCAGAAGAGGTTTACGAGAATGGTCCCGGGGTGAGACACTTCAGTTATGAGGAAAGATTGGTTAAGTTAGGACTGTTTTCTTTGGAAAGGAGAAGTCTGAGAGGAAACTTGATGTAAGTTTTCACAATCATGAGGGGGCTGGACAGAGTACATAGGGAGAAACTATTCCTGCTCATAAATGGATCGAGAACCAGAGGCACGGTTTTAAAGTGTTTTGCTAAAGAAGCAAATGCAAGGTGAGAAAAAACTTTTCACACAGCGAATAGTTAGGGTTTGGAATGCACGGTCTGGAAGTGTGGTGGAGGCAGATTCAATTGAGGCATTCAAGGGGACATTGTTTCTACTTAAATAACCATTCAATGTGCAGGGTTATGGGGAAAAGGCAGGAGATTGGCACTAAGTTAAAATGCTCAGCGAGACGGTGCAGACACGATGGGCCAAATGGCCTCCTACACCATAACAATTCTGTGATTCTGAGAGACTATTTCCTCTGGCCTGGGATTTCAGAACAAGGAGGCATAACCCTAAAATTATAGCTCAGTCGTACAGGAGTGAAATCAGGAAGAAGGGGAAATCTGGAATATTCTCATTACTAGAAGATTTTGGATGCTGGGAAGACTATTGGAGCTTTGAAGACTGAGATTAGTAGACTTTTGTTGGGTAAGGGTATCAAGTGATATAAAGACATTTCCTGTCCAGAAGACAGGGAGGAAAATATATATCTATGTCACCCTGCCTACTTTATAAAATTATTATTTTTATTTTTAAAAAGGGACAAAAGGCTGACTAGCCATGGCTCATACCAGTGGAATTTCTAACCTTTAGAAACCAGCAAGAACCTTGTTACATTTAGAGGTGCTAAAGCCCCTGTGACTGCAGAAAATCAAATTCCAAAGGAATGCACCAACACCCTTTACATTTCTAAAGCAGAGCTCCGGCCAACAGAGAAGATATGTCTGCAAGGGCAAAAGGGACCCTGACTCCTCTATTAAAACCCCTCAAGATCCCACACCTGGGAAAATACATCCTTTGTCCAACACTCAGGAAAAGTGGTGGGCAGTATGTCACGACCTCCCTCCAAGCTGCTGAAACTTGTAATATCGCCATATGGAATGGAACTCGGGTAGCCTACCGTCTTACAGTTAGCAACAAAAAGAGCTCTGCCCAGGTAAATTGCCTGGCCTTCATCAACGCTGTGTACTACTAGAATACTGGAATTCCTGTATCGGTGCCTTTAAGACTCATTCATCTCTACGTGCCTTCTTCTATCATGGAAGCCCTTACTTCTGGAGCGTCAGGTCACCCTGCAAAAGTTGCAGCCTGCTAACCTCTGAAGGAATACACCATTGGACTTTTTTGATTCTGGATTCTGGACTATAACTATAACTCATTTTTATCGTGGCCTTATCCTGTACCTCTTTCTTTCGCTTATCCCCCTTTCATTGTACGAGTGCAAAAGGAGCAGTCATTGCGCGTGTAAAATAAACCAACCCTCTTATTTTACCTTATCTCGAGTTTGCTCTGGGTTATTAATGGAGGATTGGATCACTCCAAACTGAAGGGTTGGGGAAAACATGCCATCACTTATAAAGGGGAAAATCAGAAATCCAAAGCACCTTCCTGTTTACGGATGGGTAGTGAGAGGCAAAATCAGGGCTGTTTAAAGTAATCCCCCTCTTGTCTGTAACAGACGGGTAAATTAAGATGCAGATCAGTCACAATCAAATCGAATGTTGGAATAGGCACAAGGGGCTGAATGGCCTATTCCTGTTTTTATGTTCCTGATTGTTTATTCCACGCCAGAATTTCTGGCACTACATGGCAAAAAAAAAAAATTGCCTTCACATAGCATTCTTCAGGACCACCATGCCTTAAGGCCAGTGAAGTACTTTTGAAGTATTGTCACTGTTATAGAATCATACAATGGTTACAGCAGGAAAGGAGACCATTTGGTCCGTCATGTCTGTGCTGGCCCTCTGAAGGAGAATTTACCCAGTGTCACACTGCTGCCTTTTTTCCATAGCCCTGCAATTCTTTCCTTTTCACATAGTGATCCAATTCAGTTTTGAAAGCCTCAATTGATCTTGCCTCCACCACACCATCAGGCAGTGCATTCCAGAACCTAACCACTCAATGCATAAAAAAGTTTTTCCTCATGTTGTCACTGCTTTTGTCAATCGCCTCAAATCTGTGCTCTCTGGTTCTCAGTTCTTCCACCAACTGGAACAGTTTCTCTCTATCTACTCTGTCCAGACTCCTCATGATTTTTAATATCTGTCAGATTTCCTCTCAACCTTCTCCAAGGAGAATAGCCCTAACCTCTCCAACCTTTCTAATTAACTGAAGCTCCTCATCCCTAGAACCATTCTTGTGAAACTTTTCTGCACTCTCTCAATTGCCTTCACATCAAGTGTGGTGCCCAGAACTGGATACTCCATTTGAGGCTGAACCAGGATTTTATATGGGTTTAACATAACTTCCTTGCCTTTGTACTCTATGTCCCTATTGATAAAGCCCAGGATGCCTATTACCTTATTAACTGCTCTCTCAACCTGTCCTACCATCTGCAATGATCTATGCACATGTGCACCCAGGTTGCTCTGCTCCTGCACCCTCTTTAGAATTGTACCCTTCATTTTATATTGTCTCTCTGTATTATTACAAAAAAGAATCATTTTACAGTCTGTATTTCATCTGACGCTTGTTCCATCAAACTGAGTATATCCTTTTGAAGTTCTAAGTTGTAATGCAGGAAACATGACAGCCAACTTGCATGCAGCAAGCTCCCACAGACAACAATGTGATAATGACCAGATAATCTGTTTTTGTGATGTTGATTGAGGGATAAAAATTGACCAGGACACCAGGGATAATTCCCCTCTTCTTCTTTGAAATAGTGCCATAGGATCTTTTGCACCCAACTAAGAGGATGGATGGGCCTCGGTTCAATGTATCATCCAAACAATGGCACTTCCGGCAGTGCAGCACTCCTTCAGTACTGCACTGAAATATCAGTCTTGATTTTTGTGCTCAAGTCCCGAAATGGAACTTGAACCCAGACTCTCATGACTTAGAAGTAAGAGAGTCACCAACTGAGCCACTTGTGCAAATAAGTTGTGACTGGATTTCAACATATGTTTCTTTTTGGGTAAGAAACATTTAATGAAGAGGTATTTCTATTACAAGGTAATGTATCGTATCTATCTGTGGGTCACTTTTAAGGTATATTTTCATTCCAGTTCAGTAGTATTTTAACATGCAATGTAAAATTCTATATTTAGTTACTGTGCTGCAAAGACACTATATTAATTTATCCTTCAAAATTGGAGTTATTCTCAGTAAGGTCAGCTAATTAAAAATCTAAATTGGGAACCTTTTCACTGTGGTAATCTATATTTTTTAATGATTAGGTTACTGAATCACTTTTAGCGTTATGTGCCCATAGCTTTTGAAACTGAGCTGATTAAGTGCCACCCCTGAGACAAAAGCTCATGGATTCAAGCTGTACTCCACTTGAGCACTTGACTTGAGAGTTGAACACACAATCTCAGCTAACACTTCAGTACAGTACTGTGTGTGTGTGTGCTGGACTGTCAGAGGCATGAGAAATATCCCAGGGTACTCTTTCAAAGAAGAGCGGCGGAGTTCTCCTGGGTGTTCCAGCCAATATTTATCATTCTGGTAAGTATTCTAATTACTGTTTTTGGGACTTTGCTGTATGTAAATTGACTGCTGCATTTCCTGCTTTACAACATTGACTACACTTCAAAAGTACTTCATCAGCTGTAGCGTGCTTTGGGATGTCATGAGGTCATGAACAGCGCTGTATAAATCCACTTCTTTCTTTAATGCTACCCCTTCCTCCATCCAAACAAGCGTTATCTGAATACCTTTTCAAGAGCACATTGTTCCTTTAAACAGCTCGCTCAGGTTTTGGTACTAGGTTAGTTTGCAGGTGCAATAACCTATGTCTGAAATGAAGTGTTGACAGAATCCACCATTACTGGAGATCTTTTGCTGCTTATTCACACGCCCCCTTCTTGTGGCAGTAGGGGAGTAGTCTGGGGCCTTGCTCAGCTAGCACAAGATGCACAGATGAACTGAAAAGGGATGCATATCTGAATGGAAGCAAAAAATTTGGAACTTTGGTGAATTTGACACAAGACTCCAAGATTTTTTAAATTTCAAATATAACATTTGAGATTAGGGATAATTCTAAAGCTGTTTGGAAAGACTGGGTCTTGTCTGCTGAAGATGGTATAATTTGAAAGCTTTGTGTTAAACATGAAGTAGAATCAGTTTGATGGAAATTCGGAATAGCAAGAGTCAGAAAACAGTGTGGGAGTAGTTTATTGTCCCCCTAACAATAGTTATGCTGTTGGGAAGAACATTAAACAAGAAATCATTGGATCTTGTAACAAAGGAAATGTAATAATTGTAGGGGACTTTAACCTTCATACAGACTGGTGGTAAATAGTGAGGAGGATAGCCTTTGATTCCAGGAGAATATAGACGGGCTGATCAATGGCAAATGGAATTTAATCCGGACAAGTGTGAGGTGATGCACTTGGACAGGACAACAAGGTAGGACCCTGGGAAATACCAATGATCAGAGGGACCTTGGTGTGCATTTCCACCGGTCCCTTAAGGTAGCGGGACAGGTAGATAAGGTGGTTAAGAAGCCATATGGGATACTTGCCTTTATTAGCCGAGGCATAGAATATAAGAGCAGGTTATGCTGGAACTGTATAAAACACTGGTTAGGCCACAGCTGGAGTGTTGAGCGCAGTTCTAGAATCCGCATTATAGGAAGGATGTGATTGCACTGGAGAGAGTGTAGAGGAGATTTACCAGGATGTTGCCTGGGCTGGAGAATTTTAGTTATGAAGGGAGATTGGATGTACTGGGGTTATTTTCCCTGGAGCAGAGGAGATTGAGGGGGAGCATGATTGAGGTGTATAAAATTATGAGGGGCATAGTTAGGGTAGACAGGAAGGAACTTTGCCTCTTGGTGGAGGGATCAATAACCAGGGGGCATAGATTTAAGGTAAAGGGCAGGAGGTTTAGAGGGGATGTGAGGAAGAGTGTGGTGGGAATCTGGAACTCAATGCCTTAAAGGGTGGTAGAGGCAGAAACCCTCATGACATTTAAGCAGTATTTGGATGTGCACTTGCGATGCCAATACAAAGCTATGTGCCTAGTGCTGGAAAATGGGATTAGAATAGGTACTTGTTTGACCGGCGCAGACTCGATGGGGCGAAGGGCCTTTTTCTGTGCTATAGGCCTCCATAACTATGACTCTGACAATAATCAGATTTACTTAACATGGGCAAACAAGCAAAGTCCCACTGAAGTTTTTAAAGAAAAACATTTCTGGATTCTAGAAGATAACTAAGAAAAAGTACCTAGATAGCACCCTGTATCCTTGTCGTTGCTTTCTGAATAATGCTGTGATGTTACTTGTAGCTCAGCTGTGCAGCTGGCTGACAGCCAGAGAGGCTGATTCAATCCCTTTCAGTAAGTGAAGAGTTCTAGCCAGAGGCTGTGCTGTAGTTAGGGAGTGGCGTCAGCAGATTGGAGGATATGCAGGCTGTATCAAAGCTCAGCTCTCTTACCATTCAGAAGCACCTCATTGTTCAACGGCTGTGGGAGCACCGCAAAAGCTGTGGATATACCTTAACGAGCTGGGTAAGTTGCATAACTTTTCCTGGTGGAAGTTTAACCACGATTGTAAAGGTAGAAAGAAAAACTTTGTGTGTGATGTGCTTGTAGGAGAACAGGGAAGTGCAGTTTCAGTCGTAATGGAGAAGTTGTGCAGACGATTCTTTACTATCTAGGGAGCTGGTGCAGAGGCAGTGGGGGAGCTTCACTTGATGTCTGTGCTTCCAAGCAGTGATTATCCTGAGAGAGAGAGTGAGAGAGACATGTTCCATAACAGTGGATATTTTGAATGCATGTCTTTATGTTTGAGATACTATATGTTGACAGCTTTGGCATGAATCACTTTTCTACTCTTGTGAAAGCAGACATAGTCTGACTTCTTACACTGCTATCTGTTTATTCACAAGCTGGTAGAATCAGCTGTAAAGCTTTTAAGTACTGCACTTAACGGTCAGGTTGGGCCACTGATGCAATTGCCCAAAATCAGTAGCAGGTTTCACTTTTTATAGAGATAGTCACCTAGAAACTATAGGATGGGCAACTCCTAAACATTTTTAAAGGGATGTTTGGAGATAAAATACTTCCAGTGACTCATGTGAATTTAAAGATTTGAATCACTTTTCTGACGTCCAGATCTTGCCTGACTATAAAAAAAACCAAAAAACTGCAGATGCTGGAAATCCAAAACAAAAACAGAATTACCTGGAAAAACTCAGCAGGTCTGGCAGCATCGGCAGAGAAGAAAAGAGTTGACGTTTTGAGTCCTCATGACCCTTCAACAGAATGCCTGACTATGTCTAATTAAAAGATTTCATTTGAGTGCCTGATGGGACTAGTTGTCAGCCATGGCACAGTGGTCACACACTCACATCTGAGTCAGTAGATTATGGGTTCAATTCACGCTTCGGAAATTTGAGCACAAAATTTAGACTGACATTTTATTGCCGTGCTCTCAGAGTTGTGACCTTTCAGGTTGAGAAGTTAAACCGAGGCCCCATAAGCTTTCTCCTGATGGACATACAAAAAATCCCATGGGACTATTTGAAAAAAAGGGTGTTCTGGCCAATATTTATCCCTCAATAGCCACCATCAAAATCACATTGTCCAGTCATTATTGGAATGTTATTTGCGGGAACTTGCTGTGTGCAATTTGGCTGCCACAGTTGCCCAAAAGACCTACAATGACTACATTTTAAAAGTGCTTCATTATGGTTGAAAGGACTTTGAAATTTCCTGTGGAGATGAATGATGCTACATAAGTGCAATCTCACAATTTAATAATTAGTGACTTCCACTTTTTAATGTGCCTTGGTCAATTCTACCAAAACATATTTTTGACTTCCCATCAGAGGAAATAATTTCTCTATATCTACCTTATTGAACCATTTAACGTTTTAAACACCCTGATCAGATTACATCTCAAGCTACTGAACTCAAGAGAATAGAAACCAAGTTTATGGCACACTGCCCTCATATTTTAACCCTTTTAAGTTCTAGTATTCAGAAATAATTGAACAGACATTCTCTATATCAGCAAGAATACTATCACCGAACAAAGGCTAGCAATATAACATGATTGCTGTTGCATATCGTTTGCGCAATGGAGGAATCATACTGCAGATTCTACAAATGCTATACTAATTATTTGTCAATGTTAAGACACATGCCAAGTTTTTGATCCTAACCTTGTTTTGAATTTCAATTATAACATTTGAGATTAGGGATAATTCTAAAGCTGTTTGGAAAGACTGGGTCTTGTCTGCTGAAGATGGTATAATTTGAAAGCTTTGTGTTAAACATGAAGTAGAATCAGTATGTTGGAAATTCGGAATAGCAAGAGTCAGAAAACGGTGTGGGAGTAGTTTATTGACCCCCTAACAGTAGTTATGCTGTTGGGAAGAACATTAAACAAGAAATCATTGAATCTTGTAACAAAGGAAATGTAATATTTATGGGGGGCTTTAATCTTCATATAGACTGGTGGTAAATAGTAAGGAGGATAGCCTTAGATTCCAGGAGGATATAGACGGGCTGGTCAGATGGGCTGATCAGTGACAAATGGAATTTAATCCAGTTAAGTATGAGGTGATGCATTTGGGCAGGACAAACAAGGCACGGGAATACACGATGAACGGTAGGACCTTGGGAAATACCAATGATCAGAGGGACCTTGGTGTGCATGTCCACCGGTCCCTTAAGGTAGCGGGACAGGTAGATAAGGTGGTTAAGAAGGCGTTAGGGATACTTGCCTTTATTAGCTGAGGCATAGAATATAAGAGCAGGGAGGGTATGTTGGAACTGTATAAAACACTGGTTAGGCCACAGCTAGAGTATTGTGTGCAGTTCTGGAATCCGCATTATAGGAAGGATGTGATTGCACTGGAGAGAGTGCAGAGGAGATTTACCAGGATGTTGCCTGGGCTGGAGAGTTTTAGTTCTGAAGAGAGATTGGATGTAGTGGGGATTATTTTCCCTGGAGCAGAAGAGATTGAGGGGGAGCATGATTGAGGTGTATAAAGTTATGATGGCATAGAAATGGTAGACAGGAAGGAACTTTGCCTCTTGGTGGAGGGATCAATAACCAGGGGGCATAGATTTAAGGTAAGAGGCAGGAAGTTTAGAGGGGATGTGAGGAAGAATTTTTTTCACCCAGAGTGTGGTGGGAATCTGGAACTCACTGCCTGAAAGGGTGGTAGAGGTACAAACCCTCATAACATTTAAGAAGTGTTTGGATGTGCACTTGTGATGCCAATGCATACAAGGCTATGGGCCTAGTACTGGAAAATGGGATTAGAATAGTTAGGTGCTTGTTTGACCGGTGCAGACTTGATGGGCCAAAGGGCCTTTTTCTGTGCTGTAGACCTCTATGACTATGACCCTATGACTGGGACAATCAAATTGGGAAGAATGGCCTGGAAGATGAGTTTGTAGAATGTTTTTCTGACTGTTTCTTGGAGCAGTACATAGAGGAACCGATGAGGAATAAAACTATCTTAGATCTAGTATATTGTAATGAAGCAGGGTTAATTAGCAATGTCATAGTAAAAGATTAACTAGGAAATAGTGACCATAATATCATTCAATTCCATGTTAAGTTTATAAGTGACATATTCCAAACGCAAACAAAAATCTTAAACTTAAACAAAGCCAATTACATAGGTATTGGGGGGACTGGCTAAGGTTGATTGGGTAAATAGACTAAAAGGTATGGAGGTAAATTTACAGTGGGAAACATTTAAAGAAACCATTCAAAATGTTCAACAAAAATACAGTCCATTAAAGAACAAAAGCTCATCAAGAAGAACCCATCCATGGCTCACTCAGGTAGTTAAGGATAATGTTAGATTAAAGGAAGAGGCTGACAATGTTGCAAAAAAACAGGAGGAAATCTGAGGATTGAGAGTGTTTTAGAAACCAGCAAAGGGTCACCAAAAAGTTGATGAAAAGGGAAAAAAGTAGAATATGAGAATAAACAGAAATATAAAAATAGGTTGTAAGAGCTTTTATAAGTATATAAAAAGGAAGAGTATAGCTAAAGTAAACATTGGTCCCTTAGAAGCAGAGACAGCGAAATTATCATGGGGAATGAGGAAATGACAGAGGCATTGAACAAATATTTTGTGCCAGCCTTCACGGTAGAAGACACAAGTTCCATACCAGAAATAGACGATAACCTAGGGATGAAGCTGAAAGACAACATTACACATTATTCAGTGAAGGTGAATATATTTTCAGATTATAAAGTAACAAAATGTCTTCACCTGTGCAATCACTTGTGATCAAAGTTTCTTGACTTTGTTAAGCCTACCACTTCTTCCAGGTGCAGCCCTGATATCCACAGCAGGGGTGGTGACAGCCTGTGCAATGGTTGGCCCTGTTGCCTTTGATAACTTGGGGGCCCCGGCTTGCTTTGGCTGTTCTCCTGTGGGCCACAGAGGGAGCACTCTGCGGTGACAGAGGATGAGTTTGAGGGGGTCACAGGCAAAGTGGACTCAGAGGGAGAGGACAGCCTCTCAGATTCCTGAGTGGATGACCCAGGGGTGTCCAGCTGCCGCTCTTTCTCCCTTTGGGCGCCCGAGGGCCCTGTCCTGACTCCTTGTGGGGAAGGAGCTCCTGGAGGGACATCGAGCTTCCCATTTCCCTCCTGCATTTGCACTGCAGGAACTCTCCCATGGCTACCGCGATGGCGTGTAGGTCTGCGCACATCTCTGTGTCCTGCTGAACCAGGGTCCCATGGCATCTGCCATCCTTGCCATAGAGACCTCCATATGTGTACATGTGGGTACCACTTCATCAGAGAGCAGGCAGTCGCACTCCCCTGATTCGTGTGCCACTCTGTTGAATGCTTCCAACAGCTCTGCGTGATGTTACCCTGCCTTTTGCTGACTCTCCACAATAAGTTGGAAGGCTGAATTCAGAGGATTGTTATCTGACTTAGACCTCAGGTCAGATGCCTCTTCCCCAGGAGTCCTTTGGGTGCCAGAGAGCTTGGCTAAACCTGCCTCCTCCTGCTGCAAACACGTGTCCGTGCAGTGACCACCAAATTGTGAACCTGAGCCTGCTCTAAATCTAGGTCCCACCGAGGTGTGTGTCTCTGCATTGGTGGAAGGTGTGGGCAAGCGCTGTGATGGGTCTTCCAGGCTGCTTATTTCTAGCTCTCCATTGGAGGGGGTGTCCTCTTGGCTGGAGCTGAGGGACTGGCTGGCTGAGGGTATCGGTCGCTTGGCAGAGCTCCCTGTGAACCAAAGTAGAGATAATTAGTGCATGGCAGCAGAGCCAAAAGCAGAAGAGGGAGAGGATTGTTTGACTCTGGTGGACCTGCAGCTAGAGCTGGGGTAGAGGACATCGCAGCAGACTTCCACTGCATCCAGCAGGCGCCCCAGAGAGGTGTCACTAAATTTGGGGGCTACATTTGCTTTCGGGGCCATCAGCCTGGACTGCCTGGAGCAGTCCTGGTCTGAAGACATGAAGTAGACATGCGCTCTGATGCAATTTAAATATGGCACCCGGAGTAAGGAAGCACAGAGATCACGGCATGGCAGACAAATCCGAGCCTGCCCATAGCGATCCGGCATGTTTCCCATTAATGCATTATTAATGAGGCAGGACGTGCTGGGAATGGGACAATGCAGCTCGACAACCCGCCATTATGGCTGGCGGGTAAAAGGTTTGCTACTGCATGCTGTGCAAATCTGGGATGATTCCGCCCATCATTGTTTCTTCCACAATAAAGAAGTGTTTCTAACCATCAATTCATGCCAAACATGAGATGTGGAAGCACATTTAGCTCTCTGACAAAGCTACCTTAGCAAATAACGATGATGCTCACATGATTAGTGAAACCAATGTGATGTGAAATATTAACAAGTGATATTTCAAATTGAAAAACACCTGTGCCACCTTGTGCTCTCAATTCTTATGACAATGGAGTTGGGCGGGAAAATTTTGACCATGTTGAAGAGCCTCCCTGTTTGTCCAGGAGGCTCTTTTATAGCTCAATCACACCTCCTGTATTGTCAACTGATGGCGGTTTTCACTACTGAAAAGCTTCCCCCATTGCAAGATCGCACGTGTCTCCCGTGCACCCCGGCACTTTAAATTTAATTAGAGTTATGTGGGAACCAGCAAAAGAGTGAGAGAGAGTGGAAGTGGCACCCGCTTCCTGTTTCGCCATCAAGAATGGCGAGCCATGGTTAAAATTCTGCCCTGTAGTTTTTCTACTGAGTAACATACATTGAAATAACAAATATTGAAATAGAACAAACAGCTTTCCTTGTGATGCTTTCTAACCTGGAGATTTGGATTGTGTCTTCTCCAATTCAATCTTCAACAGTCTTGTCCTGATCAGGGTTGCCAACCCTGGTCAGTCATATTCCTGGAGATGTCAGTACTTGAACTCCTGCCACTGGTCATTGCACATGTTCATACTCACAGTGCCCTGCCTTCTCAGGCCAATTGGAAAATGAATAGGCTTTTCGTTACCTAATGAAATGCTTCCTGGACCGTCAATCAAGCAGTTTTTTTTTTTCCCCCATCTGCAATGTTTTTATAACTAATAAACAAATGTGTTCAGAAATTTTTCCTTAAAATGCACAATTATTTTAAGGCCTGTATGGTTTTTCTCCTGGGGTTGCTCACAGCAGTGTCCTGGAGATTAATTTTTTTTTCATGGATAGACTCCAGGGCAAACCTGGTGGGTTGGCAACTCTAGTGCTGATAGAGTCAAGTGCTCTTGATCTCACCTAGGAAAGTCGCAAGGCCATTGCACTCCAGATGAACTTGCCTCTGTTGGAACTGGTTGTTGGTCAGCCCATCAGGCGGATAATCAATGAAGTATTGAAGCCTTTAGTCTTGAAAGTGACACCTGCCTGACCTTGCCCAAACTATCCCATTTGGAGGACAACTCCTCTGAGAGAAAATGGAGAACTACCCTAATTTCAGTTCAAAGGAAGCCTACCTTACTATCCACTCTTATTTATCACATTTCTTAGTTAGCTGGCAAATAACTACTGGGTCACAATCAGCATCAAAGTTTCAACACTGCATCCATGCTCATGAAAGAAAGAACTTGCATTTAGATGCAGCTTTTTGTGCCCTTGAGGCATCCCAGATTTTCAGGGAGAATTCCTCTACATATCTTCAAATAAAGCCATAGGATCTTTCACATCCACCTGAGAGGGCAGACTGGGTCTTGGTTCACTGTTCGGCGCAGCACTCGCTCAGTACTGTACTGGACTATTAGATTATGTGTCCAAGTCTCTTGAGTGGGGCTTGAACACACAGCCTTCTGATTCAGGCAGCGCTGTATCATTTCAATTTTGAAATCTATGGGTTCACAATCTTACAAGGCCTATAACCTGATCTTGAATCCACAATCTTCTGACTCAGAGATGAGTTGGAACCAACTGTGCCAAGATGACACCTGCATTAGTTAATTGGTAACAATAAATTCAATGTGACTGAAATTCCAGTGAAAGGAGGGAGGATGGAAAATGGTAACATTATCTTGTATAGTTAGTGGGAGATTGTTTTTTTTTTGGGGAGTGCAGACAGGAAATGGAGTTAAGAGCACAACCAACTCAGCTGTGATCTTATCGAATGGCAAATCAGGCTGAAAGGGCCGAAGGGCCTACTCCTGTTCCTGACCTATGGTCCTACAATTTGAAGTAGAACACAGAGGCATCAGGTTTCCACCCCATATAACTTATGCTCTTGTCAAATTCTAGTCTTGAAGGGATTGAGTGAGTATTCTTGGCCTACTCCCATTGTTTAGAAGGTGGAGAGGTCAGGGGGAAGTGTGCAGGAAAGGTCCTTATCTACCCCATGAATTTCTGTACTTGTGCTACCATTCAGTCCAGCAGAACTTTCACCAACTGAGAATTGACATGGGTGCCTCATGAAGGTCCTGAAAATAAGCAAGACGAAGGCAGTCTGTACCTGATAAAAACAAAAACTGCAGATGCTGGAAATCCAAAACAAAAACAGAATTACCTGGAAAAACTCAGCAGGTCTGACAGCATTGGCGGAGAAGAAAAGAGTTGATGTTTCGAGTCCTCATGACCCTTCAACAGCATTCTGCTGAGTTTTTCCAGGTAATTCTGCAATCTGTACCTGATTGCCTTTGTTAATAAGGATGTCGGCTCCCTTGGGAGCAGATCATTTACAAAAAAAAAAGCCATTTTAATCCTTGTCCCTTGCCTAACAGAGTGGCTGTGCTTTGCTCTGACAGATGCCAGTGGAATGGGGTAAGTATCCCTGAAGTGTTCTAATGGGAATGGAGCCTGACCCCGCCCCCCCCCCACCCCCCTACTGTGATTTGAGATGGAGCCTGCATCGATTGCCATCAGCGGCACCTGAGAATCTCACTCCGCCGCATGTCTGTTGTCAGACTCAGGAATCTGGAGGTTAAGGACCAGCCAATTTCTATGATCTACAATATTTAATTTTTCTACCTCATGCCAAGTCATATTAACCCATCACCCCTGTGCTCGCTGAGCTACATTGGTTCCCGGTTTAACAATGCCTTGCTGATAAAATCCTCACCCTCATGTTCAAATCCCTCTATCGCCTCACCCCACAATTGTTTTGTTGGTCTCTGCTAATTTTGACTTAGCACTCACTACTATAGTGAGGAGGATAATTATAATTTAGGTACAATGGAATGATGCTGTTGCCATGTTAAGCTTCTGTCTGCTGGTGGAAGAGGACTAGAGTCCTTTAAATAAAGATTTGCCTGCTGTAAGATCCCATGGTTGACATTGAAGAATAGAAACTGAACTTGTGTGATGCATCTAGAAGCACTGACATTTATTTTGATGTTTGACATCTGTTTTCAGAATGGGAAATCAGTCCAGCCAACACAGACACACAGGGGAGCCCATTCGAGAGCTGGCTTCTTTCTTAGTGCATTTTTGACAACCATCCAGATACAGTTTCTCTCTCCCCTCAGCTAATGAAAGTCACTGGGTATAGGGCTGACTGGGTTGAAAGCAGACCTGTGTAATCCAAGTATTACCAAATTCCAAATTTAAAAAAATCCTCAGATTATATCCTAATGTGAAGTAAAAGAATTGACAGGACTTCATGTAACCCAAAGCTGTACGAATTAAGTATGTTGTAGCTAATCACCAGAATCCCCTGTAGGGATCTGAGGCGAGGATCCTGAGCAAGTTCTTACATAGCTGTTTAGGAATTTACAGTTTGAGTCCGCAGACACAGAACAAAATACTCCTGACCTGGGAAACTCTTCGGTGCTGTTCAGACAGATTAAATTCAGAGTTCACCTATCATTTGCGATACCAAAAGAAAAAAATAAATCTTGAAATGTAATTTCTTACTAGAATCATGAAACAAAGAATAGAAAGACTTGCAATTATTTGAAGTACTTCTTGAAGTGTAGAACTTCTGTCGTGTCAGAAATGCAGCAGCCAATTTTCACACAGTAAGCTTCCACAAACACCAATAAGATATATATACTGACCATATAGTCTGTTTGAATGATTTTGGTTGAGAGAGAAATGTTGGCCAAAACACAGGAGATATCCTCTGCTTGTCTTGTACCATGGGATTTTTGTGGGCAGACAGAGCCTTGGTTTATCATCTCACCCAAAACAGGGTGCCTCTGGTAATACAGCACTCCTTTGGCACTTCACTGTAAGTACTAGCTCAGATTTTGTGTTCCAGTTTCTGGAACAGGACTTCAACCCACAACTTTCTGATTCAGAGGCAAGAGTTCGACCTCTTGAGTCATGGCTGGCAATGAAATAGAGTTGATTGTATCCTAATTTTGGGGGCTGACGCAAAGATTTTACTTGGACCAGCATAGAAATGCCTTGGGTGAGTAGCTGAGCTATAATTACATTATTTGTCATGTCTGCCCCCATGGCTGATAAGGCAGATGGAGATGAAAAGTTTCAAAAATGTGGGCAAGGATAAGCAGCCATTTGATTTACTGTGCTGATTGGAAGCTCTGAGATGCTTGTTTATTCTGGCACAGGAACAAGCATCAGGCACTGCTTCCTGGTCTCACAGATGCTATAGGCCTTCCTGGCCTGTTGAAACAGCCATGCAGGAAATCAATTGCAGCTGAATGGGCACGGTTTCCATTTGGAGCATAAAACGGATCCCCTGCTTTGGAACAAAGCTTATTTTGGTCTTCAACCCATTATCTTGCAAGCACACAGTCTTCAGCACACATAACTAATTAGATGCTCATCACTGGATGTCGACTTCCATCTTTTCAAGCAGGGAGAAATTTTACTCTGTTCTGCAATGTCACCAATTTATCTCTTACTTGCCTCTGGTGAGACAGAGTTGTGCTGATCTTAGACACAAATCCAAAATTTATCGATCTGTGGTGCTCATATCCAAGTCGGTGAGTAGCCTGACCCATCCTCTAGGAAGCGACAATCCCTAATCTCCTGGCTACCTGACTTGTGACTGACACCACGAGCTTGTAACACACATTCCCCAGTGCTACTTGGAATGGAGTTTATGTGGCAGCAGTAAGGATCTGGGAAATCAACAACAACAAATTGTATTTGTTTAGTATCTTTAACCTAGTAAAGTACCCCGAAGTGTATGACTGGAACTTAATCAGACAAAATAACTGGTATAAGCCAAGGAAAATACAAGCCTCCAAAAGCTCAGTTTTAAGGAGTATCTTGAAGGAGAGAGAGATGGAAAAGTTTAAGGAGCGAATTACAGAAATTAGATTCTTGACAACTGAAGACACGGCCACCGATGGTGTGTTGAAGGAAGTAGGAGATGCCCAAGAGGCCAGATTTGAAAGAACGCGAAGTTCTTGGAGGATTATAGGTTTCATAGATAAGGAGGGTGAAACTATGGAGGGGTTAATCGGCAGCATACTGTGAACACTTTCATTGATTCTTTTTAAAAATTCTATCATGGGATCTGGGCATTGCTGGCAAAGCCAGCATTTGTTGCCCATTCCTAATTGCCTTGAAAAGGTGGTGGTGAGTTGCCTTCTTGAACTGCTGAAGTCAGTCTGGTGCAGGTACACCCACAGTGCTGCTGGGGAGGGTGTTCCAGGATTTTGATCCCACAACAGGAAAGGGCTGGTGATACAATTCCAAGTCAGAATGGTGTGTGACTAGGAGAGGAACTTGCAGGTGGTAGTATTCTCATGCTTTGCTGCCCTTGTCTTTCTAGCTGGTAGAGATCAAGGGTTTGGAAGGTGCTGTCAAAGGAACCCTGGTGAGTTGATGCAGTGCATCTTCCATATATTACACACTGCTACCATTGTGCATCAGTAGTGGAGAGAGGGACTGTTTAAGTTGGTGGATAGGGTGCCGATCATATGAGTTGCTTTGTCCTAGATAGTGTCAAACTTCTTGAGTTTTGTTGGACCCGCATTCATCCAGTTAAGTGGCGAGTATTCCGTCACACGTCTACCTGACTTGTGCCTTGTAGATGGTGGTGGGCTTTGGGGAATCAGAGGTGAGTTGTTTGCCTAAGAATTCTCAGCCTCTGACCTGCACTTGTAGCCATAGTATTAAATGGCTGGTTGAATTAAGTTTCTGGTCAATGGTAACCCCCAGATTGTTGATATTGGGGGATTCAGTGATGGTAATGCTATTGACTATCAAAGGGAGCTGGTTAGATTCTCTCTTCTTGGAGATGGTCATTGCTTGGCAATTGTGGTGTGAATGTTGACACATATCGGCCCAAGACTGAACATTGTCCAGCTCTTGCTGTATATTGGAACGTACTGCTTCAGTATCTGATGGGCTGTGAATGGTACTGAACATTGTGCAATTCAGTCTCCACTTCTGACCTTATGATGGAAGGAAACTCACTGATGAAGCAGCTGAAGATGGTTGGTCCTAGGACACTACCCTGAGGAGCTCCTGCACCAATGCCCTGGGATTGAGATGATTGACTTCCAGTAATCAGAATCATCTTCCTATACCTAATCAGCAGAGTATTTTCTTCCTAATAGCCATTCACTTCAATCTTGTCAAGGCTCCTTGGTGCCACATTCTGTCAAATGCTACCTTGAAGTCAAGGGCAGTCACTCTCACCCCATCTCTTGAGTTCAGCTCTTTTGTCCATGCTTGGACCAAGGCTTTAATGAGGTCAGGAGCCAAGTGGCCCTAGCAGAACCCAACCTGAGCATCAGTGGGTGAGTTATTGCTGTGTAATTGCTGCTTGATAACATTGTCAATGACACTTTTCATAATTTTGTTTATGACCAAGAGGAGACTGATGGAGTGGTAATTGGCCAGATTGGATTTGTCCTGTATTTTATGGACCATGTACCTGGGCAAATTTCCACATTGTTGGTCAGGTGCCAGTGTTGTAGCTGTACTGGACCAGCTTGGCTAGGGGTGCAGCTTGTACTGGAGCACAAGTCTTCAGTACTATTGCTGGGATGTTGTCAGGGCCCATAGTTTTTGTAGTGCCTCAGACGTTTCTTGATATCATGTGGAGTGAATTTAATTGGCTGAAGACTGGCATCTGTGATGCTGGGGGCCTCAGAAGGAGGCCAAGGTGGATCATCCACTTGGCACTTCTGGCTAAAGATGTTTGTAAATTCTTCAGCCTTGTCTTTTGCACAGATGGGCTTGCCCATCATTGAGGATATTTGTGGAGTCTCCTCCCATTAGTTGTTTAATTGTTCCCCACCATTCGTGACTGGATGTGGCAAGACTGCAGAGCTTTGATGTGATTCATTGGATGCAGGATCACTTAACTCTATCACATGCTGCTTCTGCTGTTTATCCTACAAGTAGTCCTGTGTTGTAACTTCACCTCATTTTTAGGTATGCCTGGTGTTCTCCTGTTATACCCTCCTGCATTCTTCTTTGAACGAGGATTGACCCCCGGCTTAATGGTAATGGTAGAGTGGGGAATATGCTAGGCCATGAGGTTGTAGATTATGCTGCTGTTGATGGCCCATAACGCCTCATGGATTCTCACTTTAAAGTTGCTAGATCTGTTCTGAATCTACCCCATTTGGCAAAGTGGTAGCACTACATAACACGATGGAGGGTACATTCAGTTTGAAGGCAGGACTTCATCTTCACAAGGATCATATGGTATTCACTCCTACTATACTGTCATGGACATTTACAACTCCGACAGGTAAATTGGTGAGGACAAGGTTAGGATTTTTTTTCCCTCTTATTGGTTCCCTCACCACCTGCCACAGGCCCAGTCTGGCAGATATGTCCCACTTGGTCAGTAGTGGTGCTACAAAGCCAGTCTTGGTGATAGACATTGTAGTCCTCCACCTAGAGTTTATTCTGTGCCCTTGCCACCCTCAGTGCTTCCTCCAAGTGGTGATCAACATGGAGCAGTACTGATTCATCAGCTGAGGGTGGTACATGGTCATCAGCAGGAGGTTTCCTTGCATTTGTTTGGGTCCAGAGTCAATGTTGAGGACTCCCAGGGCAACACTCTCCTGACTGTATATTACTGTGCCAATGCTGCCTCTGCTGGTCTGCCCCATTGGTTGGGGCAGGACACACACAGGTGTCCTGGTAGTGGTAGTGTCTGAGACACTGGCTGGAAGGTATGATTCAGTGAGTATGACTATGTAAGACTGTTGCTTGACTAGTTTATAGGACAGCTCTTCCAATTTTGGCTCAAGCCCCAGGCATTAGTAAGGAGAACTTTGCAGTGTCAACAGGGTTGGATTTGCCCTTGTCATTTCCAGTGTTTACAGTAAATTGCTGATAATTTCATGGTACCATTACTGAGACTGCCTTTCAATTCCAGATTTTTAAAAATAATCAATTGAATTTAAATGCCACCAGCTGCCATGGTGGCAGGGCATTAGCCTGGGCCTCTGCATTACTACGCCTTAAGCCTAGTACTACATTACCACAAGCCACCATCTCTCCATGCAGGTTATTTCTGCTAAAATTGAATTCAGTCAGATAACCAATGAGAGATAAATATTGGTCTGGGGGCAGGGCAAATTTCTTCTGCTGTTTTTCAAAATTGTGCCATAACATCTTTTACAAACACCCCAGCAGGGCATTGGATTCAGATCTCTTCTGAAATACAGCACCTAATGACTAGAGTGTTAGCCTAGATTATGTGCTCACATTTTTGGAATGGGGCTTGAACCCATGACCTTCTGATTCAGAGGCAAGACTGATACCACTTAGTTAAAACCAACACATGATGTGACAATAATAGGAATATTGCAAGAAACAATCTCCATGAGCAAATATTCCACCTCTCCATCTCATTGCTGTGACGTTTCAAGGTGCATAATCAGAGGTGTAGAAAAGAATAGGTAATGATCACTGGGGTGGGGAGTGGTTGTGGTTAGTTCAGTTGGCCAGAGTGTGGTGCAGAATAACGGCAAGATCCCGGGTTCAGTCACCACACTGGCTGAAGTAGTTCTTGGGGCCGGCAACCTTGCTTTGCCTCATAGTGATATCATGGCGTAAGCCATGATTAGCAACCCTCAGACAATGAGGACGTTACATGAAGAGAAATAGAGAGAACGATCATCAGACCATAATTGTTGTATGAGAAGCCTATTGTCCAATTAGAAAGGAGGGTGAACTTGGAAGACTTAGGGTGTGTGCAGGCTAACACAGAACGTGCAATATATATAACCTGGACTGATAATCTAGAGAACATGAGTCCAGGGGAGGAGAATCAGGATATTGTGAAGGCAGGAGCATACTCCTGCTGCTTCTGACTCCAAAGCAATATTTTTTTAAAATGGTCTTCTCAAAAATAAGTCAGCTGTTGGTGGTCTTTGGTAGAAATTAATTACAACAAGGTAGACGTCGAGCCCTGGATGGAATTAAACAATAGCTTGCATTTATGTTGCGCCTTTAACATGGAAAAATGTCCCAAGGCTCTTCAGAGGAGTGATGTCAGACAAAAATGGACATGGGGACAAAGGAGATGTTAGAGGGGTGACCAAAAGTTTGATTACTGAGGATTGATAAGCCAAACCAGAAGGTTCTTTAAATAAAAGCCAAATAGAATATTTTTTAGCTTAAGTTCTTAAAGCAGATCTGTTCATAGCTGAAGGTTTCACATTCAAACAGTTTAATGAGCAACAGACATAAAAGCAATAGAGAAAGGTTTTAAAGGAAGAGAGAGAGGCAGAAAGGTCTAGGAAGGAAATTTGAGCGCTTAGGACCTAGGTGGCTGAAAGTCAATGATGGGACAAAGGGAGTCGAGGATATACAAGAGTTGGAATGCAGAGATCTCAGGGAGTTGTAAGGTGGAGCAGATTACATAGATAGAGGCCATGGAGTGATTTAAACACGAGGGTGATAATTTAAAATCTCAACTGCAATTAGATTTGAACCCTGGAGAAGAGCAAATACATTACCAAGTTCTGTCGAAGGGTCATGAGGACTCGAAACGTCAACTCTTTTCTTCTCCGTCGATGCTGCCAGACCTGCTGAGTTTTTCCAGGTAATTCTGTTTTTGCGTTGAGCAAATATATTAAATCTATCACTTTTATGTCTGTTGCTCATTAAACTGTTCGAATGTGAAACCTTCAACTGTGAACAGATCTGCTTTAAGAACTTCAGCTAAAAAACATTCTCTTTGGTTTTTATTTCAAGAGCCTTCTGGTTCAACTTAACTTTTTCCTGAAGTTTCAGTCCCAGCCCAGCTGACAGTGAGTCTATCATTCGGTAGCTTGTAGTGGGATTGTTCACCTATTAACTCGTGCATCATTTCCTCAGCTACATCAGTTAGCAAGCTGCCTACAAATTGGACTTTGTTTCAGTCAGGATGAATTCATCAAGCATTTGCTCGAACTTAATTGTTGCTTTTTATTTTGGAAACTATTGTACTCTCAGTTATTAACTTAGGAAGAACAATACATCCGTGTGAGCTGGGCATTGGAGACATGGTGCATGTCTAAACAATGATGGACAAGTGTAAGCTAAACACACTGTTGTTATCGAAGGCACAACCAAAGGGGGCCTCCTTGGACATTATTAAGTGAATTCTGAAAGGCTACTATGAGGTGCTGATTTCAGATCCTTGGCATTCTGTCAGTTGAGGCATATTCCCCTGCAGATGGTTCAGCTTGAGATTCTACATCTGATACAGGAGTCCTTTGAAAGCCATTAATTTTCAGTGCAATTGCGTTACAATTGGTAAGGTGCGCTGGCCGTGGACTTTGTGGAATGTTCTTGCAGTCTCCTGATTTGGCAGGAGGCTGGTAGAATCCCGTCAGAATTTCAGGGCCAGCGCTGGTTGTTTGTGGTATCGAGCTGCCCTATTCCAGGCAATTGGGATGTTGGTAAAATGACTTACTGATCCCATTCACCCAACCCTGCTTCCATTCCCTTCATTTAGCCTGTCAGCCAGAGCTAGTCAGAAACAAATCACACATCTCACACATGACCTACATTTGCTCTTAGACTGGAATGCCTTGATTTTAAAATTCTCATCCTTGTTTTCAAGTTCCTCCATGGCCTCACAGCTCCTATCTCCTGCCCTGTGACTCTTCAAGATCTCTGATTTTCATCACTCCACCATTGGTAGCTGTCTTGGCCCTAAGCACTTGAATTCCCTCCCTATACCTTTCTATCCTCCTTTAAGACACTTCTTAAAACCACCACTTAGCCACCAGTCCTAATATCTCTGTACATGGCTTGGTGCCCAATTTTGTTTGTCTGTGAAGTCTCTTGGGCCATCTTACTACATTAAAGGTGCTATATAAATGCAGGATGTTGTTTTTAGGTGCAATGGAGAAAGACAAAGGGACTGTGTGAAAAGAACAGGAAAGACAAAGAGTTGGTCCAAGAGAAAGGATTGGCGATCACATGGGGATCAAAGAACAGGGATCATGTCCCATGGCCATCTGGGCAACGGAGCCAAAGTTTGGAAACTATAGAATAGCTTGGTGTTAAAAAAGAACAAGATGAAACACATGGGAATAAAGGGAAATATTTTACTGCACATGGAGATTAGGGAACAATGCCAATAGCAACATTCCACTGACCGTTACCTACAGTGACTGAACCCTCAATATCTTCCAAATTTACTGTACATGTTAGTTAATCCAACAGGTGCAGGAACAAAGTCGTTTTAAAAAATTCAGAATGTTATTCGTCTCTCTGGGAATAAGCGAGGGTGGGGTTGTCAGCTAGGGAGTTTGTGTATTCAAGTTCCATTCTCGCAATTTGAACACAAAATCCACGCTGCAGCTCCAGTGGAGTGCCGCACTGCTGGAGGTGCTGACTTTCGGATGAGATTTAAACTGAGGCTGGGTCTACCCTGTCAGGTAAACATGAAAGATCCCATGGCATTACCGGAGAACAAGGAAGATCTCCTGTCCTCCCAATATTTATCCCACAATCATCATCATGTCAACAAATAATCAGGTTATTATCTCATTCCTGGGAGTTTGCTACTTTTATGAATTGGCTGCTATATTTTCTACATTACAACAGTGATTGCCCTTCAAGAGTACTTCATTGAAAGCACTTTGGGATGACTTGAATTCATGACAGGTGTTATATTAATGGAGATCTTTCTTTTTAACCTGATCACCCATCCAATATGGAATGATGGATTTTCATTTCCATCAATCTGCTCCATCAGTTTCAATGCCCAAAAAAATCAATGTTGTTATGATATGGCAGGTGGTAATTGTTGGCCTGACTAAATCCCAAAGGGAAACTTGGCCAAGCTATCACAACGATTTGCAATTTGTATTTTTATCATGAGAAGGTGTGTACACTGAAGTTAGAAGTAAAGAGTCCATGACCACCTTTAGAGATTTTAAAGATTAAATTAAAACATTTATTAACAAAAGAAAACTTAAACACATAAGATTACAGTTACATAGTTAAATTTGGTCTTGCAACATTTCACAAAAGATTTCTACCTAGCTAGACTTCCAAATAAACAGCCTTTTCCAGGCAACAGTCCAAATAGATTTTTAATCTATAAAACATCTAGTAATATTACCACTAGGCATCCACTGTTATTATAAGGGAGGTATTCCACAGCTTCACCCACCCTCCCTCCTATACTAATGACACTGTCCCTGCAATGTGGCGCAGGGTATATTTATATATTTTTTCTTGGGATTTGCCAAGGCTGCATTTATTACCCATCCCTAGTTGTCCTGTGGGCATTAAGAGTTGATCATATAGTGTTGAACTGGAGTCAGATGTAGGCCGGGCTAGGTAGAAATGGCAGGGCCCATTCATAGTTGGGTTTCTATGGCAGTCATATTATACCAAATGCCAACTCTTTGGGCTCAGAAAATCCTCCCTGAAGGCACCTTCTATGCTTTGTAACTCTTGCTGTAAGTTACCCTTGACCACCTCATGGATATAAAGGGCAAGAAACTGCAGTGCCACTGGTCCTCACTATAATATATGCAAATAAGCTTGCTAAGGACTCAGTGGCTGGATCTTGGTGTGAGGCAATATGCGCGGGAGAAGGGAATTCGGAGGCATCGATTTTGGCTTCTGCCCCCATTTTGTTGCTAGAATTGAAATTATCAATTGCAAACGCCCTGGAATTCCTAGGCCTTCATCTTCACACTCCACCTTCTGGCCAACAGTTTATATTTTCTGTCACAAGCGGTTGATTCACTAACCGAGTAAAATCCCCCCTTACGTGTCTTGGAAGTATGTGAAATACTTGAACATAATGCTGCATGTGTTTTTTCACAGTTGGTTTCCTGTTGGTAAGAGGAACACTACACTCGAGTGTCTTTTGGACAGAGAGTAATCAGTTCTTCTGCCTGTGAGCTGACATTTCCTGAAGCAATGTTTTTTTTTCCTCAGGGATAGAAGCTTGCTGGGGGAACAAAAGATTTTGTCAAGGCTGGCTGGGAAGCTTGTGTTGTTGAATAATTAACAATTGTTGACCAAACAGTTGACAAGCTTGTCATGAGTCAAGGTTGAGAGTCCTTAACTGGTCTAGTTGCTGGGTGTACGTGTAAATTTCCTTCCGATTGGTATCAAGTGCAGCTGGCCTTGTCAAAAGTTGGCTTTTCTTTTAACTCTTTCAGATTTTTTAACAATCAAAGAAAAAACAAAGTTTGTTACTTGGGTGGTGTTCTATGAATAAAGCAGCTCGTGCTCTCCCCTCCAATTTCTTCCTTCCCCTCCTCCCTGCCCTCCTCTGTCAAGGTGCTGAGTCTCGCAGTTCTTGCTGGTTGCCCTCCAACTGATAATTCTTCACCTGTGAATCGAGAAGGGGCTACGCCTATAGAACATTCAGGAGCAAAGACACTTCCTATCATCACTCACAATATAGTAAAATCATACAGCACAGAAGGAGGCCATTTGGACCATCTTGCTTTTGCTGGATCTTTGAAGGAGCATTTCAAATATCTCACTATCCTGGGTCTTTCCCCATAGCCCTGCACGTTTTTCAGATGTCCATCCAACTTTTGGAAGTTACTGTTGAAAAAGCTTCTGCCACCCTTTCAGGTGGAGCATTCCAGATCTCAAAACTCACTGCATAAAAATTAAATCTTCTCATCTTCCCCCTGGCTCTTTTGGCAATTATTTTACATCTGTGTCCTCTGGCTAACAACTCTCCTCCAGCCAGTGGAAACTGTATCTCCCTACTTACTCTATCAAAACCCCTATCCTAGAGATGCCAAGATGGGGATTAAGTTGGCTTACAATGTATAAGGCACAATATTTGTCTTGAAACAAGGCTGACCTCACATCCAACTATCTGCCACATATACCTTTAGTGATCAAATGTAGGAGTGCCCCCATTAAGCAGGTTTGCCCCAGGACCCTCTGCAGAGGGAAAACCAAGAATAACCCAAAGATGGAGACTGACTACAACTGGGACATTCTTCTTTTTTCCAGGCATTATCTTTCAGTCTCAAAGCCTTCTGATCTCCAGCAACAGCCAGAAGGCCCCACCGCTGGCAACCAGCAGTGTAGCTCCAGGTCCTGGCCTCAGTCCCAGTGCTTGGCCCTGTCTGACAGCATGCAGGAGAGCGCAGGGTTAGGGGAAAAGGACAGGCCCAAGCCATGCTCAAAGCCTGCGTCGGGGAGAGCACCTGAGCCCAGGACAATAGGTATACATCACTCTTTTGTCACCTGATCAGGTAAAGGAAAAGGAAAGCTGGCCTTCCACTGTTTACAGGCAATGATTTGGATGTGGGGCTGGAGGAATTGTCCAACTTTATGGATGTACTAAAATTGAAGAGTCAATTAAATAATTCTATGAACCATAAGAAACTATAAGGGGATAAGATTGATAAAATGGTGGAATGGGCCAAAAAGTGGCAGATGGAATTCAGTGTCATAAAGTGTGAGGCGATACATTTCGTTAAAGAAAAAGCAATAATTATTGTTTGAATAGGAGAAGACTGGGTAACATTGAAGAGCAGAGGAATTTGGGTTGAGGCTCACAAGGCATGAATAAGATTGGGACACAGAAATATTGGGTTTATGACAAGAGGGATATAATATAAAAATGTTGATGAAATGTTGAATCCACATAACACCCTAATAAGATGCTGTTCTTACTAAGTACTATGTAGTTTTGGGTTTCACAATATAAGAAGGATGTTGAAGCAAGAGAGAGGGTACAACGTTGATTCACTAGGATGTTTCCAAATATAAGAAAAACTGGAAAATTGGGGCAGTTTTCATTAGAACCAAGGAGATTATGAGGTGATTTGATAGAAGTGCTTGAAATTACAAAGGGATGGGACCCAGTAGATAGAAACTGGTCATTTCCAGTGTTTGCGGGGTCTAGAATGAGGGGGCATCGATCAAAGATTAAATGTAAGAGATTTAACACAGAGGGTAGGAGACATTGTTTTACAGAAGGTTGTGGGGCTATGGCACATTTCCAGACCCAGAGTTAGTGACTGAAGCAAAGATCATGTCAACTTTTAAGAATAGATTATTTAGGTGATTGCAGGAAAGGGGAAAAAAGGTACATGAGAACAGGATGGATGTATGGGATTAAGATATTGCTCCTGCGGGGGATAAACACCAACACCGAATGGCCTGTCTTCATGCTATAATTTTTATGGAATTCTGTGTATCTTTCAATGCACAGTTTACTGCATTCTAGTTGTTTGCCCCAGATCACGTGATCTTGCGAAAGGCACATGAAATAAGTGAACTGTTTCCTGATCAAAAGAGTAAAAGTTCATTACGACATTGCTGTGAGACCTTTAACAGGGATATGGAATTGTAACAGCATGTATAAAGTCATTTGCATAATTAATTTTCACTGCTTTTACTTTCTATGGGTTGACTAACATGTCTAGATAGTGGTTCTTTTGTATACACTTAAAATGTTGGGCCATTTTGCAGTAATATTTATTTTTGTGCTGTTCGTGTAAGTTGTGCAACCACTTCCTACTGTAGAATTACATAGAATCTACATCACAAAAACAGAACATTCAGTCGAACTGGTCAGCGCTGGTGTTTATACTCCACAGGAGTATAAACTTACTCTGGAGGTCCCCAGCATCACAGATGCCAGTCTTCAGCCAATTTGATTCACTCCATGTGATATCAAGAAATGGCTGAAGGCACTGAATACTGCAAAGGCTATGGGCCCTGACAATATTCCAGCAATAGTACTGAAGACTTGCGCTCCAGAACTTGCCCCGCCCCTAGCCCCAGTACAGCTATAACACAGGCATCTACCCGGCTGTGTGAAAATTGCCCAGGTATGTCTTGTACACAAAAAAACAGGACAAATTCACCCCTGCCAATAACCGCCCCATCAGTCTGTTCTCGATCAACACTAAAGTAATGGAAGGGGTCATCAACAGTACTATCAAGCGGCCTAGCAATAACCTGCTCACTGATGCCCAGTTTAGGCTCTGCCAGGGCCACTCAGCTCCTGACTTCAATACAGCCTTGGTTCAAACATGGACAAAAGAGCTGAACTGCTGAGGTGAGGTGAGAGTGACTACCCTTGATATCAAGGCCACATTTGACCAAATGTGGCATCAAGTTGCCCTAGCAAAACCGGTGTCAGTGGGAATCAGGAGGAAAACTCTCTGCTGGTTGGAGTCATACCTAGCACAAAGGAAGATGGTTGTGGTTGTTGGAGGTCAGTCATCTCAGTTCCAGGAAATCACTGCAGGAGTTCCTCAGGGTAGTGTCCTAGGCCTAGCCATCTTGAGTTGCTTCATCAATGATCTTCTGTCATAAGGTCAGAAGTGGGGATGTTCGCTGATGATTGCACAACGTTCAGCACCATTCGTGACTCCTCAGATGCTGAAGCAGTCCATGTCCAGTCCATGCAACAAGACCTGGACAATATCCAGGCTTGGGCTGACAAGTGGCAAGTAACATTTGTGCCACATATAAGTGTCAGGCAATGACCATCTCCAACAAGAAAGAATCCAACCATCGGCCCTTGATGTTCAATGGCATTACCATCACTGAATCTCCCACTATCAACATCCTAGGAGTTACCATTGACCAGAAACTGAACTGGACTAGCCATATAAACACTGTGGCTACAAGACCAGGTCAGAGGCTAGGAATCGTGCAACGAGTAACTCACCTCCTGATTCCCCAAAGCCTGTCCACCATCTACAAGGCATGAGTCAGGAGTGTGATGGAATACTCCCCACTTGCCTGGATGAGTGCACCTCCTGCAACACTCAAGAAGCTGGACACCATCCAGAACAAAGCAGCCCGCTTGATTGGCACCACATCCACAAACATTCACTCCCTCCACCACTGCCGCACAGTAGCAGCAGTGTGTACCATCTAAAAGATGCACTGCAGAAATTCACCAAGGAGCCTGAGACAGCACCTTCCAAACCTATGACCACTACCATATAGAAGGACAAGGACAGCAGAAGGGAACGCCACCAGCTGGTAGTTCCTCTCCAAGTCACTCACCATCTTGACTTGGAAATATATCACCGTTCCTTCACTGTTGCTGGGTCGAAATCCTGGAACTCTCTTCCTAACAGCACTGTGGGTGTACCTACATCACATGGACTGCAGCGGTTCAAGAAGGCAGCTCACCACCATCTTCTCAAAACCAACTAGGGATGAGCAATAAATGCTGGCCCAGCCAGCAAAGCCCACATCCTGTGCATGAATAAGATAAAAAGGAGCCTCCTCCCATATTAATTCTCTTCTCCCTCATATGTCCATCAAACTCCCTCAAATGCCTCAATATCCTGTGCTTCATTCATACCACCTGGCAGTGAAGTCCACATTTGCACCATTCTTAGTGTAATAAAATTCTCCCTAAATCCTCTATTTGGTGGCTAAGTAGAAAGAGTTTTGCCATACTTTTCTACTGAACTACTTCACAATTTTAAAGACTTCTGTCTCTCCTTCTTGTATTCTTTTTGCCAGACAAAACTTTCCTGATATAGTAATTCCTCACTTAACGTTGTAGTTGCATTCCAGAAAAGTGCGACTTTAAATGAAACAACGTTAAGCAAATCAGATTTTCCCATTATAACCAATGTAAAAGCTATAGTTAGGTTTTGTAGGACCTTTCTCATCAGAAAAAGACATTTAAACATTGTACCCAACAAGCAGTGGTAGCTGCTTGAGTTCAGTGTCAGGAAATTTGTTTTAACACCAATTTGCTCCTGTCCTGACGTATAGGATCACATGATCCAATTGGCGCTATTTTGGAGCAGCCTCTCCCACTCCCTGACCCTCCCGGTCACTGCTGACATCCCTTTGAAATACCTTGCTAAACTCCTACATGCATAAATGAAATAACTTATAAAATAAAATGCATATAAAAATATAAAAGAAATGTGCTGACCCTTTCTACTTATCTCTGGCTCACCACCTCTCCCTCTCCTCGACTCTCTATTGCGCTTCCTCTCCAGCTTGCCACTTCTCCCACTCCCTGACCCTCAGGCTCGCTGCCTCTCCAGGTCCCCACCCTCCAGCTTGCTGCCTCTCCCACTCCCTAACCATCCCGGTTGCCACCTATCATGGTCCCTGAACCTCCCTCTCGCCATTTCCCTCTCCCAAACCCCTGCTGTGAGCAAAGACTCACAGGATGAACAGGGAGAGGCAGGAAGAGCAGCTTCAAGTGACAGAGCTGCAGATGGAGAGTTGGTGGAGAGTTGGTGAAAGGGGAGGTCAGCAATGACTGGGAAGGTCAGGGAGCGGGAGAGGCTGCTCCAAAATGGCACCAATTGGGTCACATGATCCTATACGTCACGACTGGAGCAAAACGGTGTTAAAACAAATCTCCTGACGTTAAACTCAAATGTTGCCGCTGCTTGTAGCTACTCCTGTCAGGAGAACTTCTGTCAAGATATGTCACGCCCATCTGTTTTGTGCCACTCCTCTTTCTGCTGCTTTCCACTTTATCTCTGTAACTTTTCAGCTTTGATCGAATGGCCGAAATACTGACATCCTCTTTTCTTTATGACACTTTTTAGATTTCTTTTTTGTTCTTGCAATTTCAAGTACCTCTTTGTTTGTCTTATGGTCTTTATATGGAATTTTTAGCATGTTTTCCTTGGTACAAGCTTGAGTTTTCTTGTTAACACATCCTTCATCTTCACAAAATTACTTCTGACTATCTATATCCTCCTTATAATTGCATCACATCTACCATCTTCTGTTATCATTTGTCCTAAAAAGATAATCTTATCTACTTGGTTCAGTGTGACCATCCATTTCAATCTTCCCTCTTGTTTCTTCTAATGTATTCCCTTTAGCTATCATTGTTTATATCTTTTCGTGTTCATACTGAATACATATTCTAGACTTCTAGATTTTACTTGATCCACGATATTTTGCAGGACCTCTTCTGATTCTGTAAGTAGCACTGTATCATCAGCTTACTTCAAGTTTGTTATGTTCCTGGAATTACATCCAATTCTCTGAATATTTGTTCTGCATACATATTGAATAATTTTGTGCACATCCTTGTTGTACGCTTCACTTGAAACATATCTTATTGCCCCTCTTCCAGCCTGACACTTGCTATTTGGTCCCGAATATAGGCTCTGGATAAATCTCATAACTTTACTGCCAATGTCACGTATCAGCAACATGCCTATTAATTTCTGGTGATAAACACAATAGAATGCTTTTTCAGAGTCTATGAAGCATATTCTTGTTTACTTGTAGATATTTATCGAAGATTGTTCTTAGGTTAAATATTCCCCCTCTTGCCTAATGAGATGACTCATTAAGTATAGTTTTAAAATGATTGCATGCCATTGCTTTAGGATTCTTTGGTAACTTAATGAATAATGAACGTCTCATGTCATTTGGTATGTATCCTTTGGTATATATTTGATCACAAATTTCTGTCATCACTTCTGATTCTGTTTCCCCAAGGGCTTTTAGAAGTTCTGTTGTTACTTCATCTATTCTTATACTGGCCCTATTAACTAACTGATGTTAAAGTGCAACAACTTAAAATGGGGTAACTTAAAACAGGGACTTACTGTAGTTGCATCCTTTCAATTTTGGTAACATCCTTGTAATTCTTTTCTGCTCTTGCCCTCTTGCTCTTTGATTTATTATATATATGTATATATATATATATATATATATATATATACAGAAGTTGACATTTCACCAAGTCTTCAAATACATTGACAGCACAATTATTCCTTCAATCTGCACTGTCTTCCAGCAATAATTGTTCCAGCTCCTCAGTTACCACAGCCACAGCAGCCCTGTGTAGACCCTTCAGGTATCAGCATGATGGAAGGACACACTTGGGGCAGCTTATGTTGTACCAAACAATGCCTTGATCTTCAAGACATTCAAGGACAGTGTACTATACCAGGTTGACCTTTCAACAACTTCTCAATCCAAGTCTCCATGGAGGGATTTTAGCAAAGAGATGTGCTTTCCATGGTTTGACTCCCCTTGCAGGATTCTGCACTTTTCCCTTTTCCACAAATTCACCTCACAATTTGGACCAGGACTGAAAAGAACTGATATAAGTCAACAATTGGGATGGACACCCTCTATATTTCCCAGTGGATATCTTTTGAGATCCATTCTTGAGTCATGCAAAACCACAATAAAAAGCAACGTCAGGACATTCCAAAGCACTTTATGCAAGGAATAGTTTATTTTTGCAATGTAGTTGCTGGTGTAATGCAGGAAATGCCCATTAGTGCATAGCTAGGACCCACAAACAGCAATATGGCAGTGAAAAGATAATCAATTTTCGTGATGCTGGTTGAGGCATAAGTATTGCCCAGGACACCAAGGAGAGTTCCCCTGCTCTTCAAAATAGGGAAACTCTGGGAACCTGGAGGCCAACAGGAAAATAGCAGTCAGCCTCCTTTAGTGACCATTAACAAGCTGAACTGGCTACCAGTCGCATGGAGGCAGGTTGCCCTGCTGCATCCCCCTCCTCTGGGAAAATGGCTTGGGATGGGATGGAGCAGGACATAGCTGCTAGACCGGGTCTTCAACAGCTGGTAAGGGAACCAACAAGAAGGAAAAACCTTCTTTATCTCATCCTCGCCAATCTGCCTGTTGCATGTCCATGACAGTTTTGGTAGGAGTGACCATTGCACAGTAGTTGTGGAGACGAAGTCATATTGATGAGACCCTCCATCGTGTTGTGTGGCACTACCACCGTGCTAAATGGGTTATATTTTGAACAGATCTAGCAACTCGAAACTGGGCATCCATGAGGTACTTTGGGCCATCAGCAGCAGCAGAATTGTACTCAACCCCACAATCTGTAACCTCATAGCCCGGCATATCCCCCCCTCTATCATTACCATCAAGCTGGGGATCAACCCTGGTTCAATGAAGAGTGCAGGAGGCCATGCCAGGAGCAGCACCAGTCATACCTAAAAATGAGGTGTCAGTCCGGTGAAGCAGGATTCCTTGCATGCCAAACGGCAAAAGCAGGATGTGATAGACAGAACTAAGTGATCCCAATGGATCAGATCTAGGCTCTGCAGTCCTGCCACATTCAGCCGTGACTAGTGGTGGACTATTAAACAACTAACTGGAGCAAAGGCTCCACAAATATCCCGATCCTCAACAATAGGGAAGATCAGCACATCAGTGCAAAAGACAAAGCTAAGCAGTTGCAGCCAACTTCAGCCAAAAGTGCTGAGTGGAGGATCCATCTTGGCCTCCTCCAGCGATCCTTAGCAGATGTCAGTCTTCAGCCAATTCAATTCACTCCACATGATATAAAGAAATGGCTGAAGGCATTGGATATTGCAAAGACTATGGACCCTGACAACTTTCTGGCAATAGTACTGAAGACTTGTACTCCAGAACTAGCTGCGCCCCTAGTCAAACTGTTCCAGTACAGCTACAACACTGGCATCTACCTGACAATGTGTAAAATTACCCATTTTATATCTTGTTCACAAAAAGCAGGACAAATCCAACCCAGCCAATTACTGTCCCATCAGACTATTCTCAATCATCAGCAAAGTGATGGAAAGTGTTGTCAACAGTGTTATCAAGCAGCACTTACTCATCAATAACCTGCTCATTGATGCTCAGTCTGGGTTCTGCCAGGGCCACTCAACCCCTAACCTCATTATAGCCTTCGTCCAAACTTGGACAAAAGAGCTAAACTCCCGAAGTGAGGTGAGAGTGACTGCCCTTGACATCAAGGCAGCATTTCTAAGTGTGGCATCAAGGAGCCCTAGTAAAACTGGAGTCAATGGGAATCAGGGGGAAAACTCTCTACTGGCTGGAGTCATACCTAGCACAAAGGAAGATGGTTGTAGTCGTTAGAGGTCAATCATCTCACTCACAGGACAACCAGCTTCAGCTGTTTTATCAATGACCTTCCCTCTATCATAAGGTCAGAAGTGGGAATGTTTGTGGATGATACACAATGTTCAGCACCATTTGCGACTCCTCAGATGCTGAAAGCAGTCCATGTCCATATGCAGCAAGACCTAGACAGCATTTAAGCTTGGGCTGACAAGTGGCAAGTAACATTTGTGCCACACAAGTGCCAGGCAATGACCACCTCCAACAAAAGTGAGTCTAACCATCTCCCCTTGACAGTCAATGGCATTACCATTGTGGAATCCCCCACTTTCAATATCCAGGGGGTTGCCATTGACCAGAAGCTGAATTAGACAAGCCATATAAATACTGTGGCTACAAGAGCAGGTCAGAGCCTAAGAATCCTGCAGGGAGTAACTCATCTCCTGATTCATCTACAAGGCAGAAGTCAGGAGTCAGTGATGGAATACTCTCCACTTGCCTGGATGAGTACAGCTCCAACAACACTCAAGATGCTCGACAACATCCAGGACAAAGCAGCCCGCTTGATTGGCACTTCATCCACCATAATAAACATTCACTACCAACAGTCACAATAGCGTGAACAATCTACAAGATGCATTGCAGCAACTCACCAAGGCTTCTTTGACAGCACCTTCTAAACCTATGAACTCTACCATCTAGAAGGACAAGGGCAGCAGATGCATGGGAACACCATCGCCTGCAAGTTCCCCTCCAAATCACTCACCATCCTGACTTGGAAATATATCACTGTTCCTTCACTGTCGCTGGGTCAAGATCCTGGAACACGCTCCCTAACAAAACTGTGTGTGTACCTACACCACATGGACCGCAGCGGTTCAAGAAGGCAGCATACCACCACCTTCTCAAGGACAATTAGTGATGGGCAACAAATGGTAGTCTAGCCAGTGATGCCCACATCCCATGAATGAATGAAAAAAGGGGGGAACCGGCATGCTGGCCAACAGTGCTTTTTTGAGCGCCCACCAACCTCTATTCCTGGCCATGGATGGGGCTAAAAATTAATTTGTGGATGTGGGTGATTAGTGTTGGTGATAGCCAGGTGCAATGGTGATTTTGCGAGCTTTGCCCCTTCTCTATGTGAACTCTTTCACTAGGGTTGTGCCTACTAGGGTTATGGAAGTAGTGAGCTAGCACTAACAAATACTGACTTGTCATTTGATTTTTAAAAAATTATTTGTTGACATTCTATTACTTATTTAACACTGTAGCTCTTGGTGTTCACTTGGAAAGGGATGAAATACTTCTCAAAAATTCAAAACATTTGGAAGTTTACCCAGATAATTTGCATACTTGTTTGCAATGCATTCCATTAAATTTGACTGCTTTTCGAGTGATTTCCACAGTCTTCTCATCTTTCTTGGACCATGGAATTTTTTATAACTTCTTTCTTTTAAATAGAATTCTTCTTACAAATTTACCTCCCGGCAAGAGTTTCCTGCGCCTATTTACATCTGGCGCCTTGTAACCTTGGCAACACATCTGTACTCCAATCCTGAAGTTATATAAAATGCTTTCAGGTCCAACTGTGTTTGAGCAAAGGTATTTTCTTTTTCCAAACAGGTCCTGTTTTGCAAAAACAAAAAAGGACAAACAAGCTAAAAAAAATGTTGAATGCTAGTGTATGAACTGTCTGTGGTCAGTACAAGTTGACACACAATTTGTGTCGTAACATACAGCAATATCTTGAGATGCAGTTGCTGAGAGTCTATGATAGTGAATAGGTGTTTTGTTCAGAGTAGTACCCTAAAGTTGAAACATTTCACGCAATCTTTAGGTGCTCGTTCGCTCATTACTCAGCCAAGAACAGCAACTGGACTGTTCACAGTCTCATCCAAAGGGGCAGAAATCGACAAGAATTTTTGAGAAAGAGAAAAAAAATATCGGGACATCTGGTTTCCGTCTGCTGCCAAAGAAAGGAAGGAAGGGGGTGGGGAAGGGACAGGAGCTTGTTAAACTACACAAGTTGACTTATTAAAATGTTTAACACAAAAGGAGAAGCGAAGAGACCTTTTCGAAGTTTGTGAGGAGGCTTGTCGGATTGAACGATGCAGTTTAGCAGCAGAGTGATGAGGCACGAGAGTTCGGATGGAAGCTGAGCAAATGGTTCCCAGTTAAACGTCTGGGTCTGCTGGATTTTCTCAGCTAGATTCATACGCGAGACGCCGTCCTGTTACTGGTAGGTGCATTGTTGCAAGGATATGAGTGACAGTATGTTTATGTTTTTAGTTACTTTGGGAGTGCTGAACCGGTCCGACTTGACGACGAGTAAATCTATGGCTCTTGATCTGGCTGAAACACTTCGTTTCCTACTGAGACCGTTGAAACAGTGATGGAAATGCTCTAGTTGCAAAACTGAAACAAACTGCAACATGATGGATTAACAGGCAAATCTTGTTTGGCTTTGTCCCATTAGTGAAGAGAAGGCCATTAAGACAATAGGAAGTGGAATAGGCCATTCAGCCCTTCGAGCCTGTTCTGCCATTCAGTTAGATCATGGCTAAATTGTACCCCAATTCCATTTATCCAACTTAGCTTCATATCCCTTAATATGCTTAACGGCCAGCAAAAATCTATTGATCTCAAAATGTAAGTTTTCAATTGACTGAACCTTTTAGCATTACTGGGGAGTGAGTTCTAGATTTCCACTAACCTTTGTGTGAATATGTGCTTTCTGACATCACCCCAGAATGGCCTCACTCGAACAGGTTATGCTCCCTTATCCTGGATTCCTCCAATAGGGGGAAATAACCTATCAACTCCTATAATCATCTTGAACACCTCAATTACATTACCTCTTAATCCTCTATGCTCAAGAGAATACAGCCTACTCTATGTAACCTGTCCTCATAATTTAACCCTTGTAGCCCCATGTTATTCTGATAAATCTGTACTGGCCTCCTCCAAGGCAAATATCCTTTCTGAGGTGCAGTGCCCTGAACTGAATGGAGCATTCTAAATGGTTTCTAACTAGACCTTTATGCAACTGTAGTGTAACCTCTCCACTTTTTGTGTTCCAGCCCTTTTGGGATAAAGTCTAACATCCCATTAGCCTTTTTTAAATTATTCTGGTGTAGTTTTGATTCTAGTAAACTGATTTTCTAGGTTCTGTCACTTTGTGTGTGGCAATGGCACAAATTAGAATAAATAAAGCTTTCTCTGTATCTCCATCTTAAAATTAGCAAGTGGCTGCTATGGGTGTAAGGTCCAAATGTAAGCTGTGCCTTCCCTATGAGTTGTATCCAGATTGGTGACTCTGAACTGGATTTTAATAGAGGCGTCAGGGATTTTGACTGCAAGCTGGAGAGCAGGTGAGAGCCCTGTATCGCCTCTTTTTGGAAAGGCCCGCCACATCAAGTGACACTCAGGCAACTGACAAGATAGTGGCAGGCCTTCCCTGGGCTCAAAGACCCAGGGGGTGGAAGTCCTGCCAGCCAAAAGCTGCTGACCAATCAGGATCACACTGCTTACCTAGTAAGAGGGAGGGGCTAGAAAAGTTGCCTTAAACATTCTCTCCTTCACTTCCCTGATCAGGAGGCCGCAGCTGGCAAGGAACCTATCAATGCAGTCATAGGTCAATCTCAAAAAGGAAAGTAAAGGTGATACCTTGGCGCCTGGAATGTGTGCGCCTTCATGAATAACATCATTGCTGACAGACCTGAGACAAGAAATGTTCTAGTCGATAGAGAACTATAGGTACAATGTCCAGATTGCTGCCCTCAGCAAGACGCATCTACCTGAGCAGTTTACACGTTCTTTTTAAGTGGCCGTGGAAAAGAAGAATGACATGAGTCAAATGTAGGCTTTGCTGTATGAACAATCTCATCAGTAAGTTGACTTGTCTTCCCAAGGGTGTTAACCCTCGTCAGTTGGTGTTTAAACTCCCCCTGTACTGAAACAGGCAAGCGATACTCATCAGTATGTATATCCCTACTATGACCAACCCTGATGGAGTCAAGGATAAATTCTATAATGACCCCCATTCCTTGATTGCTACTATTGCTAAAGTCAGACAAACTAATTATTCTTGGTGACTTCGACACAAGAGTTGGTGCAGATCACCAGACATGGGAAGGGATGATCGGGGAAAACTGAGTGGCAGTTGTAACTGCAATGCTGTCCTCTTGCTGAAGATGTGTGCTGAGCATGAACTCTTAATCACCAATGCAGTTTTCTGCCTTCCTAATCACAACAAGATGTCTTGGATGCACCCCCCATTCTATGCATTTGCATTTAAACAGCTATGTCATCATCAGGCAGAGGGACTGGAAGAATGTTTGTGTAACAAAAGCCATATGTGGCACTGACTGTTGGACTGACTATCATCTTATTATTTCAAAGTAAAACATCAAGATTCAAGATCTATCCCCTTTTATGCCCTCAGAGCATGAAAGTCCCCGAAGTGCCTCAATGTCTCGAGGCTCAAAAAGACAATCAAAAGACATCGGAGAAACTCTAGAGTCACCAGTGTACAGCAAAAATGGAAACTCACTACATTGAGGATGATGGGGTGACCTTCAGGGATATCGTGGACTCCACTGCTCTAGAGGCCCTTGGACCTATCTCTTGTAAGCATTAAGATTCAATGGTTCGATGAAAAGCAATGAGGTGACCCAGAAACAACTGGAGGAGAAACATCTGCAGGGTTTATATCAATGACAATTCATCATTATCCAAGCTCGATGCCTACTGAATCACCCGCAGGACTGCCAAACGCAAGCTCAGAGAGATGCACGATACTTGGCTGAATCAGAAAGCAAACCAACTTCAGTCATTTCGACTGGAAGATATTCTAGGTTGCTCTGAAATCTGTCTATTAAACTGTGTCATTAAACTATCATCAATTGTCATAAAAACCCATCTAGTTCACTAATGTCCTTTGGAAAAGGACATCTGCTCCCTTGCCTGGTTTGATCTGCGTATGATTCTAGACCCACAGCAATGTGGTCGACTCTTAAATGGCCTCTGAAATGGCCGAGCAAGCCACTCGGCTATATCAAACCACTGCAAACTTGACAAAAAGGAATTATAGCTCCCTCCCTAACAGCACTGGGGGTGTATCTACACCACATGCACTGCAGCGGTTCAGGAAGGCAGCTCACCACCACCATCTCAAGGGTAATTAGGGGATGGGCAATAAAAATGCTGACCTAACCAGCAACAACCACATCCTGTGAAAGAATTTTTAAAAAGTCTACTGTTTCATCACCAATCCTCAATCACCAACAAATCAACACTGCTCCCAAAAAAAGCCCAAATTCTAGAAAAAAGCAAAACACTGCTGATGCTGGAAACCTGAAACAAAAACAGAAAATGCTGGAAAAATTCGGCAGGCCTGACAACATCCATAGAGAGAGAAACAGAGTTGATGTTTCAAGTCCGTATGACTCTTCTTCAGAGCTACAGAGAAGTAGAAATGTGATGAAATTTATACGTTTAAGTATTCACCTGCTCCATCCCCCCTTAAACAGTATAAATTTAATCACATTTCTACTTCCCTGTTGCTCCGAAGAATGGTCATTCAGACTCGAAACATCAACTCTGTTTCTCTCTCTATAGATGCTGCCAGACCAGCTGAGTTTTTCGAGCATTTTCTGTTTTTGTTCCAAATTCTAGAAAGGTGGGCAGAGCACTTTAACCACTTCCTCAGTTGGCTTTCATCCATCAATGAAGAATCAATCAAAAGGCTGCAACAAGTTGCCATCAACTGCTCTTTTAATGGCCCTCCATGCCGATAGAAACAACGAAGGCAACCAAATTCCTGTCTAGAGGCAAAGCTCCCAGCTATCCTAGCTGAGGTCTACAAGACTGGAGGTCAATGCCTGGTAAAGAAGCTAACTGAATTTGTTCAGTCTATGTGGGAGCAAGGAGCCATCCAGCAAAAATACAAAGATGCCTCCATTGTCTACCTGTGCAAGCAGAAAGGAATTTGTCAATCTTGTGACAATCATAGAGGAATCTTACTCCTTTTTATTGCCGGCATAATCTTCACCAGGATGCTTTTGAACTTCTTAGTGCAACAGCTCAACCAGGATCTACTGCCAGAGAGTCAGTGTGGTTTCAGAAAAGATCGAGGAACCACTGAAACAGTGTTTGCAGTTAGATAGCTCCAGGAGCAATGCCAAGATCAGAACATGGACCTCTGCACTATGTTTGTTGACCTGACTGAGGCCTTTGACACAAATAGCTGTGAGGGCCTTTGGAAGGTAATGGAGAAATTTGGCTGTCCTGAGAAATTGATCACAATGGCTTGACAGTTCCATGAAAGCATGCTCACATGCTTTTGGATGATGGTGAGTCTTTTAACCCATTATTAGTCATTAATGGAGTTAAGCAAAGCTATGTGTTAGCACCAACTCTCCTCGGCTTTTTTCTCTGTCATGCTTTCTGATGCCATATATTTTGGTGATCCTGGCATGGAAATCAATTATCAAATAGATGCGAAGCTGCTCAATCTGCGACAACTCCAGGCAACAACCAAGGTCTCCAAAGATACACTTCACAATTTCCTGTTTGCAGCCAACTGTACACTAGCTGCTGGTTCAGAGCTGGACATGCAGTGTATCATGGACCTGTTCTCCAATGCATGTGACAACTTTGTCCTTATGATCAATATGAAAAAAACTGAAGTAATGTATCAGCCTGCTTCAGGAAAGATCTGTCTTGAGGCCAAGGTTTCAGTCCATGACCAGAACCTGTCAGCAGTGGATAAGTTCGCTTATCTTGCCAGCACACTCTCTCGAGCTGTCTATATTGACGATGAGACACATGCAAGAATTGCCAAAGCAAGTGTAGCCTTCAGCAGGCTTCAAACATCAGTCTGGGAACAAAGAGGAGTAAGTTTGACTTTCAAATTGAAAGTCTATAGAGCAATAGTCCTGCCCACTCTACCCTACGGACATGAGACTTGGACTGTGTACCAGTGTCATGCCAAGATGCTCAACCATTTTCACTTGTGCTGCCTTGCTTCTGAAGATCAGATGGCAGGCCAAAATAACAGACACTGAGGTGTTCACCTGTGCTGGCATGCCAAGCATTCACACCATATTGACTCAGGCACAACTGAGTTGAGCTGGTCCTGTAGCTAGAACCTCTGACACTTGTTTACCAAAGCAAATCTTCTATGGAGATCCTGAGTCTGGGGTTCGGTCTCATGGCGGTCAAAGGAAGTGCTACAAAGACACTCTGAAGACTTCACTTAGGAGTTTTGATATTGACTTCAAGTCCTGAAAGAAGCTAGTTGCAGCTGGCGCAACAAACTAAAAAATGGTTTGAAAGCAAGTGCATATTAGAGGGAGAGAGAGAATGCAAGGAGAGGAAATCCCCAGCCACCAACTTGTTCAAACGCAATTTTCTGCAGTATCCTGACCTATTTGTGGCAGAACATTCCAGGTACAGGTCAGCGTTAGCAGTCACCTATGCACCCACCGGAACCTGACCAAATACCAAAGATGATGAATATGGTCTCCTTCACCTCAAAGGACAAACAAGGAAGTATGGTGCCCAGAATTGGACACAACACTCCATCTGAGGTCTAACCAGTGATTTATAAAGGTTTACCATAACTTTGTCAGGCCTCAGTCAGATCAGCCACTCTTATTGAGTGGTGCAGCAGGCTCAAGAATCCAGATAGACTACTCTTTCTCTTAATTCTTATGTTTTACTTTGTTGCTTTTGTAGACCTTGCCTTTTATACAGCATGTGATTGCGCACTAAACCCCTTGTGACTATTTCAAAGATTTCTCCTACAACAGATGTTAAATTTACTGCTCTCTACATATGATCTTGTCCCTGTTCCACATATTGCCTTACAAGTAAAGGATTTGAAAGGTTTATACATTAAAAAATGCTCAAATTGGTTAGTAAAAATATTATGGCTGTAGAAAGAACACTGGAGCGTTATATAATTAAAATGATTGAGCAGAGGAATTGAAGTTACGGGTATTAACTCTCAAAACCAGCTGTCTAAAAACCAGTGTTGTCCAAACGCCAGACATTTTCAGAATGTGCCATGCATCTTTTTTTTATATGTTTAACCCAATTAAAATTAACTTACTTGGACAATTTGGTTTGGCACTGCATGGCACCAGACTTGTTATCCCCATGCTGCTTGCATGCCAGTCTATTCCCAATCTCCAAGCAACCCTTAACCGCACCTGATCCAGATTGGTCCAAAGCACCCGCTGTCCAAACCACCTGCTGTCTAAAGCACCCGACCCAAAACCTGACAAAATCCAAAATCCAGCATAGCCTCGATCCCAAGGCTGCTGGTTTCAAGACAGTGTAACTCTTTCGAGTACAAACACGTTTCCATCTGTTCCTATTCAGATGAAGTTACACTGTTTCATAGTTTGCCATTGTGAGATTTGAACTCTTGATCTTGGGGGTTACAAGCCCAGTACCATAACCACTTGGCTATTTAGGCCAAGCTTCAAGAGAGTGTACCTGTATTTTCAATTTTAATTTATTAATATACATGCTAACAGCAGGTATGAAGGACTTCAGTTATATGGTGAGACTGGAGAAGCTGGGATTGCTTTTCTTAGACCAGAAAAGGATAAGGGGAGATTTGATAGAGGTGTTCAAAATTATGGGATGTTCTATTTGGCAAATAAGAAGAAACTGTTTTAACTGGTTGGAGAATCAGTAACCAGAGACACCAACTTTAGATAAGTGGCAAAAAATTCCAGGGTGGAAATTAGGAGAATTTCTTTTACACATCACATTGTTATGATCTGGAATGCTTTACATGAAAGGGTGGTGAAACCAGATTTAACATGACTTTCAGAAGGAATTGGATGCTTGAATAGGAAAAAAATGCAAGGCTGGGAGGAAAGTGCAGAGCATGGGACTAATTTAATAGCTCTTTCAAAGAACTGACATAGGCCCAACAGGCTGAGTGGCCACCAGCTGTGCTGTATGATTCTATGATTCAAGGAGAATGGTTTGTGAGGAAGTTAAAGTCTTAATAGATAAAACTGATGCAATTATTGAAGATGAATTGACAGTGGTTGAATTAATTTAGTGAATAGTAATATTTTGCTGTCCAAATAGCATACAACAAACATCATAGAATATTTTGAAATTAGTGAGGAGTTAATACTTGGTCAAATAAAAGGACTGAAGATTAATAAATCCCCTGGGTTATACCCAGAGCACTGAAGGAAGCAAGGGAGAAGCACAAATCCATAGAACAGAAATTGCAATTTTTTTTTAAACTGGGGACCATTCTAATCCAGATAACTACAGGCCCTTGCATTAATAATGGAAAAAATGATGGAAACTATAAGTGTTAGGGATGGCCCAATGGTAGCACTCTCACCTCTCAGTTAGAAGGTTGTGAGTTCAAGCCCCACTCTAGAGACTTGAGTACTAAATGTAGTCTTACACTCCAGTGTAGTACTAACGAGGGCTGCACTGTCAGAGCTGGTGCCTTTTGGATGAGTTGCTAAACTGTCTACCCTCTTAACGTGGATGCGAAAGATTCTGTGGCACTATTTCAGAAAGGAATAGGGGAGTACTTCCCAGTGGCCTGTGTCATAACAGCGGATTACAGTCCAAATTACTTATGGACATATTGAACTTTTTGAGGAAGATGTGTTTTTTAAAAAGGGCATACAAGCTGGCTAAGTATATAAAGTAACCACTTTCTGGAAAATTCCTATGTGGATTATATTTGACCGACAAGTCCAGAGAGGCCCTAGAATGTCGCACCTAAAAAAGTATCAAGGCCAACTTGAGACAGAGGCTCTTGAAAGGAAGAAATACAATCCAAAAGACTGAACTTTAATCTCCTGTGGTGGCGGAGACAATGGAGACTGATTACCACATCTCAGCAGAATCCACCTCCTGTTGAATTATACCTCAGAATGTGGAAATGGCCTGAGTTGAAAGAAAGCAGATTCTGGGCGAAAGACATGTTTGTATTTTTCCCTTCCAGGAATACTCAATTGGGTTAAAAAGCCAGCTGAAAACCTGATCTGTGTGTTCCAGTTCTGTTGTGATAATGTGCGCTGTGAAGGTCACAGCAGAAGAACAGTAACTAGGCATCCCTGCAACCTGGAGGCAAAAGTCTCTCTCTCTCTTCTCTGTTGCTGGAGGTAAGTCAGAAGTCAGCAAAGCCACAGTCACAAAGGAAACAGGACAACTCCTTCAGTTAACCTGCAGAACCAAGTGTCTCCAAAACAACTGCTCAACTGCCAAAGTCAGCTCCACTGGAATAAACCGCCTTAACGGCTGCAACAATTTGCCATCTACTCCTTACAGACAAGCCAAAGACTGATTCGTATATCTTTTTAACTTTTATTATTGGACTCAACTTCTCATTTCTGATCTGTATGTATGTGTATTGCGTTTTTATTATTTTTTTCTTGAGTTTTAGTAACTAATAAGCTTATTCTTTCTTTTACTCAAGAAACCTTGGTTAAATTGGCTCCTTCTAAAACATAAATACATGGGAAAAGGGATCCATGAGGGAAGAGATCCCTTTTAAATTAACCTTCTGACCAACCCTGGGAGTTTGAATAAAGAAGGGAAGCCAGCTCATTCCTTCTCATCTGGGAGCATAACAAAATTGGGGTCCCATTTGGGAAGTTAACAATTTGGGGTACCCTCTCCGGGATCATAATAATTTGGGGGATCTTGCCTGAGGACCGGTTGTAACACCTGGTCAATACTTATACCTCAACTAACATCTCTAAATAAAGATTATCTGGTCATTTATCTCATTGCTGTTTGTTGGACCTTGCTGTGTGCAAATTGGCTGTCGTATTTCCTACATTATGACAGTGAATACTTCATTGAATGTGAGGCGTTTTGGGATCTCCTGAGGTGGTGAAAGGTGCTATATAAATGTTTGAGTAAGAGCTCATTGTGCTAGGTAGCATGGATCAGAGAGGACATGTCAGCTTGGCAAAGCTCCTCAATTTATTTAAGAATGTTAGTGGAAAGTGGAAGTCCCTGTTGTAGAGTTCATCTACAGTCTCAGACAAAGTCTCATGTCAAAGACTACTAATTAAACTAAATCCACAGGAATCGAGTCTATAGAGATTGTGGTGAGACACTCATAGTGCACGGGCTAGACCACAAACACAGTGTGAAATCCTGGTTGCCACACTTGCTCGTAGAACAAGAGGAGAAAAAATTAAACTTAATACGAATTTTAGAAAAATAAATCTTTACTGAAAGGGTGATAATCTTCTAATGACAGGAGATTATGTGGCTGCAGGGATGATGGGGAACCTCTGATTCTCCAGCTATTATGGGGATCTTTTCCTTTATGTTTGCAAAGATTTGTCAAAATTACCAGATTATTAGTGTAGGCAAGATGTTTGGGAGCTCATGATGCAGTTTGATGAGTTCAACCTCTTTGAGCTGAATGTGTTTTTTTAATTCATTTCTGGCATGTGGCCATAACCGACAAGAACTGGCATTTATTTCCCTTCCCTGGATGCTCTGAGAAGTGGACAGTGGACAGCTACCTTGAGAAACAGAAATAGCTCGAAAAATTGAGAAGTTTGATACAACTCAGTGACTTTCTGGGACATTCCAGAGGGGAGTGAAGAGTCAACCACACTGGTGGGACTGGAGTCACATAAAAACCAGACTGGCTCAGGATGGTAGATTTCCCTAAAGGACATTAGTGAACCAGTTGGGTTTTTACAACAATCAGACACCTTCATGGTCACTTTTACTGACTGCGCTTAATTCAAACTCTTAACCTGCCATGGTGGGATTTGAACTCACATTCTCTGAATTATTAGTCCAGGCTTCTGGATTACTACTCCGGTAACATAAGCACTGCACTTCTACATCTGGGGAGTTGAGCAACCTTTGATCTTCGCTGAGTTTTCCTTGTGTCGTACATGGACTGCATCAGTTTATTGTTTAAAGTGTAATCTCTTAAGCAGAGAGTAAGGTCACTGCATTGTGGAACGTAAGGGGGGTGGGGGTGGGGTTCAATGCTTCAGTGGAGACCCTTGCACAAAGCAAACAGGGGTCAGAGTTAGGGCTGTCTGTAGTCCCAATTCTTCATCCAACATTTTGATGGAGTGAGGTTTCCTGCCAGGAGCAAAGGGTCAATAAGTTAAATCGTAGGATGATGTGGCACTGAAGGAAGCCTTTCGGGCCATCATGCCTGTACAAACTCTTTAAAAGAGCTATCTAATTAGTTCTAATTAGTTCCAATTCGCTGCCCTTTTCTTAAAGCCCTGAAAACTCTTTCCTTCAAATATATATCCAATCCCCTCTTGAAGGTTACTGTTGAATCTGCTTCCACTGCTCTTTTGGGCAGTGCATTCAGGTTACAATTTGCTGTGTGAAAAATGACTTGCTCTCACCTTGTCTCTGCCAGTTACCTTAAATCTGATTTTGAATACCTCTATTAAATCCTTTCCATAACCTTCTCTGCTCGAAGGAGAACAACGCAGCTTCTCTAGTCTTTTTATATAACAGCAGCCCCTCATCTATGGTATCATTCTGGTAAATCTCCTCTGTGCCCTCTCTAAGGCCTAGACATCCTTCCTAAAGAGTGGTGCCTAGAATTGGACATACACTTGAATTGGTGTGTAACTAGTGTTTTATAAAGGTTTAGCATAATATCCTTACTTTAATACTCTATGCTTCCTTTTATAAAGCCAACAATTCCAAATGCATTTTAAACAGCCTCCTCAACTTATCCTACCACCTTCAAAGATATGTGTAAGTACTGCCCCAGTTCTCGCTGTTCCTGCACCCTCTTTGAGATTGAACCATTTAGTTTATATTGCCTCTCATCATGCTGCCAACAAAAATGCATTGCTACATTTTTTTCTATTCATTGGATGTGGGTGTCACTGGCTAGGCCAGCATTTATTGCCAACCCCTAATTGCCCTTGTTCAGGGGAGATTTAAGAGTCAACCACATTATATCTGGAGATAACCACATTGGGTCTGGACCAGATTTCCTTCTCTTAAGGACATTAGTGAACCAGATGGGTTTTTACAATAATCAACAACGGTTTAATGGTCATCATTTAATTCCAGGTTTTTACTGAATTCAAATTTTACCATCTGTCATGGTAGGATTTGAACCCAGGTCCCCAGAGCTTTACCCTGGGTCTCTGGATTACTAGTCCAGCAACAATACCACTGCGCCTTCACCTCCCCTTAAACATAAATCCTAAATTCTTTTTCTTGTAATATTTCCTGCACTCTTCTCCACCACCCCCCCCCCCCACCCCCACCCACCAACATTTAGAACACCACAGGAATGTTCCAAATCAGACAACATAATTATATCTCAGGGTGGCGGCAAATTGCTCAATGGAGCGAATGTCTGTGGGAAAATTGGTTGCAACCTCCTGAATCTTGCTACTAATTAAAAGGGAAACTTAAAAAAAAATTGAAACTACTGCTCCCCTCCCCTCCCCCATGTATTTTAAATCCAGTTCTACAGTGAGTCCCAAAATAGCATCAATATGAAAACAATTATGGAGTGTTTCTACGTAATTACTGTGGAGTCCGTTTAACTTAGTCACGTACTGTTGGTGCCATTTACATTACCGCACTGTTATTAGAGCCAGACTTGGATTAACAGAATACGGTCAGATATCAACCCACCACCCCCGCACCCCCCCGCCCCCCATTATAAAATAATCTTGGCACAAAGACAAGCAGCCTGTGAGTTTGCCCAATTTATTTGTGAAGGTTTACATGGACGATACCAGAACTGAGAGGCTATAACTGTCAGGAAGGACTGAACAGGCAGGGGCTCTTTTCTTTAGAAAAGAGAGGACTGAGAGGCATCCTGATAGAAGTCAATTACAATAGGGGCTTGACAGAGTAGATGCAGAGAAATGTTTCCACTGAGAGGGAGTCCAAAACTAGAAATAATACAGATAAGATAGTCATCAGTAAAATCAGTGGGGATATCAGGAGAAACTTCTTGATCCAGAAAGTGGTTAAAATGTGGAACTCACTATTACATTAGAGCAGTTGAGGTGAATAGCATAGATGCATTTAAGGGGAAGCTAAATAAACACATGAGGGAGAAAGGAATTTTAATAGTGTAACAATTGGCCATTAACAGTATTCAGGATATATATGCGGCAAGCTGAAAGAATGGCTGTTGGTGCATATGTAATACGTGATCCTGTAAGTAAAAGCTTGTACGTGCATTAGGTCTAGGCTCTAAAACAAAAACAGAATTACCTGGAAAAACTCAGCAGGTCTGGCAGCATCGCGGAGAAGATTCTGTTTTTGTTTTGGATTTCCAGCATCCGCAGTTTTTTTGTTTTTAGGTCTAGGCTCTAGTTCTACCCTTTACTGCCTGGATATCTGAATTGTAACAGGGATGGAAAGATATGCTGCTAGGGCTGGATGAAGAGTGGTGAAAGGAGGCTCCTCTGGAACATAAACACTGTCATGAACCTGTTGGACTGTAAAATTCCATGTCATCCTATGTCAAGTATGTGAACAAAGTGATAGCTTGCATTGACTCCCACTGCCGGAACAAACGTGGCTAGCAGGTAATTCAGGGTACGGGCTTTAATCGGACTAAGGTACACAAACCTGATTTAGTCACAGAGGGTAAAATTCAGCTTCATCGGGAGGGCACGTTTAACAGAATTGGTACCAGGAATGAAGAACTTCAGTTTTGTTGAGAGACCAGAGAAGCTGGGGTTGTTTGTCAGAGCAAAAGTTAAGGGGAAGATTAATGGAAGTTTTCAAATTTATGAGGGGTTTTGATAAGAGTAGATAGGGAGAAACTGTTTCCACTGGCGAGGGCCGGGGGGGGGGGGGGGGGGGGGGGGGGGGGGGGGTTTGCTGGTGGTGGTGGTGGTGGTTGCTGCAGTTACCAGAGGACACAGATTGGGAAGAAGTTGAGGAGAAATGTTTTACACAGCAAGTTTTTATGATCTGGAATTCACTGGCTGAATGGGCAGTGGAAGCAGATTCGACAGTAACTTTCAAATGAGAATTGAATAAATACTTGAAAAGGAAATAATGATGCAGCGTTCTTGGAAAAGACCTGGCTTTTTCATAGAGCCTGTATGGTCATTATTGGTTAAATAGCTTTCTGTGCTATATGATTCTAATAAAATTTATGGATTCGTTTTTTCCGCATTGTTACTATCGTACATTCGCCTATAAGCCCAGGATTCATCAGCCTTTCCTCTGAACTCTAACATGAGTGGTCTCCTATTGTCTTCCTCTGAGCCGCCACCAGTGCTTCATTGTGATACAATACTCAAGTGCACTCCTACAGAATTTGATTATAACTTTCTCTGAGCCTTAATCTATTATTCTAACTGCATAATTCAGAATTACTTTCACTTTTCTTGATTGTTACCCTGCATTGGTTGGGCAAACTGAGTCTTCTGATGTTTCCAGGTTTCTTTCGGCTTCATTCTCAACTATTTCAACACCATTCATGAAAAGCACAAGCTGTTAATTTCTCCTTCTATGTGCAATGAATTACATAAGATTTTATCCACCATTATCCAGCCCATTCTGTATAAGCTGACTGCACTGATTCCCTTCCCCTTTCGAGTTCAGTATCATCTGCGAACTTTATCGTTTCGTATTAAGCATCAGCTGGAAATGGAAATTAGAAACAGCAGTGGACCTAACACTGGGCCTTGGGACATCCCACTGAGTGCTTCCCCTTATGCTGCATAACTTCTGGAATAAGCGTTTATTGCTTTCTGCCTTGCAATCAATTTCTTCATCCATTCCACACATTTACTCTGATTCTCCAGAACACTGATTTTTAACTGATGACTCTCTCATGCGGCACTGTGTCATATGTCCTTTGGAAGTCTAGGTGCTACTCAGTGTAGAGATTTCTAGTCTACTTAGATTGTTGCTTATTCAAAGAAATGCAGAAGTTGAGTAATATTGAATCTTCGTCTCCTGAATCAATTTTCATTGCTGTTTCCTTGTTTATTGGCATCAGCCTTGACTCAATGGCAACAGTCTTGTCTCAGTCTGAAAGTCTGGGTTCAGTCATCACTACGGAGACTTGAGCACATAATTTAGACTGCACTTTATTGCAGTACTGAGGGAGTATTTTTAAAAGATTATATATATAATATGGTAAATTATCCTACATCCACATTTAATTCCTGACTACAAAATCTTACTTTCTGCTGTCATGTTTTAATCGTACTTTTGTCTCAACTTTTCCCATTAAAAATTCCAATTTACAGTGGAAGCTACCTATGTCACGTAGGTAGTCACATAAACCTATGTCACATAAACTTGTCACACTGTAATTACACCATCAATTACACCAGTAATGGTGCTTTAGCTCATAGTTTGCCATCTGCTAACTCAGTCTGTAATGCAAGGAAATACCTTTGTTCCTTCATATTCTACGACTCTACCTTACAAACTGCTGTATGTTTTACTATTTAGCAAATATAAACATAACGCTTTTTGTATAAAATAAAGGCAGATACCAGAAATTACCCAGGGTTCTGCCAATCAAGAGTCACAACTTTGATGGAAGTTCGGTGGAAGAATATGTTGTGTATTTCGAAAGGAAACATTCTATCACCACTGCCTGCTTCATTTTTAAAGGACATCATTGAGGTTCTGCTTTTTCTGGTCTGTGTTCCAACCCACTAAATAGAAAGGGAAGGACAAAGCCTTTGACTTGTTCTGCCACCCATTCGCCTACTTTTGAAACTCAATATAAACCAACACTTGTTCTAATGATCATAATAGAATTCACGCCAGGTGTTCTGTGCCCTAAGGTTATGGAAAATGCTTCTTGTGCTAAAAGTTCGACAAAGCTGTTGAAATATGTAGGTGATACATTAGTTGTGGGCATTAGCGTAATCAGGCAATAGCGATCGTCAGTCTGATTTACATCCCACCCTATTTCCTTTTCCTTGATTTCAAGGAAAGGGTATGTGTAAAATGGGTTGTTGATTTGCTATCACACATTACCCTATTGCCCAAGACCAATCTCAACTCCAGTGTCTTTATTTTTCAGGATACTTTTCCCTCTGAATGACACACAAATCTGACCCCGTTGGACAATGATGATGAGGAGTTTGAATATTGGATTGATTTAGGATCCAATGTAAACTGAGGTTACAGAATGGGCTGAATTATATGGGCACTGGATTCCCTGCTCCCCACATAGCTAAAAAGTCAGGGGGGGAATCCCGCTGAGGGCCTCACAGCCATTTAACGGCCGATTGGAAAGAGACGTGCACTGGATCCAGGATGTGTAAGTGCTTGGGGAACACGGGGTGCCAAGCTGGCAGGCCTCGGTGAGGGGGTAAAGGGGGAATGATAGTCTGGGGTTTGGGAGGCTATGGGGGCAGGGCAACCTGGGAGACATAAAACCTTGGAGGAGGCCTTCCAATTGGGCTGCACACTTGGCTTAAGCCTGTCCCACTGCTGGTTAAATCCTGGCAGCGGTGGGATGAGGCCCTTAGGTGGGCATTAATTGCCTACTAAGGGTCCTTAATTGACCCACTGGTGGGTGGGCCGCCCAGCAGCACCCCTGCAGCTGGGGCAGGAGTGGCCAGGTAGGTGGCGGGAAGGCTGCCAACTGAATTTGACGAGCATGCCAAGATCAAAACTGTTGGCGGGGAGTATTAAATTCAGCCCAATGTTACCATAAAGTGTATGGAGATAGTAACATAGCATTGAATTCTTGTTCCCAGCATGATGGTGATATAATTAAGTTCCAGTTTGAAGAGTAATTATATGTATGAAATTGAATAAAAGGAAAATAAAGAAAATGCTTGCATTAATATTGCACCATTCACCACCTGAATATGTCCCAAAGTGCTTTACAGCCAATAAAATACTTTTTTGAAATGCAGTCATTGTTGTAATGTAGGAAACGTGGCAGTAAGTTCTCACATAGCAAGATCCCACAAACAGAAATGAGAGAATGACCAGATAATCTGTTTTGGTTGAGGGATAAATATTTGTGAAGATACCAGGGAAAACTTTCCAGTCTTCTTCAAAATAATGCCATGGGATCTTTTACACACACCTGAGAAGCACATGGGACCTCGCTTTAACATCTCATCCAAAAGACAGCAACTCCATCAGTGCTCTATTCTCTCAGTACCTCACTGAAGTGGCAGCATGGATTATTTACTCAAATCTCTGGAATGGGATTTAAGCAGCAAATCTTCTGGTTTCGGAGGCAGAAGCGTTACCACTGAGCCACAGATGACACCTTGGCTTGGAGGATAATAGAGGAGCTGACCATGTTGCAAAGGCAGTCTTCATGACAGATATTTACAATGTAATATTTATTTACTTGGGAAAGTGTATAACATTTTTCAGTGTTGGTGATAATTAAAAAGGCACAAGGTCAAACTGAAATGTGAATGGAGTCTGCAGAAAATGACAGACACAACAGCTGATAATGTCAAATGTAGCTCCAGCTTGCAGCCAAACAGCTGTGCATTGAGACATTTCACCAGAGAATGGAATTTTACAATTTAGATATGTGGCTTTGTGCCACAGGAATGTGTCTTGGAATATGTCGCACAGGTCAGCCCACACAGTAAGAATAAAGCAGCAGGAGCTATCTGCCCCAGCAGACATCAGAAAGTTGCTGTGGGCCAGCATCACATGACCAGACATCACATGATCAAAATTGCACATAAGGTCTGGCCAGAGTTGCCAATCTTTTTATCGTTTAATAGTAGGATTCACCGACTGTTTTACAGTTTAACAGGGTGGTATTAGTGTTGCCGTTATTTTCATATCTTCCCTCTCTTCCCTTAGAAGATGGTGGGCAGAATCGTCCCAGATTTGCACTAAGTGTGGTATCGGGCAAGAAAGACATCGCTTTACCCGCCAGCCGCAATGGCGCCTTTTTATGCTGTATCGTCCAAAACCCACCGCATTAATTATGCATTCTCGGGATACACGCCGTTTCCATGGCAGAAAGGCTCTGATTTGTCTGCCATGCTGTTGCCTCGCTGCTTCATCATGCCAGACACCACATTTAAAGTACAAAACAAAAACAGAATTACCTGGAAAAACTCAGCAGGTCTGGCAGCATCGGCGGAGAAGGAAAGAGTTGATGTTTCGAGTCCTCATGACCCTTCGACAGAACTTGAGTTCAAGTCCAAGAAAGAGTTGAAATATAAGCTGGTTTAAGGTGTGTGGGGGGGGGGGCGGAGAGAGAGAGAGAGAGAAGTGGAGGGGAGGGTGTGGTTGTAGGGACAAACAAGCAGTGATAAAAGCAGATCATCAAAAGATGTCAACAACAATAGAACAAAAGAACACATAGGTGTTAAAGTTGGTGATATTATCTAAACGAATGTGCTAATTAAGAATGGATAGTAGGGCACTCAAGGTATAGCTCTAGTGGGGGTGGGGAGAGCATAAAAGATTTTAAGATATTTAAAAATAATGGAAATAGGTGGGAAAAGAAAAATCTATATAATTTATTGGAAAAAAATGGAAGGGGGAAACAGAAAGGGGGTGGGGATGGGGGAGGGAGCTCACGACCTAAAGTTGTTGAATTCAATATTCAGTCCGGAAGGCTGTAAAGTGCCTAGTCGGAAGATGAGGTGTTGTTCCTCCAGTTTGCGTGGGGCTTCACTGGAACAATGCAGCAAACCAAGGACAGACATGTGGGCAAGAGAGCAGGGTGGAGTGTTAAAATGGCAAGCGACAGGGAGGTTTGGGTTATTCTTGCGGATAGACCGCAGGTGTTCTGCAAAGCGGTCGCCCAGTTTACGTTTGGTCTCTCCAATGTAGAGGAGACTACATTGGGAGCAACGAATGCAGTAGACTAAGTTGGGGGAAATGCAAGTGAAATGCTGCTTCACTTGAAAGGAGTGTTTGGGCCCTTGGATGTTGAGGAGAGAGGAAGTGAAGGGGCAGGTGTTGCATCTTTTGCGTGGGCATGGGGTGGTGCCATAGGAGGGGGTTGAGGAGTAGGGGGTGATGGAGGAGTGGACCAGGGTGTCCCGGTGGGAGTGATCCCTACGGAATGCCGATAAGGGGGGTGAAGGGAAGATGTGTTTGGTGGTGGCATCATGCTGGAGTTGGCGGAAATGGCGGAGGATGATCCTTTGAATGCGGAGGCTGGTGGGGTGATAAGTGAGGACAAGGGGGACCCTATCATGTTTCTGGGAGGGAGGAGAAGGCGTAAGGATGCGCGGGAGATGGGCCGGACACAGTTGAGGGCCCTATCAACGACCATCAACATTTAAAGTACAGCCGCACTCAGTGCTCCCAGCCCAGGACTACAGCAAAGAAGACATGGCCCCGAAAGACTGCAGACCTTGAGTGCCTTTGGGTGCGATGGAGGCCCACTGTGATGTCCTCTACCACCACTCTGGCTGCAGGACGGGCAACAACATTACCACTCTGGCTTGGTAGGCAATGGCACTGACCCCCACTGCCATTGCTGCACAGCAGAGTTTGGCCATCCAATGCAGATAGAGGATGAATGATCTCATCCATGCCGCCAGGGTGTGACAAACATTTCATCACTCTAAACACACACTCAAGCCCATCGCACATTCACTGGCATCTCACTCACTGCCTGCTGCCAAGGGACATCACCACCTATTCTCATACACATACCCTCACATGTCCATCTGGCCTCATCTCCTCTGGAGACTGCCTCCTCAGGCATCACCATCTTGAGGCCACTTGCACAGGTCAACATGTGCCCCCACATACACCCTGGGATACCCACCTTCCGCAGTACAGCCCTCATCCTGCAGCCTCCTCCCTTGTTTGAGGTCACCTTTCTGCCTTCCTCGAGCAAGCCCTAGCCGTGCAGCCATTGAAAAGCCACCCACATATGGCTGATCTGTTAGCTAGAGACCTGCCTGTGAGCCCCCCCTAAAAGTGATGTGGTGCTGTCTGTGAAGCCTGGCATTGATGACTGGGAGTGCTGACCGAAGCAACGTACGCAAACCAACCTTGAAGTCCTGATTGAAGTGCAGCCCTTCAAGTGCACACCTTATATATGCTGTTGTGAACCATGGGCGGACGATCCACTAGGGTTGGATAAGTCTGCTGGGCTGGCCTTGTAACAATATGCTGATGTATTACAATGAGATTCCTGATGTCTGGTGGTGGGGAACACGGCCTGCCATTGACAGGCTGAGCGGACGATTGCAAACTGGTTTCACGTAGGCATGGACACTGATTTTTGGCCTTCCTGCCATATTGTCCGCTCACGCCACCAAATACACCCAACGCCAGCAGGCACGGAAAATCCTGGCCGGTGTGTCTTACCAAAAGGATTGAATGATTCATTCATTCATTCACTCATTCTTTCTTTCTCTTTTTCTCTCTCTTCTTTCTGTCTTTCTTTGCCCTTCTTTTCTAATAGTTTTCCTGACAAGGTGGGGAAGGGAGTTCTTGAGTTAATGGAAAAGTGTTTTGTGACTCCATTTGTAAAAGATTTAACCCTGAGGTAAAAAATCCTGGAGTTCATGATGAGTAATAGGGATGACCATATCTCCAGTACAAAGGTGGGTGAAGCTTTATTACCAGTGAGCATAATCTGACCATATTTGATATTCCAAGAATTGAAGAGGTAACAAAACAAAATAGCCAAATTTTATGAGGACCAACTTTACGTTTACAAGAAGACTACAGTAGTTAGGGTAAGCCTGGATGTTTTGAGTATGGCTAAGAGAATGAAGGAAATATAGAGTTTCCTCAAGGAGGTGATTTTGAATGCTACGGAGCAACGTGCAAAATGAAGTACCAAGTTTCAGGGTACTCTTGCCTGATTTAACAGGGCTCCCAAGCAATTAGTAAAGCAGAAAAAAACATTTTAGGCCATGATGAGAAATAACACAGGGTTAAGATGGATTCAGTACCAAAAAAAATGTCAGAAACATAAGAAGACCATGGTTTGGCAAAGAAAAGTAATTGAATTGAATATGGCAAAAGTGAAGGATAACAAAACTTTTTGTAGTTATATTAAGAGAAAAATAAGAACGAGGGAAGGAGTTGAGCCACTGAAAGTGGAATTGGGTGCCAGCATGACAGCTGAAGCTGCAAAGGTTGCAAAAGGGCTAAATAATATTTTTATCTTGGCACTCACCGAGAAGGAGAAAGGTAACTTAATTTACCTGGAGAGGAAACATGAGGCAGTTATAACTCTTTTGGAGTTAAACAATTAAACTAAATTAACAAAATAAGGGATAAAACAAGCACAGCCCCTAAGTCAGGTCAGCTGTAAAACTAAGGACAAAGTTTAAAAGAAACTTACAAATATTAAACCAAAATGTGATTAAAGGGGTCGATAAAACACCCCAGTTCCTGTAGTGCCCACCAGGCACGGAAGGCCTTGAGGGTGCCGGCAAACACCGCGTGCTCCCTCTCCAGGGACACCTGGCCGTGAACGTAGCCGCGGTTGAGGGACAAACAATCGGGCGGGACTCCCCCCTCAATTGCCCGCTGCCTGGACCTGTTAATGGCCAACTTGACCAGGCCCAGGAGCAGGTTCACGAGGAGGTCCTCCTCCTTCCCCACCCCCCCTCCGCACCGGGTGTCTGTAGATCAGGAGCGTGGGACTGAAGTGCAAACAAAACAGTAATAAAAGGTTTCTCAAGTAACTGAAAAGGGAGTGAAGCCTACCACACCCTATATAAGCATGGTCCACGGACTCTACAAGACCACAAAAAGGGCAGGTGTCCTGGGAGTCTGTGAACCTACACATTCTCCGGTTGTAGGGGATTGTTGCGTGCAACACCCTCCACCCAATGGAAAGTGGGAGGAATGAGGCAGTTGTAACTCTCGTAGAGTCAAAACAATTAAACCAAATTAAGAAAATTGGGATAAATTAGGCACAGCCCCTAATTCATGTCAGCTGTAAAACCAAGAACAAAGTTTAAAGGAAGCTTACAAACTTTAAACCAAAATGTGATTAAAGGGGTCGATAAAACACCCCAGTCCCCGCGGTGCCCACCGGGCACGGAAGGCCTCGAGAGTGCCAGCAGACACCACGTGCTCCCTCTCCAAAGACACCCGGCCGCGAACATAGCCGCGGAGGAGGGATATGAGGCAGTTGTAGTGGTACATTGTGACACATTACTACAAGCCTAGTTGCCGAACAGCTGTGTAAACTTTAGATGAACAAATCTGAGGGGCCGGATAAGGATCATCTGATGATTCTTGAGGAAATGAGGGAGGAAATTGCAGGAACTCTGGCCCAAATCTTCCGGAAATCACTGAACATTGGAGAGCTGCCTGGGAACTGGAGAAAAGCAATGCTACTCCTATGTTCAAAAAAGGTAGCAAATTACTCAGGAAACCATAATCCTGTGAATTTGATTTCTATTGTGGGCAAAGTAATGGGAAACCTTTATTAAAGGTAAGAGTATCTGGATAGAAATGAAATTGTAAAAGAGAGTGGATTCATGAAGGGAAGATATTGCCAAGCTAACAAAGGTTTTCTTTGCGGGTGTTACAGAGGAGCTTGATATTGTTAAGGCAGGGGAAGGGCTTTACTTGGATTTATCTATGGTACAGTTCTTTTAGAAAGGCTGGTACTGAAAGTAACAAAAGTGGGAATCAGTGGAAATACTTTTGGATACATAAATGGTTAACTAATAGAACTCGGAGGTTAATAGTACAGGGATTATCAACAGCTTGAGATAATATTATTATTGGAGTCCCACAGAGGTTAGTTTTGGGACCTCTTTTGTTTCATATCTTCATGAATGATCTGGAACTGACATTCACAGTCACAATGGTTAAGTTTGCAGATGGCACAAAGCTAATAGATTCCAAAACTAAACAGGATTAAGCTACAGAGGATTTGAACATACTTGAAAGTTGGGCAGGCAGATGGCAGATGAAATTTAGCGGAGAGAACTATAAAGTACTTCATAGGGAGATTTTTTTAAAATCCAGGAGGAGTTCATTATTTAAATTGAGATAAAATAGCATGCATGGAAAATGAAAGAGAGTTGACAATATATTGAAGCTATCACAACAATGCTTGGTGGCAGGGAGTAAGGCAAATTAGATGTAGCAATGTATTAAAAGGTTAATATTGATCCAAAATAGTGGGGAAATCATGCCCACCAATGCGGTTTTTATCCTTTCCACCAATGCGGTTTTTATCCTTTCCACCAATGCGGTTTTAATCCTTTTCACCAATGGGGTTTTTATCCTGTTTGTCTGGGTCAATTGCTTAGTCAACAGCTCCATTACTATTGTATCATGTGACTACCAGAATGGTTAAATCAAATTTTGTCCACCAACACCTGAGTTTTTAAACATTTTTTCTGCATGTTCAAATCCCTCCATAGCCTCAGTGTTCACTATCTCTGTAATCTCCTCCAATCCTATTACCATTCTCCATTCCTCTAATTTTAGCCCTTTGTGCTTGCTTCTTTGCCAAGATTTTTGGCTATCTGCCACATATATATATATCCTTTTTTGGCTCAATGTCAACCTTTGTCTAACTACACTCCCGTGAAGCATCTTGGGATTTTTCACTACATTAAAGGCATTATATAAATACAAGCCGTGATTATAACTCTTTTGAGCACAAACACATCTCCATCTGTTCCTATTCAGATGAAGTTACATTGTTTACCATTGTGAAATTTGAACTCTTGATACTCTTTTGAGTAAACCTGTTTCCATCTGTTTCAGATGAAGTTACATTGTTTCATAGTTTGCCATTGTGAGATTTGAACTCTTGATACTCTTTTGAGTAAACCTGTTTCCATCTGTTTCAGATGAAGTTACATCGTTTCATAGTTTGCCATTGTGAGAGTTGAACTCTTGATCTTGGGGTTACAAACCCAGTACCATGACCACTTGGCTATTTAGGCCAAGCGAACTCTTGATCTCAGGGTTACAAACCCAGTACCATAACCACTTGGCTATTTAGGCCAAGCCCTAGAAGATGTAACTCTTTCGAGTACAAACCTGTTTCCATCTGTTTTCAATTAAGTTACATTGTTTTATAGTTTGCCATGGTGAGATTTGAACTCTTGATCTTGGGGTTACAAACCCAGTACCATAGCCACTTGGCTATTTAGGCCAAGCAAGCCGTGATTATAGATGGACTTGGCCTTTTACAACTCATAATTCCTATGTGCTGTTTCATGGATTGCCACGATTTCAGTTCCTAGTTTATGAATTGGAACAAAAGATGAGTTTAACTAACTTGAGCAATAGAAGGCCAGTCAGAAGGAGTTGTAACTCTTCTGTAATTGGTAGTGTTGATTTCCTACAGCTGCACATGATTAAAAATAATTATCAGATAATTATTGCCCCTCCCCCACTCCATCTGACACCCAAAAATCAGGGCAAGCAAAATGCCATGGACTCAGACAAATTTGGATTAAAGTAGATTTTGGAAGTTTGAGATTTGTTTTCAGTTGGAGGCAACAGAACAGTCCTGGATTATCCTCAATGAGAACTGTTTGGGAAAGTAAAGAGTTTTCAAGACTTAAGTGTCATTAGGGGTATGTGTGAGGTGATTTATTTTTCTCTCCCTTTCCTTTCCAAATTTGTAATTAGATCGGGTGGGGGGAGAACATGTTTGAAGGTGCTCTTGCAAGTTAATTAGTGCTTGTAATTTTAATGGGCCTTTGATTTCCTAGAGTTGGGTTACTTCAGTGCTGTTACGTGGGTATGGGTGAGTCTTACTTTAATATGCAGAGAAGGCTGGTGTGCTGCATTAGAATGATCTAAATTATGTTTGGGGCTTTAGTTTATATTAATGGATGACCAATCTATTGTTTGGCTCTGTTTATTTCTAAATAATGCAGCTGTATTTTTTTAAATAACTGATCTGTGGTCAGACTGTAAAAGTGATCTGTATTGTGAATGTATAGCTCAAAGCTATTTGATTTGCTTAATTTGGGTACTTGCCCCTCCAGGGGTAAACTTGATCAATTATATTTAGGGATGCAGTAAAGGAACAGTGACTCTCAATTAAATGAAACTGTTTGAAGTTTGCTTGCCATTATACTAGAACTGTTAAAGTGGCACTTAAAATGTTGGAAAACTTTTTTTTTATTCTTGTGCCAACAGATGGTGTTTAATTTGTCCAGCAAGTGAAGCTAGTCCTAACGTAGCCAAATGATCCCAGCAGCAGCCAAAGTAACTAAACAATCTGTTTAAAAATGTGAGACCAGTCAAGCATCCTCTGTAATTCTAGGTGAATGTTATTGAGCCATCAGTAAATGGAAATCCCCTTGAATATCTCCTGTTATATCTCCTGTTGTCAGTGTTCCTGGAAGGAGCTGTTGCTGAGAGAACAGAGTCTTGTTAATATCCAAACTTTCCCAAAAGCAACCTGCCTTTTTTTTTAAACTGTTGAGTATTTCAGAGAAGTTTTTTGCTTTTATTTCAGATCCAGTTATGGTTGCCAACCCTCCAGGATTGTCCTTTTAGTCTCCAGGAATTGAAAGTTAATCTGGAGACTGCTGCAAACAATTCAGGAGAAAAATCACAGTGGCATTTAAAATCATTTTAAACTTTGGATTTTCTTGTTGTAGGAGAAGGAGGTGGGGTTTGCGGTGCAAGATTCATCCAGCTCGGTAACAGTTGAATATTGGTGTGGAAGGTCTGTGCACTGTGAGGATGGCCACCGGTGGAAGTGTTGTGGGAGGTTGGGCATGCAGTTGGAGATAGGTCATGTGATAAAACCTCCTGGAATACATTCATCCAGAGTTAACACTAGATCCAATATGTGCTCGAGTTAAACTTCCATTTTTGTGCATCCTTTGCAGTTCATAAGTGCATGACTTGGCTAAGGTTGATGGCTATGTGTGCTTAGGATGGAGAAATTCCCAACCGTTTGTTTCATTAGGTTTTGTCACAGGGCTTCTGTCAAATTCTGTCCACTTCAAGAAAGTGTATCCTGTCCTGAATTTTTTTCTTTGCTCCCTCTTCATTTCTTTTCCTGTGTGACATTTTCCCTTGTTATATAGTTGGTTGCTAGGGATGTATTATACCTTCTTACCACTTTAAAAATTAAATTGTTCTTGGAGAATGGGTTTTGTTGGCAAGGCTGATATTTATTGCCTGTTCCTAGTTGCACTGAGAAGGTGATGATATTTTGCCTTTGTCCTGTCCAGAGGACAGGAAGGAAAATATATATCTGTCAACCTGGATAGTCTTTTTAAAAGAAAAATTACGAAGGACGAAAACTTTTCCTTGATTAACCATGATTCATACCAGAGGAATTTCTAACCTTCAGAAACCAGCAGGGACCTCGTTTTCTTTAAAGAGGTTCTAATGCCCGTGTGATTGCAGAAAATCTAATTCCAAAAAATGCACCCTTTACATTTCTAAGGGAGAGCTCTGGCCAACTGAGACAATATGTCTTCAAGGATAAAAGGGACCCTGACTCCTCTAAATACTTCCAGATTTTAGACCTGGGAAAGTGCATCCTTTGTCCAACACCTAGGAGAAGTGGGAGGAATATCACATAATCTCCCCAAGCTGCTAGAACCTGAAATATTGCCGTGTGGAACTGAACCCAGGCAGTCTACTACTTTTCTACCTAACAGCTAGCAGCAGAAGGAGCACAATCCAGGTAAATTGCCTGGCTCTCATCTACATTGTGAACTACTGGAATATTGGAACTCCTGTATTAGTTCCCATAAGACTTATTCATTCTTCCATCATGGAAAGTCACATCGCCCTGCAACAGTTTCAGCCTGCTAACCTCTGAAGGAATACACCATTGGACATTTGGTTCTGAACTCTGATCTCACATTAAACCATAATTTATTTTTATCGTGGTCTTGCTCTGTACCCCGTACTTTCCCTTCTCCCTCTTACTGTATGAGAGCAAGAAGGGGCAGACATTGCAAAACCTGTCTCCAGCATTTTTGTGTGTGTAAAACAAATCAGCCCTATTATTTTACCTTATCTCAAGTCTGCTGGGGGTTATTAATAGAGGATTGGATCACTCTAACCTGAAGGGTTGGGGCAAACACGCCATTACTTATAAAGGGGGAAATCAGAACTCAAGGACACCTTTCTGCTTACAACCGAGTAGTGAGAGGAGAAATCAGGGCTGTTTGATACAACTGTCAGACTTGCTACTAAAGGGCAGTCAAGGGTCAACCTTATTGATTTTGGGACTGAAGTCATACACTGGCCAGACTAGGTGAAGGTGAAAGGCTTGTGATAAACCAAAGGCTTCATGATCACTTGCTGTTATTAATTTCCAGGTTCTTTTTTTAAAAATGAATTGAAATTTTGCAAATGTCAAGGTGGGTTTTAAGCTTTTCTGCAATATTGGTCCAGGCCTCGAGCAATCCACTTGACTTTTCTGATCCTAGCCTCCACTCATTAATGCCTCATCCTGACATTGGGCAGAATTTTGCCATCAGTGAGCAGGGGGTGGGGCCCACTCACCGACATATTAATATGACACGGGATGACGTCGGGGAGAACCCCCGACGTCATCCCGCCCCATTTAAATTTTCAGGAAGGCGAGGGCACAGTCAAATCAGCTGTGCACCCGCCAACCTGTCAATGACCAATTGAGGCCATTGACAGGATCGTTAAAACAATTAAAGGACATGCCCGTCCAACCTTAAGGTTGGCGGGCAGGCTAGGAGCCCCGGCGAGCAATAGAACAAAACATGAAACTTCATCCACTGGTGGGATGAGGTTTCATGCAGGGTTTTAAACATTTTAATAAAGTTAGTATGTATGTTATGAACATGTCCCATCTCATGTGACGTTGTCACATGAAGGGGACATGTTAGGGATAGTCGAGTTTTCAGGAAGGATTGCTTCTCTGTAATGTTGACCAGTCTCATTTATTCCCCTTTGTTAAGTCTTCCTCGGTGTGTGTGTTTCAATGCTGCAGGGCACAGATTTAAATAGTTTCCAGATATAGAGCTGATTGTCTGTAATTCTTAAACTTGGAATATTGAAAAGTAAAAGCCTCATTGTGTGTGTGTGTGTGTGTTGGGGGGGAAAGACTTCCTGAAAGAATAACTGCCTGTTATGAAATACTTAATTGTTTTTTGTCATTAATTATACAGATTATGGGGTGATATAATAGTGTCTAATATTATGGAGGGTTGGGACAAGGTACCTGGAAGCAGACTGTCTCCAGCAGAGGGATGAAGAACAAAGTGTCATGGATGCAAGATGTAAAACAGGGGACAGAAGAAACTTCAGTGCAATGTGAGATGCTTGGTGGTTAAGGGAGAAAATGGATCTATATTCAAGATTAAATTGGATAGTTGGATGAAGGAAAATCGGAGCGGCACAGGTAAATGTGTCGAACTATTTGTTCATGGGTGGAAAGCACTGACATAGATTAGTTGGGTCAAGTGTCCTGTATCTCGCACATAACTTCTGTGCATTTGTAGTTTGTTTCAAACTGTAAATGAATGATATAGTTGGTGGATAAGAGATAATAGCCAATGTGCCAGGAGAACTCGCCTTTCTTTTGAATGGATCTCTTGGTTTCACTGAACAGGCAGAAGGGGGCAATTAAGAGCCAATCGTGTTCGTCTGGGGCTGGAGTCACAAAGGCCAGACCCCAGTAAGGACAGCATTTTTGCTTTTAAAAGATATTTGAGTTTTTATACAACATTTGGAGTATCATGGTCTTTCTTACTGATACCAGTTTTTCCTTCATAAAGTGAATTGTTGGAATTTGAATGCCTAGTCTGCAGAATGTTATTTCAAACTCTTGGTTTACTAGACCAGTAGCACAACTAAAGTTATTATAACTCTCTCTTGAATTACCAATAATTTTGGTTGATGCAGAGGATGGGAGGGCATCACTGGCCAAAGACTGACTTGAGACCATGTAGCTGTCTTTTTTAATTTGCTCATGGGATGTGAGTGTTGCTGGCAAGGCTAGTATTTGTTCCCTCTCCATAATTGCCTTATAAGAAGGTGGTGATCCCCACCACTTTGAACTGCTGCGGTCTGTATAACCCAGGTACATCCACAGGGCTGTGAGGTAGGAATTCCAAGATTTTGATTCAGTAGTGATGTATTTCAAATCCGGATGGTATGTCCCTTGGAGTGGAGTCTGTAGGTGGTGGTGGTTTCCCTGGCCTTGTTCTCCTATGTGGTGGTAGAGGTAGCAGGTTTAGAAGGCACCGTTGAAGCCTTGGTAAATTGCTGTTGTCCATCTTGCAGATGGTGAGTTGGTAGTGAATGGGATGCTAATCAAGTGGGCTGCTTTGTTCTGGACCTTCTAGTGTTGTTGGAGCTGTAGTCATCCAGGCAAATGGAGATTATTCTACCACACTCCTGACTTGTGCCTTATGGATGGTGGAAAGTCTTTGGGACTAACAGTTCATTTCTTTAGTCCCACAATACACAACCTCTGATCTGCTCTTGTAGCCAGTATTAATGTGGCTGGTCTATTTACATTTTTGGTTAATTGTGACCCCGCCCCACATGCCCCCCCTCCCCCCCCAAGAAAATGTTGAAGGTGGGGATTTGGTGATAATGCCAAAAATATAAAGGGGGGGGTGGAAATGGTCATTGCTGCTTGTGTGGTGTAAATGTTACTTGCCTCACTTGCTACTTATTAGCCTAAGCCTGAATGTTGTACACGTTTTGCTGAATATGGTCACAGACTGCTTCAGCATATGAGGAGTTGCAAATGATACTGGCCATTGGTGATTACACAATGAATCCCCTTTTCTGACCTTATGTTGGAAAGAAGGCCTTTAAAGCAGCTGAAGATGCTTGGGCCTAGGACACTACCTTGAAGAACTCCTGCAGCAATGCCTTGGGCTGAAATAATTGGCCTCCTACAGCCACAACCATCTTCCTTTTAAGCTATGTGTATGGCTTCAGTCAGTGAAGAGATTTTTCCTGATTCTCAGTGACTTCAGTTATGCTAAGGCTTCTTGATGCCATACTCAATCAAGAGCAGTCACATTTGCCTGGAATTTAGCTCTCTTGTCTGTACGTGAACCAAGACTCTGATGTAGTGAAAAGCATGGGAGGTTATCGCTGGCTGGAATAATTCAATCGGAGAGATGGATGGAACACTGTACTCTAGGGAGAACACTGTCACCAAGCGAGCTGCAGACACCATTACCTGCCCGTCATGGCAGAGCTGTATATTGAACCCACAGTGGAGGAGCTTAGCAAAGCTAATATTCACTTACCATGGTCAAAGCTCCAGATGCTGGTGCTATACCTCATGAACTCAAGCACAGGAAATCAGCACTCCCAGTATTTGCACAAACTTCTGTCTTTGCTGAACAGTATCCCAGGATGTGTGAGATGCAAAGATTGTGAACCTGATCAAGGATGACTGCAGTGATTTGCAACAACTATTGAGGTATCTCGCTGCTGAGCATTGTGAGAAAAGTATTTGTCCTTGTCAGACTGCAGATCTTGCCTGAGCCCACTATCCCAAATCCTAGTGTGGTTTCAGAACTGGAAGATCTACAATTGAGACAATCTTCTTCTCAATCTAGCAGCTGCAAGAGAAACTCCCAAAACAAAGGAGACCACTATATAAATATTTCCTTCATCAGTTATACAAAAAGGCATTTGACCATGTGAGCAGAGATGGTCTATTTGATGCTGGAGAAAATTGGCTGCTTGCCATAGTTGTTCCATGTGATCTCCCATTTCCATGTCAACATGATAGATCAGCTATGGTTGGGCAATGTTGGAATCTTTGGAGATCCTCAGTGGTGTCAAATGAGGTTGTGTTCTGGCATATTTTATTCCTACTTTGCATTTGCTAAATTTTTTTCTTGCTGTCATATGCCCTCCATAAATGTCTTGAAGGCATCTACTTGCATGCCAGAACTGACAAAAGATCTTCAGCCTTGTGCCTTAAGATCAAAGACACCAAGTCCTCAGTTGCTGTACCCTGACGATGCCACACTAACATTCCATACTGACAAATGTCAGCAGCAACTACATATGTCTTGGTCTCTTTTCCCCGCCCCCTCCCCTGGTAGTTTGACCATCAGCATCAGGACGACAATTGCTATGGTCCAGGGAGTTGCCAATTGGACACTTCACATCTAGGTTCACAATTGCCAGCAATCTGTCACTTGATGCTGAAATCAACACACAAGTAGCAAAAACTACAGCCATTGTGTCCAAGCTGAATAAGAGTGTATGGGGAACAACAGCAAACTGAGTCCATCAAGCCTGTGTCCTCAGCATGTGTATCCGACCTGGACAACCATATATGTTAGGCAGGAGAAAAGACTGAACAGTTTCCACTTTTTGCTGTCTCAGGTATGTCCTCGGCGTCTCTTAGCAAAGTCATCAATCGGAGGCCCTGGTGCATGCTAAACCCATCAAGCTTATGCTAAGCCAACAATGTCTGCACTGGCTCAGCCATATTCGTCAGATGGATGACAGTTGTAAAGACCTTCTGAATGGTGAAATAGCCACTGGGTGATGCTTGCAGCTTCCTTGTAGCAAAGGTATGGACACCCAAGAGGTTATGAAGATGGTGGATATTGACACTGACACCTTGGAGATGGTCATTGGCAGCTATGACCTCCTGGAAGCTGACTGTTTGGAAGGGCATTGGAAGAGCTGAGAAGAGGCCCCAGAGAAACCAAAGGCCAGCAACTTGTTCCTCTGACTTCCTCTGCAGCAAATGCGGCAAGAAACTGCTATGGTAGAGTGGGGCTTCTAAGCTGATGACCACCATGGTGCAAACCATCAATTTAAAGAAACTGAACAGAGTGGGGGAGGAAAGTGCTGTCAACAACTTTCTGCCAATGGCTGGGGCAGTAATTTGGCTGGATTGGATTTGTCCTTTTTTGTGGGCAGGATGTACCTGTGCAATTTTCTACATTGGTTAGATGTGTTGTAGCTATACTGGAACAGTTTGGTTAGAGGTGCATCTAGTTTAGAGCACAGGTCTTCAATGCTACAGCTGAGATGTCAGGGCCCATAGCCAATCACATTGGACACTGCAAAGGCTACTTTATTTTGTGGAGTGAATCTAATTGTCTGAAGTGCAGCATCTGTTTGCTTTATGTTTAATCTCTTTTTTAATGAAAGCAAGATTACTTGGGACAATGAAATGTTTGTGGTTGGACCCTACACTCAAAGTTAGTGGCTTGATGATCTTGGAAGCATCCTTGTGATAAGACCATAATACAGGAAAAGTGAAGGGGTATCTAATATTTTTAGGATTCTAAAGGGACTGGATAATGTAGACTGTGACAAACTGTTACCTGATCAAGAATTGATTAAACCAGAAATTAAAGCCTGTGCTTGAAGAGGGGTAAATTCCCACAAATCTGGAAACTTTCAGTGAGCATGTAATCGATGGACCAGGCTACCTAGCAACGGTGAAAGCAAAATTAGATTAATTTCAAATAATACTTTTGGATATATATTTCAAATAATATTTACATGTAAGTTGTGTAGCAGGCTTGAAGAGCTGGATACTTGGGGGTCCACTGGGATTCACCTTGTCTAGATTTATAGACTACAGCAACTGAAGACATTGCTATTAGGCAACAACTTATTGCCATGTGACTTGCAGGTTTGTAGAAGGTAATCTGGATAGACTATTACTCATAGCGATTAATGTGAACAGCCTTGCTTTATTTAAATGAAATAGTCAGTGAAGCCTGATTTACTGTGGAGAGGAGGTATGGAGGGAAAATACTAGTTTTTTTTTCAATGAATCATTTTGTTTTTCTTCACCTTGTATATGGATTCCTATTGTGACTGACTGACTGAAAGCACAAGCAAGAAAATGAAGAGCATGACTGGACAGGAGCTACAATGTCCTGCTGATTCAGCGTTCTGATATGATTGTAGATGCCTAACACCTTGCACGCACTGCAGCCAGACTAAAGCTTTCAGATGGATGGCACTCACCTCGATTGTGAAACTCTGGCTGAATCACAGCCTCTGTTTTGGCAACCCCAGGGTGGTGCATTGAGTCAGTGTGAACTATGTTCACCACTATAGGTTGCTGAGCTCACCAGTTTGGTGGTTAATATAGTCTGGTGTTTATTTGCATGGAAACCCCTTCTAGCCCTGCTCTCCCAAATCTCTCAAACCTTCACTCTCTCTCTTTTTGATCTTTGCACTTTCCCTGCTGTTGTCCCAGCCTTGAGTCCCTCTTGAACCTAAAGCTTCCCTCTGTGCCTCTCTAGGCATCCTCTGAAGGGCCCATCAAGACACTCATTGCTACCTCCTTTATGAACAGTAATTCCAACTGCTTCCTTCAACCTTCCAAACCAGTGCATCACCTGATGGGCTAAATTTGTCAATCTTCTTCCCTCCCATTGCTGACCCTGTGACCTCCATCTGCAATTCAGCTCCTCACCCTTCACCAATTCTCCCTTCAGAATGCTTGTTCACTTGTGAACAAGGCCTTTGCAATTCATGAATTTATTGTGGATGGTTGCTTTTCTCTTCCCATGCAGCTCTCACCACCTCTCCCTTACATCCAAGGAGCATGGTCTTGAATGGATAACTGATTTAGCCATTCACTGCCAAATCTGGTTGGACCATAAAACCCCTACTGGCCCATGCTCTAGTCTGCCAAAACTACTTCCTGATTATTCTGGAATGCAAAGATAAGGCCTAGTTTCTTTATCTCTACTATAAACTGTCGATTTTAGGGTAATTTTCTCCTCCACCCACACCTTCAACAGCAAATGCAAGGAGCCCAGGGACTTCATTGTTAAGATTTTAAGGCCATCAAATCGTATGTCTCGACTGCTTCCCTCCCTTCCTTGAGCATGCCAAGGCAAAGCAATAAAAGTTCCTCCCCTGCCCTAAACTTACCTCTTTCTTTCTCTAGTTTTTCTCCCTAGCTCATGCCATCTGAGCTCATCTGGAGTGTGTTACCTCCATTCCAGTCCCACTAAATTGACCAACCAACTTCTTCCCTCCCAGACTCCCATATTGACCATTATTGTCAATTGACCTTTTTTCTCAGGTATTGTTTCCTTCTTACAAACTACCACCCCATCTCCAGCCACCTCTACTTTTAAGTACTTGCTGTCTCCTCATAAATCCATGCCCATCTTTCACAGAGCTTCCTGTTTGAATTCCTCCAATCAATTCCTGGTCTTCCCATAATATTGAAACTGCTCTTATTAAAGTTGCAAATGACACACCCCCTGTTAACCACCTCTCAACTCCTTCACCATCTCTAAATTGTCATACTGCTTGTCTGATATCAAATGCTGGATGTGCAGAGGTTTCCTCCAACCAGATACTGGAAGGGCCGAAGCTGCTGTCTTCAGTCCTTGCCACAGGCTGTGTGTCCAGGCCACGGACTCCATAGCAACTGTTTGAGGCTGAGCCCAGATTGTTTTCAACCTTGGTGTCATTTTTGGCCCCAGGGTGAGCTTCCAATCACATTTTAACACCACACCGTCACGAGACCACACTCTTGCCTGATTTGCCGTGTCCCAGCCCATTGACTATCGAGGTTCTTGTTACTGTTTTTTCTTTTTTGTTACCTCCAGACTTGAGCATTTCAATATACTCCTGGTCAGCCTCCCATTTTCTACCCTCCGTAAACTGTGAGCCACAACTCTGCTTATATCCTAATTTGCATTGAATCCCATTCGGCCATTGTTCATTAAGCAATGCCTCCATTTGTACAATTCTATTCCTTGTTTTCAAATTCCTCCTTAGACTTTCCTGCTCCCTATCTCCATAGTCTTCTCCAGCCCTATAGCTCTCCCAGACATCTGCACTCCTCCTCCAGTTCTGGCCTTGTTTGCGATGCTCCTTGGCTGCCTCTTTTAGGCCAACCTTGTCACCTGCGCTAATATCTCCTTATGTGGCTTGGTGTCAAATCTTGTGTTAATGCTCCTGTAAAGTGCCTTGGGATGTTTTTAATAAATGCAAGTTATTGGTGTTTTTAATTGGGTGGGTGTGGTGGTGAATTTCCTCCAATATTCTGAATGTTCTCAATGTTTGTGAAGTATCTCTAAACTTGGGTATGGGGCTGGGTGATGTATTAAGGTCTGGATGTTGTTAGGCCACTGATCCTTTTTAGCACAGAGATCTTTTCAACTATCAAAGATTTTTAAATTTATGCAGCTCCTTTCACGATCTCTGGGGTTGGGATGGGGGTAGTGGGGTTACAGAAAATGCTGCAAATACTCCAGTCTGGCAGCACCTGTGGAGCGAATATTTTAGGTCGTTGATAAGGTCACAGAACTGAAATGTTAGCCCTTGCAGAGAGAAGAACAGTTATCGGGCCTGAGTATTTCCAGCATTTCCTGCTTTAATTTCAGATTTTCAGCATCTGCAGTGTTTTGCTTTTGCACCAAGTGGAACACCTCACTCTTGATATAGTGCGATGGGATCTTTTACCTCCACCTGAAAGGGCAGAAGGGACCTCGAGTGTTAATAACTTGACACATTTCTGAACAGTAGCATTACTGTAGAATTGAAGAAATACATTCAACCAAGAGTGCTTTTCAATTAGTGATTTCAGAGTAAAGTTTTCACTACTGATTTGCACATAACTAATCCCAAGAGTTATTAACAAACCATTACTGGGTCTTGTTCTGCTCTTTGTAATACTTGTGATTAATTAGCTCAGCTATGCCATTTGAGAGTGTTTAACCTATTTCAGTTGCGTTGCACAAAAAATGTGAAGTCAGTGGGAAATGAGTGCAAATATGAAAATACTTCGTATTGTTAATCAAATTAGCACCTTGTATTTTTGAGATCATGAATGAGTTGTCAGTTATTAATAACTTGTGCAAAGTTGTTTTAAACTGTATGCCTATAGTGGATGAGACTTGGTCCAAAGCAGTTTAGCTGACAGTACATAACAGAATTGAGTAGAATAAGTAGCATAGGAATGGATTATTTGGCCCAACTATCCCATGCCATTTATTCTCTCTCTTGAGCCTCATCCCTCCCTCAAACTCTAATAGAACTCTCCATTCTCTTCAACCTCCTGTATATGCTTGTCTAGATGCTCCTTGAACTCATCTATATCGTTCACCTCAACCACAGCCTATGGTAGCAAGTTCTGCATTAATGTGTTTCTTTAATCTTTCATTTTGCTCTCCCCCACTCCCCAACAAAGAGTAAACACGTGTTTCCTATCAAAATCTTTATAATTTCAAAGACCTCCATAAAGGTCACCCTCTGCCTTTTCAAGAGAAAAGAAAGTCTGACTGCTCATTCTTTTCAGTTCTGGTATAATTCTTGTAAATCATCTTTTGCACACCAATGTGTCTCTGTTTTTGTTTAATGATATATGACTAGATAAACTGAGTCAAATAGCCATCTCCTGTGCTGTAACCATTCTGTGATCGCATTCTTGCCAAATACCTCTCACTAATCTGTTAAAGAATGACCACAATGAATTAAGTTTATTAATGTTATCTTGAAAGTTGTGTCACAACAGCCAATTTATATGCAATATGTTTTCACAAACAGCAATGTAATGATGATCAGATACTTGGTTGTGGGGTAAATATTGGCCAGGACATCACCAGCATGGACTCTTTGTTGTTCAAAATGGGTCCGTGGAATCTTTAACGCCCATCTGTGAGGGCAGACAGGGCCCCTGTTTAATGGTTTGTTCAAAATGACAGTGCTCTATCAGTATTAATACATTGGAGCATCAGCCTAGATTGAGTGGGATTTGAATTTGCAACTTGCTGAATGAAGCAAGAGTGCAGTGCTATTGTTGAGACAGGGTTGACATGACTGTATCCAGGTCTAGTATAGGAGTATTTATTTTCACAAAGATATTTTGGCCATGTTTAAGACCCACTCCTTTCTTTCTCTTCAGGTTCTGTGAGCTTACTCTGTGCTGAGATGCCTGGTAAGGCATTAGAAATGATAGAGGCCATTTCCAAAAACGAAGGTTGGTATTTTTGTTTCCTGTTTTTGTAAGGAGCAGGGTCTCTCAATGATTTCAATGGAGGCCATGGTCTTTGTCCCATGGTCAGTGTTCCTCAGAGGTGTCATGTGCAACTCCAGTGTTTGTAGTTATTTATGGTTGAGCTACACTGACTCAGTTAATCACTACCCTCAGTCTGAATTAAATGAAGTACCAGTAAAACAGCTATGTTTAAAATGGAGGGTTTTTAAATTCACTCATAGAATGTTGCTTTCAAAGCCACCATTTTATTGTCCATCCCTAACTGCCTTCTTGAATCGTTGCAGCCTGTGTGGTATAGGCACAGTGCTGGTAGGGAGTTTCAGGACTTTGATCCAGTCAAGGAACGCCAGTATTGTTCCAAGTCAGGATGGTGTGAGACTTAGAGAGGAACTTGCAGATGGTGGTGTGCCCATGCATCTGCTGCCCTTGTTCTTTTAACTGGTAGAGGTTGCAGGTTTACTGAAGGAGACTTGGCAAGGTGTTGGTGTTGCAGTGCATATATCTTGTATGTGGTACACACTGCCACTGTGCTGGTGGTGGGGAGTGGATATTTAAGATGGTGGATGGTATGCCAATCAAATGGGCTACTCAGCAGTGGATGGTATCCAGTGCTGCCCCCTTACTGAAATTCAAAATGGAAGACTGCAGATGGTTGGTGTGTGGGAAAGTATAAATGCCTTGTATCATTAGATCCAAAAAGTTACTTTTGAAAATTGGTACGGTTATTCGAAATATTATCATGTAAGTTTGAGCTGAATTGTGCTTCTGTTCATAATCTTTGTTTTTAAAATTCTCTTGTCAATTTTAAATGTCAAAATTGGTCCATGTTTTGATTTTGCCTGACTATCAAAAGTTTTGTTTGAAAAGATGTTTTTAACCTCCCAACTAATCTTTTTGGTTCCCTATGGAATTCTCTGCCAATTCCGGTAGTGACTTCCAAGAGGAATCAGTCCAGGCAACTTTCCATCAGAGGTTGAAGAATTCCTGGCTCTTGAAATATTGGGCCCTAGTTCATACATTGTCCAATACAGTATCTTTCCACAAAGTAATTTTAGTCAATATTAACTTGATCTGGTATTTTTCATCAATGAGATATGGAAGTATGTGGTGAGCACCAAAGTATATTTGGAGCAAGGGGTATTTGCTGCAGTGGTTGAGAAATTTGGAGCAAAAGATATGGGGCAATGGTGAGTGGCATTTGTTTTGGATTGCTCAAGTAAGGCTATGGCATAGACATTATGGACCAAATGGTCTTCTGTGCTGCAAATCTCTAGTTCTATACATGCTACGCTGCCTCCATCTCTGAACCCCTTACTCTGTCCCATTTATCTCTTATTTTTTCTCTCTCTCTTCCCAGTAGGTTGCATTTTCTCATTGTGTGTGGGCCTATTGATGAAACAATAGGAGGTAAAGAGGAGAGAATCCATTGCCGGGCACAGGTCTGAGGACTGTTTGGATCTAACTTTAAAAAACCTGCATGGATTCAAGAGAGCCATTTCGGCTGACGCAATCCTTGTTTTGAAGCTGCTCTGGATGGCATTGTCAATACGTTTTCAACTTTCAAAGCTTTTGGCAAAGTTCTACATGAATTTGCAATTAAACTAAAAGCCACAGGAGTTGGTAGCAGAGCATGGCATGGAATAAGAAGTTGCTTTTTGAAATTGTCAGCATTATGGTGTGTTGTCTCAGTGCTTGGGTTGCTACCAAACTATGTAAATGACTTCCCCTATACAGTTATATTGCACAGACCACGTAATTCCACCTCCCTAATTTTTCATTACTTCTGCACCTTGCCTCAGCCATCTGTCACTGAAACTGAGCCACACATTAGGCCAGACTAGGTAAGGACATTCAGTAATGCCATTTTAAGTAAGGAACTAGTTGGCTTTTTAAAAAATAATCAAACAGCTTTTGTTATCACTTTGTTTGTAAGGCTAACTTTTTTATTTCCAGTTATTTTGTGCATCTGTGGTTTGGAGAGTGTGTGTTTGGAGGCAGAGGTATTAAAAGAAGATGGAATTCTAATTCTGAAACTGTCATGGTGGAATTTGAACACCACTTGAGGATCTACCAGTGCAGGCCACTGGATGACTATCATGTAGTGCTTATCCCTACCAATACCACCTATTCCTGACTCTGATAATATTGTTAAGGATCAATTGTCTAGCAAGCCACTCGTTTGTATCAAACTACTGCCAGGAATTGAAGAATAGTCACCACCTTTGGGTAACTAGGGATAGGTATTTAAATGATGTCGATGCCTGCATCCCAAGAAAGGAATGAATTTAAAAAAAATAAGTACATGGTATGGAAAATTAAATGGCGTCACCTTTTTTATAGTGACTGGCTGAAACTGACATATCCAGAGCCAAGTAAATGTAGTCACTGCATTTAATGCAGGCAAAACATAGCCAATTTGTGTATGACCAGATCCATTAAACAGCAAGCAAATAAATCAAATATTCAATTTTTGGCAGTATGAGGAATAATCAATTTCAAATCTGATCATGGGATCATCCAAGCCGGATTGTAGAAAAAACTGACCACAAAAGTTTTAATCCAATCAGTCGGTAAGGTATTGGTAAACAAATATATAATAATAATGGTCAAATATTTTCCTTGTAGTGGCACCCTTGAAATCTGACTTGGTATCTCTGGGATTTGTTCTTTGGCTCAGAACTATTTCGTTTTTTGTTGGACTAATTCTGCAAAGGCTTGCTTTGTTTGCTGTGTTTCTTGTTTCCATGGATGAAGGTATAGTATCTGAACAGCTAAAATGTTCAGTCCTAACACACACCAAAGTTGGTTTTGGATTACACTTGGGAAGGAGCTGTGGATTGTCAAAGTAACTAAAGTTATTGTTTGGATCATGGCATCAGGTTACCGTGCCTCAAAAGCTTTGAGCTACCATGTTAAACCTGATTCTGAGCCTCCAGTATCCTTGACTGTAGAGATGTCAACACTGATTGTCCTGAAGTCTACACTGATTGTCCTGAAGTCTCCTGGAATTACTGAAAAAAAAAAAAATTTAGGTCAAGCTTTTGAAGACTTCCCACAGCCTTTTACAGCCAATGAAGTGTAATCACTCAAACTCAGTAGCCAATTTGCACACAGCAAAGTCCCACAAACAGCAATGTAATAATGATCAGATTATATGTTCCAATGATGCTGGTTGAGAGATACGTATTGGCTGGGACACCAGGGAGAGAACTCCCTTGCTGCACTTCCAGTTCGTGCTATTGTGCCCACCTGAGAGGGTGGGGGGGGGGGGGGGTGTGGTCCACATGAAGCAATGGGGCCTTGTTGCACATCAGTAAAACAATGCAATGGATCTAGCCTTTTTTTTTGGGGGGGTGGGTTGGTGCCGAAGGGTATTGTGGCTGCTGTTGACTTTTTTTAACATATTGAGTGACCAGTGGCACAGAGGGTGAGTGTTGGAGACTGGAGGTGATGTGATAAAACTTCCCAGAACACTGTCTAACACTTCTGGGTTGTTGAGGGCAAAGTAAAATGGCTGGTGCTTAGACTGAATTTAACCTAGAATATGGCTAATGCATCCAACAATTCATATTTCAAAATTAAAATAGTCTGGTGCTGGAAATCTGAAATAAAACAATGCCAGGAATACTTAGCAGATTTAGCATCTGGAGAGAGAGACCCTTAACCAGAGGTTCTTATTTTTAAACACCTTGATTGATTGATTAATTATCCTTCAATCTTCTACACTTGAAGGAATAGGCAAGCCATATTTATGCAACTAGCCCTCAAATTTAACCCTTTTTTAGCTGCAGTATCATTCTGATGAATCTTGTGTGCTGTACTCCCTTAAGGCCAATATCAACTTGCTGAGGTGTGCTGCCAAAAACTGAACACAGTGCTTCAGTTGGGTGCGGTCTGACCCAAGGCTCTATAGTGAGACAAAAGATCCCTTTTTTGTATTCCAGCCACCACCCCCACCACACTCCCATTAGTTAAAGGCCAATATTACATTAGCCTTTGATTATTTTCTTACCTCTTTGTTTGATTTGTGCACAGAAACATCCAAATCTCTTTGCCTCTGCATAGTTTCCTACACTCTCACTATTTAGACCATAAGATATAGGAGCAGAAATTAGGCCAATCGGCCCATTGAGTCTGCTCTGCCATTCAACCATGGCGATAAGTTTCTCAATCCCATTCTCCCACTTTCTCCCCGTAACCTTTGATCCCCTTACCAATCAAGAACCTATCTATCTCGATCTTAAATACACTCAATGACCTGGCCTCCACAGCTTTCTGTGGCAATGAATTCCATAGATTCACCACTCTCTGGCTAAAGAAGTTTCTCCTCATCTTTGTTCTAAAAGGTCTTCCCTTTACTCTGAGGCTGTGCCCTCGAGTCCTAGTCTCTCCTACTATTGGAAACATCTTCCCCACGTCCACTCTATCCAGGCCTTTCAGTATTCTGTAAGTTTCAATCAGCTCCCCCCTCATCCTTCTAAACTTCATCGAGTATAGACCCAGAGTCCTCAAACATTCCTTATATGTTAAGCCTTTCATTCCTGGGATCATTCTCATGAACCTCCTCTGGACCCTCTCCAGGGCCAGCACATCCTCCCTGAGATACAGGGCCCAAAATTGCTCACAATATTCTAAAGCCTCAGCAGTACATCCCTGCTTTTATATTCTAGTCCTCGAAATAAATGCCAATATTGCATTTTCCTTCCTAACTACCAACTCAACCTGCAAGTTAACCTTAAGAGAATCCTGGACTAGGACTCCCAAGTCCCTGTGCACTCCAGATTTCTGAATTCTCTCCCCATTTAGAAAATAGTCTATGCCTCTATTCCTACCAAAGTGCATGACCTCATACTTCCCCACGTTGTATTCCATCTGCCACTTCTTTGTCCATTCTCCTAACCTGTCCAAATCCTTCTGCAGCCTCCCCGCCTCCTCAATACTACCTGTCCCTCTACCTATCTTTGTATCATCTGCAAACTTAGCCAGGATTCCCTCAGTTCTTTCATGTAGATCATTAATATATGAAGTGAAAAGTTGTGGTCCCAACACTGACCCCTGCGGAACTCCATTAGACACCAGCTGCCATCCTGAGAAGGACCCCCTTATCCCCACTGTCTGCCTCCTGCCAGACAGCCAATCTTCTATCCATGCTATTTCATAGGATCGTTGGTTTCCTTCTCTACAGTAATTATTCATTCGGCTCTGTTCTGGTGTTTGTGCTTTGGAGTTTTCCAATTGACCCAACTCCCTTTGCTTTTCCCCACAACCCTTCAATTTCATTTTCCCCTTTCAAGTATTTATCCAATTCTCTCGAATCTTGACATTGATTCTGCAATACCATTTTTTCACACCTGGTTCTTTGGCCAGTCACTTTATATACCAAAGAGCATATTTAGTGACAGCTGTGGCTTCGTTGGTAAGACTCTTGCCTGAGTCACAATGTTCCAGGTTCAAGTCCCACACCAGGGCTAGCGCACACAAATAAGGGCTGATGTTGTCTTTCGGATAAGATGTTAAACTGAGGCCCTATCTGCCTGCTTGGGTGTATATAAAAGATTCCATGGCATTGTTTTGAAGATGTGCAGGGCACATCCTGGTCAATATTTATCCCTACATGAGAATCCCAGATTATTTGGTCTTAATCAAATTGTGATTAATGGCTTTCAAAAGAGACTTGGATTATTACCTGAAGAGTTTGCAGGGCTATGGAGAAAAAGCAGGAGAGTGACACTAGTTGAGTTGCTCTTGCAGAGAAGTGGCACAGACACGACAGACTGAATATCCTCCTCCTCTGCTGTAACTATTGTATGATTCTATGTGGGTTGTGGAAGCTTTCTGTGTGCAAATTGACTGCTGTGTTTCCTACATTATTACAGTGACAGCACTCCCAAAAAGTACTTCAATTGCTGTAAAGTGCTTTGAGATGTCCAGAGGGGTGTGAAAAGTGCTATGTGTGCAAGTCATTTTTCTTTCTGTTGGACCCTTCTGCCACTAGAAACAGTTCCTCCCTTATTTACTTCACCAAACACACATGATTTAGAACATCTCAATTAAATCTCCCCTTACCAACCAACATTGCTCTAAGGGAACACCAGTTTCTTTTAAAGATCAGGCTTGGTGAGGTAGGAGGTGCAACAAGTTGTGTGGATGGGAGCCAGAAGTTACAAAGTGATAGAGAAAACAGACCGCATACATGTGTCCTGCGGATACAGCTCAATCCAATGCTTCCACTGCAACAGACAGGAACACTTTGGCAAACTGTGCAAGTCAAAAAACCTCAGCAATGCACAGGTAACTCAAAGATAATCCACGAGTTCAAGACCAAAAACCCAGAAGACAGTGAGATCAGCACAGCTTTTTGAATTGGTTAGCCCCGTTCCTTTTGATAGGATACTCGTACCTATGTTGAAATTCTGTCTGTGTCAGAATCCTGGAATTTCCACATAACTTCATTGTGGTAGCCTCATCACTATAAAGACTGCAGCAGTTCAAGATGGCTACAGCTTCATCTCCACTAGGAATGGGCAATAAATTCAGCCTTGCCAGTGCTACCTATGATTTCGATGGCAATCTTTTTTAAAAAGGATTTTTTGTTTAAGGTTAGCATTAAGAAAAGAGTAGGAGTAGACCATACTACTCCTTAAGCATGCTTTGGCATTTTTCGGCCTCCTTCCACATTCCCACTTGCTCTCCCTATCCCTTGATTCCCTGAGCCTAAAAATTGATCTTGAGCTTGAATATACTCGATGAGGGAACATCAATAACTCTCTAGGGCAGAGAATTCCAAAGTTTCTCAACTGAGTGAAGAAATATTTCCTCATCTTGGTCATAAATGATCATCCCCCCCTTTTTTTTCATCCTGAGACTGCTCCATGTTCTAGATTCCCAGCCAAGGGAAATGACCCCTGTTTATCCTGTCGAGCCCCTTCAGAATCTCTCCTGTTTCAATGAGATCACTTCCTCATTCATTTTAATGCCAAAGATTACATACCCAATTTACTCAGCTGCTCATTATGGTAAACCCTCTCATCCCAGGAACCCTTCGTGCGCGCTCCTCTCTGTTGAAGCTACCTAACCTTCCTTTATCCTTGCGTCTTTTTAAGGAACTGAGTTGTGGTTTTTGTCCCTTCCCTCTGTTCCCTTTTTTTATCCACCCCTGGGATGAGAAATTTAGTTTGGTGATTTAATATATACATTTGAAGAAAGAGGTGTTAAAATGGCACATAATGTTCCACTTGTGGCCTTCCCAAAGAATTATTCTAGGTCAAATAACAGTCTGATTGTATAATCAATGCCCTTGAGATGCATCCCAGTACTGATTGGGCTTGTTTTAGTAATGACTTGACATTGACTGCTTACTTGCAGATAAAATAAGCTATTTCGCTTTCCCAGTGAATGCTTCATATTTCCTCCTTTTTAGTGCTTGTTCTTGGTAACTTGTTCCACCCACAGCTGAACTCCATATCCTATTTATTGCTAAAAATGCCTTTTTTTCACCTACACATTATCCTCCCTCTTTGTTTGCTACCTCCAGACTCAGCTTTTCAATATCCTATCTTTTGTGCTCCTATCTTAACCTCTACAAACTGATATTGCCCAAAAGGCAAACACTCCTATCCTGTCCTGCCACTGAACCCTTGTCATACAAACATGAACTCCATTCATATTGTCAACTCTTCCCTCCCTTTCCCTTTATTTCCAGTTTTATATAACCTTCCCTATAACTTTATGGTCCTCCAATCTGGTCTGTTGTGCATCCCTACTTCTTTTGTACCACCATTGGTAGTCATCTAGGCCCTAGCTTCTGGAATTCTCTGTCTCTTTCTCCTCTTCCTTTAAAACCCTGTATAAAGTCTACCTCTTTGACCAAGCTTTTGGTTACTTGCCCTAATATCTCCCTTATGTGCCCAGGTGTCAAATTTTCTGAATGCTCATGGTAAACACTCTTAATATTGTTGTTCTTTGCTTTTGTTTTTTCAGGTTATAGCTATATTGAATACTTATTCTTTTTGCAAATCCCCAGTGAATTGCACACACCTGAATAAAGGCAGCTTCAGGTTCACATTAACTTGTACCACTGATCTGTGGCTTTCTCTTTAAAAATAAGACTTGCATCCATATTAGGGCCTTTCATGACCACTTGTAGGATGTCTCAAGGTCAATATTTTTGAAAGTGTAGTCACGTTGTAATGTAAGTGTAAGAATTGTGACAGCCAATATGTGCACAGCAAAGTCCCATAAACAATGAAATATTGGCAGCATCATGATAACTAGAAAACCTCTCTTGGCAATGTTGGTTGAGAAATTAAAATTGGTCAGTGTACCAGAGAAGCCTCCCCTGCTGTTCAAATAGCGCTGTGGGATCTTTTATGCCCACCTGAGAGGAGTCAGAAACTTGGTTTAATACATTCTCCAAGTGATGCCATTTGCAACAGTGCAGCGCTCCCTCAATACATTAGCCTAAATTATGTGCTCCAATCTATGGAGTGAGATTTGAACCCACAGCCTTCTGACTGCAAGGCTAGAGTGATGCCATCAATTTAGGTGTCTGTCATATCAAATGGTAACCTACTTGATTGGGTTAATTTAACAGACTTTTTTTAAACTGGGTATTCCTTTTTTTTAAAACTGCTTTCGAAACATTTTGAACCGGTTCAACATCTTGGCTTGTCCATGTCATAAGACAAATCTAATGATCCACAGGGGCCAACTTGGCATCTGGTAATTTTAAACTTGCCACCACAAAATTATTTGTGCTCAAAAGCTGATTGTGCCCATTGATAGTACCTGCGCAAGGACAAACTAGAGGCTTGCTCTCAATCTAGAAAGTCAATGTGGCTAATGATGAAGTGTTGCTGTGATGTGCTTCTACTTTTTACACATTGAAAAGACCCCAGACCAAATGTTCAGGTAAAAAATACTGCGATGTTGATCTAACATTAATAATTCTAGCTGATTCATTAGGCATGACCAGTTGCTCCTAAAGTAATCCCAACTCAGTTATCTTGTTCTCTAGATTAACCTAGATCATGTCCAATAAAATATCTGTAGTTTAACAACTATAGATAATGGACCAACTAGCTATTATTTCCTATGTCCTGCTTTTCACCTTTCTCTTTTGAAAAATCAAATTACATTGCTTGGTTTCTGGTATGACTCTGAAACTTCTGAAATGTTGACCTAGAACTTCATCTTCTTCCCTATGAATTCTATGGGCATCTGCTCCAACTACTTCAGCTTATATTGGCACCTGCTGTTTTTCAAATAAAAAGGAGTGGAGAGAGATAGTAAACCTAGCAATGACAGGCCTGTCGGTCTAATGCCGGTGGTCCAAAATAATTTAGAGATGGCAATTGGACAAGACAATTAATTGTTACTTGGAAAAATATGGGTTAATAAATGATAGCAAGCTTGGATTTCTTAAAGGGGCAGTGCAGCAGTGATACAAAATTGGTTGAGGAACTGGAAGCGGAGAATAGTGGTGAATGGTTGCATTTCAAAGGGGGGAAAGTGGTATTCCAAGGGATCACTATTCCAATGAACTGAGTTTTGATATCGAGGAAGTAATTTCCAAGTTTGACAACTGAACTGTAGCAAACAGTGAAGAGGATAATCGGGAAATAGACAAACTGCAGGATGGGCAGGTGCATGACAGATACAATTTAATGTAGGGAATGTAAAGTGATGCATTTTGGTAGGAAGAATGAGGAGGTGCAATGTGAACGAAATGGTGCAATTTTAATAGGGCTGCAAGAACAGAAACACCTGGGATTCAACATACGTGGAAGGGCAAGTTAAGGCTGTTATTTGGACCAAAAAAAAGCATATGGGGGACCCTTGGCATACACCTACCTGAGGACAGACTGAAACACAGCACATCCAACAGTGCAGCATTCCCTCGCTGCTCTGTTTGAGCGTTACTATTTAAAAGTCTTTTCTTTATGTGCTAATTTAATGGAAATAGAAAAACCGTTTCAGTGCACAAATTGAAATCTCATAAGGATTTCTGTTTCCAAATGGCAGTGACCTCAGCCTTGCTACAGTACTTCCTGTCACTGTGGAAGGGACCAGCGTTGCAGCAGGACTGATGTCACCATCATTTGTGAAGTCCGACTGAAAAAGCACGCGAGATGGAACAAGCTGAGAAAATTTCAGACGACCTTGAAAATATGATTGCTGTTTTCAGTAAGTAACACATTCTCATCTGGAAAATTCTGAAATTTCTCCTTCGTTTATGGCACCATAGTTTTCAAAGAGCAGAGTTATGTTCAGCTTGGGAAGAAACAGTCCATTTGTTGGCATTGGAAGGTATAGAATTATGATAAACCTAAATCTTGGATGGGGAGGAGGAAGGACAGTGCTTGAGGAGAGAGAGTCATTTACACTATCATTTAGTGAAATCGGGGAAATTGGATGGTCAGCAGTTTACTTGGACGGAGTGAGTGGGAGATGGATCTCTCAAAAAAGATGATCTTAGGGGGGGAATTGGCGGAGAAACTAAGGGCTAGGGTAGAGGGGGAAACCATGGAGGGTGGTATGTTGGCCACTTGTCTTGGGGTAAGGACGAATGTGGCAAAGGAAACTGTATAAACACCTGAACAGAAATGATTTACAGCGGTTTGGGGAAAGGGTGGGGGAGTGGGACTAGCCGAGTTGGTTTTGCAGAGTGTTGGCAAGGACATGGTGAGCTGAATGGTTATAGCACAGGAATGGGCCAGTATATGAATCTGAGATTCAGTCTTGGTGACAAAGTCCATAAGTTCCTCACACTTGCAGGTGAGGATGAGGGGTTAAAGGAGACATTTGGTAGCAGAAAAAAGAAGCTGGGTGCTAGCTTGTATGCTAGGATAATCCTGTAGTGAATAGTTTTGGCTAATGCTTGGTGTGATCTAGCCAGACCTGGCACTGAATGGCTAAACCAGTTGCATGTTATGTATGTTTTAAGTCTGCATCTCTTGGAATTAAGGAATTGAAGGTGAACAACTGGGCTGTGTGAGAATAAAGATTTTTCTGGGGGCATTCTTAACAGTATTCACCATCTCTACTACAGAGTTTCCATGTGTGTAAAATTCCAAACAGGCTCAATGAAGACTTACACTTGTGTTCCTTTCACACCTCCAAGGATGTCCCAAGCACTTCACAGCCAATGCACTACTTATGTGTAGTCTGTGTTGTAATCTAGGAAACACAGCAGCCAAATAGTGAGAGATAGTGACCAGATAATCTGTTTTTGATATTGGTTGAGGGTAAATATCTTGGACACAAAGGAGAACACCACCTATCTTTAGTGCACAAATTTTTTTCCATTCATCTGTGAGCAGACAGGGCCTTGATTTTTGTGTCACCTGAAAGATGGCACATTTTAACTCAGCACTGCAATATGGCCAAATGAGGTTCCGTGCTCAAGAATATGGAGTGGGATTTAAAGCCACAATCTTTTGAATTAGAGATAAGAGTGCTACCCATTTGAGTCGCAGTTGACACAAACTAAGTGCCCTGAATTCAGTCCAGCAGATTCAAAACTGCTTCCAGTCTAACAGTCATAAAGAACAATTTTGGTTTAAATTTATCAATCTCACTCTTTTATCCTCGGGGGAAAAATGAACTGGATGTGAAAGCATGCCCTGAGAAACTTGGCCATGGTGTTTTCAATGCCGGTTTTCTTTTGTACTGTGGTAGTGCTAGCTCCAGAATGTAATATGTTCAACAATGTACTGTTGACTACTTCTAAGGTGTTTGCTTATGGAAAGCCTTCCCCTCTCTCTTTTTTTATAATGAAGTGACAGTGTGCCACACCTTTCCATTTGAATTGCTATTGTCAGACCAGGAAATTTAGGGTCCAGAAGTAAACTCAAAAGAATTCTTTACAAAGTTAGCAAGGAGTGCCACTGATTAAAGTGCTGTTGTTCTAGTTTGTGTTTCAATGCTTTTTTTAAAAAATAAATGTGTTAAACAAATTAAGTAGTGGGGTTCTGCCTCATGTACATAAGGAGAGAGTAGCATTTATCCAAGAGAGAAAGCACTCATTCAGCAAGCAATCCCTCTCTGGAAATTGAAGCATTTCCTGGGCAGTGCTAAGCCTTATTTCAGTGTTAGGATTGTGGACTTGCTCTATAAATTCTATTTTGGAACTATTCGGGAGTGCTGTCATGAATCAACGGCTATACTCTGCCAGTCTTGTACATTGTAGCATCCATACAGAGATTAATTGCTGTAAGATTTTAACTTTGGACTTTGTTCAGCTTATCAAATAAAACTGTACAAAATGAGCTATGACCTGAGATGATTGAAAACTCTCTATCATTGGAACGTTACACAAACTCTTCCTGTAGGTAATAGCTTATTTACAACTGAAGTACCTGGACATAGTTGCTAAATTAATATCTCAAACAATATGCTACATATCACAGACCTTTTTTTTGCATCCTTGGGGTGTCTCTGTTTTCATGGCCAAAGAATTACTTTTTGGTAAATAATTGCAGACAGCCAATTTGCTTGCAGCATTGTCCCTTCAACATCAGTGTAACAATGGCCAGATTATCTATTTTTAGTGGTAGTTAAGGGATAAATTTTGGCGAGGACACAGTTGAGGGCACTCCTGCTGCTCATTGAAATAGTGTCATGGGATTTTTTAAAAGATTAATCTCCTGGACACACTCTGGGAGAAAAATCATAGGGAGTATTAAAGAAACTTTTCATTTTTCTTTGAACATTTGGTGGGGAAGCGAGGGAGAAGGTTGTTAGTCAAAAGTCAATGATTTGGATAGCACAATCTGCAAGCTGCCCCATTGGTGGGGGAAAGTGGTACGTGTGGATGGGCATATTGGATGCCTAATGGTGGGAATGAGAGGATGGACTGTTGGAGGCAGGAGATCATTTATTGAAACTTCCAGGAATGTATCCAGAAATGACAACCTTCTGTTGTGGAAGAAATGCAAGAATTAAAAATCTATCTTGATACCTGTGGAACACTGAAAGGCATCAAAAGCCTAGTCTGGCTTATCAGTAGATACATTGTAAGATGAATGCTTTACATCTGACTTGGCCAAGGTATTGATTCTTGTCATCACGATATATACATTATCAAAAATCCATGTGCAGATGTGTTCAGCAATTCAGCTCTTGCTTGAATTATGTAATTGAAATGGAGATAATTCTAAAAACACTGAGCAGGTCTGTCAGCATCTGTAAAGAGAATAAATGAGTTCCAACAAAGGTTCCATAACTGAATTGTTAACTCGTCTCTGCTCTCCAGGTGCTGACAGTGTTTCCAGAACTTTGCTCTTTCGGGATTATTAGCATCTGCGTTTACTTTGTTTGAGATCTCTGGGTTTGCGTGTTCGTCAAATTGAACTTTTCTGCTGAATTTGGTTTGGAAGAAAGGCAAAGTTATGTTCAAAAGTTTTTGTACAAATATCCCCTCCTTTTCAAGATAAGCTCCTAACTATTTGCTGCTAACCCCATCATTGCGTACCCAGTCACTAAACTTTGCCTGACTCATCCCTGTCAGTCAGCATTATTCCAGAGGTCCAGCAGCACTTCCTTTTTTTTTACATTCTCATCCTTGTATTCAAATCCTTCCATGGACTTTCCCCTCTATCTCTGTGGCTTCATTCAGGTTTAAGACCATCCGAGCAGCTGCCTCAGTTGCATCCCCCCCGCCACCCCCACTTCCACAACTTCCTTTTAAAGCTTCCCCCTTTCCCAAGCCCTGAATTTGTATCCTTTTTTTTTCTCATCCTCTCCAAGCTTCCTTTTGTACATGAGCCCCACGTCCTGCTCCCTTGACCCTATTCCTATTAACTGCTGACCACCCAACTTTCCTGCCTGGTCTCCATGTTAGCTGCTGTTGTTAATGAATCTCTCAATCCCTGTCTTCAGGTGCTGTCCCCCTCTCTTTTTTAAGTCTACCATCATCACCCACTCTTCAAAAATTAACAACTGACCCGAACATGCTTGCAAATTTACTGTCCCATCTCCAAACTCGCTTTCCCCTCAAGTCTTTGAACATGCTGTTACCTCCCAAATCTTTCCTGAAACTCTTTGAATCCCTCCATTCAAGTTTCTGCCCCTGCCACAGTACCAAAATGGCTCTTATCAAAGTCACAAATGACATCTCATGTGACAAAAGTAAACTTTCACTTCTCATCTCTCGCAACTTATCTGCAGCCTTTGAAATAGTTAATCAGACTATCCTCCTCTAACACCCCCATTCTCATCAAATTGGGACTTCTCTCACCTATCATAGCCAGAGTATCACTTGCAATGGCATCTCTTCCTACTCCAGCACAGTTACCTGTGCCTTCCAAGGCTCTATCCTTCGCCCTCTCCTATTTCTCATCTACAGGCTGTCCATCGGTGACATTATCCAAAACACAAGTGTTAGTTTTCACATATATGTGGATAACACCCAGCTCAACCTCACCAGCACATCTCTTGACTCCTCCACAGTTGCTTCAGTTAGACTGCTTATCTGATACAAAAACAGAATTACCTGGAAAAACTCAGCAGGTCTGGCAGCATCGGCGGAGAAGAAAAGAGTTGCTTATCTGATATCCAGTAACAGATGAGCAGAAATTTCAACTAATTAAATATTGGGAAGACTGATGCTATTGTCTTTGAGCTCCACTCCAAACTCTGTTCCCTAGATACCACCTACCACCTGACAATTGCCTGAGATTAAACCAGACTGTTTTCAACCTTGTTGTCATATTTGACCCTGAGATGAGCAGCTGACCACGTGTCATCACTAAGATTGCCTATTTGCCACTGCCTTAGTTCATCTGTCGCTGAAACGCTCATTTATGCCTTTTGTTACCTCTAGATTTGGCTATTCCAATGTGCTCCTGTTGGGTCTCCCCCAGACCGTAAACTTGGTCATCCAAAACTCTGCTGACAGTGTCCTTACTCAGCAAGTTTCATTCACCCATTGCTTCTTTGCTCAGTGACTTACAGTGCCTGCTGGTTAAGCAACACCTCTAATTTAATTCTCATCATTCTGTTTTCAAATCCTTTGATGGCCTCATCCTTCCTTTATCTCTGAATCTCCTCCAGACCTACAACCCTCTGAGATATCTGTGCTCTTCTAATTTAGGTCTCTTGACCCATCCTGATTTTAATCATCCCACATTTGGTGGCAGTGCATTCAGCTGCCTAGGCCCTAATCTCTGGAATCTCTTCCATAAACCTCTTTGACTTTTATCCTTTTAAGATGCTTCTTAAAACCTACCTCTGGCCAAGCCCTTCATAAATCATAGGAAATATAATTTTCATCCATCTTCCAGAGTGAGACTCATGTGCCAATATTTTAAGAGCAGCAAGGAGTCAGACCCAGAAAACCATCTGCCTGTTGATTTGACGTTAAGTTTTATAAGCAAGTTTCTAGAAGGCCTGATTAAAGATGCACTGTACAACCATCTAGAAAAGGGGCTAGTGCGGACTCTCGGCATGGCTTCTGGAAAAGAATTTGGTTGAAGTTTTTTGAAGATTACAGCACTGTTATGTCAATGTTATGTATCTTGACTCTTGATCTTTGCCAAACTGCCACCACTACGGAGCAAGGTCAGTCTTGTGACTAATGGAAGATTTTGGCATGAATCAGCAACTAATTGCATTCATGGAAACATTGGTAGTTACTAAAGGTTCTACCTAGGAGCGCTCATTAGTGGAGTACCATAGAGTTTGATTTTTGGGGTCATTGCTCTTGGCTTTATCCAGATTGTTGAGGTTGTATCGGGGGAGCTGGTTATAGATTAACTGTTTTATGTAATGTAAGGAGGACTGTCGATGAATAAGTTAGATTTAAGTGTGCTTATGATACAACAAAAACAAAGTGCTGGAAATATTCAGGTCTGACAGCATCTGTGCGGAGGGAAACAAAGTTAACATTTCAAGTCCAGTATGACTCTTAGAACGCCAGCATTCAATGCTTTGCTTTTATTGTAGTATGATGTGTTTGGTTATGGGCCACCTCCACAACATGCAGGTTTGCATGATGAGCCCAAAGGCTTTGATTGTTTGACCTTCAAGGAACCATTGAGTCTATTGAGTGAATATGAATATTGCTGAAAATGTTGCTGAAGCTTTTCGTCTTACAATCTTGTGCTTGAGAGCCAAATTTGAAATGATTTCAACAATTTACTGTACAGGAGAAAAGGGTGCTGACTCATTGACAAGTTGACTCTGGCTGCGGTATTGCCACGGAGAAAGCAACAAGCTCCTGGGTAATTTTTTAAAAAGGTGCAAGGCTTGAACATATTTCCTTTGTTTGCAGAGAACTGGTCCCTAGATATGAATGTCACTTCTAGCAAGCATAAATGAGCCACATTGAGTTTGACTGATTATCTTATATTGTTAGTGTAGCTATTGGCACACCCCAGGATTGTTCAGTAAGTACTGCCCAATTGCAGAATCACATCTTAAAGATGTTTTTTAAGTTACCATATTGTTTGTTTCGATCAGCCAATCTTTGGGACGTAAGGCCTGCCATCACACTGGCACTGATATTCGTACACAGCTAAATTGTGTGGTAGGCAGAATGTCTTTTTGGACTGACGGCAGCATCCTAATAATGGAAAATATCAAGGAATACCAGAAACATGTTCAAGCCTTGTGCCTTTTTGGAATTTTGGCAATGCCTTGGCCAATTGGAGTCTATTTTTGCCCATCAATCAGCATCCTCTTCTCCTGTGGTGTAAATTGTTGAATTGCTTGAAATTTGACATTCTTGCATTTTTCCTGATGAATGCAAGACAAAGCCTTGACAAAATATGTCTCTCTTCAGCAATATTCGACTTCTATACTACCAAGAGACAGTGAAATATGCTGTTGGAATAATATGACATGACAATTAAATATAAAATGAGAAGTACTGTTTTTGTATTGGCCTTGTGACAAATCCATTCAAATACGGTGTCTGGTTTTGGTCCCCTCATGGTGGGAATATAGAGACCCAGGGAAATTTTCAGATGAGGGGCTGTTAGATTGATGACTGATAACTTAACCCAAGGGCAGACTAAAAGCAGAGGCCTGGTACTTGAGGGGGTTGGGAGGAGGGTGTGGCAAGAAAGTGTAGACTTTCAAGGAGATGAGATGGAGGTCATGAAAATATTATCCCTAGTTCAAATAGATGAGTAATTTGAGCACAAATGTTTAGGAGGACCAATGGACATAAAATTTACAAAAGCTTGGAATTAGGTTAAATGTTGGGTATGGTCTCCACAGTCATCTACCTCTGGAATAGATTATTGGTTCGTGCAGTGAATATGAATTTCCGCAGACTGGTTGATCTTGATGTGGATTTGCACTATACAGCAGGAGACACCAGTCTGGCCTCATGACACATGAACAGGATTAGTAACAGCATGTGGTGTGGCATTTGATATTAAGTTCAAATGGTACCAAGCTAGGAAATACTGTAGAGCTACAAACATAGTTCAAATTCATGAGCCATTTTTAGTACAAAACATTCAGCTGTCAATTATACAAATGTTTCCAGGTCAGGGTGAAATGTGAAACTTCCTCTATTAAATTTAAGTATAAACTTCTGTTCCAAAGCACATGGAAGCACTGTGATGCAGCACTTCTGTTTTAATCGCATTGAATAAGTACATATATTCCACCTCCCTGGTGAAGTTATTCGGTATCTAAACTGGGCAAATGACTTGGTCTGCAGTATACAGACTTGAAGGAATTAGTTGTTTTACAATTGGATTAAATGCTAATTTGGCCAGGAGTTCTGTAAGGAAAGATCAGCATGGACAACATCCATTAGTTACTTGGAGTAAAAGATTACGTTTTTTTAAAAAAAACGACTGTGCCAAGATTGAGGAGAGGAATTCAGGCAAATTCAGTTGCAGTGAGATGAGGTAATGTTTTAAATCTAGAGAAAAGGATGTAGAGATACTCTTTGAGATGTGTGGAAAGAGGGAATTATTGCAAGGATGATGTCTTGATGAATCTCTTTCAGTCAAGTAAGAAGGATAAGTAGGATGAAGTTGAGTAGAACTGGAAGAGAGCTCGGAGGACAATGACTGTTGTTGCTCTATCTTCATGCCCTTCACTCAAAGGATGAAGTTGTGGAAGAATTCACAGGCTGGTTAACAAGCTGGCAGCCCATAATGTGAACGTTCTCTTTCCTTGGCCGTAGCTGTATTTATAGTAGCTGAAGGCAACTTGTCCTGTATGGTGGAAAGTCTTTTGAGCTCCCACAGCTCTATGTGACTGTTTGGTATGGCGTTCAAATCCTGAGCTTACTGGGTGTAATATTATCACTGAGTTAGTCTTGCTCCTCCACAGTAGCAATTTCAATAATCAATGCTTACTTTATCAGATCATATATATCAGCTGCATCTTTAAGACTTGTTTTTATACTTTTTTAATCCTGAATTTTTTTTAACATGACCCCAGCCTGTAACTTGAACCTTCCAAATAATTTACTATTTAGTCATGCACAGAGATCCTCGAGATGGATGACCTTAGGTCTACCTAGGGTTGCCAAACTCCAGACATCCTTCTGAAGGGAGGCATCACATGACCACCTTCCTCTAAGTACCTCACCCCCACACTCCTACCATTGGATTGGCCACATGTCCTGGTGCATCACCTTCCCAAACCAATTGGAAAGCAAACATATCTGTTTGGATGATTCTTTCCTGTCCACAAACAGCCCTTTTTCCCTATATCCAATACTTTTGTAACCAGTGACCAGCTTGCTCCTAGATATTAACTCCTGGAGACTTGAGGGCAATTGTGGAGGGTTGGTAACCCTAAACCTACTATTGAGTGCATGGTCCAGTGCTTCATTATCCACGGGCACCCTTGAAGGTAATGGGGGCTCAGTCCATTATCAAGATGTTAGTGTTCTCCTGAACAACAATCTGCAGTTATAATGTTTTGAATGAGCATTAATCCTGGGGCATTGAACTAGAAGCCAGTTGATCCCTGAGTTATCCTGGATTAGGAACCCTCCACTATTGAGCTCTTCTCTGGTTCTTTAGCTGTTTTAACTGTTTAATGATTCTTTAACAGCCTTTAACTGTTTAATTGATCATATTATGATGTAAGACACTCAGGTTTAAAAGTGCCTGCTTTGCTAACCACATTGATTCTTTTCCTTGGAAATATTACTATAAATTAAAGGCTTATCTCATTCTCTAAGCCCTGAACAGGACTACTCTCCTTAACGCATTTATTTGCATTCCTCCAATTTCTGTCTCCACACAATGCAAGGTGTTGCATTATCAGATTGCATCTGCTGTAATGGGGTTGCCAAATAAATTTATGACAGCATTACCTTTTTAAAGTTGATCCCCTATGCGTCTTGCTACTCCCATGCAAGGAAAGGCATTTTTGTATGAAGCCAAAACACTGCACAAGTTAGTTTTCTTCAAATAAATGATAAAACTATATCCCTCCCTATATTAGGGGGAAAAATACAGTAAGATCGGTTGTTTTTGCTTAGTGCTGATGGGTTTTTGGTCCAATTTAGTTGCTATGTTTTATACTGTTTGCCAAATAAAATCATAAATCTGTGTAAAGCAAGGTACATTTAAATACATAAGATAAAAGCAAAATAATAAGGATGCTGGAAATCTGAAACAAAAACAGAAAATGCTGGCAAAACTCAGCAGGTCTAACAGCTGTGAAGCAGAGTCTTACGGACTCAAAACATTAATCCTGTTTTTTTTCTCCGCAGATGCTGTTAAACTGGCTGAGTTTTTCCAGCATTTTCTGTTTTTGTTGCTTTTAAATACAAGCTGTCTCCAATGCTCAGTAGTCAGGGTATATGAAAGGATGGATATTAAATTTGGTTCAGTTGTACTGGTTTTAAAACGGTCTCTAGATTTTGGTCCAGAAATTGCTGAAAAAATGGATTAATGACACTCTCCATTATTCATTCATTAAATAAATATACCAATTTTTGGCAAAGAAGTCAGGAGATACAATTGTCTGCAAATTGCTTGATGACTTGCTCTGTTAGCCTTGGCTTTAAATCACAATCACACATTTGATGTGAGCCTTGCCCTTCAATTTAATGCAATTTAATCTCGCCATTGCCATTTTAAAGTTGGTCATTCACGTCGTAAGGATCCTGTTAATTATGTAGTTAATGGTTCTGACATGCCACTCAACCTCTCAGGCCCAAAAGGGGAACAATGAAGCTGTAGTTCTCACGCCTCCAGATAGTAACTTGTTCCTAGAGGTTTTAAAATTAGCTTTATCTATCATGGCAGTTACCCCAGCCTTGTCATCTATATTCCTGTTAGTGCCAGAAGGCGATATGTTTCATGGTCCAGATCTGTTTTGATACGCAAATTGGATCTTTCAGAAAATAATATTTTGGGATACAATTTGAGTAATTTGAGACATGACGTGGTAAGTTTATTGTGCTTGGGGGAAAAACAGTTAACTTTGGGAATATGGCAAAGTGTCCAACACTGGGGATTTTCCGTTGTAGGCTGATGGAGATTGGTTGCTCTCAGTCAACAGCCCCATTATCCTTGTACCATGTATCATGTGACTCGGGGTGCTAGAAAGCAAACCAGATTAGCTCGCTCTTCATCCAGCTGTTCCCATGAAAGGACTCCCACTCAACCTGATCATGTTGATCCAGTGCCACACAGCTCAAACATGTACATTTGGCACACTTACCCTGCCATTCACTTAAGTTCTTGAGCACCAGTACAATACACAAACTCAACTGTTCTAACATCCTCTTATTGCTTTTATTTTTTCTTTGGTCCCTTTTTTTTCCTCTCTTGCTCCCTCGCTTAATTCGCTTTCTTTCCCCCTTTTTCTGTCTCTGATTTAACTCTCATTCTGCCTTTCTGCAATTCACCGTGTCTTTGCTCTATCGCCTTAACCAATGAAACTGAAGGATAGAGAATGGGTACGATGTGTCCCAGATTTCTTACACTATTTGTCCTGCAAATTGATGATATCTGAAGGGGGGGGTGGTGTGGGAAATCCAGTTCATGTCCCTTTAATGCGAGTGATGTTGCTTCAGCAATTCTTTGACCCATTAGAAACTGAATGCTAATTCTTAAACTGCCATGGTGGAATTTGAACTAGTTCTCTATATTATTAGATCAGTAACACAACTACACTAACAGGTATGCTTACATCAGTAAATGGATATGGAGGACAGTTCCCTTGTTGAGTGGTATCCTGCTCAGTGGATTGTTGAAAGCATTCATGAGAAACATGAAAATGTGTTCAAAACCTGACTAGCTCTGCCCTCACGGTAATGGATGCTGAAGAGCCTTTTCCTTTGTGCTGAGATGCTCAAACATTTAACATTGAAGTTCATCTCCACCCAGAATCGGGGCTTCCTGTGATAAGAATTCGAGTGTGAGCTCAAGCTTTCCTGCCTGCTATTTTGGAGTTTCTTGGTTTACAAAACTATTGAGAACTGGAACAATATTCCTGGGTTGCTAGGTGGAGGAGGGTTTTGAAACAAAAACGAAGGTCCAGATTCTATAAAAAGGTTGTACCTTCTGTGAATTCGCATGTGAAGTTGAAATTTGATTCAAACTGAGCTTCCCTATTCTTACAAGTGGAACCTAATAGGGATTTTGATTGACCTGACTGTACAAATCTTGGGATGACTTTTTAAAATTGCCAACAAAAGGCAAGTTACTGGCTATAGTTAAGTCAGCCTTGTCTCAGCCTGGTAGCACTCTTGCATAGTTGAGTCAGAAGGTTGTGGGTTCAAGTCCCACTCCAGGGATAAGAGTCTGTATTCTAGATTGACTCTTCTGAACGGTACGGAGGTACACTGTTGGAAGTGTTGTCTTTCCAATTAAATGTTAAACTGGGGGCCCATTTGCACCCTTGGTGAATGTAAAAATTCCCATGGCACTATTTGGCACAAGAGTAGGGAAGTTTTTTACCCCCATGTCCCAGCCAACATTAATCCCTCGCCTTATATCATTGAGTTATGGTCATTATCTCACTGCTGGTTGTGGGAGCTTGCTATACTTAAATTGACTGCTTCATTAAAACAGTGACCACAAGTATTTAATTGACTGACTGTGAAGCATGTTAGTGTGTCCTGAGGTTGTGAAAAGTGCTTGCTCTTTTTAAAGTTACTTCAATCCCATTACATCTGTTTTGACCCATTTCTCAATCATCATCTCCCTTCCTAATGTTGTTCCTTAAAGCACATGTGTTTCTTATCTTCATTGATTTGCTTCTAATTTCATGGCTGCTTTTTCTTCTCATTAACTTTTACAATCACTGCTTGGTGCTGGTTGATTTAATGTAAACATGTTCTCCAGTCACAATGGGAGCCTGTCATGCTTTCTCCTTTCTGGATGTCATTAATGTAATAAAACGCTAAATATTTCTAAAAACCCTGGTATTGTGAAGCAGAGATCGCATTGTATAGAAGGAAACTGGATTATCCAAAATTCTGCTGCCCATATCCTAATTTGCACCAAGTCACCCCTGTGCTGTTTGACCCACATTGGTTCCTGGTCCAGCAGTAGCTCAAATTTGAAATTCTCATTCTCTCAAACTCCTTAATGGGCACAGTTTAGGCTACACTCAGCAGCTACATCCATCTTGTTTAAAAACTCTGTGGCATTGTCACCCCACTGGGTCTCTGCAGCCTCATCCCAGCCCCACAGCCCTCCTAGATCTCTGCATTCCTGCAATTCTGGTCTCTTACACTTCCTCCTAATTTTACCAATCTGTCAATGCTAGCTTGCCTGAATGGTCTAGGCTCTAAGCTTCAGAATTCCATAGGTTCATTTTCCCCTCTTATTGGCCCTGGTTCCTTTCTCCTATTTTCTTCTCTCCAGAGTGTGAGGGGGGCATGAAAAATCTAATCCTGATTCTCCATCCCTTGTGAATGTGAGGTAGGCTTCATGGGAACTAGTCTCTCCCTGTCCATTTTCATGTTTGACTGAGAAAACATGACAGGTAAATGAGTCAGCAACGTGTGCTATTAACTTAATTGTCTCCTCTTACAGCTACACACTGCAGGTTGATTTTTGTGTTGTGTGAGCCACACATTAGACATTTTTTTCCACTTGGATTCAGTCTGTATAATAAAGCAGAATACTGCAGATGCTGAAAATCTGAAATAAAAACAAAATGCTGGAAAAACTCGGGTCTGACAGCATCGGTGGAGAGAGAAACAGTTAATGTTTCGAGTCCATATGACTCTTCCTCGGAGCTGAAGAGAAATAGATGTGATGGAATTTATACTGTTTAGGGGGGTTGGAACATGTAAATAGTATAAACCCCCTTAAATAATATAAATTCCATCACATCTACTTCTCTTTAGCTCTGAAGAAGAGTCAGACAGACTCGAAATGTTAACTCTGTTTCTCTCTCCGCAGATGCTGTCAGACCCGCTGAGATTTTCCAGCATTTTCAGCCTGTATAATGTTGGCTATTGATTTGTTTGAAGCGTACCCAAAAATCATCTGATGACCATTCCCAAAATATGGGAATCGTTTTGGGTTGCCAACTCTCTGGGGTTGTTCTGGAATCTCTGAAACCTAAGGATTAATTGCTTGGTCACTGCTGTGAGCAACCAAGAAGAAAACCACTGACATTTTGAATAAAGATAATATTTTCTACTCTGGCAATGGTGAAAATAAGCTACCTTATTGGGATAATTTGGAGGTGGGAGTTTATGTGATGAAACTTCCAGGAATATGAGGGGTGGTGCCAGGGGACTGGTGAATTGCATATGTTAGACCCCAAAGGTGTAAAGATAAGCCCAGCAGCTACAGGCTAGCTTCAGTGGTGGGGAAACTTTTAAAATCAATAATTTGGGGCAAAATTAATCGCCATATGGAGATGAGAGAAGTTGAGGGTAATGCAGTTGATGTGGCATACATGGACTTCCAAAAAGCTTTTGAGCAAAGTTTTATACTAATGGAATAAAAGGGCAGTAGCAACATGGACATGAAATTGACTGAGTGACAGGAAACAATCGTGGTTAATAGATATTTTTCAGGTTGGAGCAAGGTTTGTAGTGGAGCTCCCAAGGGCCAGTGGTGGAACCCTTGCTTATGACCTACACCTTGGTGTACTGAGCAGAATTTCAAAGTTTGTGGATGATCTGATACTTGGAAGCATTGTGAATCGTGAGGTGGATAGTGTCGAACTCCAAAGGATATGAATAAGTTGGCGGAATGGGCAGGCAGGTGGCCGATTAAGTTCAATGCAGAGAAATGTGAACTGATTCATTTTGGGAGGAAGAACATGGAGAGACAATATAAACGAAAGGGTATGATTGTAAAGGGGGTGCAGGAGCAGAGGGACCTGGGCGTATATGTACAAGTCATTGAAGGTGGCAGGACAGGTTGAGAGAGCGGTTAATAAAGCCTATAGTATCCTCGGCTGCTTTAAGAGTGATATAGAGTACAAAAGCAAGGAAGTTATGTTAAACCTGTATAAAATACTAGTTCATCTCAATTGGAGTGTTAGGTCCAGTTCTGGGAACCACACTTTAGGAAGGATGTGAAGGCATTAGAGAGGGTGTGGAACAGATCCATGACAGTAATTCCAGGGCTGAAGAATTTCAGCTATGTGGATAGACTGGAGAATCTAGAGCTGTTCTCCTTAGAGGTTGAGAGGAGATTTGATAGAGGTATTCAGATTCATGAGTGGCCTGGACCAAGTAGATAGGGTGAAACTGTTCCCTTCGGTAGAAGGATCAAGAATGAGAGGGCACAAATTTGAAGTAATGAGCAAAAGAAACAAAAATGACATGAGAAACTTTCATGCAGCGAGTGGAATGCACTGTCAGAGTGTGGTGGAGGCTAGTTCAATCGAAGTATTCAAAAGGGAATTTGACAGTTTTCTTAAAAAAAAAATGTACATGGAGACAGCAAGGAAATGGCACTGAGGGAAATGCTCTTTCAGAGAGCCCAGTGCAGACATGATGGGTCGAATGGCCACCTCCTGTGCTGTAATATTTCCAATTCTGAGGGTTTAAGAAACAACCAGATTCTCTCTCTCTCTCTCTCTCTGTCAAAGGGTTGAGGCATTTCTTCAAGGCTAATTACATACAAGGAATCATCTCTTGCTTTAGGGAGCAAGAGGAGTGAGGTTGAGAGCAATCAGCACCAGTTTGTTAAGCTGGGTTCGGTAGATTTTGGGAAAATTTTGCTTTACTTCAGTTTACTCCAGTATACTTTTGAATTAAATACAAAACACTTTGTTCTATGTGCATGTTGCACACCTGAGAGCTTTTGGTTCCAGTTGATTGGACTCCATTCCCCTGGGTAAGTGACAAAACAATTCTTTGTCCATAATGACTTGAGTCGCAGTTCACATGTATTCATGATTTCAATCAGTGGGTAGTGAATTGCTCCTTAATGACTTAGCTCCATTTATTGTCATTCACCCAGGTACCTGAACCTGTTTTTCTGGATATGAATGATTTTTGGTTTGACTTTTTTTGTTTTTAAAAAATCCACATAGGAATAGGATTAGGCCATTCAGCCACTTAAGCCTGTTCACCCATTCAATCATGGCTGATCTGTATCTTAACTCCATTTATCTTCCTTTGTTCCATATCCCTTGACAGCATTACACAACAAAAATCTGTTGATCTGTCTTGAAAGCTTCAGTTGAGCCACCAGCATCCACAGCCTTTTGTCAACTGTTTGTTGGGGGGGCGGGGGGGGCGGTGCGGTGCGGAGGCAGAGGGCAGCCGTAGGAGAGTGTGCCAGATGTGCACTACTCCCCTTTAGGAAGGAAATTGGAAAGCGCTTTTCCCATTAAGTCTGACCATAATTCTAAGATAGTGTCTGAATTCCCCCACTGAAGAATATAGGGTAGAGATTGACTATCTAAGAATTCTTTATCACCTTAAATGCTTCAATTAAATTAGCCTCTATTAAATTAACCTTCAATTTCTTTCCTCAAGAGAATACAAACCTAGTCTATGCAATGTCCTCAATTTAACCCGTTTTAGCCCTGGTATCATTCTGGTGAAATTGGCTAATAAATCCTTCCTGAGGTGCAGTGCCTGGACCCAAATACAGTACTCTACCCCAACTGAGGCCTGACCAAAGCACTGTATAACTTAAGCATAATTTCCTCCCATTTGTATTTTAATCCATTTGATTTGTTTTCTGCCATATTGGCTACTTTGACCACATTGAGAGGTGGAAGGGAGTGTTGTAGCTGAACTAGATCCAACCTACCCCACCCTTGCAGCTACTCATCTAGACCTCCAGTACATTCAACAAGAATCTAGACCAGTTCTTGCTAAACAAGCATTTTTGATCCTTTTTTCTATTTAAATGGAGTGCACATACAAAGGAAAGTCACTTTGGACTGCCTGAGGAAGTGTCTCAAAAGCTGAGCGCTTTTTGACGTCCAAACCTGGGTGTGAAGGATCATCTCCTGTTCCTGTAACACACTGTTCAAGTCGCACAACATAGTTGGATCGATAACATACATATCTTTAGGACATAATGCATTTAAACCATCCAGCTCTGTCTTCTCCCAGTACAGTAGTTGAATCATGTCACTAGCGTTTTTTGGATTCAGAAAATGTTTTCTCTTTTCCTTCACAGTTGTCACTATTTGAGGGCTTGTAAAGGATCAGAAGAATGCAATAATTCCTGTAATTGAGCGAGATTCTGTGCAGGATGTTGTAGCTCCACCAGATTGTGGTGTGGGTATTGAGACATCTTAGTGGTGCAAGTCTTCTTGAAAGAGGTGCAGAGCGAAAAGCCGCAGTTTGTTTTTGTCATGCAGGGTGCTTTAGGCCAGAATTTTCTGACGATCTAATGGTGAGTTAAAAGCATGTACTGTTGGTTAAGTTGCCAACAATTTGTAGCGAGGAAGCAATGTGCATGAGTTACAAATTACCACATGTTCCTGATGATTTGCAGAATTGGGAGCTTGCTGTCAACCTGCCCCTAAGTTTCAAGAAATTGCTGCATTTGTGATGTAAATATGTATTGAATTTGCCACCAATGGTTAGGGCTAGTATTTTATAACACAACATTTTTGAGGAAGAATTTTGTGTTCTGCAATGCCATTCAACCACTTCAGCCTAGAAAGGGAGTAACGGAAATTGGGACATTTTGGGTAATAAATTGTCCTTGGAGATTTTACACTTCTATCTTGCTTTTACTTTACATTCTCCATTAGCCCCTCACTCCCTATTCATCTCATTTCTTTCTGACATATGTGCTGATCCTTTGCATATCCTTAAATCCAATCCTTAACCCCTTTAAAAGTGTCAACCGTGGTTCCGTTGGTAGTACTTGAGTTACAAGGTTTTGTATTCAAGTCCCACTTCGCAAAAATTCCAGTTCAGCACTGAAGGAATGCTGACCTGTTGGAGGTGCTGTCTTTCAGATGAGATGTTAAATCGAGATCCCATCTGTCTACTTGGATGGATGTAAAAGATCCCACGGCACTATTTTGAAGAGCAGAGGTGTTTCTTGGCCAATATTTATCCCTCAATCAACATCTCAAACAGATGATCTAGTCATTATCACATTGCTGTTTGTGGGAGTTTGCTGTGTGCAAATTGGCTGCTGTATTTCCTACTTTATTGTTGTAATTGAGATGTCCCATGGTCGTGACTGGATGCTGTACAAATGTAGTGCATGAATGCAAGTTTTTTTTTAAACTTGTTGGTGAAACATGAGACCAAGATTATCTCCTCAACCAAGTCCCAGATGCCCTGTAGACTTCTTGCAGTGTGAAGTTAATTGGGCTGAATGATGGTTTAAAAAAAACTTACCCCACTTCAACCCTTTTATAATTTTTATTGCAACATTGTGTGCTTATGGTAAGCCTCGTTTGTTAGTTTTCTTTGCTAAACCAACTTGCATATTCCGATCACATTTTTAAAATATTTTGTAACGTTTTGACTGTCAATGTTTAGGGAGAGTTTCTGACATCACTCCCCTCCTTCCATTCTGAGACCTTGTGGATGGTGAAATGAAGTTCAGAGATGTTCAGGCCTGTTATTTTCCTTCAAGATTTTTAAAGTAATCCCATTTATTGCCGTAGTCTGGGGTTACTTAAGTGGGTTGATTATTTTAATAAATTGCTAGGGTCAAAAATTGCATCAGACCACCTGGTGGGTTTGAAGCATATATGTTCTTCAATGGTGTGACATCCCATGTCCCGCATTCCAAACTCTCCTTCCAGGAGGAAGCAGCTAAGTTAAGAACTGAAGTATTCAAATTGTGTGAATTCATAATGTACTAAAAATATGTCTCTCGTAACTTTTACCATTTATAGCTTACTAAAGTGGGACCTATCTATGTAGACTTCTCCCCACCACTAGAGTTGCTATAGTGCCACCACTGGTGGAAGGATTCATACTCGAGTATGACTATTGCTTATTTTTCATTGTTGAATCCTAGGTGGAAGAACCTTAGTTGGAAATTCCACTTGGTATTGAATTTATGTCACAGAAGTTCAATGAATGCATATTTGCAAATAAAATATTAAAAGCTTAAAGAAGAGAGCTTATTTAGCTATCATGCCCCAGTCCATTAAATTCGATGCTGTTTATTCTTGTTAGAGGTAATGTAACATTTCCCATCCTGTTATAACTGTAACGACCATATAGTTCATGTTAATATTTTAGAGGTAATTTTTACTTCTGGGAAGATTATTGTTGTAAAAGATACAGTAACTAAATTCTGGGCTTTAGAGATTGCCAGAACACCTAAAAGAAAATAATGGTTCATAAGGTTACCCATGTTTGTTTACTAGAGGTAGAATAGAAGAGATGGAGCCATAAAACAGCAGGTGAGCTTACTTAGGTGGAGAACTGAAGATGTGATGTCTACACTGCTTGCAAAGAAGTGCAGTCCAGAGAGATGTTTTGGGAGTTAAGAGCTAAATTAGGTTAAAAGCACATCATGGAGATGGTTGGAACTTGAAGATCTTTGGTTTCAATGTATCTGTTTGCTGGGAGAAGGGTGTGGTTGCAGTTTGGACCTCGTGGCGTTTGTAGCTCTGGGAGCTGTTGCAGGCTCCAGGCAGTTAGAGCCCAGAAGTCCGAGGGAGCTAAAGGTGATAGAAGGTCACTGGTCCTGTGCCTGGCAGTTAGGGCTCAGAAGCCCTGGGGGCCATTTATAGCTCAGTGCATCTGAGACTCGAGTTCGGGGAAACCCAGGGGCAGTGCCAGCTTAGTAAAGCTGGCGGTCAGTGAACGAGTTGTAAGTGTGCTGGTGATTGGAAGTGGGAGTGTAGCTTTGAATCCTGTGGGGAAGAGATTGAACCATTGGGAGGTGAGCAGTCCTTGAGGCAGTTAGAATCTGAGCTGTTTTTGAGGGAATTCAGAGGCTAGATCTTCTAAAGTGAAGAGTTGAAATCCATCGTGAAGGTAACAGTTTTAATGAGATTTTGAGACTCCCAGTGGTCACTGCCTGGGTAGGTTGCTGAGAAATCTATAGGGTCTGCTTGGTCACATCTGTCAATTAATGTGCTGTGTGCGACCACATTTTGCCTGCTAATTCATATTTACTTCATCTCAAGATAGATATTGTAAAGTTTTTCACTTTGCTGACTTTGTATAATAAAGTTTATTCAGTTTGTTTAAAACTGGAATCTCGTGGCTTTATTCTCCTTTTGTAAAAATCTGGGATTTCAAATTTGGTCTACTTTAAAACAAAAAGTTACTGCTCCCTAACTGGCTCATAACAGAACAAACGAATGAAAGACCATCCGTACTTAGTGAAGTATTTTTCTTGTGAGCTTCCATTTGTTGCATGCTTGGAACAAATGGTGACCTTTGATCCCCAAAGCCCTTCTTCCACTGAGGTTTTTCTCACCTCATGTCGGGGTTTGTCGTAGATTAATAGAAATTAGCTGCCATGATTAAGTAGTAGGATCACAATTGTATTATGCACCTATCAGGATGGAAGAAAGTGTAGAAGACTTTCTTACAAAACGTCTTGCAGAAAGGTTATCAATACCTTTTTTTGTAATAAAACAAGGCACTGCAGACACCACTGATCATCTCCTAATTTATCTGCCTAAATGCGTATCACTGCGGCAAGGTGTTGGTATAAATGATATTGTCCCACTTTTTAATGTGTGGGGAATGCTGATCTAAGTTTGGGTCATTTCTCTTCCGCTGTACCACCTTCAGATCATATTAGAGGCTTCTGAACTATGCCAAGAAGCCGTTTATGATTTCCAGTTCAATCACTGCCCCCTCAAACACAGAGAAGAAATAACCATAATTATAAATAGACTGAAAATCATATTGAAGATAGATTTGGGGGAATAGTTTGGAAAGGTAGGCAGTTTCATGTAGTGAATTACTTATGCAAGTCACAAATTGGTAACTTGATAGATATGTCACCTTCAGTTGGGGATTAGCAAAGCATGCAATAGGATTAAATGGGAGAAATTTAATTTAACATGTCTTTTTCAATAATTTCTTGCCTTGAAAAGATACAGATTTTATAAGCTTTTCCCTATCCCAATATAAATAATGGGAATTAAATTCTTAGCTAGGAGTACTTTAGTTTGTATTGCACTGAGAAGAGTGTGTAAGAGAGAATGTGCGCTCCTGTCAGCTGTTTATCGAGGTGGGGTTTTAATGAGGTTTTTCAAGTTGACTGTCCCATGTATTTCAAGTTCTAAAACTCATTGGGTTTGTTTCCTGTTCTGGTTTGAGAGGGGGGCTGGTGGCGTTGTGGTGGTGGTAGCTGTTGGAAAGAAGAGAAACTGTTTGAAATGGGTGTCTTCCTGCTTATGATCTTGGGCCTCTGAATTTCAACATTCCAATTTGGAGATAAATTTGGAAAATTCGAAAGAATTGACAGTATAGGGAAAAAAAGCTAGTCCGATATAATACAAGTGTCATGGAGCTGGATGTAAATCTGAGTATTTGAGTTCTGTGGTGAAACTTTTATTTTTATGGCCCCTCTCATCTAAAATTGCATGAATTTCTGGGCTGAAGCGGCAAAAAACTTTAATTTTGTTTTATTTACAAATGGTTCGCTTTGAAGAGATTCAGTTGCTTCTCCCCAAAGTTTGCTGCTGGATTGTATTTTTTTTAAAGAAGAGGAAAACTAAGAAAGATCTTTGTATTTAATCAGGGCTTCTTATATCCTTGGGCCTGGGATTTATACAGAGCCTCTCACATCCTGGAGACTATACACAGGCCGCCTTGTGTCCTTGGGGCTGGCATTTGTACAAAACTGAGTCTGTCGAAGCTTTTGAGTTCTGCTATCCTATTGAGGAAGGCTTTTCTAAGTCCCCTCTCTCTCTCTCTCCACCTCCTGGACAGGTACAAAAAAATGCTCAGCACCTGATAGGTGATCACTCACTCCACAACCCCTTGGTGTCTGGCCCATTGTAAAGCTTTCTCCTCTTCATTTTACCTTTCTCTGTTTGCTGCAGTTATGATCAGTGTTCCAAACCAAACCTTCAACAACCTCATTCTGCGTGCTGTGTGTCCATTGTGTTTAGAGTTTGAGACAGTGAGGACTCTTCTTTGCGGTACTCTTCCTACCCTCCATTGTCTTTTGCTTCTTTAATCTTTAGTCTTGTCAAGAAAATAAGAAATTGTAACACTTTTCTTCTGTTAATAACTATCATATTTCTTATGTACTAGAAGGCTGTTGGGGGTGTAAATATGATAATTGGAGTAAGAACCAGAGTGACTGCAAAAGTCTAAAGCCAACAGTAAGAAGTGGTTTTGATATGTTAATTAACCAACAGGAACTTCAATCACAGTTTTACGTAAAACAATAACGGGAGTAGTTTTGAATTAAGTTTTAGTTCAAAGGGAAATATATGCAGATTTTAAAAAGGTGTAAGTAAATAATGTAAAGATAGGGTAAGTATTTTTTTTAAAAGAAAACCTAAGGGCTAAACTAAAGACTAGTCTAATCAAGCTTGGGAAGAAAGAGACTGGTTGAGACAATAGAGAGATCAAAGGGAACGAATGCATTTAAGAAAATCCTGAAGCCTATGTGAGGGGGCAGCTGTTTAAAACTCTCAGAAGACAGTGTGAACAAGGCCAGATCTGAAGACCCAGTTGCTTTCCACCTCAGAGGATACCCCAAGGAAAAAAGGAACTGTGGTTAAAAATTACTGGAATTCTATAGGTTTTGAAAATCTGTAAGGATAGTTGCTGAATAGAAAAGGGGAAGGTTAGCTCTGAGGTTAGTTAAGATAAGATCTTGTAGAACTGTTTTAAAGTAATGTTTACTGTGTGAAGCCATTATTGTACTTAAGTGTAGTTTTTTCCCCCCCATATTCTTTTAATAAATATTTGCCCTACTATAAAATCACCGCAAGCAGTAGGGGACATCCATTTCCTGATTTTAGAACCTTTCCTCATACTATTCAAATCGCAAAAACCATTTTGGCAGCTGTTTCAAGTTTCCCTCTGGAATTTGGGCAGCTCGGCATTTACTATCAGCCATGTCATAATAGCCTTTAAACAAGAAGTTTGGTGTAATCTTTAACTAATTTACCTCTTATTAATTTACTTAAATGTTTGACCACTGTCTTGCACAATGGATCTCAGCCCTACATCTAGCGTCTCAAAAAATGATAGTTAATTGGGTCACATGTCCCATTGGGTTGCCAGTCTTTTAACTTCTGTGCTACTGTAACCTTGTAACTAGGTTGTAACAGCCCATTTTGATGATAGACATGTTTTGTAATTGTAAAGTCTTTGAGGGTTGATTGTGATGTTTGAATCTTTCCTGGATCTGGAAAGAAATATTTGCACTTATATTGTACCTTATGGCCTCTGGACATCCCAAAGCACTTTACAATCCATTAAGTACCTTTTTCACTGTTGTAATGTAGGAACTGCAGCAGTCAGTTTGCAGGCGTCAATTTCCCACACAAAAAAATGTTGTGACAAGATAATCTATATTTTTGGGCTTTAGTTGAGGGCTGGTCAGAGCAATAAGAGAAGCTCTGCTCTGTGCCAGAAAAACAGGGCATCTGACACTCCCTCAGTCCTACACTTGAGTGTTGGCTTGGATTAGGTCCTCAGTGGGAACACCTGACTGGGATAAGATCATTACCAACAGAGCCACAGCTGATCTCTGATCATCTCTCTATCTCTCTTTTCTTGTGTATTCTCCCTGATGACCCCCATTATCAGTTGTGCTTTCAGCCACAATGCTCCATGCTTTTGGAATTTTCTCGCTCTCTCACTCGCTCTCCTTTCCTTCCTTTTAAAAGCTTTCATAAAATCCATCTCTCTGACCAAAACTTTTGGTCATCTCTCCTTGATTCACAGTTGGTAATTTTTTTGTCTCTCTAAAATGCAAGTACTTATTTATCTATCTGCCTCACCTCTCTTGGTTGCTCTGTCTTCTGTCTAAATGGCACATAGTTCAAGCTTGCAACAGAATACATCAACGCTATGCAGTACTCTAAATATAATCTAATATCCCCAAAGGTCCATTCACCAAATTATTGTGCTTATGCTGACCCATAAGGCTGGCTGTGATCAAGGATTCAATCTGTGGAATTCCAACGGTTCATGGGAACAAAGCAAATGGCTGTTTATTTTTAGATGATGGGATGATTGAGCAATTGCCCTGAGCACATTGGGTGGCTGTTTAGTTGCAATATAAATCATTGTTATTCTTAAGTGCCTGTTGAGTTTTAGTGGGGAGCACTCTCGTCTTGAGTCTGTTCTAGAGTACAGAGTGCAGTAATCCCTCAGTACTACACTGGACTGTCGGAGGTGTCCCTGGGTGGGTGTACAAGATCCCATTGCACTATTTTGAAGAGGAAAAAGGGAGGTCTCCCTGGAGTTCTGAGAACCCAGATGGAAAGGCTGATGTATTGTTTCATGCCCATTGTCCACAGTCATGCACCCTGTTGATAGGTTCACATGTGGGCCATTTTACATTGTGAACTGGAGGGATATTGGCACCATGGAGCCCTATACAACAAAATCCTGTAAGTTCAGGGGAGTACAGGAAGGTTAAGCAAAAAGAAACTTGCGTTTAAATACTGCCTATCACAACCTTGGAGTCCAAAAGCACTTTATGACAAATGATGTACTTTTGACATGTAGTCATTGTTGTAATAATATGGGGAAAATCAGCAACCAACTGGCAGGAAGCAAGATCTCTTAAAAAGTAATGTGATCATGGCTAGATTGCCCATTAGCGATATTTATCCCTCAATCAACATTGTCCAGCCATTGGGGAGAATTCCCCTGTGGATTTTGCAAAATAATTCCATGGGATCTTTGAGGCCCACATGAAAGGGCAGACATCTTGTCCCGAGAGACAGCACCTCCAGCAAAGTAGCACTCCCTCTGTAGTAATGAGCCATTAGATATACTCTAACATAGTTTTAAGAAACTGGACAGAACAAGAACTCCATACTATTTTAAACGTGCTTCTGCGTGTTTATCGACATTATACAATATAAAGGCCAGTCTGAAAATGCAGAGTAGTAAATGTAACAATCAAGATTAAACTTTTTCATTAGGTAGGTTAATGTTCTCATTAAAATGTGTCCATTTTTAGCTTTATGTTTTGCATATCTTTTTAAAATGGATAAAGAATGTTTCATGTGCTTTGGATGCTCTGTCTGCCCCTCGGATGGACGGGAAAGATCCTATGGCACCATTTCAAAGAAGAGCAGGGGAGTTCTCCCTAGTGAACTCACCTTATGTTTATTCTGCAACCAACATAATTGAAAGACACTATCTGGTCATTCTTGGCAAGGGTGTGGGAACCAAGAGAAAATATATTAGAGGAATACCAAGGTGCACAAAATACTGGGAGGGACAGATAGCACTACTATAGAGAATAGTAAGTTAATAGGTAAAGTCGGGGCAAGGGAGAAAGGAACAAAATCTAAATCAGGGTTACTGTGCATGTAGATTTTTCTTCTCCCACCTATTTCCATTATTTTTAAATCTATATCTTTTATGCCCTGTTAGTCTTTCCACCCCACTAGAGCTGTACCTTGAATGTCCTGCCATCCATTCTTAATTAGCACATTCGTTTAGATAATATCACCACCTTCAACACCTCTTTGTTCTTCTGTCTGTGACATCTTTTGATTATCTGCTCCTATCACTGCTTGCTTGTCCCTACAACCACACCCACACCCCCCACCTTAAACCAACTTATATTTCACCCCTCTCCTAATATTCACTCAGTTCTGTTGAAGGGTCATGAGGATTCGAAACGTTAACTCTTTTCTTCTCCGCCGATGCTGCCAGATCTACTGAGTTTTTCCAGGTAATTCTGTTTTTGTTTTGGATTTCCAGCATCCGCAGTTTTTTGTTTTTATTACTGTGCATGTATGGGAATGCATGGAGTATAGTAAATAAGATTGGGGAGTTAACAGGTGCAGATTGCCATGTGGAAATATGATGTTGTGGTGATAGCAGAGACCTGGCTCAAGGAAGGGCAGAACTGGGCATTAAATATTCCCGGGTACAAGGTGTTCAGAAGAGATAGGAGGAGGGGTGGTGGTATTTATTAAGGAGAGCATTGCAGTGCTGGAGAAAGAGGATGTCCCAGAGGGTTCAAGGTTAGAATCAACTCAGCTAGAGCTAAGGAACAAAAAGGGTGCAATTACATTGCTCAGTGTCGTCTATGGACTGCCAAATAATGAGAAGGATGTAGAAGAACAAATCTGCAGGGAAATTACAGAGATGCAAGCATTATAGAGTAGTTATAATGGAGGACCTTAATTCCCCGAATGTAGACTGGGACATTGGTAATGTGAAGGGCAGAGAGGGGCAAAAGTACCTAGATTGCATTCAGGAGAATTTTCTACAGCAGTATGTGTCCAATCCAACAAGGAAAGAGACACTGTCCTGGTTCTTGGAAATGAGGTGGGCCAAGTAGATCAAGTGCCAGTGGGGGAACATTTAGGAGACATGATCATTGTATTGTACGTTTTAGGATGATAGAAAAGGATGATAGGCAACCCAGAGTAAGGATAAATATCTGGACAAAAGCTGACTTCGATGGGGCAAGAACAGAGCTGAGCCAGATAGACTGTAAGGAAAGATTGGCAGGAAACCTGTAGCTGAACAATGGGCTACCTTCAAAAAAGAATTGTTTCGGGCACAGTCAAGGTATATTCCATCGAAAGGGAAAGGTAGGGCAAACAAAGCCTGAGCTCCCTGGATGAAAAAGGAGATTGAAATTAAGATAAAGAAAAAAAAGTGTGCTTATGACAGGTGTCAGGTAGAAAATACGATTGAGAGCCAAGAGGGATACAGTATTTTCAGACGGAAGGTGAAAAAGCATATTAGAGAAGTGAAGGAGGATTATGAGAAAAGACTGGCAGCCAACATAAAAGGGAAACCCAAAGTCTTCTATAGACATATAATAATGGTAGAAGGGTAGTAAAAGGAGTAGAGTCGAATGGTGACCTGAAAAGGGAATCTACACGTGGACAAAGGGGCCATGGCTGAGGAATTAAATGAATACTTTGCACCTGTCTATACTAAGGAGGTGGATGCTACCCAAGCCATGGTGACCGACAAGGAAACTGTTAGTAGAAGTATTCAAAATTAACAAAGAGGAAGTATTGAATAGACTGTCAGTACTTATAAGTGACAAGGCACCAGGAGCTACATCCAAGGATATTTAAGGAAGTGGCTGTGGAAATTGCAGGGGCACTGGTCATAATCTGTTATTGCTCATAGAATAAAAGGGACAGTAGAAACATGGATACAAAATTGGCAGAAAAGTAGGAAGCAGAGAGTAATGATCAATGGCTATTTTTCAGGCTGGAGGAAGGGTTGTAGTGGAGTTCCCCAGTGGTTGTTATTGGGACCCTTGCTCTTCCTGATATATATTAATGATCTAGATCTTGGTGTGCAGAGGACAATTTCAAAATTTGCGGATGATATGAAACTTGGGAGTGTTGTGACCTGCGAGGAGGGCAGTGTAGAACTTGAAGAGGACATAGATAAGTTGATGGAGTGGGCAGATAGATGGCAGATGAAGTTCAATGTGGAGAAGTGTGAGGCGATGCATTTTTGTAGGAAGTACATGGACAGACAATATAAAATAAGGGGTGAAATTTTGAAGCGGGTGCAGGAGCAAAAAGACTTGGGTGCATAGATGTGCACTATATGTGCATAGATCATTAAAGGTGATAGGAAAGGTGGAGAGAGTAGTTAATAAAGCATACAGTATCCTGGGCATTATTAATAAGGGCATAGAGTACAAGAGCAGGAGGGGTTATGTTGAATTTATATAAGGCACTGGTTAGACCTCAGCTGGAATATTGTGTACAGTTCTAGGAGCCACATTATAGGAAGGATGTAAACACATTGGAAAGTGCAGAAGAGGTTCACAAGAATGGTTCCAGGGATGAGAAACATTAGCTATGAGGATAGATTGGAGAGGTTGGGACTCTTTTCTCCTTGGAGAGAAGAAGGCTAAGAGGAGATTTGATGGAGATGCTCAAAATCTTGAGGTGACTAAACAGAGTAGATAGAGAGAAGCTGTTCCAACTCAAGAGGATCGAAAGCGAGCAGGCACAGGTTTAAAGTGATTTGCAAAAGAAGCATATGTGGCGTGAGAAACTTTTTTACACAACAAGTGGTTCGGGTCTGGAATGCACTTCCTGGAAGTGTGATATAGGCAGATTCAGTTGAGGTATTCGAGGGCATTAGATGATTGTTTCTATTCAAATAATGTGTAAGGGTACAGGGAAAAGGCAGGTCAATGGCACTAGGTCATAATGCTCGTTTGGAGAGCTGGTGCAGACATGATGGGCCGAATGGCCTCCTTCTGTGCCATTAAAATTCTGTGATTTATCATATTGCTATGGGACCTTGCTGTATCTAAATTAGATGCCCATTTCCAACATTGCAGTTGTAAATATATACTTCTTTCAAAAGCATGTCATTGGCTATAAATTATGTTGAAACGTCAAGGTTGTGAAAGATGTTATATACAATATAAATCGTTTTTTATTGGCAAAGACATGGTGGATGTTGCTGTTGGATGCAGTCTAAACTTGTTCAACATCTGTAATCTCACTTCAAAGGATGTACACATCAAATCATGTTGGCACTACTCCAGAGTAGTTGGTGCTTCCCTAAACTTGTATGCACAAATCCAAACTTTTGTCACTTCCATTCAGTAATTGGCTCCGATTACTACTTGTTTAATTAAGTAGCTTCTTTTAGTCCATACTCTCTTGAATGACTCTGACTCTGCATTATTAATTCATATGTTCCTTCATTTGTTTGGGTACATAATGGTGTTTAAAAAATGATTTTGTGTTCTTCTCAAATGCAATCCTCCATTTTCATAATCACAGATCAGTTTTTTCATGATGCAACTCAGTTTTCAAAAAGCTTGCAATTCTATAGTCCTTTTTCAGGTCATCCCAAAGCATTTTGCAGTCAATTAAGTACTTTTGAAGTCTAGCCACAGTTTTAAACATAGGAAATGCAGAAGACAAATTTGTGCATAGCAAGGTCCTGCAAACAGTTGTGATTTGTTTTCATAATGTTGTTTGAGGGATGAATATCAATGGGAAGCTCCCTCAGAATAGTGCCATTATTTTGCTCTTGAAAATAGTTCAGGGAACAGCCAATTGCATATCTGACTCAATAATACTGTGTACTTTGCCTAATGAGGCACTTGTTTACCCCATTTTTCTAACCCATAACCCCACATAGAAAGGTGTCTCTGTAGATTTGGATGGCCAAATCTTGGTCACTGTGTTTCTATCTTATTATAGACATGCACAGTTACCACAATGGAAAAAATCACCTTGCTAGTAATAAATAACCACATGCATTAGCTTTAGCCTGCTCTACAAAAGTTAGTGAAATATAGGGGTGCATTGAGACTTTTTTTAACACTAAAGGTGCTGTTGAGGCCATTCACTCCCTCATGCCTGTTCTATTAATCATGGTTGATCTATACCTAGAGTCCATTACCCACCTTTAACCCATAATCCTTGATGCAGTTATCCAACAAAAATATATCAATCTCAGTCTTAACTTTGCATGTACAGCCTTTTGTGGGATGAAGATCCAGATCTTTGCTCTGTGGAAATGTGCTCAATAACTGCTCTAGTTTTAATATCGAAATAATTGTTCAAATATTTACTTTTGCAGCTATCAAGGATAAATGGTAGCTGAAATTCAATCTAGTAAAATGGAAGTGAATCACCTTACCTTTCAATCATGAGATTTATGAAGATTGGGGCGCTACAATAAAGCCTCTAAGTTTCCCTCCCATGCTTTTTTATTTTTCTCTCGCTGTCTAGCAGAGATCAACCAACCTCTAACTATGGTGTTATCCAAAATGCCTGCTAAATGTCTCATTCTCTCTCCCTACAGTGAAGTAATTGTTCTTGATTGCTTCAAGACCAAGAACTTTGTTTACAGTCACAAATTAAACCACAAAGCTCCTGGGGCAGTTTGTGGTTCCTGCTGATTTTTAGCTGATGTACATTTAGGACTGTATGGTTGGGCATGATTTTATGATCATGGTCCAAGATGTGGAAATATGAGTTCCTTCTCCTAACTGGTTGTCTCTGTTTGGTAGAATCCAGAACGAGGTGGGGGTTGGGGTGGGGGGATCATAACATTAAAATTTAGAATTGGTCCATGGGTGACATTATGGAGCACTTCACACTCAGGCTGTAGAAAACTGGAACTCTTTCCCTCAACAAGTTGATGCTGGAGGTCAGTTTGAAACTTTCAAAATGACTTTATTGGTGAGAATATTAAAGGATATAGAATTATAAAACACATCAGCCATGATCATCTTGAATGGTGGAGCAGGTTGAATGAGTGCTCCGTGTTCCCATGCCACCTTTGTAAAATAGCCTACCATTGCTTGTTGGCTGGGCTGGCACAGGGAGGTGCAGGAAGTTGCCCACTTGAAGCACTACCCTATTAGGAGAAAGGAAGCAAATGGTTGGATTTATTTAGAGCTTGAAATGGTCCCTTTTTGTTTTTTCAGTAAAACAGTGTGAGACTGATCTGCTTTGTTTTAAAACCACTTAGAGGTGAATTCATGTTCCTGTCTTAGCTTCCCCACCCAACTTCTAGCCCAGGTCAATGCAAACTTTGTTATTAAGATGGTTATATTTGAGTATTGCTGAAAAAGAGACATTTTGTCACAGCTTTTCATCTTGCACTCATCAGGATAACTCAATAATATAATGCAAGGGAAAACAACAAATTTATGCCGTATGAGAAGAGTGCTGATTGGTTGGCAACTGGGTTCTGGTCGCGGCATTGTCATGGAGAATGCACCCAGTTAATAGTGACTGACAGTTAACTGCCAAGCATTGTTTGAAGTTTATACCAGGCCGTTTGACTCTGGCCAAGGCCATAATGAACCAGCGAATGGCTCGCTTATTTTGTTTAGCTGAAACAGGTGCAATGTGTGTATGTGTTCTTTGTCTGCCCTGTGTAATATGTTATGATTGCAGCTGTTATTACTGGACAAGTCAGATCCCAGGGTCAGATACCTGGCTCGATAGATCCTAACTTTTATTTTTGTTTAGAAATGTGGATTGTGGCTACTGAACAGAGTCACAGGAGTCAGCTGATGAACTTCTAGCAAAGAATAAACATTAAACAAGAAAAGATGAACTATATTACAATATTCCTTCACCCACATGTATACTTTTGAACATTTGGAATATACAGTCCATGTAAACCAATAGGCAGCCTGTGGTCACTGAAATCAAGTGACAGATGCCACCCCAAACAGGTGCTATGGATACCTCAACTCCCCCAAACACTTGTCACACAGCCAACCAGTCTCACTGAACTCGGTCTTTCACATGAAGGTTTCCAAAATCCACTCTCTAAGAGCTCTTATGAATATTCCCCTAAATGGCACTCTCTCAGGTGCCTTCCACAAGGGTCCACCTCCAGAGTTTAAAAGTCTCCTTCTGATGTTCCTCTCCCCTGGATTGCCGCATATACCCGAGCTTTCTTCCACGCACTCTATCTCAACTGCTCAGCCATGCCAACAGAGCACCACTGCTTCACATGCCCGTGGTAAAGGGTTAAGGCCATCAGCTGCCTCCTTGGATCTTCTGGCTTCCCGCAAGCTTACTTAACTTTTAAGTCTGCGTCCTGCAGACTTTATCTTTAAACTTGGAGCTTTTCTCTGTTCCTCACTCTTAACTTCACTTAATAGGACCTTTTCCAGATTCCTGTCTTTGTCCTTTTGACTTAAATGTCCTCTTGGGACCATTTTCTTGTTCCATTTGCTGGTTTTGAGGACTTTCTTCTTTAGTTTTTGGAACCTGCTTCCTGCAGTTCCCTCTCCCTGTATTCAGCTTCTCCTGGCAGCTACTTCCAACTTTAGTTTGGGACTGCTATCTGTCCCCCTCCTATGCTGCTTCTACTGGCAACTCCTTTCAACTAAACTCAAAACTGCTTTTATGTTGTGTCCCTTTTGTGGGTCTCCTGTTGCTAGGCAACAACAGTTTTTTTTCTAACTTGTGTTTGTTTTAACCCTAAGAGTCATAAAACCCTCATCAAAATGCAGGCATCTTTTAAAGTGAAACCAAAACTCCAAGATTTCCTTCCCCCCACCTTAACACAAATATAGAAACACAATTTAACTTGGGAATAAGATATACCTTTAAGTTTAACACCCAGAAATACAAATATAACTAACTTAAACTATCTCTAGTTCCTAACAACTAATATATGTAACTTGCAGTACACACACATGTGCCATGCTGCGAACCTCACTGACCATCTCAAATTGATTGTTAGCGAATTCTTAGCACACTGAGGATTATTTAGCAAATGTTGTCCAATTGCTGAATCACATCTAATTTGGGCACTCTGTTTTGAGTTTTGCAAGCACGGGGTGGTTGGGTACGTACCTTGCCCATTGCGAACAATAGAAGGGACATGCCGTTTGATATGATCTTGCCAGTCTTTGGGACATATGGCCTACATACATAGCAACATGCTGGCACTGAAATTTTTATACCACATTACTCATTTGTGTGATAGGCAGAATGTCTTTTTGGCTTGACAGCATGGGAAATACTCCTCTTGTTGCTGATGCATAGTAGCAGCGTGAAACAGCTAGCTTGACCTCAAATTGTTGAAATACCTTGCCCTTCCAGGGTAAGCTGATGTGGACTGGGCACTCTTTTCAGGACTGACAGTGCTCGATCGTGAGTTAGCGCGTTATAGGTTGAAACACAGTCCCACAATCGAGCAAGCGTTTTGTAAGATGAGATTGAGCAGGCAAATAATAGGGTTACTAAGTTAGGCCATGCCCAATTTTCAGTTTGGTCTGTTTTATGCCATTATATTGCTTCAGTAGATGACCATACCATACAGTACCCGTTTTGAAACAGATCTGCACCATGACCTCATTTAAGTGGAAGCGGTTTGGCAACGCAATTAACAATGCCACTAAACATAACAAATTTCTCTGACCATGTACTGTCAAAGTGAGGACTTTGTTCTTGCACATGGTCTCAATTTTGGTGTGCCCAAATCAAATGGGTATTTGCTCAGTTTGAACTCCTCTGCTCCCAACTATCCTGCCACAAACCAGCATCCACTGAAGATGCTGAACCCTTCAAAGCGCGCCTAGCTGATCGAGTGCATGCACATTGCAGGATTCCAAGTGACTAGTCTGATTTTTCACATGCAACACGAATGTCTTAAGCATTGCAAGGTCTTAAGACCAATCCAGACATGCCCATCAGTAAATCTGACAAATGGACAGGAATAGTCATCCTTGACGAGCATGACGATACCAACAAAACATATGCCATTCCTAATGATGGTTCCAAATTTGAATTCATTGGTCATGTTGAGTGGTAGGTCCAGACAGCCTTGCTCAAATGTATGCTTAAAAAAAAACATTTGCTGGACTTGTGTAAGTGCAACGAGCTGCCTCGTGATATGTATGACAGGGCTCATCCTCACGGCTCGCTGTGTCTGCGTATGTATGGGATGCCTAAGACACAAAAGTGATGTCCCTTCACATCCTATCTTATCTATGGCTGGTTCTGCAGAACATGAAGCAGTCCATGTCCAAATGCAACAAGACCTGGACAATATCCAGGCTTGGGCTGATGAGCGGCAAGTAACATCTGCACCACACAAGTGCCAGGCTAAGACCATCTCCAACGAGAGAGAATCTAACCATTATCCCTTGACATTCAATGAAATTACCATCACTGAGTCCCCACTATCAACATCCTGGGGGTTACCATTGACCAGAAACTGAACAGGACTAGCCATATAAACACTGGCTACAAGAACAGGTCAGAGGCTAGGAATCCCGTGGCAAGTAACACACTGCCTGACTCTCCAAAGCCTGTCCACCATTTACAAGGCTCAAATCAAGAGTGTGATGGAATACTCCCCACTTGACTGGATGAGTGCAGCTCCAACAACACTCAAGAAGTTTGACACTATCCAGAACAAAAGCAGCCCGCTTGATTGGCATCCAACGTTCACTTTCTCCTCCACTGACTCAGTGGCAGCAGTGTGCACTATCTACAAGACGCACTGCATGAACTCATCAAGCCTCCCTTAGGCAGCACCTTCCAATCCCACAACCACTACCATCTAGAAGGACAAGGGCAACAGACACATGGGGACACCACCACTTGGAAGTTTCCTTCCAAGCCACTCACCACCCTGACTTGAAAATATATTGCTGTTCCTTCACTCACTGGGTCAAATTCCTGGAACCCCCTCCCTAACTGTACTGTGGGTGTACCTACTCCACATGGACTGCAGTGGCTCAAGAAGGCAGCTCACCACCTTCTCGAGGGCAGTTAAGGATGGGCAGTAAATGCTGGCCTAGCCAGTGATGCCTACATCCATTGAATGAATAAAACATTCAGCAATGGCAATGCTGTTGAATGTAAAGGGGAATTGGTTGGATTTGTCATTGTCTTGCACCTATGGTGTAAATGTTTCTTGCTACTTAGCCTAGCCTGAATGTTGTCCAGGTTTTGCTGCATATGGGCACAGACTGCTTCAGTATCTGAGGAGTCACAAATAGTGCTGAACATTGTGTAATCATCAGTGACCATCCCCACCTCTGACCTTTATGATGGAAGGAAGGTCATTGATGAAGCAGCTGAACATGGTTGAACCTAGGACACTACCCTGAGGAAGCCCTGCAGGATTTCCTGGGTCTGAGATGATTGACCTAAGACAACCACAATAACCTTCCTTTGTGCTAGGTATGACTCCAACCAGTGGAAAGTTTCCCTCCAATTCTCATTGACTCCAGTTTTCTTGGGGCTCCTTGAAGCCACTCTTGGTCAGATGCTGCCTTGATGTCAAGGGCAGTCACTCTTGCCTCACCTCTAGAGTTCAGCTCTTGTTCATATTTGAACCAAGAATGTAATGAGTTCAGAAGCTGGCTCTGGCAGAACCCAAACAACATGGAATGTCAGCTACCTGCAGTAAAGATGGCACAGATCAAACAGAGCTTCCACAGCTTCCTTCGCTGTGTTTCCCCTGCTCCCTTCACTGCTGATGTTGTGCCTGATGACATCATGCACATGGCATGAGTTGGACACTGGCAAACATGGAAGCAGTTGCGTTCCATCTCCCTTCTGCTTCCTTTGACCACCAGATGATTTGCCGATTCTGGTAATCTCCCATCCATTCTAGGAGGGTTGGCAACCATGTAATGGACTGTATTCTGGGAGATTGCCATGCTCCTACCATTGGGCAATAATGGTACCTATAATATCCCCAATCGGTACACCAGAAATCACACTACCTAGCGTGAGCATGTGTGCGTGTGTTTAACAAGTGTGCACATGCCAAGGCCCCATCACATCTGGGCCAAAACAAAATAAGGCTGGAAAATATTGTCCTTTTTTTTTCTCCCGCATTCCCTACTGAACTTATCCATGAATATCTTGTATTTATGGCTCCTAGTTGAAACACATTCACTGCGTCCACCCTATTGAACCCCTCAGATTTTGAAGACTTCTATCAGGTCACCTTTCAAACTTCTCTTTTTTTCCTAAAGAAAAGACCCCCAGCTTGTTCAGTCTTTTCACTATTATATGGACCCTCTCAGTTCTGTTATCGTCTTTGTTAAATTTTATTTATGTAGAGACAGTACATTCTAATCATGTCCTGGTGATTCCCTATTGATAATCAGTGTTCCATAATTATAAATATTTTCATAAGTGAAAAGTCATTGACTTATCCTTAAGTGTATTTTGAGAACTGATTTATGTGAAAAGTTGGGCAGATAGAAATGGGGTCTGGTGAGGTGGGAGATTTGACAGGGTTTTATTTTTAGTAGATCTCATTTAATAATCACTCCCTATCTAGGTCAGTAAAAGAAATGAAAATGTTCTACCAAACCAGTTCATTCCTAGCTCCTTTTGATAAATGGCCAAGTGTGGACTGTACAAGACCCTGGAGAGAGGGGGCTGACAAACTGGAGTGCCTGAAAGTCAGTGGAAGATATTTCAGGTGGTCGCAAATATGATGGGAACTTTTTAAAAAAAAGGAAGCCATTTTGGGACAATATTATACTTTCTCTGCACCCTGACCCCCCCCCCCCCCCCCCCCCCCCCCCCCCCCCCCCCCCCCCACACACACACACACACACACACACACACACCCCATTGGTACTGTGCCCTTGTTCGGACCCCCACCGTTGTAAGACGTTCCAGCCTGGAATGTAAGATACAAAGCCAACACAGCACACAAAACCCAAACGGAATTGATTCAGGGTCACACGCATGAGAAACTTGCTGCATCTCCAATTTTAATCCATTTGGTCCCTAATTCTCAATCCTAAGGATTAATTTCCTTTCACCTTTTTAGATTTCATGTGTAGTTAGTCAGTGCAGGTTAGCAGTTGAACATGCTAATACTCTTTCCTTGCCCTCTCCTGTATACTCCTCTCCCTCCTGTGTACCTCCCAGATTCACTTGGCTCCCCTTACAGGTAACCCATCTCTCCCCTCCTGAGTACTTCCCCTTCCTGAATATTCCTCCTTGCTCCCCTCCCTACCTGAACACCACCTTTTTGTTCTCTGTGCTTGTTTTCTGACCATCTTTTGCCCTCCCAGTACCTCTCACCACCAGTCAAGCTTCATTTCAGTTTCATTTATTCCACAGTTTGAGAAGGGTTAGTAGTTTAATTTGTGAAGCATATGGAGTGCATAATGAGTAACAGCTGTTGTGAAGCTAAATTATTTAATTGAAACTGAGGGGACCATGTGCATTGTGATATTTGCATTCTATAAATTAGTGTTCAAGTCTTGTGGTCAGAAGGTAATTATAACAGTTTATAATGGTGAAACCTCCTGCTAAGTGTTTCCATGACTGGGAGCTAAGAATCACACCTTTTCCCATTCCCCTTCAACTGTGTTTTGTTCTCTTTCCCTTCTCCTTGGAGTGAGTGTCACTGGGAGCCCTTCCCTCTTCTGAGTCAAGTCAGAAGTGTAGAGTTCAAAAGCCTCTCCAGATGGCCTCAGCAATTGGAGGCTAGAGCTCAGCTCTGAATTCTGGGTTGATATCCACTAGATTACTCTGGTCTGGTGGATGGATGCTGGTGCAGGTACCCCCTAACTGTTGTGTGTCTTGTGGGATCCCATAAATCTTTCCTACAGGGCTAAAAGCTATCAACCGGGATAAAGATGGAAGGAGTGTTCATGTTGTGGACTGTTATCAGCCTGTGAATCCTTCCACTACTTCACACTCTTCAAGGGAGCATTAAGGATACAAAAACAACAACCTGTATCTATTCCCCCATTCTACACTCCCAGCCCCTCTGCTACAGCTGCAGAACTGGCAAGCTTATGTACTCCAAACTAGACATGCCCAGCTGGAAAAGTCAAAAGCACGGTCCTGGCTAACCTTTGAATGTTTTCATAATCTATGAATCACCCTTGCACAACCTCCTCCCACCTTCAGTTTTTGAAAATCATGGGCATAGTATTGGCGAGTTGGCCCAGATTGAAGTAACTGGGAAGTTGTCACCTTTTTTGTACAACTTTGCAATTTCATACTATTGGCTGAAAAGAGAGAAATAAGACTTGCCTTTCATAGTGCCAGAAAAGTGTTTCACTACACTGATAGTGTAGTCACTGTTGTAATGTTGGAAATGGGCAGACTATTTCTACGCAGAAGGCACCCACGTACACCAAGATTATATGATCAAACTGAGTGTGATGTTGGTTGAGGCATAAATGTTGGCCAAGACACAGAAGAAGTCCCCTGCTCTTCCAAGTACTGCCACAGGATCTTTTATGGCCATCTTTGTGTACAGAAGGGGTCTTGTTTTATTGTCTCACCCCAAAGATAGTACCTCCAACAGTGCAAAGCTCCCTCAGTACTGCACTGGAACGTTTATCTCTGAAGTGGGATTTAGTCTTGCTACCTTTTGACTTTGGCAAGAGTGATATCAACGGAGCCACAGCTAATGTTTGAGCGTCCAAGTATGGTATGTCAAATAATAAAATTTCTGGGCACATCAGCTTTATCTTTTAAATTAGTGCCTGTGTAAAGTGGTGCAGATGGTGATGAGAGAGAGAGAGAGATCTTTTAGGTGTTAGGGGCTCTTTAAATGCTCTTGTGGTGAATGTGTCCTGAATAGAAATGCTGCCTGCAGTGCTGGCAAACTGCCACCTTGTGTTATCAGCAAAAACTGGAGCCTCCTGCCTAAATTTAAAATGTGGCTGATGGCTCTCAGCTGATCGTTAATCTTCTGACCGGTGGCAATAGTTAGCTGCGGGTCGGCTGGGGCTGAGGACTGCGTTGAGCACTGCCGCACATTGTGACGTATGCCTTTTTCGCACAGACCCAGCTGAAGAAAACTCTCTCTGGCTTCAGCTGCTGAGAGTTACTGCACTGGATAAGGGGACTCCATGAAGGGTTTTTGCTTTTCTTTTTGAGTGAAAACTGAAGATGTGCTATTAGACTTCAAGATTGCTTTGTGATTCCAGTTCAAGGAATACCTTCTTAAAACATTGCAGGGAGGCCAGCCCATAGGGTAAGCAGTCATCATGTGTGTTTGTATTGTGCTTTTTAAATTATTCTGTTTTGAGTGAATGAATGTGATCTCTAATCTGATTCCTTTAAAGGTTTGCAGTGAGCTGGCAAGGACCAGCAGCTGCCCTAGGCTTGTACCCACCCTGAATAATTGCCCCTTATTTTAGGTTTATTATCCAGCAGATGAATGGCTTGTTGCATGACTGAACGATTAAGAGGTATGATGCAAAGGGGCTGGATTTTAGGAGGCTTATTTTTGTTTGTGTGTGACATCTGTGGTTCGAAGGAGAAATTTTTATCTGCTGTTAAATAGACAAACTGCACAAGCAATCAGTCGGACATAAAGCCAGACAATCAGGATTTGTGTTGTAAGCTGTTTGCCTTTTAATGTGAATAAAAATAACTGTCGAGATGGTCTTTTTGGTGAGGACTCCAATCCTTGGTTTCTGTGTTTCTAGGAGCCAATTTTCCCATTATAGATGGTTTCTAAGTTGGGTTGCAACCTTTCCGTTAATCCAATTTTATCTTTCCTCTCCTCCTTTTGGGGGTCCCTTCCTCACTACATTCCCCCACAAATGTCTTCCTACAATGGGGGTAAAAGCCTTGACTTGCTGTCCCAATTTTCATTCTATTGGAGAGATTTATTTATTTATTTTTGATTATTGTCTGCTGATAAGTTTGATTCACATTGTCCAAGGAAGTGCCCAGATAACATGAGATTGACTCACTGCAGAAGTCATAACCTTGTGAGTGGGAGGAAAAGGAGGCTGGGCAAGTGATTCACCCAGATACCCCAACCTGCAGACTGGAGGGCTACCAGGGCTGATAGAAGTAGGAAGTTGCCGATTGTTTAAGTAAGCACACTGTTTCTCCCTACCACCCCCCTCACCTTGCCCACATCCATCGCCTCAATCATTTTGTATCAGATGACACTACGTGCCTGCAGTAGACTCAACATCCCAAGCCAAGTCTGGAAACCTATTGCTCACAAGATGTCAATACCATTTAAGTCGGACACTTGGAACTTATTGCCAGTGATTGGTTTGGGATCTGCAATCATCTGTTGGTTCTCTATTGATGTACTAATATTTCAAATTATGTGATGTTTTCTTGAAAAGAAACTTCATTGCATCCTGTATCATGATCAGACCAAGTGACTGTGTCCTCTTGTGGCACCTGAGTGGCTTATCTTGGCTCCAGAACAGGTTTTGAGCAGTGGTGTACACTGGTTGTGAGATGTTGTAAACACATTTTAAGAAGTGGGAGGGGAAGCTAAATTTGCATGACCTTAATGAACATTTAAAGGTAACTTTGGGAGGATTGGTTGGGTGAGGGTCATTTTTGTATCACATTTTTACGATGATTTGATGTGATTTATGTCATCTATTTGGCCATGCTTTTTGGTGGCCTGCAAACACTTTGGAAGCTGTCCCACTAGATGTTAGCTCTGGCTCAGTTGGTACTACTTTGGTTTTCAGTATAAATGTGAGTGATGGGCTGATTTCTTTCCAGGGATGTGTTTTTAAGTTGCAGATGGTGTAACTGCAGCCACTGGAAGAAGGCACCCATGAATTATTAAATATAGGTGTTGCAACTTTCATAAACACAGGGACCATGTGAACAGGATTGAATTGGCCTGTGGGAAGCATCTAGAAGCGAATAAACTCCATCACTACCTCTGCAGCTACATTTATTTTGGAACTCTTAAGGTATAGTTCATCAAGTCCTGGTTTTGGCATTGTTTTTTAGTTTCTTGAGTTTCTCCTTTACTTTCTCTCTCCTATTATTTACCTTGATTTCCTCACTCTTATTAGCCCCTAGGTTACCCTCTATTTCTGGAATGCAACTTGTGTCCTCTACTGTGAAGACATACACACATGCTTCTGCAATTTCCTCATTCCCCATGATTTCTCATGTGGCTGCTTTTAAGGGACCAATGTTTGCTTTAACTACTCTCTTCCTTTTTTTAAATGTACTTCTAAAAGCTCTTACAACTTGTTTTTATATTCCTGGCTAGTTCACTCTCGTTCCCTTTTGATCAACTTTTTGATTACTCTTTGGTTCCTAAAGCAATCCAAATCCTCAGACTTGCCACTGTTCTTTGCAACATTATAAGCCTCTTCTTTTAACTTAATATTATTCTTAACTCCCTGAGTAAGCCATGGGTGGACCTTTCTTGCTCAATTTTTTCAATGGAATGTATTTTTTGAACATTTTGAATTGTTTCTTTAAATGTTTCTCACTGTTCATTCATCTCCATGCCTTTTGGTCTAATTACCTAAAGAAACCTTGGCCAGTTCTCCCCTCATACTTATGTAACTGGCTTTGTTTAAGGTTCTTGTTTGCAGTTGGAGTATGTCACTTTCAAACTTCACATGGAATTCAACTGTATTATGATCACTCTTAGCAGATGTTTTACCATGGCATTACTGATTAACCGTACTTCATTACACAATAGTAGATCCAAAATAGCTTTTCCCCCAGTTTGTTCCACAATTTCACTCCAGGAACTGTCACAAAAACGTCCTATTACTGTATCTTCTAGACCACCCTTGCCAATTTGATTGTTCCAGTCTATATGAAGATTAAAGTCCTTCGCAATTATTATATTGCCTTTGTTACAAGCTCCAATAATTCCTTGCTTAATGCTTTTCCCAACTGTTAAGGGGCCATTAAACCACTCCCACCAGTGTTTTCTGATTTTTGATATTCCTAAACTCCACCCATACTGATTCTACTTCATGATCTTCTGAGTCCAGATCCTTCCTCATTAAGGTCTTTGTTAACCTTTACTATTAGAGCTACCCCTCCTCCTTTGGCTGTCTTTACAAAATATTTTGTATCCTGGAATATTTATTTCCCAACTTGGTCACCTTGTAACCATGAGTCTGATGGTGATTCTAAATCATTTACTTCTATTTGTGCCACTTTCATCTGGTTATGCTCTGTCAAGTGCCTTGGGACATTTTACAATTTGTTCTCTGCTTTTTAGTCTTTGAGAAAGAGATCCCAACATTCATAGTGGTAACAAAAGCCCTACTAAAACTATAGGACCTATTGTGTTGATGGAGAGATTTCACATCTACACTGAATGCTGGGATAACTCTACTTCCATAACAGTAAGGTAATACTTTAAATTTTTATTTCCCTTTTTGCTTCCTAGCTCTGGGAGTGGTAGATTGTTGCTGTTTGCCCGTGTGATTTGGCATTGGAAAGTTGGTCAGGTATTAATTTCCTGACTGATAAGTGTACAGTATTTATTTGCTGTTAACTGCTGTGCTCAGCTGAGAAAGTGTTGGGCACTGGCACCTTGGCATTTACAATTTCCCCTTTGTGTCTGTAGATTTAAAATATTTGGGGGAAGAAAAATATCCTGATCCTATATCATATGAATTGTAAAAAAATATATAAAAATATTCTGAATTGTACCAAATGAGGGATGTAGGCAACAAAACACTTGCAGTTTTTGCAAGTTGGGTCAATATGGTTGCAGTGGGTGTGAAGTATTTATTATATACATATGCTCTTTCGAGGGAGCTCTCCTTCAGGTGACTTCCAAATGTTATGAATTGAGATTACATAAAGCAGTACAGGTGCAGTGAAGCAATATAGGGAAGAATTAAAACACGCATTTCCAAATACTCCACTAGCTCGCCCTCCCCAAAACTAAAGGGGAACATTGAAGGAGGGGCAAATTTCTTGACGGACTGCTCCCCTCCATGTTGCCCACCCACGTGATTCACAAAGACTGACCCCCCACCCCTGCTCTCCAGCCTAGTATTGGGCTTGAAATCTGCTCTTCCTAGCAACCCCCCCCCCACTCAAAATGAATGTCTTGTAAATAACGTAGCTAATGGTTTTTAAAAAAAACATTAACACAGCGTCATCCTTTTCTGACTGAATTTCAGGGGAGGGGAGCCTCCTGATTTTAATTCACTGTCCCTCGGTAATTACAGAGCTGAAAGCGTTTGCTCTTCCCTATTACGCGCAGAGGGCTGCAGCGGATCCAAGCAACTCTGCACTGTGACCCTCCGTCCCATCTCAAGCAGCATCTGACCGCTACAGCCGTGTCGACCCGTTCCTGTCACCATGGGAACGGCTGCATTACAACTTAAAGCCAGCCTGATGTCCTGCAGACTGCTGAACAAAGCCCCTAGATCCAATGATGGGTTTTTTGTTTAGGAGCAGATCCGAGCAGGCTGCTTATTGGCTCAGATGGCTGATTGAAAGCACCATGAGGAATGAGCGAGAGGGGAACTCTCCAGCCAACTGAGAGCCATTGTTGACTAAGATTGTATTTGTTCTTAAACAATGTATTTTTGAGGAGCAGTGAGAACGAGATTTCTGCAGCGACTCGAGTCTGAGGAGTGAGTATGCCAGCTTAATGACAGCGGTGACGAGCTATACTCACTGAAGTGATACCAAACATAGAGGCCTCCCAGCGGTTGATAGACTAGGCTGAGCAGCTCAATAGTGAATGTACCTTATTGTTTTGCCCTTGCAGCAGTACTCTGGTTGAGTATATCTCAACAGACTGAATCATACATCACAGGCCATTCAGCCCATTGTGCTGATAACAGCTCTTAGAGCTATCCAATTAGTCCCACTTCCTACTGACCTTTCTTCAGCCCTTTAAAGTATTTCTCCAATCCCCTTTTTTATTCTTTGTAGCTTGCTGTTGAAGCAACTTTGACCACCCTTTTCTAGGAATGCACTCCCAGAAATCATTATAACTGCACCTTTTTTCCCCATCTCCCCTGATTCTTTGCTAATTCTCAATCTTCTTTGGTTACCGACCCTCCTGCCAGTGGATTCCGTTTCTCTTCACTTAACCAGAATATATTTGTTCATTCTTCCAGACTTCTAACTTTCTAAAAACATTTTAATTTATTACAGCAAGGTGAAGGGAGGAAAACAGTCTCTTGATCTCCCAAACCAGTTAACAATGTTTCTGCAAACCTTGATGTTTTTTAAAAAAACAAACCCAGGGAGGCTTTCCAGCTGAGTGCAGTGTGGGATAGGACAAGAGAGTTGAAGGGTTTCTCTGATCAAAAATAAAAATAGCTGGAAGGAAAACTCAGCAGGTCTGACAGCATCCGCGGAGAGGAAGACAGTTAACGTTTCGAGTCCGAATGACTCTTCATCAGAACTAAGGAAAAATAAAAATGAGGTGAAATATAAGATGGTTGAGGGGGGTGGGACAGGTAAAGCTGGATAGAGGGCTGGTGATAGGTGGAGACAAAGAGACTGCCAAAGATGTCATAGACAAAAGGACAAAGGGGTGTTGACGATGGTGATATTAGCTAAAGGATGTGCTAATGGTGACATTAAGGGTAGAAAGCAGGATGAGCAAATGACAGATGGCCCCCTTGGGGTAGGGGGAAGGGATCTCTGATCAGCTAAGTCCACTACTGGATGAGAATTGAGGGGTCCTTGGATCAGCTTGTACAGGTTGAAAAGCTGAGCACTGGCCTCTCCTTTGATGGGAGGGAAAACATAGAAGTGAGGGAACAGGAGCTCGTTTTGGGGCATGTGATCCAGCCTCTGGTGCTTCTCCAGGGCTGCACCTAGCATCCTGAGAAAATCACCAAGTTTTGGAATGAAGGGACTCCAACAGTCTATTGAATTCTCTGCTTCTGGTCCTCGCTCTTCAACTTTATTAATTGAAGGCAACCTTTGCTGAAAATTGCACAGCTGAAAAACCTAGTTACCATTGAGCAAGTCTCTTGCACACTAACAGATCTGTAACAATTACCTTACTTTTTAAAAATGCTTTTTACTAAAGATATTTGTGATGTTTTTGTTTAATGTTTATGCTTTTTTGGTAAAAGGACATTTTAGTTAGGATGGTTTTTATATAACACTTCTAACAGTAGGAGATGCCAAGTCCCAGATGTATTGCCCTCTGCTGTGAAATAAAGGAACCTACTGTTTTTTCACACAGGAAGCTGGGGTTCAGAAGCAGATAGCTGTGTGTTGTCTTAAGTGTTTTGTCACTTCTTAACAATTAAAATGGCGATGAGGATGGGAACAACATCATTAGGGGCTTTAGAGACTTTTGATCCAGCTACTATGGACTTTGTAGTTTATGTCGAGCAAATGGAACAGTTTTTCATTGCGAATGAGATTGAAGAGGTTAAGTGGGCCTCAGTGTTTTTTACAGTCATCGGAATGAAAATTTTCACTTTACTGAGAAATCTCATGGTTCCTGACAAGCCAGCAGATAAAAGCTTTAAAGAGCTTGTGGACGTTTTGAAAAAGCACTTCGATCCCAGACTAGCAATTATTGCCAAGATTCAAGTTTCACTGAAGCGAACAGCATCGAGTGAATCAGGTTCCCAGCTGAGTTTAGAAAATTAACAGAACATTGTGACTTTAAAAGTAACCTGGAAGAAGCATTGCATAATTGCTTGGTCTTGGACTAAACTGAAAGAATTCAGCGTAGACTGTTAGCAGAGCAAGACTTGACACTGAAGAAAGCGTTTGAGATTGCGCAAAGCATAAAAATGGCAGAGAAACAAGCTGGAGAATTGAAAGCATATTCTAACAATACTGAAGTTTAAAAAAAGTATATTCATTCAGGGTATATTCATTTTCAAACACATTACTACTGTAATGGCATAGGGCATAATGCAGAAGCCTGTAAGTGGAAAACTGCTGATTGTCCCTACTGTGGGGGAAAAAATGACAGCATGCATGTAGATCAAAGGCTAATCATGGTAAAGCAGTACCGCCGAGAAAAGGGCATAATGAGGAGGACACAGACGAGTCGCACTTGAAAATAAACAGGCAGTTTAAAAAGATGCATTACTTGGAAAGAAAATATAAAATTAATGCGAGTCCAGACAAATCAAAGTGAAACTAACAGTGACAGTGCAGAAGAGCAATTGTATTGCATTCAGTCTGATCTGAAACTAGATGAAGGACTAAAAGTTGGCATTGCCTTAAGTGGTAAAATGATTAAAATGGAGGTTGACGCATCTGTTTCTATTGCTTCAGAGAAGATATGGGAGAAAATTTTCAAGAAATGCCCATTGGAGAAAACCCACCTCCAGCTTCGCACCTACACTGCTGAACCTGTGAAAATACTTGGAAAAATATCCATTCAAGCTAAATATGGAGATCAAATAGCAAGGTGGCCACTTATCATTGTGAAAGGGGATTGTCTATCGCTTATTGGCGGGAACTGGCTAGAAGAAATTTGGCTGAACTGGAATAAAATAAATAAAGTGCATTGCAACCTCATGTTGCAGTCCTTGTTATACAAGCATGCTGGTGTCTTGAAAGAAAGTCTTGGAGTTATTAAAGACATTGAAGCCAAACTTACTGTGTAGGCCGAAGCTTCTCCAAGACTCTTCGAACCACATTCTGTTCCCTACTCAATGCAACAAAAAATCGAGCAGGAACTAGAATGACTTGAAAACTTTCAGATAATTGAGAAAGTTGATTTATGCAGAGTAGACAGCTCCAAGAGTCGCAGTATTGAAGGATGATGGGTCTATCAATATGTGGTGACTATAAAATCATCATTAATCCTTTCCTGGAAGTACCTGCTACTGAAAATTGAGGACCTGTTCACTGCTCTGAATAGAAGTAAATTATTTACAAAGCTTGACCTATCACAGGCATTTTTGTAAATGCACCTGAGTGAAGATTCCAAGAATCATACAGCTATCAGCACAGAGGTCTATATCAATACAAACAGCTACCATTTGGAGTTGCATCATCACCAGCCTTCTTCCAGCAGGCCATGGTCAAAGGACTGCAGGGCCTCCCTGGTGTAATCTGCTTCAAAGATGACATTCTCATCACTGAGAAAAACCTCTCAACTCATTTAGAGAACCTAGGCAGGATCCCGCGTAGACTGGAAAAATACAGCATCTGCTGTAAGAAATCCAAGTGCTCATTCCTGAAGCCCTGGTCACGAAACTGGCCTCTCAACCTCACCTAGTAAGGTGGAGACAGTGGTGAATGCACCAACAGCCCAAAAATGTTAAGGAGCTTTGTTCATTTTTGGGACTTGTGAATTACTACAGCAAGTTCATTTCCAGTTTGGCTACCAAGGCAGCACCATTGAATAATCTGCTGAAGCAGAATGCAAAATGGGATTGGTCACAAGTCTGTCAGAAAAGTTTCAAGGAACTCGAGCAAGAGCTCACTTTGGCTAAAGTTCTGGCACATTTTGATGAAAAGTTACTTGTCAGCCTGGCTTGTGATGCATCTGGATATGGTGTTGGAGCTGTCATCTCCCATACATCTCCTGGTGGCAGTGAAAGGCCCATTGCATATGCCTCACGCACATTGTCCAAGGCAGAACAAAATTATGCCCAAATTGAGAAGGAAGCTCTTGGACTAACCTATGGAATCAAGAAGTTCCACCTATATTTGTACGGGTGTAAATTCATGTTAATTACAGACCACAAGCCTTTGACCTGGTTGCTTAGTTCAAAGTCACAACCCCAACACTTGCCACTGCACGCCTACAAAGGTGGGCACTGATCTTATCTGCTTACCAGTACAAAACTACATTTGGCTCTACTGAGAATCATGGAAATGTGGACGCACTTTCCAGGCTTCTGTTACACCACAGCTCCACAACCCGAAGTGAAGTCACAGCTTTCAATGTGAACCAAATAGACATGTTACCTGTTAAAGTGGATCAAATTCAACTTGAAACGCAGAGGGATGCTGTGCTCTCAAGTTTACCTGTACACAAGAGGGTTGGTGTGTACCTCCAAGAAGTGACTACTGAGCTTAAACCTTGTTATGTGTAGATTTGAGCTGACTCTGCAAGATGGTTGGTTGTTATGGAGAATCAGTTGTTATGGAGAATCAGTTGTTCCTCAAATTCCAAACACACATTAGAAGAACTTCTCCTCAGTCATGTGGGATTTGTCAAAATGAAAGCGTAAGCTCGTCTACATATATGGTGGCCACACCTAGATAAAGACATTGAAGGCATGGTCAGTGATTGCCTTCCATGCCAAGAAATGGAGTTGTCTTCTGCACCTGCTCCATTACATCTGTGGGCTTGACCTGACAACCCATGGCAGAGATTTCATGTGGACTTTGCCAGACCACTACTTGGACATACATTCCTGATTGTGGTGGATGCCTGCACAAAGTGGACTCATTATTCCCATGAAGTCGACTTCAACAAAGGCCATTGATGCTCTCCAGAATGTGTTCACTACTTTTGGATTGCCTTGGATGATTGTGTCTGGCAATGGCACATGGTTCACATCATGTGAATTTCAAACATTCCTGAAAAACAATGGGATCAAGCAGATTCTCAGCTCGCCTTATCACCCATCCTCAAATGGTGGAGCGGAGGCACTTTGTCTAGACATTCAAAATATTGAAGGGGAGGACACAAACAGATTGGAAGTTGAAGCTGAAGAACTTTTTGATGTATCATAATACTCCACATTCAACAACAGGCATATCTCCTGCTGAGCTGATGTTTGGAAGATGATTGTGTACCAGAATGGATTTGCTGCGTCTGGATTTGAAGGAAAGATTGGTTCAAGGCAACTTAATCAGAAAAGTCACATGACACAAGTAAACCTGCTCGTGAGTTTAGTCTGAATCTGTCTATTTGGGTCCAAAATTACTGTGGAACACCAAAGTGGCTCCTAGGGAGAATCATCAAGCCTTGAGGACCACTGACCTATGATGTTGAATCGTCCTGTGGAATCTGGAAGAGACATACTGACCAGACTAGAGAAGCCAAATCCAAGGATCAAATTTCCAGGGATCTGTAGTCACAGTGGAAGTGGAAATATCTGCTTCAGTTGGTGAAACCTGACTTGATTCAAAAGACAAACCTGTAGCTGCAACTGTTGAATCTGAACAGAAACAAGTGGAACAGCAGAACTTTGCATTTCTAAGCAAACAAACTGAGATACCTAAGCCAACACTTCTCTCTAGACCAAAGCAAATCTGCAAACTGCCTGACCAATTTGTTCCTGGTTAAAGTGGGAGGAGATGTGATGTTTGTTTAACATTATGCCTTTTTTTTTGGTAAAAGGACATTTTAGTTAAAAAGTGTTATTTAAAAAAAAACCTGACCGGATGTACCAAGTCCTGGATGTATTGCCATAAAAACAAAAATCTGCAGATGCTGGAAATCCAAAACAAAAACAGAATTACCTGGAAAAACTCAGCAGGTCTGGCAGCATCGGCGGAGAAGAAAAGAGTTGACGTTTCGAGTCCTCATGACCCTTCAATAGAACTAGGTGAATCCAAGGAGAATTTTAACCCCTCTCCTTGGTTTCACCTATTTCTGTTGAAGGGTCATGAGGACTCGAAACGTCAACTCTTTTTTTCTTCTCCGCCGATGCTGCCAGACCTGCTGAGCTTTTCCAGGTAATTCTGTTTTTGTTCTGGATGTATTGCCCTTTGGTGTAGAATAAGGAATAAAGGAACCTTCTGTTTTTTTTCACAGGAAGCTGGGGTTCAGAATCATGTATGCATGCGATTGTTGAGAAGTAACAAAACACTTCAATATTGTAGACCATTTCTTGATGCCCTCTGAAATATAGGAGCACACGTTTTATAGAAAATTGGCAAATACAGTGACAGCTTTGGCTCAGCAGTAGTGCTCTTGTCTCTGGGTCAGTTGGTTATGGGTACAAATGCCACTCCATGTTTAGTATAAAATCTAGGCTGACATCCCAATGCAGCACTGAGGGAGTGCTGCTTCTCAGGACATTAAACCAGGGTCCCATCTACCCTCTTTGGGTTGAAGATTTTTTTTTTGAAGAGCAGGGGAACCCCACTAGTCTCTTGGCCAGAATTTATCCCTCTGTCAACATCGCAAAAACACATTATCTTGGACATTATCACTTTTTAAAAATCATTCATGGGTTGTGGGTGCTGTTGGCTGTCCAGCATTTATTGCCAATTCCTAATTGCTCTTGAGAAGGTGGTGGTGAGCTGTCTTTTTGAACCACTGCAGTCCATGTGGTACACCCGCTGTGCTGTTAAGGAGTGAGTTCCAGGATTTTGACCCAGTGACAGTGAAGGAACGGCGATATGTTTCCAAGTCAGGATGGTGAGTGGCTTGGAGGGAACTTGCAGGTGATGGTGTTCCCATCTATCTGCTGTCCTTGTCCTTCTAGATGGTAGTGGTCATAGATTTGGAAGGTGCTGTCTAAGGAGCCTTGGTGAGTTTCTGCAGTGCATCTTGTAGATGGTACACTGCTGCTACTGTACATTGGTGGTGGAGGGAGCAAAGGTTTGTGGATGGGTCATCAATCAAGTGGGCTGCATTGTCCCAGATGGTGTTAAGCTTTGAGTGGTGTTGCAGCTGCACTTATCCAGGCAAGTGGAGAGTATTCCATCACACTCCTGATTTGTGCCTTGTCAATGAACAGGCTTTGGAGTTGGGAAGCTGCAGGATTCCTCGTATCTCACCACCTCCTCTCGTAGCCACAGTATTTATGTGCCTTGTTCAGTTCCTGGGCAATGGTAACTCCCAGGATGTTGCTAGTTGCCCCTCCATCTCAATGGTAACCTCCTGAGGTCATGAAAGGTGTTAAATAAGAGCAGATTTTTAAAGATTTGAATGCAAGTAGAACCTAGGAGGGGTGGGAGAACCTTGGCTTGAGTTCTGAAAGTTAGCAATTGGTACTGCCTGTCATTTTGAGCATAAAACTGCAAAATGTTGAATTTTGTAGATCATTTGAGGGCATGATGAGAAGCACTTCTCTGCAATTCATGTAAATGAGCAACAAATTCTTCCATCAGAAAATAGGTCAGCTTTTGATGACCTTCCACCTGCTGTACCTTGTATTCAGCTGGGACTGCACTGCAGTGTTGTGTTGGCCTTTGCATTGCAGGGTTATTCAGAGCTCCCCCACAGATACTGACCTGAGGAGTGACACTGCTCACACAGCCATTTATCTGCTTTTAAGAATAAGTCTTTGTAGTGATTGAAGGTATAACCTTTCCTACTGCCCATGAGGGATCACGTGATTGCTCTGACTTAATGAGCTGGGGGATTTCTAGTCATGGACCTGGTGCAAGCGTATAGCTTCTAAAAGAGCTCTGTAATAAAATTATCTGTTTCAAGTAAGAAACCTGTCCAGTCCATCAAGTCAAGTTTGGCAATGAGGGTAAAATAGTTCCGATGCTGCACCTGGCCTTGTGAATGTGAGTACAGTTCTTAAAGAAAGAAAAGTATACTCACCAGTCAGGCCGCTCTTGGCAGAATCAACCCTTATGACACACCCTGGAAGATAGAAGCTAGTACGTAGAGTGCCTAGGTTTTTATTCCGTGGCGAATGAAATAACCATGACAGAGAAGCAGAAAGCAATCCTTGAGTGTCTGGGGTGGCAAGACCTCATCTGCAGTCTTACGGCCCCAAATGCACCAAATTCTAAAACAAAAATAAAAATACCTGGAAAAACTCAGCAGGTCTGGCAGCATCTGCAGAGAGGAACACAGTTAACATTTCGAGTCCGTATGACTCTTCAACAGAACTAAGGAAAAATAGAAAAGAGGTGAAATATAAGCTGGTTTGGTGGGGGGGGGGGGGGGGGGGGGGGGGGGGGGGGGGGGGGGGGTGCGGTGGGGGGGGGGGGGGGGGGGTTGGTGGGACAGGTAGAGCTGGATAGAGGGCCAGTGATTGGTGGAGATTGCCAAAAGATGTCATAGACAAAAGGACAAAGAGGTGTTGAAGGTGGTGATATTATCTAGGGAATGTGCTAATTAAGGTTAGAAAGCAAGACAAGCAAGGTACAGATAGCCCTAGTGGGGAGTGGTGAAGGAATCGAAATAGGCTAAAAGGTAGAGATAAAACAATGGATGGAAATACATTTAAAAAATAATGGAGATAGGTGAGAAAAGAAAAATCTATATAAGTTATTGGGGGGAAAAAAAGTGGGGGATCAGAAAGGGGGTGGGGATGGAGGAAAGCGTTCATGATCTAAAATTGTTGAATTCAATATTCAGTCCGGAAGGCTGTAAAGTGCCTAGTCGGAAGATGAGGTGCTGTTCCTCCAGTTTGCTTTGAGCTTCACTGGAACAATGCAGCAGGCCAAGGACGGACATGTGGGCATGAGAGCAGGGTGGAGTGTTGAAATGGCAAGCAACAGGGAGGTCTGGGTCATGTTTGTGGACAGACCGAAGATGTTCTGCAAAGCGGTCACCCAGTCTGCATTTGGCCTCTCCAATATAGAGGAAACCGCATTGTTTTTGAACAGATAAATACAATTATTTTTCTTTTCCCACCTATTTCCATTATTTTTAAATGTATTTCCATCCATTGTTTTATTTCTACCTTTTTAGCCTATTTCGATTTCTTCACCCCACTCCACCCCACTAGGGCTATCTGTACCTTGCTTGTCCTGCTTTCTACCCTTAATTAGCACATTCCTTTGATAATATCACAACCTTCAACACCTCTTTGTCCTTTTGCATATGACATCTTTTGGTTATCTCCACCTATCATTGGCCCTCTATCCAGGTCTACCTGTCCCACCGCGCACACCACACACACACACACACACACACACCGCGCCCCCCCCCCACCAAACCAGCTTATACTTCACCCCTTTTCTATTTTTCCTTAGTTCTGTTGAAGAGTCATACAGACTTGAAATGTTAACTGTATTCCTCTCTGCAGATGCTGCCAGACCTGCTGAGTTTTTCCAGGTATTTTTATTTTTATTTTGGATTTCCAGCATCTGCAGTATTTTTGCTTTATTCTAGCTTGCACCAAATTCTAAACCTTTTAATGAATTGGTAGGCATCGTGAAGACATGTTTTCAGCAGAAGCCATCGGTAATGCAGAGTTTTAAGTTTCATTCCAGAGTAAGGGCCCTGGGAGAGTCCATCGCAACTTCTATAATGAAGTTGAAGCAGCTGACTGAGCACTGTGACTTCAGGCACACATGTTGGGGGACCGGTTGGTTTGTGGCATTCACAACTACGCCATTCAGTGCTGTTTACTTGCAGAAATTAACATCAATTTGAAGCATGCCATGGAAAGTGCTGTGAGGGACTTGCAGGCTTTACAGAGTGTGCAACATGGTGCCGTTCTTCCGTTGGGGTGGGAACCTACTGCTGGGTGTGACACGGAAACCAAAGAAACAGCAGCGAAGTGGGAGATGGTCTTTGTGGTTCAAAAAACAAAGACCCAGTGGAAGCATTTCAGCAACAACTCCGAAGTTAATCTGATACAGATGTGGGGGTAACCATCTACCAGAAATGTGCAGATTTAAGGAGGCAGAATGCCACAGCAAAGGGCATGTAATAAAACAATGGCCCATCAGTCAGCAGACCAAAATGATTGAAGTGCACAATATAACAGAACCTGAAGCTGCTGATGCTGATATCTATTCCCTGTACAATGTCAAAGCAGTAAAAACTGAACCAATAACTGTCCCCATTCAAGTGAATGGAAAGTCATTAGTCATGGAGGTAGATAAGGGACCCTCAACCACAGTGGTGAGAGAACAAATTTAAATACCTAAATGAAGGTACCCAGCCACTGAATCTGGAGCAAACCATGGCTCAATTGAAGGCATACACACTGGAGAGTCAGTACAAGTAAAGGGCATTGCCACAGTGTCTCTGTCCTATAAGCAACAGACAGCCCAGTTTCCTGTGATCATAGTGACAGGTGAAGGACCTAGTCTTCTGGGCCGTGACTGGTTACAAAAAATTAAACTCAACTGGTCTGAAGTGTTTCATGCGAGAACAAGAGGAATTCCTGAACTGTTAAGGAAACATGAAAATGTATTTTGTGATGAATTGGGAAAGATAAAAGGCAAACAAGTAAAAATAAATGTAGATTCAGGGGCAGTACCCAGGTTCTTTAAGGCCAGACCTGTGCCTTATGCCCTAAAGGAGAAGGTGGATGCAGAATTGTCTTGCTTAGAGAAGCTAGGCATCATCCAGCCAGTTCAATTTCTGGGAATGGGCAGCGTCCATATCCCTGTGGTGAAACCTGATCAAACTATTTACGTTTGTGAGGACTACAAATTAACCGTGAACGAGGCAACTAAACTAGATAAATATCCTATTTCAAGGATAGAATACTTGTACGCAAAGCTAGCTAGAGGCAAATCCTATACCAAACTGGACATGAGCCCTGCATACCAACAGTTAAAGCTGGACAGCACATCAAGAGGGTATGTAACCAACACCCATACAAGGGCCTGTATCAATATAAGTGCTCACCCTTTGGTGTATCATCTGCATGTGCAGTCTTCCAAAGGACCATGGAAAGTCTATTGCAAGGACTTCCCCAAGTGGTATACCTAGATGTCCTGATCACAAGTTCAATGGAAGCCAAACATTTGGCCAACCGAGAAGAAGGTTTAAGATGATTTTTGGAAGCTGGTGTATGATTGAAGAGGGAGAAATGTACGTTCCAAGCAACTGAAGCCATTCACTTGGGTCACTGAGTGGATGCCATGGGGTTGCATCCAGTAGAGGAGGAAGTCAGACCAATTAAAGAGGCTCCTATCAGTATCACTGAACTGAAGTCTTTTTTGGGCATGATTAATTATTACAATCACTTCTTGCCAGGCTTGTCAACAGTACCAGCACTGTTACACTTGCTATTGAAAAAGTTAAGCTATAGAATTCATCATGTTACTGGTACATTATGACCCATCAAAATAATTTAATATTAACCTGTGATGTGTCTCCTTGCGGTTTGGGAGCTATTATCTCACAGGATGCAAGATTGGTCTTTCCGAACTATCGACTATGTCTCCAGAACCCCCTCTTTAGCTGAGAAGGGTTATTCACAACTTGAAAGGGAATGTTTAGCAATAATGTTTGGAGTGAAGAAATTCCACCAATATCTGCATGGACGACATTTCACCATTGTGTCGGACCACTGATGGGTTTATTCAGTGAAGATAAAGCCATTCCACCAATAGCCTCGGCAAGAATTCAACAATCGACTTTATTACCTGCATATTGAGTATACTTTTATGCACTGCCCTGGTGTGCGTATTGCAAATGCAGATGCACTGAATCGTCTCCTGTTACCAGATAGCATTGTACATGACCAGATAGCATTGTACATGCTCCAGTGCCACAAGAAGTTGTGCTTGTGCTAAATTTCCTGAGCTCTCGCTGGCCTGTGTGAAGCAAATAAGGAATTGGACAAATAAAGATCCCATTTTGTCAAAAGCCCAAGACTTATCGTAAGGGTGGTCAAATTCACCAGCGTCTGAAGAGATGAGCCCATTCCATGCCAGTAAAACAAAGATGGATTATTGTTGTGGGGATCATAAGCAAGAGAAAAGGCTTCACGGTGTGCATCCAGGCAGATTGAAGATGAAGATGCTTGCGTGAAGCTATGTCTGGTGACCAGGTATAGACAGTGACATTGAAAGCATCATCAAGCACAGTCTCCAGTGTCAGCAACAACAGAAGTTGCCCATTTCAGCTCCACTGCATCTGTGGGAATGGCCTGGTCAACCCTAGGTTAGACTACATATAGATTGTGTCGGTCCATTTTTAGGTACCATGTTTTTATTGATCATCGCGCATTCTAAGTGGATGGATGTGTGTGAAGTTAGATCACTGACATCGAGTGCAGCCATTGAAAAGCTGCGCCAATGTTTTAGTATTCATACCAACCAGAATTAATTGTTTCGGATAACAGTACTATCTTCACTAGTGCAGAATTTGAGATTCATGAGTTTAAATGGAATCGAGCATATTAAAATGGCATCATATCATCTCTCATCAAATGGGTTAGCTGAAAAAGCAGTGCAAACTTTCAAATCAGGAATGAAGAGGTTATCTGAAGGTATTCTAGAAACTCAACTTTCATATTTTCTTCTAAACTATTATACAACAACTCCTGCAACTGCAGGTTCAATGCCCTCTGAGTTATTGATTAAATGCTGTCTACTTACATGTAGTCTAGTGTTTCCAAACTTAAGCGTTGTTCCTGATACTGGAGACAGTGCTTGACAATGCTTTCAATGTCATTATCTATGCCTGGTCACCAGACGTAGCTTCACGCAAGCATCTTCATCTTCGATCTGCCTGGATGCACACTGCGAAGCTCTGTCAGGAGTGGTTCTCTTCCTTGCGAAGAGACGACAACTCTTGATCCCCACAACAAGATTCCATCTTGTGTTTTACTGGCATGGAATGGGCTCATCTCTTCAGACACTGGTGAATTTGACCACCCTTACGATAAGTCTTGGACTTCTGACAATGGATCTTTATTTGTCCAATTCCTTCATTTGCTTTACACAGGCCAGCGAGAGTTCATGAAATTCAGCACAAGCACAATTTCTTGTGGCACCGGAGCATGTACAATGCTATCTGGGAGAGGGGATGGCAGAGTAGAATCAGAGTGATCAAATTGAATCACGATATTCATATCAAAGTTCCGATTTACTGTAAGAGATACAGTTTTCGTATGGAATTTTAGAAATAGACCTAATTGGTTCCTTGGTATAATTTGGTCTCAGAAACTGGATCATTGTCATTCCAAGTGGAAGTGGAAAACAAGTTCAAAAACAAGTGGATCACCTAAGGAGTAGAGACACATTCCGGCAACCTGCTATTCTGCCTGTAATTGATGTCGAACCTTTTAATCCCTGAGATGACAGGTCGACCTAGAATAGACATACCTGATGTCTCTGAATTGCCTAATCCTGAACTGCCACTTTCTAAGAATGTACCCAATGTTGCAGTCCCTGATCATGTTGATCCAGTGGGAAAATCTCAAGTGGTAGAGCTACGCTGCTCTAACCTAATTAGAAAACCACTTCAGAGACTTGATCTTTAATCACCCACCTGTGAATGAAAATATTCTTTGTAAATAGGAAATGTAAAAGAATTAAAGGGGGAGGAAATGTAGTGATTGAAGGTATAACCTTTCCTACTGCCTATTAGGAGTCACATGATTGTCCTGACAAAAATGCCCCAAGCATTGGTAATCTGAGGGTGGGGTGGAGCTTTCCAGTTTGGCTCAAGCATGTGTCTTCTAAAAGAGCTCTGTAATAAAGTTATCTGTTTCAAATAAGAAACCTGTCTGGTACATCAAGTTCATCAGTTTTGTGATTTTTTAATAACTTCCTGTTGTGTAATTGATTCATAGGATAGTGATTCATAGCATTTAGCAAACATTTTGCTCTCAATTGAGCAGGGCACCATAGGATGTCGTGCATATTGTCATGAAAATATAACTTTCAAATTATTGTGATTTGTTGTAAAAGTGGGTTAATAGTGGGGTTTGGATGGTTTCTCTGCGTGGGATTTAATTGAATTGGAGACAGCGGGTCTGGAAATGCGAAATTCGTAAACATGGCTGAAATTTTAGAATGTGAGGTGTGAGGAAAATTTGCATTTATAGATAAATTAGGGTATTTTGAATTTCAGATATAGTAGGATGTTACACCTAGCCAGAAGAAGCTAAACCAAACAGTGAGTTTATTTTTCCAAAGGTTACCTTTCTCAATACAAATCGGTCAGTGCTCACGTTGTCAGTAAAGTTCCAAAGACGTATCAGAATAATGGAATTTACATTAAAAGGGGAAAACATGTATAAAGGAGTATGAAGCTATGTGTAAGAGGAGAAGGTATTCTAAGCCTCCAGCCCCTGTGCATCAAGTTGCTGTCTACAGGAACTGAAGCGGAGAAAACTCACATAGAGTTCGACTGTCCATGGAATTGTGTTGCTTTGCCTAGGTCTGTTTAAATCTATTTGTTTTTACTGATGCCTTAACGGAGATATAACTGGGAGCCAGATTAATTAGTGGTTTTAGGAGTTATTACAGTAGTAATCTGTAGACCAACGTAGACCTATGTATGTGCTTAATCTTTTCTTTTATTAATAAATGTTTAATTTAGTTTTTTAAAACCACAAGTCATGGTAGTCTTAATACTTCTGAATTCAAGCCACGCATCTCAAAACAAAATATAAATCGTAAAACAGGAGTGATCACGTGATCAAGTTTCCCTCGTGGATTTGATCCGCCCCATCACTTGCCACATCATAATATATTTAGTGCTGCATGGGTGTCAATAATGAGGATTTCAAGGCATTTGGTGTCCAATTGTTTTTGTTATTTGTGTTTGTCTGCCTGTCTTCATCTCTGACATGGAGGTTGTCTGGATCGTGTTGATTTATGGCCCATGATGTCTACTTATGACCCAGCTGAATTCAAGAATATTGCAGTTAATCTGCTCCCATAAGAGGCTGGAGCATTAGTAACACCATTCAGCTGCAGGACTTGGGAATGTAACTGTGAATCTGCTGATGTATTCCTTCAATGGCAACAAAGGTGGGCTGTGTTAACACTGGATGAAGCAAAATTGGTTCTGATTATATGCTACTTTATTTCACTGTAGGTGAGACAGGTAGAGGAATTAGATTAAGATGTTTAATAGTAATCAATACAATTTCTGTTGACAAACCGATACAAGAATCAGGAATGCAATTGAGTCCACTAACGTGATTTGCAAGCATGCTCTTTTCCCTGTCCTGCCTCCCAGGAAAAGTTCAGTCCAGTGGCTGACTCATGGGGAGCAGCTTTAACCTAACATACTGTTGGGAAGTTATGTAGGAAAAGGCAACACTGTTTAAGACCATGTTTGCAGCTTCAGAGAAACGAGAGTTATGAGTGCCCAATCTAACATTATTGGTTAAAATAGAGAGACAAGAGATTGCAACAGAGATTTGCAAGAAGAATGATTTGCATTTATATAGCTTCTTTCAGGAGTCTGAAACATCTCAAAGCACTTTATAGTCAATGAAGTACTTTTGAAGTGTAGTCACTATTGTTATGTAGGATACACAGCAGTCAATTTGCACACATGACCAGATAATCTCTGTTGGGTTTATTTTCTCTCTTTAGATGCTGCTTGATCTGTTTTAAGTGTTGGCTGAGGGATAAAATTGACTCTGGGGAGAACTCCCTTCTCCTCTTCACATAGTACATCCACTTGCGAGAGCAAATGAGGCCTAGATTTAAAACCTCTGCTGAAAGATGCACCTCTGATAGTGTAGCATTCCCATAGCAATGCATTGGCATGTCTGTTGAGATTATATCCGAAAGTCTCTGAAATGGGACTTGATTGACTAAAGCCTTTTAAGACGGGAAAGTTAACAAAACACCAGAAGAAGCAAAAGTGGATTGGAGTCAAGATTGAGACAAGTACACAAGGCACAGATGAATTGGGAGATGGGTTTTTTTGAATGATCAATGGGATAGTGTCAAAACTGGAAGTGAGGGCATGGTCAAATTGGTCTTCAGAGGTAATATAACATGAGCAAGTGTTATGCTTTTGGTAGAGACCAGTAACGCACACATGCTTTAATAATCTGAAAATGCAGGTATTTTCTAAAAGAATGAAATGACAAGGTTCTCTGTTTAAATTAAAAGAATTTTACTGCACAAAAATCAAAACCTGAATGCCAATAGCTACATTCTATCTTAAATAGTCAGTTGCATTAAATCTATTAAAAGTGCAATGAATACAGATGCTTATACTTCAAATCAAACTTCTTAACTCAACTTACACCCATCAGATTTACTGCTACCCTCTGTTTCTCTCCACCCCCTCCAACTAAAACCTATGTCCAATATTTACCAGAAATTGGAAGATTAACCACTTTGTCTGAGCACTGTTCAAAGATTCATAATAAAGGCTGATATTTCTACTTTAGTTCCTGTAAGATTGTCCCTTTAAATCTCCAACTGTCCCATGGTTGCAGAGTCCAGGTTCAGTACTGGTGTCGCTAGCATCTTATGCACAGCCACCTCTGGTCAGAACACTCCTAGTTCTAATACTACTTAATTCTGGAGTTCTGCATTTAAAACACATTCTCTCTTGTCCCCCTCTCTGGCTCTCTTCTCAGCTTGACTATCCCAGAAGTCCAGTACACTGGGAGTCCTTCAGTTATCAAGATTTTTAGCCAGCACATGGAATTTCAACTGAATCCTGTTTGGAAAGAGAGGTTTCCTGCTCAGTAGTAAGCTTGTTCTCAACTTAAAAACCAAAACCCTGTTTGAGACTTGAGCGACACTCACAATCTACTCCCTCCTGTAATTAACTTCTTGTTGACCCTTCTATTGTTCATCTCCCAGGCAACTTCGTCCCCTGATCAGGTACTGGAAACAAGATGCTTTACCAGAAATCATCATCTAGAGAAACCTATTTCTTAAAGGGACCAATATAAAAAATAGGTTTTCCCCAAAAGCACATAAGCCGTCACAAGTGATTTCAGCAGCCAGTTTTCTGTGTCAATGGGCTGCTATTTTCCTTTGTGAAGGTCAAAGACCAATTTCCCCCACAATCCGCCTAGCCCAACAGCAGAAGACACAGATCAAACGAGATTAAAACTGTTGATGTCAGTTTTGGAACAAAATGAAGCAATGCAGGGAGGTTCTTTGTCACAAATTGTTGTGATAAGTGTTGGAGGATAAATAACCCATGAAGGAAAGGAAACAGCCACACAATGGAAACAATAGGTATAGCAAGGAGGCCTCAGAAATTGTTCCGAGGCTTTGGCAAGGAACCAGGATGGGCAGCCATCAATGGGCAGCTGATGTTTTTTTCCATAAATGTTGCGTTGGGCAACAGTAATAGTGGACTTAAACTAGGAGCAGAGGAACAGTCGACTTGGGATGTTTCATGCCACCCAAGGATGATGTGTGGATTTCTTGGTGAGGTTACTGACACAGTGCAAAAGTTCAGATGGGTAATGAGATAAAGGCTTAGATTAACTGAACGTTTGAGTAGGATGAGAAGCTACTTTTTCATATGAACAAGGAGCAGGAGTAGGCTATTCAGCCCCTCGAGCTTTTTAAAAGATCATGGCTGATTTTCAGGAAGACTAAACATTACATTAGTATCTAACTGATCAGAACCTTTGCTTATGGTGAATGTTGAAACCACCAAGAATAGTGAGTTCACTGGAGGGAACAATGGATTTTTAATGAAAAATTATTTCTCGAAGAGGGCAAGGCTGGTGTTTATTACCATCTCTTGTTCCTCTTGAGAAGCTGATGGCGAGTCACCTCCTGGGAGTGCTGCAGCCTGTGTGGTGAAGTTGTTCCCACAGTGCTGTTGGATAGGGAGTTCCACAGTTTTGACCCAGCAGTGATGAAGTGGCGGCAATATATGTCCAGATTGGGATGGTGTGTGACTTGGAGAGGAACTTGCAGGTAATGTGTTCCCATGTGCAGTTACTGCCCTTTTTCTTTCAGGTGAAGGTTGTAGTTTTGCGAAGTGGTGTGGAAGAAGTCTTGATCAATTACTGTAGTGCATTATGTAGATTATGTACACTAAAGTTGTGGGCAGTATGCTGGCGGTGAAGGGAGTGGATATTTATTTTCAGTGTTGGGTTGACTGATTTCCCCAGTTAACTTCAGAAATGACCTTAGTTAGAGTACAATTGCAATTCTAGTTTCCATTCTACAAGTAGGATAAAGAAGCACTAGAAAATGAGAGGTTCTAACTGTGTGGAAAGACTGAAGCTAGGGCTGTTTTCTGTAGAAAGGAGAAGGCTGAGGGATGACCTAGAATTATTGAAATTTAGAGCACAAAGAGACCAGTCAGCTTATCATGCCTGTGCTGGATCTTTGAAAGAACAGTCGTGCCTAGGCCTGCATCCTGCCTTTTGTCTGTGATCTTAAGTTCCGCATCCTCCAGCATCTTGACAACTCTTTTTGTAAAAAAAAAAATTGTTTATGGAACCTGCTTCCACCCCTTTTCAGGTAGTGTGTTCCAGATCCTGACAACTCCTCAGCTCCTCTTTAGATCTTTTGCCAATGATTTTTAAATCTATGACCTCTAGTTATTAACCCACTCATCAGATGGGATATTTTTCTTTTATCTACCCTTGTCAAAACCCCTAGTATTTAACTTCTGTTTGGTTGCTTCTTAACAGCATCCTCCATTCCAAGGAAAACAGTTCTAATGTTTCCAACTTCCTTATAACTGAAGCCCTCCCATCCTTAGTAACATACTGGTAAACCTCCTCTGTACCCTTAAGATAGTTGAACAATGGTCTGTACTTAGTGACAAAGTCTGCATGCTCCCACACTTATTGGAGGTGAGGTTGGATGGGTCAAAGAAGAATGATTTAAGGGGATGTTTGGAAGTGGATGAAAATCATGAAGGAGTTTGATGAGGTAGATGTGGAGCTGAAGTTTCCACCTTTTTGGAGAGACCAAAACTAGAGGTCATACATAGTCACTAATAAATCCAATGAAGAATTCTGGAGAAACTACTTTACTCAGTTTGATGAGAATGTGTATATGGAGCAACTGAGGTAAATAATTTTGATGCATTTAGAGGGAAACTTGATAAAGCAGATGAGGGAGAATGGAATAGAAGGATATGATGATGGGGTGAGTTGGAATAGGATATGATTGGGTGAGTTGAAGCTAGGTGAGAAGGGACACATGTGGAGCATAAACTATCAGTTTGAATCTGTTGGGCTGAATGGTCTGTTCCTGTGTTGTAACATTCTGTTGCTTGTCTGAACAATGCATCACTGTAAATGACTTCCGGCTAATCTCGAGTTGCTGGGAGAGTACAGCCTCCCTTGTACAATACAGTTTTACAATCTCTCTGAACCCTACAAATGATGGATCTAAGTTTATCCAGTGAGTAAGCTGAGCTATGCAGATCAGTTCATTCTATGGTGTGTGTTGTTAGTTGATCTTGGGTGATTTAATGGTTGGAAAGCTGAACTGGGCTCCACGCTGGACTAGTGAAGAGGGGTGGGATGGGGGCTGGTGGTAGGGAAATTGCCCAGGTTTCTTGATCTCATCCAATGACTACTGCTGCAAATTGGCAGGATTAAGGATTGGTTTGTGAGGACCTTGACAGTTGAATAAGCTGCTGGCACTTGTTATCTGGGCGCTCACCATGAAGAAAGTCACGGATATGAGGTATCTGTTATCCCTTGATCAAAATGTACAAAATTTGGTATGGACATGAGGCCTGCTGCAGTTCAATAGACTGCCAGTGTTAACCATCAAGGTGAATGATAGAAATGGAGCTAAGGTACTGAGGGGCAAATGTACTTTTATCAGGGAGTCAAAACCTTTGAGAATGGAAGAAAGGCTCTTTTTTTTTAAAAAAAAAACTCATTGAATGTCGCAACATATGAGGAAATAGATGTCCCCCGATTATTTGCTGAGATTTTCTCACCCTGGCCAGCCCACTGTCCCCATACCACAGAGAAACTCAACTGTACTTGAACAGGAATAGAGAGAGAGCTGCAGGGGCTGATCCCAAGTTAAGAATTGTAGAAACTTGCAGCACGGGTGGTGCCCATTTGGCCTACCATACCTGTGCTGTCTCTTTGGAAGTTATCCATTTAGTCCTACTCCCTGCTCTTTTCCCCTAACCTTTACTTTACAATTACATAACCAATTCTCTTTTATGATTGAATCTGCTTCCATCAACCTTTCAGGGAATGGGTTACAGATCACAACGGCTGTTTCTTTTTAAGATAACCTCCTCTTCCCTCTGGTTCTTTTGCCAGCAATCTGAAGAATCTTTTCTGGTCACATACCACAAAAATCTTTAGAATGGTATATAGGCTAGCATCAAGTACTGGAAATCTATTTGTGACTCTTAACTATTTGTTTCGAACTTTAGGAACAAATGACCAAAATTTGCCTTTAAAATTGTCCGAACAATTAGAATTGACTTGATTTATCTAATTACTCCCCAAACTGCAATCTTTCATTTTCTTGCTTTCCTTTTACAGATGAGTACCAGGTGTTTCCAGATGTCCCACCACCTGTTCGAGAGACTCTTTCCCATAGAGCAACCATGACTGCTCCTGTTGGCTTCCTGCACAGAGATAATAGACGGTATGGTGGAATGAGGAGCATGGATTCATCCGACCGTGATCGCCCAGTCAGCTACAGTTCTACGTCGTCCTCTGCCTCCTCTAGGGACAGTCACTGCTCCTTAACCAGCGGCATGACCCTGGTCTCCAACAGCCACTTGGGCCTTGCTGGCCAGGAGAAGGAGGCTGGGGCCATCCGGCTGGAGTTGATTCCAACTGGGCACTTGTCCAGTGCGGAGGAATGTACAAGGAGTAAGCCGGCATGTACAAATTCTGGAGAGGTTGGTGAGAAGAGGCCTGGCGCCAGTGGAATCAAAAGAGTCGACTCCAGGGGTTCCCACAAGCATCGTGCAACATCACCAGGAGCAGCATCTGCAAACCCTAAGCTGCTTTATGTGGATCGAGTCGTGCAGGAAATTCTAGAGACTGAGCGGACCTATGTCCAAGATCTGATGAGCATTGTGAAGGTATGCTTGTTCATTGGATCAAAGTAGCGACTTTGTCTTGTCTGCCATTTCTGGTTTAGGCTTGTCTCCAGCTGAATGCAGTCAGCAATTGTCACTAGCTTGTTATGAAACCTTCACTTGCATTAACAACATTGTCATCTTCCAATACTGTATTGCTACAGTGAGCCCAATTCAGGTTTTAAAAAAAAAAAATCATCTAAAAAGGTTAAATGGAATGTTGGCATTTATTATTAAAGGGAACTAGAATACAAGCAAATGGAGGTTAGTTATGTTAGTTGTATAAAGATCCAGTTAAACCAATGTACAAACTCTAGTTAGGCCACACCTGAAGTACTGTATTCGGTTCTGGGCACCACACAATGGGAAGGATATATAAGCTGGGGGTGGTTGGTGGGGGTTGGTGCAAATTGACTCAATACTTTGGCTTAGAGGGTTAAAGTTTGAAGACACTGTATTCACATTGGCCTGTATTCCCTTGAGTATTGACAATTATGGAGTTACCTAATTTGGGTGTTATAGGGTAATTAGAACAGAGGAAATGGCTTCTCTCTTGGAGTCCAGAAAAAGGGACATGACCTTTAAAATCAGAGCTAGTCTATTTAGAAGGAAGTCATTTGTTCACACAAGTGTGCAAATTCGGGGCACTCTTTCTCAAAGAACTGCTTAGGCTGGGTTAATGAAATTTTGAAATTGAGATTGATGGATTTCTGTTGGGTAAATAAATTGATAACTGTAATTGGAGCCAAGATGGGAAAAAATGGAGTTGATGTCATGAGTTAATTGAATGATGGAACTGGTTCAAGGGGCTGAATGGCTGCCTCCTGTTCCCGTTCTCCTGGAAATCATGTGCACTTATTGAAAACATGTGAAAATCCATATTCATATCTGCACAGGAGCGTCAGATTTTATATAAATGACACTGTGCTTAAATTATATGAAAAGTTCTGACTGGTTGACCAAATGTTGCATCAGATCAGCTGCTCCATTGTTGCCTAACCTTCATTTAAACTTTTCCAATTGGCCAGGGTTGACTCAGCAGTGTTTGGCTTCCACAATGTGAATGATTTGAAGCAGTTACGTGACCTACAGCATGTGTGAGCTGAAATGTTGCTGACAAATTTTGGGAGATCCATCAGCTCCTCGTGTTGAAGGACATTGAGCTGTGCTCTTTCACAGAAAGTGCTACTTTTTCTCCCCCTCTCCCTCATTTCCTTTTTTGTCCTTGCAGTTTGCAATGCTGCGCCTGAAATGGGCCTCATTCACTGTCTGAAAGAGGACTGGAATTATTTTTGGACCATTAGCTTACATCAGTCACACTGAAAGACGGCATTTGCTGAGTTTACCTTGAGTGGGGCCTTTAAAGTGTTTACTGATCATTCTCCATATTGAACAAAGAATTCAGTGGGTGCGTGGTGGGGGGATTGCCACATTGTGCCTTTCTTTATGGTTTGTCTTTGAAGATTAGTGATCATGGAATCATACAGTGCAAGATGTGTCCAATCAGCCCATTGTGCTTGCGCCAACTCTTTAAAAGAAATTTATAATTAGTCCCACTCCTCCCATCAACAACACTTCATCTCCCACCCTCACATCATCCTCCTCCTCCTCTCCTGTCTTCCCCAATTTTTTCCTTTTCAATTATGTATCCAGTTCCCCTTTTGAAAGTAACTGTTGATTCTGTTTCCATCACCCTTCTCAAGCAAGACATTCCAGATAACTGATTCCAGTTTGTTTTTTTTAAACATTCACATCGCCCTCCCTGGTTCATTTTGCTAATTATTTTAAATTGCTGTCCTCTGGTTACCTGCCAGAGCAAAATTTCTCATCTGTTCGATCAAAACCCTTAATAATTTTGAATACCTATTAAATCTGTCCTTAATGTTCTCTGCTCTGCTCTGAGAACAGCCATGTCTTCTCTAGTGCCATCGCTTATGATGATCTTGGAAGTAAAGTTATGCTTCACAGCATGCTCAATTTCGTTGTTATATAGGAAGATCAACACCATTGCAAGTTTGTTGCACATGTCTCCCTCTTTCTGTGCATTTGCGATTGCTGTGCATGTAAATTGATTAAAAAAATCTTGCTGTTACAAATCTAATCTTCAAAGCATCCCTGAATGCTCCTCGACTAATTTGTAGAGGCAAGGTCCCACAGACAGAAAATTAGATGAATGACCAGTTAATCTCTCTTTTGGGTTATCCTACTTGAGGGGGGGTTCAGCATAATAAAAGTTCTTGGATGCCAGCATAATAAAAGCAAAATATTGCAGATGCTGGAAATCTCAAATAAAAACAGAAAATGCTAGAAAACCCAGCAGGTCTGGCAGTATCTGTGGAGAGAGAAACAGAGTTCACAATTCAAGACCAATATGATTCCTCTTCAGAACTGGAGAGAGGCAGAAATGTGATGGGTTTCATGCTGTTGAAAAAGGGGAAAAGGGGCAGGTAAAGTAAAATAGAAGGTCTGGGATTGGTTAGCAGGCAGGAGAGACTAAATGATAGATGTCATGGAACACAAGACAAAGGGGGTAATGATAGTACCAAAACTTTGGCCCAGGGTAGGTGTCAATACCTTTCATGACCTCAGAACACCTCAATAGCAGAATAAAGACGAGTGCTGTCTGAAAGCAAAAACATAGGAACTAAATACAGACTGGTACTTGGAGGGGAATAAAAATTCATTGGAGGACAGAGTTCATGGTCTGAACTTGTTGAACTCTTGGATACCAACATCCTTCCGAAACCTGTCTTAATTTCTAAGACCAGTCACTGACCCCGCTTCCTCTGAAGATCTTCCTCCAAACTTGTAATTCCCCAATTCTGCCTGTTTCTACCTCCTTCCCAAGATTGACAAACAGGACTGTCTGGTTGGCACAACTGATTTCTTCCAATCTCAGTTCTTTCTCCCCTTCTCCCATCTCTTCTCACCTACATCCACAACTCTTCAGACGTCTCTAATAGTTTCCAGTTTCATGGGCCTAACCATATCCTCCTATGGATGTCTAAATCCTCTACATTTCCATCCTCCATCAGGATGGCCTAAGAGCTCGCCACTCCTCTCCAACAGAGGTACCAACCAATCCCTGTCCACCTCAGCCTCCTCTCCCTGACTGAGCTTGTTTTCACATTGGTTAAAATAGAAAAACTTGCATTTGGATCTCACCTCTCATGACCTCAGAACACCCCAAAGCACTTTACAGCCAATGAAGTACTTTTGAAGTGTAGCCACTATTGTAATGGAGCAGACACAGCAGCTAATTTGACAATGCCTCACAATAACAATGTGATACTGGCCAGACCTGTGTTTGTGATGTTGATTGAGGGATAAATATTGGCCAGGATACCCAGGATAACTCCCCTGCCCTTTTTCAAAATAGCGCCTTAGCATCTTTTGCATTCACCTGGGAGGACAGACAGGAATCTTGGCTTGATGTTTCATCTGAAAGATGGCACCTTCAACTGTGCAGCACCCCCCCAGTACTGCCCTGAAGTGTTGACTTAGATTGTTGTGCTTCAATCTTGAAGTGCAACTTGAACCTAGAACCTTCCAACTCTGGATGGGGTGCTAACAACTGAGCCACGGCTGCCACTTCTAGGCATTGAAAAATACTTTAAAATCCATTCTCGCTTATGGATCCTAGCTATGTCTGTCTTTTTGTGAGATATGCGGAACATTCTTTGTTTCTGTCCTACTATGGCCCTTTCCTGTCTCCCATATGTTAACGTCCTTTCCTGCTCTTGCCCTGAAGCGAAACATTTTAGTAACTTGGATATAAATTTCCCCCCTTTTTTCACCTTCACGATCTGTTTCTGACTCTTCCCTTCTCTTCCTCAAGTGCAGGAGGTGCAACACTTGTCCTTTCATCTCCTCCTTTCCCAGTGCCCAGGGCCCCAAACAGTCCTTCCAGGTGAAAGTGATTTACGTGTACTACTTTCAGTTTAATGTATGGTGTTCATTGCTCACGGTGCATTCTCTTCAATGGGGAGACCAGTTTTCAGAATCCCTCCATTTAGTCTGCAAGCATGACCCTGAGCTTCTGGTCACTTGTTTAAATTCTGCGTCTTACACTGTTAACTCTGTCTCTGGCGACCTGCTCTGTTCCAGTGAAAGTCAATACAAGCTCAAGGAACAGCAACTCCTCTTTTTGATTGGGCACTTTATATTCTGGACTTGGTACGGAGTTTGACAATTTCAGATCGTTACTCTTGCCTCCTTAGTTGATGTCATTTCCATCTATACCTTTCTTGGATCCATCCTTTGCTTTTCTACTTGTTCCATTGTCATCGCATTTTGCACCAATATCGCTTCTTTCCTTTTAATATCTTTTACCATATAGTAGACCTTCCCTCTAGTTCTCTCTCACCCACCAACCTCTCCTTGCCGAAGTCCTTGCATCTCTAACTTTTTTCAGTCCTGGGTGAAAGTTACTGACGTAAGATGGTAACTTTCTACCTTCGCATGCAGCCTGACTTGCAGAGCATTTCTGGCATTTTCTCTTTACAGATTGTAAACGTCTGCAGTTTTTGCTTTAGTCTCAGTTTCCTCATGTACATCCAGATTTACCTCACCTCTCTCGTCTTTCACTCTTTGTTGTGGGACTGCTTATCTGACTTAGAGCACTGGATGAGCAAAAACTTACTTCAACTAAATATTGGGACTCCAGAGCCATTGTCTTCCGTCCTTGCCACAAACTCTTCCCCAGTCACCAACTCCATCCTTCTCTCTGGCAAATGTCTGAGGTTGAACCAGGCTGTTGGCAACTTAATTTTGTATATGAGCTTTTGACAATATATTGATGCTAGCACTAAGACTGCCTACTTCCACCTCTTTCCCTGCCTCAGTTCATCTGCTGAAATCCTCATCCATGCCTTCATTACTGTAAACTTGACCAGTCCAATGCACTCTTGGTTGAACTCCGATCTTCCACTCTCTGTAAATATAAGGTTATGCAAAACTTTGCTGCCATGCCCTAACTGGCTCCTCTGCCTCTTGCGTATCCCTGATTTCATCACTCCACCATTGGTGGCTGTACCTTGAGCTATCAAGGCCTTAAAATCTGGAATCCTTAAACCTCCCCATCTTTCTAATTCTTTATGATATTCCTTTAAAAACTACCTCTCTGACCAAGCTTTTGGTCATCTGGGCTAATATCTCCTTTATGTGGCTTGGTGTCAAATTTTGTTTGGACTCCTGTAAATGCCTTGACGTTTTTACTATGTTAATGGCATCATATAAATATAAGCAGTTCTGAATGAAGGCCCTTGGCACAATATAAATATAAGCAGTTCTGACTGAAGGCCCTTGGCCTGAAATGGTATCTCAGTATCTGTGGAGGGAAAAACAGCCAGATTTTGAGTTATTTCCAGCCTTATCTATTTTTTATTTCAGATTTCTAGCAGCCACAGTATTTTTGCTTTCATTTCGTAAACAGAGCTGTTGATAATCATGAACAAGCAAACTGGATTTTGGTTTAATGTCTCATCCAAAATACAGCACCTCTGTCAGTGTAGCACTCCCTCAGTACTGCATTGAAGTGTCAACCTTCATTATGTGCTCAGGTCTCTAGATGGAGTAGGTCTTGAGCTTGTGACCTTTTGATTCAAGATGCATGCTACTAACTTGAGGCAGGCTGACACTTTAGATCAACTAATTTGGCAAAGGCATGAAATGATGCTATTTCTTTCATGTATGAAATGCGGGGGGGCTTCCTAAATTAAGCAATACACAATTAGAAAAAAGCTATTCTGTTGCAGTTCTATTGGTAACTGTGTCATGATGTGGCACAATTAACTCTGTCTTACTGGCCACAGATTACCCTGTTCTAAAGTAACATCATTAGTTTGATTCGCTTGGTGCAATTGATTTTTTTAAAATTAAGAATCTGAAGTGTCTAATTCAATGCACAAGTTTTATTTTAGCTTTGAATAGATCACAGATCAAAATCATGAGTACTTTTGAGCTGAAGCAACATGTGTTCACAATATGCTGAAATGTTCTTTTGTGCATTGACAAAATAAATGAGGACTCTATGCTATACAAACCATAGTGTTCTTCTAATTCAGAGATTCTTAATTCCTAATGTCCTGTCCCAAACTCTTGCTCTCTTCTCTTCATCCAGTGAAATAAAAATCCATACAGAATTTCAAGGCTGTAGTATGTACTAAATGTCTTGTAGGTTTGTAACGGTACAAGTCTTAAGTTGGAGATTTACTGGAGCAAGTTTTTTATATATGGGAGAAAAACCTACTTTGTAATAATGCTCCCTTTCTTTTATTTTGGGTTTTATCTTTCTTCTCTTGTCTGCTCTCTCCCTCTCTCGGGGTGGATTTGAAGGCAGTGAGGTGTTGCTTGTAAAATCCAATGCGTATCTTCCTGCTGTCTACCCTTGCCTGCCTTTGGGCCTATTGAGGCCTTTAAGTGGCCAATTAATGGCCACTTGAGGGCCTCATCCCACTCTATTGTTATTTTACCCACAGCAGGGGGAGGCCCACGCCAAGCAGGTAGCCTGGCAGCTTTAGCTGTAAAGACTGACATCTGGTAAGATGGTGGTGTTTGGGGGGGGGGGGTGCCTTTTTTATGGGTCCATTGATCCCATTAGAGGGACCCTGATCCCCTCCCCTCACACACCCCTGGGGCCTTTCAGCCTGACCTTGGTGAAATTGCCCTCACTTGCTTTGGTGTTTGGAGGCAGTGGTTGCTAGTGAGGCTGTGGGAACAGGTGGGGGGAGTGTGCTGTCCAGACTTTGAATGTCCCATAAAATCCAGCCCTCCATCCCTCCCCCGTGTCTTTCTTCAAGTACCCCTGTCCACCCCATTGCTCAGGAGCGACCCCCGACCCCACCACACCACCCCACCACCACCACAAGATATAGTGATGATCACTGCTATTACCACACAGTGGGAGGTAGTTGAAACAATGGAAATGTCATCTGTTCTCTTCGATGATTGGTTTTACAGTCTACAAATCTTCTGTATAGTTTGAGAATGTTGCCATTGTTTTTCTCAGATTCCCTGCAGTACCTCCAATTAGCAGAAGTACAACACTCAAGAAGCTTGTCACCATCCAGGACAAAGTAGCGCTTTTGATTAGCACTGCATCCACAAACATTCATTCCCTCCACCAACGCACAGTGGCAACAGTGTGTACATACCATCTACAAAATGCACTGCAGGAACTTGCCAAGGCTCCTTAGACAGCACCTTCCAATGCCACATCCACTACCATCTAAAAAGACGAGGGCGGCAGACACATGGGAACACCACCACCTGGAGGTTGCTCTCCAAGTGACTCTCAATCCTGATTAGGAAATATATTGCTTCACTGTTACTGGGTCAAAATCCTGGAATTTCCTCCCTAACAGCACTGTGTGGATGTATCTACACCACATGGGCCAAGGCTCCTTAGACAGCACCTTCCAATGCCACATCCACTACCATCTAAAAAGACGAGGGCAGCAGACACATGGGAACACCACCACCTGGAGGTTGCTCTCCAAGTTCTCAAATCTGATTTGGAAATATATTGCTGTTCCTTCACTGTTACTGGGTCAAAATCCTGGAATTTCCTCCCTAACAGCACTGTGTGGATGTATCTACGCCACATGGACTCCAGTGGTTCAAGAATACAGCTCACCACCACCACCTCGAGGGCAGTTAGAGATTGGCAATAAATGCTAGCCTAGCAGTGGTGCCCAAATCCCATAAATGAATTTTTTAAAGTAGCATAGGCAACTGTTTGTTTGGATAAAGTTTTCTGCATGGGGTCAGTGTAACAGGTGGTGGGTGACCTTTCAAAGAGTCCTTTCAGTAGAGTGAAGTCTCCTTGCTTCTGTCTCTTTGATAGCTGGGATAGAGAGCAGCAAGCTGCACAGAACAATGGGTTGCTGACCTTCCTTTTTCCTCAAGCTGTTAACCTTTATAGACAATGGAAGAGCACTTACTTTTGGTTGGTTCTCTGAATTCTTAATGATCCGGTTACTTGCTTTAATGGTGCTGACCAGTGCACAACGTTATAATTGAGGAATCTACTTATGGATTAACTTGGATTGAATTGCAGACTTGTCAAATTTACACAAACAGAACAATAGCATTTTACTGCACCAAAGGAAATTATCGTGTATACCAGCTCTCTGAAAGAGCTGTCCACATAGTCCAATGTCTTGCAATTGTTGTCTTTTCAAGTTCTGATTCATTTTTCTTCAGCCATGTTAGCACTCTTGCCTCTGAGGCAGAAGGTCTTAAGTTTGAGTCCCACATCAGAGACTTGAGCACACAATCTAGGCTGACAATCCAGTATGGAGGGATTGCTGTACCATTGGAGGTGCTATCTTTTGAATTAGACATTAAACAGAGGCCCTGTCTGCTCTCTGATCCCATGACACTGTCAAAGACCAGAAAACTTTCCCCGGTACTGTGCCAATATTTATCTTTCAACCATATTAGTGAATAAAGCACATCACCTGGCCATTTTATCACTGCTTTTTGTGGGACCTTGCTGTGTGCAAATTGGCTGCTATTTTTCCTACATTACGATGGTCACTATACATCAAATTGGGTGTAAAGTGCTTTGGGATGTCCTGATGTTGTGGAAGGTGCTATATAAATGCAAGTCTTTTTTTCTTCTTTCTAAAACTGTAAATGGATTCTGTTTGCCCACTTATCCTGGTAGGGATTTCCAAGTCTTAATAGCCTTCTCCATTTTGGTGCATTTTCCTAACCTGCACCCCCTCTCCCTTCTTTGTGTGCTGATCTTAAATTTCTACCCTCTGGTTACAAACTAGTGCCTGGTCCAAAACACTCCCTGACAGAAGGTTTGAAAAAGGCTCCAACAGTTGAAAGTGATGGTTTTGTACCTCCTTTTCTATCCCTTCATAGCACAGTTGCCCATAATACAGTGTGGCACACTGGCCTGCTCTTAAAGTTGTCCAGAGTGCTTTCAACCAGGGTCGTGGCAGTTGTTGAAACACTCCTTTGCAACAGACAATTCAGAGTCCACCTTGGGCAAGGGAGAAGTGCATGAAGCTCAGGGCCCTTCACGCCATATTCCCCTGTTCTTAACCTGCCTTGCCACCTTCAATTAATGCACAAGTTTATCCCTGGTCTCTTCCTGCACCCATTTTAGAATTGTACACTTTAGTTTAGTTTAATAAGAACATAAAAGGAGCAGATTCTTTAAGCCTGCTTTGTTTGGCTGATCATCTGTCTCAAATCCTTTCCTGCCTGCTCTGCGTATCCCTCAATTTCCTGAATTCAAAAATTTACCTAGTCATGAATATAAATGCTGGGGCATCCACCATGCTGGCATATAGAATTCCAGAGTCACAACACTCTTGAAGAAATTTCTCCTCATTTCAGTCTTAAATGATCAACTTATTTTGAAGCACTGTCCCTCCTCAGTGCCTACCCTATCAAGTCCCTTCAAAATTGTCTTATGTTTCAATTAAATCACCTCCTCCTTTTCTTCTAAATTCAAGATAATATTGACCCAATTTACTCTGTGTCTCAAAGAACAAGCCCCTCATACCAGGAGTAGAGTGCACCTTTGCTGTTCCGCCTCCACCCAAGTATATCATTCCTCAGATATGGAGACCAAAACTGCATATAGTACTCCAGGTGTGCTCTTGGCAAAGCCCTAGAAAGAGCTCATTGTACTTCAATTCCCTTGCAATAAAGGCCAACAAGGTATTTACCTTCCAAATTGTTTGCTGTACCACATTGACTCTGTCTGATCATACCATGACTTTCAAACTGTATTGTTAGGACTTCTGTAATAGTTGTTGTGAAAATGCTGGAATCTGATGCCAGGTTAACAGGCCTGCCAATCTGGTCTGACCCCTGAGAAAACCCACTGCGTACCTATCGTCAGTCCAAGACACAGCCTTTCACCAGAACTCTTTCCCTGTCACTCGATCAACTTACGATCCATGCTTCCACTGTCACTTGCATTCCGTGGGCTTCATCTTTGCTGGCAAACCTAATATGTGGCACCTTTATCTAACACCTTTTGGAAGTCCATGTATACTATATCAACTGCATTACCACCTTCAACACTGTTACCTCATCAAAAGTTAATTAGACACAGATTGCCCTTAACCAATTGATGCTGGCTTTCCTTAACTAATTCACATTTGTCCAAGTGACTGTTCTCCAAGAAGGTCATGTGAATCGAGTCTCCATTTAGTTTGGTGTCTCATCACAAGAGGCATGAAGGAACACAAGTAGGAGGAGCAGGAGTAGACCATTTGGCCCATCAAGCTTGCTCCACCATTCAGTATGAGCTTGGCTGATTTTGGGCTTCAACTTTATTTTCCCGTCCACTCCCCATATCCCTTAATTCCCTGGGAGAAGCAAAAACTGTCCATCCCAGCCTTAAATATATGCAGCAATGAAGCATCCACAACCATCTGGGGTAGAGAATTCCAAAGATTCACAACCCTTTGAGTGAAATAATCTCTCTTCTGCTCAAGTCCCTTATCCTGAGACTCTGCCCCTGTGTTTTAGATTCTCTGACCAGCAGAAACAATCTCTGTGTCTACCCTATCAAGTGCCTTCAGAATTTTGTAGGTTGCAATGAGATCGTCTCTCCTTCTTAACTCCAGAGAATGAGTCCAATTTATCCAGCCTCTTGTCATAGGACAGCCCCCTCATCTAGGGACCGGTTTAGTGAACTTTCGCCTACTGGCTCCTATGCAAGTATAACCTTTCCTAAATCTGGAAACCAAAACTGCACACAGTATTGCAGATGTGGTCTCCCCAAAACCCTGTACAATTATAGCAAGATTTCTTTATTCTTGTACTCTAATCCCCTTGCAATAAAGGCAGACATGTCATTTGCCTTCCTAATTGCTTGCTGTACCTGCATGATAACTTTCTGCATTCCTTGTATGAGCATATCCAAGTCTCTTTGAACATCAACACTTCTAAGTTTCACACCATTTTTAAAAAAAAATCTGCTTTTCTATTATGACTAAAGTGAATAACTTCACACCTACCTACATTTTACTCCATCTGACATCTTGTTGTCCACTCACTTAACCTGTTTATATCTCCTTGCAGCCTCTCGCTCCTCCCTACCTCTTACCTTTCCACCTTTAAAATTCTTTTCATGGGATGTGGGCATCGCTAGCTAGGCCATCATTTGTTGCCCTTAAAAAGATAGTGGTGAGCTATCACCTTGAACCGCTGCAGTCGTGTGGTGTAGTTACACCCACAGTGCTGTTAAGGAGGGAGTTCCAGGATTTTGACCCAATGACGGCGAAGGAACAGTGATATATTTCCTTGGAGGGGAACTTGCAGGTGATGGTGTTCTCATGCATCTGCTGCCCTTGTCCTTCTAGATGATAGAATTTGCGGATTTGGAAGGTGCTGTTGAAGGATCCTTCGTGGGTTGCTGCAGTGCATTGTGTAGATGGTGCACACTGCTGCCACTGTGCATCAGTGGGGGGAGTGGATGTTGAAGGTGGTGGATGGGGTGCCAGTTAAGTGGGCTGCTTTGTCCTGGATGGCGTCAAGCTTGAGTGCTGTTGGAGCTGCACTCATCCAGGCAAGTGGAGAGTATTCCATCACACTCCTGACTTGTGCATTGTAGATAGTGGACAGGCTTTGGGGAGTCAGGAGGTGAGTTCCTCATCACAGAATTCCCAGCCTCTGACCTGCTCTTGTAGCCACAGTATTTATATGGCCAGTCCAGATCAGTTTCTGGACAATGGTAATCCCCAGGATGTTAATAGTTGGGGTTTCAGCAATGGTAATGCCATTGAATGTTGAGGGGTGATGATTAGATTGTCTCTTGTTGGAGATGGTCATTGCTTGGCACTTGTGTGGCATGAATGTTACTTGCTGCTTGTCAGGCCAAGCCTGAAAGTTGTCCAGATCTTGCTGCATATGGGCACAGACTGCTTCAGTATCTGAGGAGTTGGGAATGGTGCTGAACATTGTGCAATCATCAGTGAACATCCACCTATCTGACCTTAAGGAGGGAAGATCATTGATGAAGCAGCTGAAGATGGTTGGGCCTAGAACACTACCCTGAGGATGTCCTGGGAGTGTGCTGATTGACCTCCGACACCAAAACCATCTTCCTTTGTGTTAGGTATGACTCCAACCAGTGGAGAGTTTCTTTCCGACTCTCATTGATTCCAGTTTTGCTGGGGCTCCTTGATGCCACACTCGGTCAAACACTGCCTTGATGCCAAGGGCAGTAGCTCTCACCTTAGCTCTGGAGTTCAGCTCCTTTGTCCATGTTTAGCCCAAGGCTGTTATAGGGTCAGGAGCTGAGTGGCAGAACCCAGAGTGAATGTCAGTGAGCAGGTTATTGGTGAGTCAGTGCCACTTTATAGCACTGTCGATGCCCCCTTCCATCACTTTGCTGATGATCGAGAGTGGACTAGGGCGGTAATTGACCGGGTTGGATTTGTTCTGCTTTTGTCCTAACTTGCTATTGTTAGTGAACTTAGATGATGAGACAGTGAGGTATCTAAGTCATTAATATGGAATGTAAAAAGTCGAGACCCTAGCACTGCTCTTTGCAGCACTCTACTATTCACTGCCTGCTAACTTGGAAAAAGCCCCATTTATGACTACTGTCTGCTTTATCCATGCTAATATTACGCCCAACTCCATGAGCCCTTATCTTGCCTAGTAACCTTTTATGTGGCACCTTATCGAATGCCTTTTAGAAATTTGGAGAAAGAATGAGGTGTGACGTTGCTTAAGCAAAAGATAAATGGGGAGGAAGGAGCGCCTCGAAACTGAAGAGATAACTGACAAAAGATCAGACTTGCAGAACAACATCAGCAATGGAGAGAATATAAAGAAATAAGAAGGAAAACTCCAGTAGGGAGCTTGTTGGATTCTTCTAATCTGATAGGAATCCAAATTGATTCAACATTTGGTAAGTGGTGAACTTGAAGCCATCTGTTAGTTTGTTTTGTTTCTGAAGTCGTGCAAACACCATTTTATATTTTGATTACTCAGTGTACGAGGGTTTATGCTGGTATTCAATTTGGATCAAAATAAGGGCATTGCTTTCATAATCTGATTCTTTCCATTGTAGCCAACCCAACAAGATATCAATTGGTTCTGTAGGAGCAAGAAATTGCAGCTTATGTGGGTCTTCACTCTGATTTTTGCATAAAGTTGCAAATGAATTTGAATGGCACTGAAGTGCTATTTGTACACCCTTTGCCTTTCTTGTTACGAAGCAGGTGAAAGAATTCCTAATGTTCTAAATCTAATTTTCAACTGGGCCTGGACAGCAGTATTTTGACATTGAAGGGGAGGTGTGTGCCTGCGTGAAGGAGTTCTAAGGCCTCTTGGGGCACAATACATGCAAAACAGATGACCTTCCAATTCAGGTAATAAGATTGCACCCTTTGGGTTCAAGACTGTACAGTTAAATATTGGGCAGTTGTCATAATCCTTAATGTGAAGGAAGTGACCAGCACTGCAGTAACCTTCGATACCCACGGCAAGACCTAATCTTGTAATGGGCCCAACATGCATGTACCAGTGCATGCTCTTCAGCTAGAGCTGCCCACTCTATTTCCATTCTCCTGCCCTTGTGTCTTCCTTGTATCCCTTTACAAATACTTGGCTAATTCCTTTTTGAATAATCCCTCTTCAACCTTGTGTTAAAACATGTCTTCTCAAAGAGAAGTCTTCTAACTTTCCTCATTCTCCTGGTGATAATCCTTGGTCTGTCCTTTTGTTACCAATGGAAACAGTTTTTTCTTCCTTATTTTCAAAGTTGTTCATCACTTTGAAACTTCTGTTAACTCCTTTGAGCTGTTTCTACTCCAATTCCTGCTCTAATCTACGTTGATCTCTTCCATTTGCTCTAATACCCTCCCTATAATTCGGTGCCTAGAACTACATGTGATATTACAATTGAGGCCTCACCAACATCTTGTATAAATTCAATAACCTTCCTTCCTTTTTATATTTAGTGCCTCAATGTATAAAGCCGAAGTGTCTGCTGTGGCTCAGTAGTAGCACTCTTGCCTCTGAGTCAATCATAGATTTGAGCCCCATTTCAGAAACTTGAGTAGGTAATCAACCTGTTTGAGGTGCTGTCTCCCCTCTGTGATTGGGTAGAGTACAAGATCTGACCACGCTATTCAAAGAAGAGCATGGGCATCCTCCCCAATTATCTAGCCAGTATTTATTGTTCAAACAGCCACACTAAATTACCTGGCCTTTCACATTGCTGTTTGTGGGATCTTGCCATGTGAAAATTGACTGCTATGCTTTCTATATTACATCAGTAACTACACTTCAAAAAGTACTTAATTGACTGTGAAGTGCTTTGAGGCATTCTGAGCTTGTGAATGACCCTATGTAAATGCAATTTTTTTTCATGCAGCTCTTATACATGTCAGGAAGCAAATCCCCTATTTGTCTGAGACACCTCAGAGTGTAGATAGATCTCTTGAATGAGTGGGCCATACAATAACAGTTGTTGCTGATATCACAGCATGAATACTGGTTTTTACCCAATGTAAGGAGATAGTATAATATTGTCTGCAGGTTCACATCAGTGAAAAAACTATTGCCCCTCTGGTTGCAAACTGACCTCCAAGCATGCACTTGTGCCATTAACCTGCTTTGGGCAATAGGTGATGTGGTTGTTCCTTTATCAATCAGTTGTTGAAGCGTGTTTGATATTTGTAGAAAGCACAGTGCATAAAATTGGATAAAATGCATGGTTTACCTACCACAATTGCTCTCTCCAACCCTTAGTGTGAGAGGAATTTCCTGGAGTATTTTTTTTTCCTCTTATGCCTCTCCCAGGAGGGAAGAATTATTCAGTCATGATGATCCAGCCATTGTGATGTGGGGCAGGCTGGATGGACCCAGAGTTTTTTTCTCTGCCCATTAATTTCATGATGTGTTGTTTTTGTTGTATCCGTTGTGTTGACCTCCCGTATTGAATTGTATGAGCATACAAGTAGGCCACTCAGTCCTTCAAGCCTGCTCTGCCATTCAATAAGATCATGGCTGATTGGATTGTAATGCCCTGCCTACCTCTGATAATCTTTCACCCTCTTGTTAATCAAGATTCTACCTAGCTCGGCCTTTAAAATACTCAAAGACCCTACTTCCACTGCCTTTTGAGGAAGAGTTCCAAAGACTCCTGACCCTCCTGAGAGAGAACATTTCTCTTCATCTGTTTTAAATGAGCGACCTTTATTTTTAAACCATGACCCCTTAGTTCTAGATTCTCCCACAAGAGGAAACATCCTCTCCATACCGACCCTGTCAAGACCCCTCAGGATCTTAAAGGTTTTTATCAAGTCACATCTTAATCTTCTAAACTCCAGTGGATACAAGCCTAACCTGTGCAACCTTTCCTCATAAGACAACCTGACCATTCCTGGTAGTAGCTTAGTAACCCTTCTTGGAACTGCTAACGCATTTACATCTTTCCTTAAATAAGGAGACCAATACTGTACACAGTACTTCATTTGTGGTCTCACCAGTGCCCTTTACAACTGAAATCTCCCTACATTTGTATTAAATTCCCCTCACAATAAATAACATTCTATTATCTTTCCTAATTACTTGCTGTACCTGCATACTAGCCTCTCGTGATTCATGCACCACGACACCCAGATCCCTCTGAATCTTGAGCTCTGCAATCTCTCTCACCATTTAGATAATATGCTGATTTTTTTATTCTTCCTACCAAAATAGAAAATTTCACATTTAACATTGAACCAATTTAATACCAAACACTCTGCTATTGTAGTGACTGCTTTGATACTTTGGTTACTTCAATACATGGATTTGCCATGTATCAAAGCTGTCACACAGTTGACTGGTGCTCTAAACATGAGATGTATTTTTATGTATGTCACTCTTGTTCACCCGGTGCTATGGTGTCATTCGTGGCTCTGTTGCGAGCACTCTTTGCTTTGCATAATTAGTTGTGGGATTAAGTCCCACTTCAGAGATTTAAACATAATCCAGACTGACACTCCAGTGCAGTACTGAGGGACTGCTGCAATGTTGGAGTTACTGTCCTTTTGATGAGACATTAATGCAGACAGGGTCTTGCTTTTTCAAATGAATGTTGAAAGATCCCACATTAGTATTTTGAAGAGCAGTTCTCCCTGGTGTCCTGCCAGTATTTATTCCTCAACCAATATCATAGGAATAGATTATCTGGTCATTATCAAGCTGTTGTTTGTGGAGCCTTGTCACAGGTAAATTTGCTGCTACTCCCTACATTGCAACAGTGACTCAAAATTAAAAAGAGATTTCTTCAGAGGGGAAGAGGGGCAGAAGAGTCATATTGGACTGTTTCTTCCTCCACAGATGCTGCCAGACCTCCTGACTTTTTCAGCACTTTCTGTTTTTATTAATAGTACTTTATTTGGTGTAAAACATTTTAGGATGTCCTGAGATTGCAAATGGTGCACACATTTGTTCTTTCAATTCTTGAAGCTCCAATGCATACCAGAAAATAACTTGCTATTTGTCGATATCAGCAAGTGATGCAGGTGTGCTCCCAAGAGAGTGGGCCATACAGCAGCAACTGTTGTTGGTATCGCAAAGCATAGGGCATACAGAATAGATCCTACTTTTCATTCAATGTAGGGAGATGGTAAAATAGCTTCTTATTGATACAATTACTATAGAAAGCATCTCCATATCCAGTTACAAATTGACCTCTAGTCTGCACTTGGCCTTTAATCGTTCCTTTATTAATCCACAGTAGCTTAATTTCCAGAGCTTGGTTGATATTTGTATAACATGTTGTATAAAAAGTTAAATAGAATGGGCTATGCATAATTTACCTGTGGCAATTGTGTTCTCTCAAGGATATCCATCACGTTAATCTCTCATATTGGATCAATGTAACATCATCCTACCTGTTCCATGTATTGAAGAGTCTGAGCTGTCACACAGTAGACTGGCATTTGACTCTCTCCTGAGTCTGAAGATTGAATTCAAGAATCCAGGCCGACCACCTCTGCAGTATTGTGTGTGTTGCTCTTTTGAAGGTGCCATCTTTAATATGAGACGTGAAGCCAAAGGCTCTTCTCTTTTGGGTGCACATTAAAAGATCCCATGGCATTCTTGGGCGCTCACCCTGGTGTGCTGCTTGAGGTTGCTTCTCTTTTCATCGCACCAATGTTGGGTGGCAAAGCAAAGAAAAATCTATCTTTTTGCAACCCGACACTGAAATGAAGTAAGCATTGTGTAGATTGGACAAAGGATGCGTCACTTGGATTATGCTTTTTTTTAGATACACTGCCAACAAATAAAGACGACTCATTCTATTTGGAGGACAGAACGCTGCTGGCCAGTGGGGATCTGGTTTGCATTTCAACTTCACTTGTGTTGCAAGGAATGCTGCCAGGCTTTTATAGAGCACTGAAATAGTTTCCTCAATGTTTGTGCTTTGAGAAAGAAACAGTCCCATTGCACACAGGGAGAATAGTTTGCTGGAAAACAAATAATTTGCATTTGCATAATGCCCTTAAGAGTAAAATGTTCCAAAGTACTTTGCAGGAAGGCCATCAGAGAGCATTTGATGCCAAATCACAAGAAAATATTAGGACAGGTGACTAAAAGCTTGGTCAAAGGGAGAAGTCTTGTGGAATGTCTTAAAGCAGTAAAAAAAAAGGTGGTGAGGCAGAGAGTTTTAAAGGAGTAAATGCCAAAGCTTGGGGTATAGGCAGCTGAAGGCACGGCTGCCAGTGGAGGGACGCAGAAGCCAGAGTTGGAGGAGGGAGGCAATCTGAGGGTTGCAGGACTGGAGGAGATTAGAGATACGGAGAGGCAAATTCATGGAGGGATTTGAAAACGAGCCTGAGAATTTTAAAATAGAATTGCTCCTGGACTGGGTGCCATTGTAGGTCAGAGAGCACAGGTGATGGGAGAATGAGACTTGGTGAGAGTTAGGATGCAGGCAGCAGAGAACATTCTAATTTTACAAGATAATTGTCTTTACAGACTGCTGTTCTGATTTCCAGGCAAGAAGCCAAGTGTATGGATGTCAGTTGGAAGGTTTGACTGGTGCATGCTTTTGTTTTGGCAGCATCAAAAATTTGAATCCAGTGTTTTCATTACACAGTCACTGGCATCTTAACCCCTTAATCATGTGCAATTTACAGGAGACTATGGACCATTAATGAGAGGGTATCCAGATGTTACTACTTTGGCATGAAGCTCTGAGATGCAGTAAAGCCTTACCAAGTGCCAGCTGCTTCTTGTTACTGCTGCTCAGATCTGTGTCTGGTTTGCTTTGCCAAAATTGATCAGCCTGGGCAATGTGGCTATGGTAATGGATGGCTTTCAGATAGACTTGACATGGCTGTGTTATGTTGTTTGTGTTATTAGAAGTGGTTCGGCAGGTTGCACACTTGCCTTAGTCAGAATTGTATGGATTCAAGCGCCACTATAGGAACTTGAATACAAAAGTTAAGCTGAAATTCCAGTCCAGTACTGAGGGAGTGCTGTACTGGTGGAGGTATTGTCTTTTGGATAAGATGCTAACCTGAGGCCGTGTCTGTCCCCTCAGGTGGACGCAAAGGAATGCCACAGCACTATTTTGAAGTTCTCCCCAATATTTATCCTTGAACCATGCCACTAAAACAGATTATCTGTTTATTTATCACAACAATATTTGTGGGATCTTACTGAGTGTAAATTGCCTGCTGCATTTCCTATATTAAAATAGTGACTATTCCAGAATTGGTTGCGAAGTGTTTTGGGATGCCCAAAGGTTAAAAAAGGTACTATATAAATGTAAGACTTCCCTTGTTTTCTTGACGTGATAGTGCATTAGGTAATCACACTGCCCTGCATGGTACTAATTCACTCGACGAATTTAGCTGTTGTGGAGTGTTGGATACCATTCTGTAGGAGTTGATGAAATCTTCATAGTCATAAATAGGTTAACTATGTATTTAACAACTACAAGAACTACGTAAATATATACAGCAAGGGTTCAAGCTAGGAGCTATCTCCATGCTTGCTTGTGCACATAGCTTTAACACTAGACTGACCCCTAGGTGCGGGTGGTTTGTTCTGTATGGATGGCACTGTACTCAGTCCCATGCTAACCCTATATGTGCTAGACCCTTATTCTGCACCTCCCCCTGCCTTTATGCAATGTATTTCAAGTTATTGTAGTTTATCCCTTGTATTTACATTGTTATTACTACTCCATCTACCCCCTTCAAGTCTCTGAGTCCATAAGTTCAGGTCTAGAGGCCTTATAACCCTTCCATATGTTCGCACCACTGTCAGAGGAATGGTATGCTCTGTCATTGCAGGTAAACTCAATTGATTTGGAGGTTGTTTTGGCATCTGGGTATCCTCTTCAATATCTCTCCATTGTACTGTGGGAACAGGCTGTTTAGGGATGAGGAGACGACTCCACCTGTTTCTCTTCACTGTACCCTCTGGGTGCCAATGAAGGTTGATCATCGTCCTTCCTGATGATAGTACCCTCTTTGTCTTTTCATCCAGACCTGTATTCCTTTCATGGTTGTGGCAAGTGCCTTTTGTTGTAGGCACTTCTGCATGTAGGACTGCTCTCTTACTTGGATGTCCTGGTAATCCTTGGTTGCTAGCTCTGGTATGAGTTTCTTCAGCTGGATTGAAAATTGTGTGCAGTTTCCTGCCCATCATGTATTTGGATCAGTTCAGGCCATATGGTAATGGGGTTGACCTGTAGGTTAGAAGAGCTGTAGGGAAAGTCCTCATTCCTTTTTCTTAAGGAGGGCTTTTACAGTGCAGACCCCTCTTTCAGTCTCCCTTGACTGTGGGTATCTTGGGTAGCTGGCAGAGTGGTGGAAACAGGATGTGGTGGCGAAGTGCATAAAGTCCTCATTAGAAAATTGTGGGCCGTTATTGGACAGTCTCTTGTCCAGAATGCCATTGCTTGCAATCCTCTCTTTTTAGTATCTTAACTACTGTTGGTAGCCATGTATAGTTGCTTCCCCTCAACCCATCTGGAAAAATAATCCTATAAGGAATGATTTGCTAGGTCAATGCTGAGCCTCTTCCATGGTTTGATAGGGAACTGTGTGGGGATGAGGGGCTGTCTTTGGTCCTGCCTGTGCAGCACGCACACCTGACAGTTTGCTATGGTGTCCTCAATTGTCCTGGAAATGCCTGGCCACCAGAGAGTGGGTTGGGCTCATGCCCTACACTTGATGTCCAGGTGGCCCTGGTGTATTTTATTTGAGGATCGCCAGCTGAAGAGAAATTGGGTTGACTCATTGTAGATAAGGAGATCGTCAATGCCCATAGTATAGTGTTTTTGTTGTTCAAACCAAGCTTTTATGGAACCAATGCTTGGTCTCTGTTGTGGCCTCCCTTGTTGGTGGTAATGGCAGATGTGGGCATACTCCTCATCACATATTTGTTCCTGGCGAACCTGTTGGAGTTTACTTGTGGTCGCTGGCAGGTGTCTACTTGTCAATTGGGAGAATGCTTTCAGCTCTTCGATGAGATTGATGTCCTGTCTTGTAAGGTGTCCACTGTGGCCCTGGAAAGTGTGTCTGCCTTTATTTGATTTTTTACCTTGGGACGTATACCATCTTGTAGGCAAACCTCATGAGATGTAGGTGGAACCTTTGGATCCTGGGAGGCATCTTTGCTAGCTCCTCCTCATCCAGTAATGAGGCTAGTGGCTTATGGTCTGTTTCAATTGTGACCTTGAGGCTGATATAGTCTAAGAACTTGTCGCATGCCCACGTAACTGGGCATGCGAGGACTTCCTTTTCTATGACGGCGTATCTCATCTCCATATCTGACAGCCCTCTGGAACGTAGTATATTGATTGGCAACTTTCATCCAGTTGTTCCTGGAATAGGACCGCTCCGAGGCCTGTGGGCAAGACAGCTGCTGCTATGGTGGTGGGCAGAGATGGGTCATAGTGGGACAGAATGTCAGTGGAGATCAATATTGCCTTAATGCAAATGAATGCTTACTCTTGCTCTGAGTCACAGCACCATGCCTGATTTGACTTAAGCAGATGCCCCAAAGGTTCTGTGACCTGTGCCAAATTTGGTTTAAAAAAAAATTGCCAGCTGGTTCAGCACCCCCAAGAATCGCTGGAGGTCTGGAATTGAGGATGAGGTTGATTACTCTAATAGCTTTAGTTTTTTGTGGGTTCGCCATGATGTCCTCCTGTGACAAAAGATGGCAGAAGATCCTTGTTATTAGGATGTGTTTTTTGTAATCTAGGTAATCTCACCTTTGCGTTTGGTTGTGTGGTGTGCTGTCAACAATGGATGGCTACTACTTGGTCCCAGCATCGACTGTGGCACTGTCATGCTGGCTGGGAGTTGCAGCATTTGCTCTGTGGATGCAGTGTTGACTTCATCAACAGTCATCGAAGCCAGAGGTTGAGGCTCTTCTGGTTGTTGATTGTTCTTTTCTCTATCCTCCACTAGCGGTGTCGTGGTACCATTTCAGTGGTTGGCTGGTCTGACCAATGAGGGTTTTCCGGCACCTAGAATAAAAATGGGCAACTTGCTTTGCCAAGAGAGAAGACAGTTCAGAGTCAGGATACACTCTCTTTTTCTTGTTTGAGCTCTCAGGAACTCAGTTCTGTATAATTTAGACAGTGGCTGTCTTGACATCTTCTGTTTTGAGGAGATTCAGGGTTACATAGGCAGCTCTGTTCAAGAGAAAAAGGTTACAGATGATATATCAGCTTGATGATTTGTTTGCTGCCACACCTTAATGGTTCCAGAATCATGCCTATGACTAGATCTTCCCAAGGGGCGCTTTGCTTCACAGTGTTGGCATGATTGATTGCTCTACTGGTCAGTTAGGGTATTGTTTCCTTTGGCCGGTCCTAGTTTCTGTGCCTTATTAACTATCTGGGCTATGAGGTTTCCTTTTACCACTATTTACTTTCTTCACTTAAAATATACCTGTGCTGCACGGATAGCTTTCTCAAAGGTTAGGTCTTTCTTTGCATGCAGCATGTCTAAGAATGCATTGTCTGCTACTCCTACAACTATTCTATCCCTGATGAGTTCAGATTTTAGCTCTGTATTCACAGCCTTCAGATATCCTGTACAGGTCCTTAGTGAATGAGTTGACAGGCTCTCCTGGCTGCTGGACATGCTTAGGCAGCCCTTTTGAGGATTTTGTTACTTCTCAGGTTAAAATAAACATCAGATGATTTGTTGATTCCTTGTCTAACAATAATGTAATCTGCTATCAGAGCTACCGAATAAAGCAGTATGTTATCCACACAGATAAAAACAAAAAACTGCAGATGCTGGAAATCCAAAACAAAAACAGAATTACCTGGAAAAACTCAGCAGGTCTGGCAGCATTGGTGGAGAAGAAAAGAGTTGACGTTTCGAGTCCACATGACTCTTCAACAGAACTGATTTTTCTTTACAATGAGAGGGGTGAAATATAAGCTGGTTTAAGGTGGGGGAGGGGCGGAGAAGTGGAGGGGGTGTTGTAGGGACAAGCAAGCAGTGATAGGAGCAGATCATCAAAAGATGTCACAGACAAAGGAACAAAAGAACACAGGTGTTGAAGTTGGTGATATTATCTAAACGAATGTGCTAATTAAGAATAGATGGTAGGGCACTCAAGGTATAGCTCTAGTGGGGGTGGGGGGGGCATAAAAGATTTAAAAATAATGGAAATAGGTGGGAAAAGAAAAATCTATATAAATTATTGGATAAAAAACAAAAGGAAGGGGGAAGAAACAGAAAGGGGGTGGGGATGGAGGAGGGAGCTCAAGACCTAAAGTTGTTGAATTCAATATTCAGTCCGGAAGGCTGTAAAGTCCCTAGTCGGAAGATGAGGTGCTGTTCCTCCAGTTTGCATTGGGCTTCACTGGAACAATGCAGCAAGCCAAGGACAGACATGTGGGCAAGAAAGCAAGGTGGAGTGTTAAAGTGGCAAGTGACAGGGAGGTTTGGGTCATTCTTGCGGACAGACCGCAGGTGTTCTACAAAGCGGTCACCCAGTTTACGTTTGGTCTCTTCAATGTAGAGGAGACCGCATTGGGAGCAACGAATACAATAGACTAAGTTGGGGGAAATGCAAGTTGAAATGCTGCTTCACTTGAAAGGAGTGTTTGGGCCCTTGGACGGTGAGGAGAGAGGAAGTGAAGGGGCAGGTGTTACATCTTTTGCGTAGGCATGGGGAGGTGCCATAGGTGGGGGTTGAGACGTAGGGGGTGATGGAGGAATGGACCAGGGTGTCCCGGAGGGAACGATCCCTACGGAATGCCGACGGGGGGTGAAGGGAAGATGTGTTTGGTGGTGGCATCATGCTGGAGTTGGCGGAAATGGCGGAGGATGATCCTTTGAATGCGGAGGCTGGTGGTGTGATAAGTGAGGACAAGGGGAACCCTATCATGTTTCTGGGAGGGAGGAGAAGGCGTGAGGGCGGATGCGCGGGAGATGGGCCGGACACGGTTGAGGGCCCTCTCAACGACCGTGGGTGGAAAACCTTGGTTAAGGAGGACATGTCAGAGGAACCGTTTTTGAAGGTAGCATCATCAGAACAGATGCGACGGAGGTGAAGGAACTGAGAGAATGGGATGGAGTCCTTACAGGAAGCGGGGTGTGAGGAGCTGTAGTCGAGGTAGCTGTGGGAGTCGGTAGGCTTGTAATGGATATTGGTGGACAGTCGATCACCAGAGATTGAAACAGAGAGGTCAAGGAAGGGAAGGGAAGTGTCTGAGATGGACCACTTGAAAATTATGGAGGGGTGGAGATTGGAAGCAAAATTAATAAATTTTTCCAAGTCCTGACGAGAGCATGAAGCAGCACCGAAGTAATCATCGATGTACCGGAGAAAGAGTTATGGAAGGGGGCCGGAGTAGGACTGGGACAAGGAATGTTCCACACCCCATAAAGAGACAGGCATAGCTGGGGTCCATGCGGGTACCCATAGCCACATCTTTTATTCTGTCTATCTTTTTATTCAGACCTGAAGCAATCATGTATCTAAGAAATCTTTTTTTCCAAAGTCCCCAATTATGTGATTAACCTGGGCCTTGGAAGAGTGGACTTCCAATCCATGGTTAAGAAATTTTAGTCTATGTTCAACTTTAAGAAGTTGCTGAAATTGAAAATGGCGCCACTGTTCATTTGAAGATAAAGGGTTTACCCATGCGTGCAGGCTTTGGTGGGCTCCTGCTGCATTAGCACTTGTGAGTGTTGAAAAAATTTTAAACAATGGCTGCTTGTCAATTAACTGCAGACTTCTCCATTTTAGCACTGTACTTTAGGGTTGCGAAAGTGTCAGATCCTGGCCTTTGGTCTTTAAAGCTGATTCTTTTTTCGCAATTCTTCCAAATTAATTCTTGGAGTGAGCTCGGATGCTACATGTTCAGGCGCAGACTCGGGAGTCTGACCCAGTGGCGATTTTAAACAACAATTTCTTAGCACTGAACTATTTAAAAGTTCTTCAGGACTTACTGTATCCTGAAATTTAAAAGTTTTAGCTCACCCCTGCTAGGTCTGCTGACTCTGTGCTCTGGGAATTGAAGTTGGACTTCCAAGAGGTCCTATGGAGTCTTCTGCTGCAGTGAGGAATTTTAAATTTCTGCCTTAGCTTCCAAGCCTCTCTTTGGAGCCTTACCTGGCAATTTTCCTGTGTCTGCTTCTTGAGCTTTTCTTCAGGTCTGACTGCTTCAAATTTTCCTTTACTCTTGCAGGATTTTAGTTTCTCTCTGCATTTTTGCGAGGTTTTGAGTTTTTCCATTCGCTGCCACCATGTTGTAGGATGTTAGATACCATTTGGTAGGTCTTAATGAAATATTTGTAGCCTTAAGTAGATTAACTGTTTGTATTTATTAACTATAAGACTCTCCATTGTCCTTTGGAAGATTGCACATGCAGACAATACTCCAAAGGGTAGGTGAGTATATTGATACAGACCCTTGTGCATGCTAATGGTTACATATCCTCTAGACATGCTATCCAGCTCTAACTGTTGGGATGCATGGCTCATGTCGTCTTATATGGGATTTGCCTCCAGCTTGCTTTGCAAATAAGTCATCTATCCTCAGGATAGGATATTTATCTAGTTTGGTTGCCTTGTTCACAGTCAATTTATAGTGCCCATAAATGCATACAGTTTGGTCAGGCTGCACCACTGGGACTATGGGAGCTGCCCATTCTGAAAGTTGGACTGGCTGGATGATGCCTAGCTTTTCTAACTGGCACAGGTCTGTGTCCATTTTCTCCTTTTAAGGCATAAGGCACAGGTCTGGTCTTAAAGAAATGGGATGTTGCCTGAGCATCCACATACTTTTCCTTAACAGTTCAGGAACTTCTCCTATTCTCAAGTGAAATATTTCAAACCAGTTGAGTCTAGTTTTTCATAAACTGTCTCGGCCCAGAAGACTAAGTCCTTAACCTGTCACTATGATCACTGGAAGTTGGGCTGTCTGTTGGTTATAGGACACAGGTACTATGGCAATGATCTTTACCTGTATGGATTCTCCAGTGTGTGTCTTCAATTGAGCTGTTGTTCACTCCAGATTCAATGGCTGGGTATCTTCATTCAGGTATTTAAATGTATGCTCTCCCACCACTGTGGTTGAGGCTCCTGTATCTACCTCCATTATTAGTGGCTTCCCATTCACTTGGATTGTGACAGTGATAGTTTCGATTTTTACCGCTCTGACGTTGTACAGGGAGTAGATGTCAGTATTGGCAGCTTCAGGTTCTGTGGTATTATTCAATTCAGTCATATTGGTTTACTGCCTTATGGGCTGTTTCGATTTTGCCCTGCCTTGCTTTATTACGTGAGCTCTCTTATGGCAGTAATGGTATTCTGCCTCCTTAAATCTGCGGGTGTCCAATACATGGTCACCCACACATTTATAACGGATTAATCTTGGAGTCATTGCTGAAATGTTTCTACTAGGCCTATTTGTTTTTCTTACAGCGGACATTGCCTCTCGCTTTGCTGTGTCTCTGGTTTTTGCACCTGGTGGTAGGCTCTGCCCCACATGAACAGTGCCATGTTGGATATGTTGTAAAGCCTGCAAGAGTCTCGCAGCACTTTTCATGGCTAGTGCTATTCCCATGGCACGCTTCAAATCGATGTTGACTTCTGCGACCAAATGGCACTGAATGGCATAGTTGTGAGCTCCACAAACTAATCAGTCTTGCAGCATATTATTGAATGTTTCCGAAGTCGTCATGCTCAGTCAACTGCTTCAACTTTTTAAATATCTGATGCGATGGACTGTCCTGGGGCCCTTACTCTGGAACTAAACTTAAACCTCTGCATTATTATAGATGGGTTCGGCTGATGATGCACTTTCACGAAGTCTACTGATTCATTAAAAGACTTAGAATTGGGTGTGATCAGAGTTAGTGTTAAGGATGAGATTGTATGTCTTGCTACCACATACACAAGGATTGCTTTCTGCTTCTCCATGGTAATTTTGTTTGCTACAAAATAAAAACCAAGGCGTTCTACATACTGGCTCCAGTCTTCCATAGTCACATTGTAAGGATTGATTCTGCTGAAGAATGGCATGACTGGTGAGAATTTCTTTAAAGATTTCACGTTATCAAGGCAAGGTGCAGTGTCAGAACTATTTCACCCTTGTCACCAAATGTCACTTGACGCACTGGACAGGTTTCAACTAGAAACAGGTAACTTTATTACAGAGGTTTTCAGATCCTAGTTGCTTGAACTAGGTCCTCAACAAGAAGCCTTGCCCACCCCCCTCCCCCACCAGATTACCCGCACTTAGGGCTCATTGGTTGGAGCATCCAAGAACAATTGCGTGACCTCTGACAGGCAGTGGGAGAGGCTTTACCTTCAGTTACTACAGCTACATAGGATTGAGTCAAACTCCTTGTAATCTGCCCCTCCCTGCAACTGGCTGCATCAGGTCAGCATCTTGTAACATTAGGAATGCATATTTCACAAGATATGCCTTGCAAGGTAGCTCTAAGTTGAAAAGTCACCAGAAATTTTGATCATAAAACGATGGTGCCTCTTTCTAGATTGATTTTTCCTGAACTCAAATTTTATTTTGCATTTTCCCTTGTCTGCATTAATGTAACTGTACAATCTGTTTCTTGTATATAATTAATGCTGTTCTAGCCCACTTGGATTTTTCTCTAGAAGGCTCAACATCTCACAAACCCAGATTTCCAGAGATCCTTTCATAAAGATCTTTCGTAAAAGCAGTTAGACAAGTGTAAAGCAGAGTGCCATGGACAAAACATGACTATGAATATGAAATAAAAATGCTGGAAACACTTGGTAAATTTGGCAGCATTTATGGATGGAGAAAGTTAACATTTTGGGTCGATGATCTCTCATCAGAACTAGAAAAATTAGAGATGTCCAACAAGTTTTTAAGCAAGTACGGGGGGATTGGTGGTGGAGAAAAGGAAAGTCTGGGATAGGATGGAAGGCAGCAGAAATTAAATATCAGAAAGGATAGTAGTACAAAAGGGTGTGGTGATGGGATAAGTAAAAAATGGGGGTAAAAGTAGGATCATCACTGATGGCTGACTTTCAAAACTGGATGGAACCAGATAGATGCGAAACTAGCTGAATGTTGGGGTTAGTGGAGTACTCGTTTAGGGTATGATGAGCAATGTTAATTTTAAGAGCCCTAGGGTTTGGCTGTGAGTCCCTTTATGAAGATGAGGCCCAGAAACCACTGAAAGATCTAGGCTTGCAAAACATTTGAAAGTTTTCAGATCTATGGTGAACAAAGCTCAATACTAATAAATGCAACACCTTCTACATGGAAGTAGAACTGAGACCCCATTTGCATGATGTAGTGGAAAGCTGTAAGAAGTGCAGCGATAATTGTAAAATTCAAGTTTGTAGTTGTGAGGGAACAATCTGGAATGTGAACAGACCATTGAACCAAAATTACCAAATCAGTAGAAAGAACTTTTATTTCTGAGTCTTTCATGACATCAAGATGTCCCAAAGCATGTTACAGCCCACAGCTTTGACTCTTGAAGCACAAGTACTGCCATTGAGTCATGGCTGATACCTGGGGTGGAATTTACCCCTTTTTTGTATTTGGGAAACTGGTCAAAGGGAAAAGTAAAAAGGGCAGAGACTGGCTTCATTTCATCTCCATCCTCTTTGCAACGGGGTTTTCCCATTAGGAGTAGCTGGGCCTGCATTTGCCTTGGGCTATTACAATGAGGTGGGAGGGGTCATTCAAAGCCTCCTGCTGCATTCCTTTTCTGTGAACACTTCCACGAACACTCGACTGCCCCAAATGGAGGGGTACCTGAAGAATCTTGGTGTGTAGCCTGTCCCAGGATCCTCATGGGCCTGAAATTCTTCCCTCCACACATACCCTGGCCCCAGCCCAGCTCACAGTTGGACTCCTGTTTTGTCACTGTATTTGGGTGCAGAGCCTGGTCATGGCTGGGAAACCACAGGCAATTGTATCTTTTCCTAGGGACTTCTCATTTGAGACGCACTATTCCTATGGATCTCAAAAAGGAAAATCTCCCTCTGTACATCTGTCCAAAACCAGTTAGTGTTCTCATTCAACTGCACCTAGATCATTGCATTGTGAATTTACTTTAGGTTTGTACACAGCTGCTTCCAGTTTATTAGTGGGCCTTCATCACTGATCAACCTTTATCAATTATGTACAGAAGCCACAAAGTTGATCCGTGACTTCAGAGAATTGAGTATTGAGGTAAAGCTGTTAAAGCTCTGATGCTTTAACTTTGATAGGAGGTGAACAAGTGGGAGCCTTTTTAGAGATCTGTAATTTTTTTCAGATAGATGGAATAAGAAAATTTGTGCTGGATACTGTTTTGCTAAGACCGTGGTTCAGAACAAGAAGACATGAGTAGAAACTAGGAAAAGTTTTTGGTTAGACCATACAGAGGAGTCCTGTGCACAGTTCTGGTCTCCATATTACAGAAGAAAGATATAGAAGCATTGGAGAAAGTGGAGAAAAATCACAAGGGTTTGCCAGAGCTGAGAGATTATAAGTATCCAGAAAAACTGAACAGGCTGGGGCTCTTTTCTTTAGAAAAGAGAAGACTGAGGGATGACTGGATAGGTCTTTAAAATTATGAAATGGTTTGTTAGAGCAGATATTGAGAAGCTATTTCTATTTGGGGTGGAATCCAAAACTAGGGTCATAAATATGATGGTCACCAAACAGTACATCTAATAAGGATTTCAGAGAAACTTCTTTTACCTAGAGAGTGGTAAGAATGTGGAGCTTGCTATCACACATACTCGTTGAGGTGAATAACAAAGATGTATTTCAGGGAAAGCTAGGTAGTTATGAGGGACAAAGGAATGGAAGGATATAGTAATAGGGTTAGATGGAATAGAGCTTATGTGGAACATAAATACTGACATGGACCAGTTGTGCTGATTGGCCTCATTCTATGCTTTAAATTCTATGTAATGCTATAAGTTCAGGACTGATGTTAGGAAGGGTTTCATCTCACAGCAATTCTAAACATTGGCTCCAATAGGATTCCAGAGTAAACACTCTGGAATAATTAAAGGAGTTTGTTGATGTTGAGTTTCGGGGAAAAGAGATAATGGAATGTGGGTGAACAGAATTCACTGGAAGGATGGGGCTTGACATTGGCCCCATGTGTATCTTGCAGCCTGTATTCTAATTTGATTCTGTTTGTGTTCTTAGGACTATCTTGACTGCATCAATGACCAATCAAGACTCCTACTGGGGACTGAAGAACGCTTGGCTCTGTTTGGGAACATTAGAGACATCTATCATTTCAACAGGCAAGCAGATCCTAATCTAGTAAACCCAGAAAGGCTCCTGTAGGTGAATGCAAACCTAGTTTAAACACACAAGTATCGCATTGGCTGTAACTCAACTTTCCCCGAGGTTGATTTGAGGTATTGGATCGCCAATAAGTCATGTTTAATGCAGTAATGACTTCGGGAGTATCTCTTGTGCATCTTTGATTTTAATTGCTGTGCCATTGGTAACCATGCCTTAAGCTGCCAATGTCTGAAGCTCTCAGATTTCCTTCTAGACCCCCTCTGCCTCTCTCTTTTTCCTCCTATAAAGTGCTGCTTAAAACCTATCTCTGACCAAGTTTTTGACCATCTGTCCTAATATTACCTTGCGGAGCTCATGTCAAATTTTGCTTAATAACACCCCTATGAAGAACTGTGGGTTGCTTTTTTTTGTTAAGGATGCTATATAAATGAAAGTTGTACTCCACTTCACTGAGCGGCAGGAAGAGAAGAGGAGTTGAGCAGCAAAACCATGATCAATGCAAAGGCTCATGAAGGCTAAGAGGGAGGCATTAAGACAGTGATAATTATAGAAGTTAATAGTATAGGAGGGGGCTGTTTGCCCAGGCTCTCTAAGTAAACACTTTTCTTTCTCCCACACCTATTTTAATTTTTCATTTTCACACACTTATCTAAGATTCTTTTAAGAAACTACTGTAGATTTTGCTTCCACCACTGCTAGTATTCCCTCTCATAAAATCATATACAAAGACGGCATTCAGCCCATCATGATCATGCTTCGAGGGAGCTATTTAATTAGTCACACTCCCTGCTATTTACCTAATATATCAAAATTTTTTTGCAAGTTTCTATTGAATCACCTTCCTGTAGATAGATTTTTGATTTATTGAAAAGTCATCATTTCAGCTGGTGCCAAATTGCAATGATACAAATAAAACAATCATAATTTCTCAATTATAGACAATGGTTAAATTAACAATGAAGTGTAAAATAATAGCATGCTGAGAACTTGGATTTATAGCGCTCTCCACAACCTCAAGACTTCCTATGTGCTTTTCAACCAGCGAAGTACTTTTGAAGTGTAGTCACTTTTTTGTAATAGAGGACATATAGAAGCCAATTTGGCCACAGCAAGGTCCCACAAACAGCAGTGTGATGATGACCACATGGTCTCTTTGTGTTGTTGGTTGATGGTAAATATTGGCTAGGACAATAGTCATGAAATCTTTTATGTCCACCTGAGGGGGAAAATGGGGGCCTTGGTTTAACGTCTCATCCAAAGGACGCGGCCTCTGTCGTTGCAGCCTGAGTGTCAGCCTGTATGATGTGCTCAAGTATAGGAGGCAAGAGTGATACCACTGAAACAAAGCTGATTGATTAAAGTATTTTGTGTACTTGAACATGTTATGTCATGTGGGAGAAGGAATAACACGCAAGCATTAAGTAACATACTGAGTGGCACCTGATACTGCCTATATAAAAAAACTGTGTTATAATCAACAGGATTCGGAACACTAATTGGAAAACAAGCACACTTGCAGCTTTGTTATTACAATGACTGCACGCTGTTTGGTCTCTTTCATTGTCTGTTTACTGTTGCACTCCCAACAATTTTCACAGAAGCTTTATTAAAAGGTATATGTAACAGTGATGAGACCTCAGCCAGAAATCCTGGCTCCCAGACTAATGGGGCGTTGGGGGTGGGGGAAGTGGTTGGAAGAGAAAACAACTTTCAGAAAGACATAGAGGAGGGTATTTGGGTATATACTGTACTCGGTAGGATGTGATTCGTGCTTTTCCCCAGGGATCTGCACTGGGACCATAGATTCTCAATTTATTTTTATTTATGAATAACTTATGAGGGAACAGAGAACCATATATCCAAGTTTACACACAACACATGTTAAGTGGCATAGTAAATATCATAGGTGGAGGCAGGAAGCTGCAAAGGGACTTTAATAAATTGAGCGAATAGGTAACACTGGCAGATGACTGGAAGCATGAGGTCATGTTCTTTGGGGATAAAAAGGGACCTAAGAAAGATAGGTCAGGGTACTCTATGCACTGAGAAGTTAGGAACTGTGGAGGATCGGAGAAATTTAAGGGTCTTTATGCAGAAATCGCTTAAAACTAGTGGACAGTTACTAAAATAATTGGCCTTTATCTCAAGGGAGTAAGAATACAAAGGATAGAAATTATTTTAGCTATATAAAGCTCTGGGGAGATAACAACTGGAGTACTGCATTCAAGTCTGGGCATTGCACCTCAAGATATATTGGCCTTTAGAAGCGTGTGCAGTGCATATTCATGAGAATTGAGGTTAAGTTATTCTCTTGAGTAAAGAAGATTAAAGTGTGATCTAATTGCGGTGTTTAAGATGATTAAGGGATTTGATAGGTTACAGGGAAACTATTTCTCAACTGGGAGGCTTTCGAGAACATGACAAACATTAATACTAGAGCTTCAAAGAGTCTTCAGGGACGGTCAGGAAGCACTTCTTCATACAAGGTAGTTAAAATATGGAACTCTCTCTTCCCCAAAAAGCTGTGGATTTTGGGTTAATTGAAAATTTCAAAACTGATACATTTTAAAGTAAGTTTATTAAGGAACATGGAACCAGGATGGATGGGCTGAATGGCCTCCTTGTGTGCCATAAATGACTCTGACTCTATATTGTACAGCAAAATCATCATGTGTACTCTGCCCAAAAGTAGGTCCTTGGCTCTTTGTTGATGCTTCATCCTGAGCTTTTTTCTAGGCAGTCTTTGTCAGTGGCTTGCCATTATCTTCCACTGTCAGGGACAGGGCACAGAGGCAGATCCCAAGTCTACCTTGGCTGAAATGGAAATTTAATTTGTGCTGTCAACATTTTTCTGAACCACGTGCTAGCTATCTAGCAGGTTCAAGGGGCTGAGTGGCCTAATGTTCCTAATTTGTATGTTTGTATTTAGCTAACTGGCCCCCAATAGCAAAATAAAACATTATAAATAACTGAGAATAAGTGAAGAACAAATGTGATTAAACATCACTTAAGCAAGCAGAGTTAAATATTCGTTATATCTGGGTGACCCTGCATCTTTCAGCATTGCTAATGGATGTAATATTTAACAGGAGTGTTCTCTGACATCCTGTCCAATATTTATTGCTCAGTCAATGACAATAAAACAAATGATCTTGTTATTACCACATTTCTGTTTGTGGAAGCTTGCTGTGTGCAAATTAGTAGCCACGTTTTCTAAATTACAACAGTAACTGCACTTCCAAATCACTTCATTGACCATGATGTACTGTGGGAAGTCCTGAGATTGTGAAAGACACTTTTTTTTCTTTCTTTAAACTGGACTGCTACAAGCATTTGACTCAACATTCCAAGTACCTGACTACCAGTCAGGTATTTGTGTGATCTAGTTTCTGTGTAAATTGTAACTTTGTTCTCTTTGCTTACAGTGAACTGCTGCAAGATCTGGAGAGCTGTGACAGCGATCCTGTTGCAATTGCAGAATGTTTTGTAGCAAAGGTAAGCAGTCTCTCCCTTTTGCTGCAAGAAAGAGGAGCAAGTGCCAGTTTCAAATATCTGATGCATAGATATAAGATTGATGTTCAGGTGATTTCCTTTATTTCCTCTGTATATTTTATTAGGTGCGTTCTGCTGCATAGGTGTAAGAAACATTCTGCTGGTTATCCTGGGGTCTCAATCCTGAATTTAATTCCAAATCACAATCTGCATTATAATGTTAAAATGCTTGTCAGTGAAGCTCTGGTTCTTCTATTGTCCTCCAAAACAGCTGGGTTAGGGTCAGAGTGAGATATAAAAGTTTTGAACATCTCGAACATTGCTCCAACCTGTCCACTTCCAGGATTAATGGGACAAGTGCTGGGCAGCCAATTCGCTCCTGGGAGTCAGGTTGGTGATCTAAAAATTTTACTGAGGCTGGCAGCCTTGGGTTTAACCTATTTTATGTTTAACTGTGGCTGGTTGTCTTTTTTTTAGGCCTCAGGGGAAATTCAGCAGCCCTGGAGGCAAGGAGAGCTTTATGGGGAAAAGCCAACCGCCTTTTATGGTGTGGCTTGTGAGCCAGGAAAAGCAAGGTTGTTTCCTCAAATGTGCCCCCCCGCCCCCCCCCCCCCCGTGTATTCTTCTGCCATATAAAGACCCACTGCATGGGGGTCAGCTTCCTTCACCCCCCCCCCTCCACCACTAGCATCAGTGACCTATTCCCTGCCTCATTGGACGCTAAGCATGTCAATCAGACTGACATCTGGGTGGGGATCCTGCTGCTTTTAAGAAGTACAGATATGCTTGCTACGGAGTTAAAATGCCACAGCATATATGAAAACACTGACTTCCCAACTGAAACTCTGACTCCAACTCCCCTTTTCCACCTCCCACCTCCCCTCTTCCCCCTTCCCAACTCGACCGCACCCTCACCCCCAACACCACTTGGCAAACCTGGCCTGTCAATGTTGGGGTCATTGCATTTAATTCTGGGCACTACACTTTAAGAAGGATGCCAAGACAATGTCGAGCAAATTTACCAGACTGGTTCCAGACTTGTTTCTCATCCTTAAATTCAGCATGTCCAAACTTCGGCAGAACAAAGCCCAATTTGTCTGAGCGTCCATCTGTAAAACTTGCGACTGTTATCTGTCACTCCCACCTGATGGAACCCAGATATATTACTTGTGGCTGCCATCTGGCAGAAGCCTGTCGTTGTCTCTGAGGATCTGACTCATTTTGTGGAGGCAGGTCAAACAAGTTGATAAAGGTGCCTGCAAGTTCTAAGTTTCTTTGAGTAATTTCTTTGGGGAGTAGGGCCAACCAAAGTAATATTTTATTAAGAAAAGGAGTTATTGAAATGGTTTTGTTTAACGTTTGGTGTTGTGTCTTAGATGGGGTAAACCATTCAGTCCCTCAAACCTGCCACACATTCAATCGGATTAAGACTGATGTGTATCACAACTTTATTTACCTGCTGTTGCTCCATGTGCTTTAATACCCTTGGGGATCAAGATACATTTGTTAAATGTTTTGAATTAATTGGATTGTTTGATTGAGTGGGTGGAAAAGTGGCAAATGGAATTCAATCCAAAGAATTGTGAGGTAATGCATTTTGGGAGGACAAATAAAGCTAGGGTTTACACAATAAACGGGAGGATATTGAGAGGGGTGGAGGAAGTGAGACACCTTGCAGTGCATGTTCATAGGTCCCTGAAGGTGGCAGGACAAGTGGATATGGTGGTAATGAAGGGAAATGGAATGGTTTCCTTTACTGGATGAGGTGTAGAATACAAAAGCTGGATGTAATGCTGGAACTGCATAAAATGCTGGTTAGGCCACAGTTGTAATTTTTGTGTACAGTACTGGTTGCCACATTACAGGATGGACATAATTACTGTGTAGAGAGTATAGGGGAGACTTAACAAGAATGCTGCCAGGGCTTAAAAATTGCAGCTATGAGGAAAGATCAGGTAGGCTGGGTTTGTTTTCCTTTGAACAGAAGATGCTGAGGGGTGACTTTAATTGTCATGTTCAAAATTGAGGGGCCTAGATAGAGCAGACAGGAAAGACCTGCTTCCCCTAGTGGAGAGGTCAATTTTCAGGGAGCACAGATTTGAGGTAATTGGTAGAAGGATTAGAGGGGACATGAGGAAAATCATCTTCACCCAGAGGCGGTGAATGCCTCGAATTTGCTGCCTGGTTTGGTGGTGGAGGCAGAAACCCTCAACTCATTTAAAAGGTACCTGGATCTGCACCTGATGTTCTGTAACTTGCAAGGCTATGGACCAGGTGCTGGAAGGTGGTATTAGAATTGGCAGCTAGTTCTTAAATTTTTTTTTTGGCTGGTGCAGACCCGATGGGCTGTAACTTAGGTTCTAACTATGCCCAACAGCTTTTTGGGGGAAAAGTGTACCAGATTTCCACTACCCATTGTGTGAAGATCTTCCTGACAGCCTAGTTCTAATTTTAATATCATGCCCCCTTGTTTGGGACTTCCCCCATCAGAGGAAATAGTTTATCTTTCTCTCCTCCATCAACTCTTCAATCATCTTAAGCATCTCACATTAGATCACCCTTTTAATTAGAGCCCCTTCCAAATTTTCTAAGGGGAATACAAGTTTCCTCCATGCATCCTGTCCTCATATAGGTTTAGCATTTCTGAACCCATTGAAGATTGAGTGATTATCCTGGTGTGCTATAGTCCTCACCACCATATTGCTGTGTCTTAAACCTGTAGCCACAGGTCTGCTGACACTGATTTTCTTCAACATGATGAATGAGTCTGAAACTGTTGTCTGATTGTTTTCTTCTTTGTGCAGAGTGAAGAGTTTCACATCTACACGCAGTACTGCACGAACTATCCCAGGTAAGCGAGCGACACAACATGGGGCCCAGTTCTGTGATGTGCTGAAGCTAGTATGATAACTATGTAGATCTTGCTCCTTTTCTGTAATCTAAAGCGACAGGGCCAATTTTCACCTAATCCACATGTCAGGGAGCTGACTAGATCAGGTGAAATGCTGGCATTATACTCAGTTTTCTTTTAAAGTAAATGGCAAGTAATGGTGGGCGAACTGCAAAAGCAGATTTCCTGCTCCAATCTCCTGGGTTTCCACTAAATAACTGGCATGTTGGGTTAAAACTCACCCCAAAAGTGTCAGACATTTAGTAAAGAAAGTCCATATTTGGACCCAGTTCAAATTCAGGTATCCCTGTTGTTCCAAGGAAATAGTGAAATATGATCTCTCATCCACCTGTTTATTCTGCAGGTACCATCTTGGCAGTGGTACCTTTTCCTTTCCTCCCAACCCCCTCAATAGAATTACTGGAGCTAAACCCAGTAGTCAGCTGACTGGAAGATTACAGTCTGCAAAAAGTTTGCCCATTAACTTGTTAAACAATTCTGTCTGCAATTAATTCTTAAAAAATGTTCCTTCAGCATGGAGTTTGCTGAATGACTGACGTACAAAATGTGTTGTTTTATATTATATTAAGGTATTTAAATGTGCTGTCAGGTGCCAAAGATGAGATGAGCTATACTTTATTTTTCAGCCAGGTGTTCTTGTGCCATCTGTGGAATTCTGTACTCTGTGGAACACATTGCAGCTCTGTGAGATCCAGTCATGTTACAATGGATCTACAGCTGCTGAGTGGATCCAGTAACAGTACAAGGAAATCTATCAAGTTCATTTCAGCTCTTGAGGGGACTAAGTACCAATGATGCAAGGGATTTGGTACTGCTAATACTTTTATCAATCAAGTATTCTATGCTGAGGCAAAAAGAACCCTAAAGGAGTACAGCCAAGTTAAAATGAGGCAAGAAACAGTCTCCTGAGAGCATAGGTCAGGAAGAAGCAAATACCTAGGATTTGCTGAACAGGAAATGGTCTTGACCATTCATTAAACACATAAAAGACAAGACTGAAGTAACAGTAAAGATACATTCCAGGTATGGTTTTGTACAGGAACCAGTTATTTAACAGGGCTACTAATCTTTTTGGGTCACTTGCAGATCTGTGGCCATGTTAACAGAATGTATGAGAAACAAAGTGCTTGCCAAATTCTTCAGAGAGCGACAGGAGACCTTGAAGCATTCCCTACCTCTGGGATCCTACCTTCTCAAACCAGTGCAACGCATCCTAAAATACCATCTCCTCTTGCATGTAAGTGGTTATTAATGATTTTCAGTCCACACCAATTTTGATGATTTTACTGCCAATTGATGTCATTTCCCGCATCCAAGAAAGTATCTTGTCTTAAATAACCAAAATCATTCATTATGAGGCTTTCCCGAGTTATACTGGATTGTTGAATGGATCCAACAATGTCAGTGGTACTAAAGATCTACTGAGCTTACTGCAGCTGTTGAGGATCCAGTGATAGAAGGGAACCACCTAACTCACTGTTGCTTCTTAATTTTACATTTTACCTTCTGAATCCTTAGTTCTGCAGGATAAGCTCTCTTACTGGCTCTCATCTGCTGTAGATTTCAAAATGGTGGCCTGTGTATGAACCCTTTGAGCCCTACTGAGCTTTTACATGCCCGATACATCATTAACTGAGGTCAGGCAATTGATGACATTTTGGAGTTTGCACTCTTGTGATCAAGATGATTATCAATGTCTGCTATTTGACACCATAATGAGCACATTATGTTTAACTGTTTAACTAGTCAGGATGAGCTGCTTTTGATGTGCACGGGACTTTCTAAAGCTCTCCTACTGTGTTCAAATAGTTGGTGGAAATGTTCTTGTGTCTACACCTTTTGAAGTAGAACAGCTGTCGGCCAAAGAAGAGTCTGTTGCTGTGCAAGGGAGAAATTTGGCAACCACAGTTTGTAAATTTTCTCCATTTCTCTGTGATTTGATAAATTTGCAGCCAATTGGAAGTTGATTTGGGATAGATATTGGCCATTGTTGAGCACCTTACCCCGACTAAACTTGATTCCACTGTGTTGCCAGCCTCCTGCCCCCCTGCAACCCCGTCACCATCCTACCTGAAGACCATGGCTGATGAGGCAAGTAGCACAAAATTTCTCTTTGGGTAATGGAGGCTCAAGAAGCACTGAGTAAATTGATGAAATTGCTGACAGGAAGCCTGAGGCCTAGGGAGTGGGCCTCTGTGTTGGAGTTGAGTACCCAATGGGAAATTGCTGGAAAATGGGCCAGCGTCTATTTTCTATCCATCCCAGATAGTTATTTTCTTATCACTCTCTTTACTCTTCCCTTGGTTATTTTGTACAGGAAATAGTTAACCACCTGGAGAAGGACACAGAGTGTTATGATGTAGTGCAGGATGCCATTGACACCATGCAGAGGGTGGCTTGGCACATTAATGATATGAAGAGGAAACATGAGCATGCAGTAAGACTGCAGGTAATAATGCTTTTTCTAAAATTTCTTCTCGGGATATGGGTGCCACTGAGGTTGGCATTTTATTGCCTATTCCTGGTTGCCCTTAGAAGATGGTGATGAACCACCTTTAAGCCGCTAATGGTTTAATTCAATCTAATGCTTTGCTAAGCCATTTCAGTTAAGTTGGAACTACTGATTTGTTTTTTTCTGATTGTGCGCATATATATTATGTTCCTTAGTTAAGGTGTCTGTTAAACCATCTTACAACTCTTACCACAGCATCAGTGTGACTTGCAAAGATACAACAGGATTTCATGAACCATTCAAAAATTGTGATGCATTTAACCCGCAAAAATATTATGTTCCCAATTAATAACCGATTAAGCAAGGGCATCATGATCTTCAAAATCCCCAAAATACAACAAGAAGATGTCTCTCATCTGCCCTTTATATAAATAAGATCGCGTTAATGTTTGTTCTACTTTGCCCTGCTTTGGCCCCATTTAAAGTCTTGCATTCAGTTCTTGACTTTTTAAAATTCGTTCATGGGATTTGGGCGTTGCCGAATAGGCCAGCATTTATTGCCCATCTCTAACTAACCTGTTCAGAGTCAACCACATTGCTGTGGTTCTGTAGTCACATGTAGGCCAGACCAGGTAAGGATGGCAGATTTCCTTCCCTAAAGAACATTAGTGAACCAGATGGGCTTTTATGACAATCGGCAATGGTTTCATGGTAATCATCAGACTTTTAATTCCAGATTTTTATCAGTGGGATTTGAAACCGGGTCCCCAGAGCATTACCCTGGGTCTCTGGACTACCAGTCCAGTGACAATACCACTCTGCCACCACTTCTCCCTCCTTAGTAAGGATATATTATTGGCCTTGGAGGGGCTGCTGCACAAATCCCTTAGAATGACACTGGAATACACTGCCTGAGAGTAGTGGAAGCAGGGTCAATTGAGGTGCTTATAAGGAAATTGGATCATTATCCGAAAAGGAAAAAATTGCAGGTCTATGTGAAAGAGGCAGAGGAATGTCCCTGGGTGAATTGCTCTTTCGGAGGGCCAGTATAAACATGACAAGCTGAATGGCTGCCTTCTGTGCTGTAACTGTTCTTTGATTCTATTATGAAGACAGGCTGAGTAGACTAGGCTTGTATTCCAAGATGTGATCTAATTGAGGTATTTTAGGTTGATTAAAGGAATTGATAAGGTAAATAAAAACTGTTTCCCCTGGGAGATTTCAGAACAATTTAGCAAAACCTTAAAATTAGGGCTAGGCCCTTCAGAGGTGATGTCATGAAGCACTTTTTCACAAAGGGTAGTGAAAATCTGGAACGTTTTCCCTTAAATATATTGAAGCTTTCAAAACAGTAATAGATTTTTTAGGGTGAGGGCATTGATGGATGGGGAACGAAGGGGTGTAAATGGAATTTGAGCTACAGATCAACTGACTGGTGGAGCAGGGTCAAAGGTTCCTATGCTTTGATACTAGTATTAATTGATCTTTCTCTTTACTTCTGATGTTTGACCATTTATCTGTGTTCTTATTAAGGAAATACAGAGCCTGCTGACAAACTGGAAGGGTCCGGACCTGACTAGCTATGGAGAGCTGGTCTTGGAAGGAACTTTCCGCATACAGCGAGCCAAAAATGAACGCACTTTGTTCCTTTTAGATAAACTACTTCTCATCACTAAAAAAAGAGAAGAAACTTACACCTATAAAGCTCATATTTTGGTAAGAGGCTGTGTTTTCAGTCTTCATTTACCTGAAAGTATTGTGGTTTACTTTTGGAAATACTCTGCTAAATCAAAAATGTTATCCTGGAGGCATGCTTATTAGCATTGCCTACAGTGTAAGTCAGAAAAGACTAGTAGTTTTTAATTCTCTCTTGGTTAGCTTCCCATCTTCCGTTAAGTGCAGCTCATCCAAAGTTCTCACCAAGTCTTGCTGCAGTATCACCCTGTGCTTCTTGACCTGCATTGACTCCTGATCCTCTGACACCTCAATTTAAGATTCTCATCCTCATTCAAATCTCTCTTATGGCCTCATCATGCCCTGTATCTGCAACCTCCTCCAACCTTAAAACCCCCTGAGATCTCTATATTCCTCACAATTTTGGCCTTTTATGCATCTGATTTCCTTTGCCCCACTACTGGTGGCCATAGTTTCAGCTTTCTCGACCCTAAGCTCTGGAATTACCTCCCTAAACCTCTTCACCTCTCTCTTTTAAGTCGCTCCTTGAAACCTACCAATTTGATTAAGTTTTTGGTCACCTGTCCTTAAAACATCTATGTGGTTCAGTGTCTACTTTGGTCTGATAATGACCTTTGGACATTAGGCTGTGTTTTAGAGATGATATATAAATGCAAATTGTTGTAGCTTTATCCCTATTGTTCTGAATACCCCACAGTTTTATTGTGGATGAATGTAGCTTGTAACAATTCTATTTCTGACCTTGAGCCTATAATTTGGGCTGATGCTCCAGTGCAGTCCTGAGGGAGTGCTGCACTGTCAGAAGTGCCTTCTTTTGGATGAGCCATTAAACCAAGGCCCTATTTGCCTTATCAAGTGACATTAAAGCTTCCATTGCATTATTCAGAGAATAGCAGGAGAATTCTCTTGGTGTCTCTCAACCAGTATCACTGAAGTAGATTAGCTCACCGTTATCACGCTGCTGTTTATTGAATTCTGCAGTGTGAAATTCAACTTTGGGATGTTTTAAGGGCATGAAAGATGCTATATTAATACAATTTATTTTCCTTCTAAGCATGTGAAAATAGCTGATTTAAAAATGAGAGATTTAGTACTCTGAATTATAACTCTAACATTTCCCTCATTCTCTAGTGTTGTAACCTGATGCTTGTAGAGGTAATACCAAAGGAGCCCCTGAGTTTCAGTGTCTTCCACTACAAGAATTCTAAAGTGCAGCACACAGTGCAGGTAGGATTAGTGTTTTAAAGTTTGTGTTTCAGATCTGTTTCTACAACTGGTACTGAATGGCTGGGTTTCCCAAACAAAATAGCAGGCTGAAATTGCAGCCTTTTGCTAGGCTTTATGAAAATTATATCAATGGAAATGAAAATTGGAAGTGATGTATCATGGAAGCTGATTCTTAGTTCATATGCCGTTGCTCAAAGTTAAAATTTACCTGCCCAGCTACGTGAGCTTGTTGGCTGGGCTTGGCCCAGAGCACTCCCAGTGCTCCAATCTTTGCAGTTAAAATCTAATGCTCACTGTCAACCTTTTATAATGTGTGCTCCTAATTACACAGGGTAAGGTGCACAGATTTACCTAACCAAATGAGTCATGCAACATCTGGAATGGGTTCCAGGCAGGGACGGTGGAACAGGGAGCCCACAGGAAGTTTAAAAAGGGCCCAGGCAAGTTTCTGGCAGCAAATTGGATTCATACTTGCATAGGGATGGGAATAGACAATTTGTTTGGGTTTTGGGAAATGCAATCTTTACTAACATGGCTTGCCATAGCCATGTGACTCTGCCATGAGGTAAGTTGACTGGAGGCTGCCACTTCTCATGAGTCCAATAAAGCCTCTCACTGAGAACGCACTGAAGAAATACAGCTGTCCTGATGCATGAAATACAATTCAACCTCTCAAATTTGTTTCACCATTCAATTAGAACATGGCTAAACTGTACCTAAAGTCTATTACCTGTCTTTTATCCAGATCCCTTAATACTTTTATCTCGCAAAAATATGTTGTTTTCTTAGATTTCAATTGACTTTTGGGGGAAGAGTTCTCAGATTTTCACCCCTGTTTGTGAGAAATGTGGTGGAATTTTGAGTTAAGTTAGATGGATGGGTCAAAATAGATAGACAATCTGCACTTGCTTGCAAGTGTTTTTATTCAACATTGGGTTATCCCAGGTTCCCTTCATTCTTGTCTTACTCTCTAACAGGCCAAGTCAATGCAGGATAAGAGGCTTTGGATTCTTCATCTGAAGAGGCTTATTCTTGAAAATCACCCGGCCAAGATCCCAGCTAAGGTGTGAAGCAGGGTCACCAAGTTGGATTTTCAGATTCTTCTTATGCTAGTTTACTATTGGTACTGTGTAATTACTCTAAGCTTGAGTGTTGAGCTAGGGATGCAATTGGCAAAATGCACCCAGAACACACTAGGCACTCTGTTTTTCTGAGGTGAAGGTAAACTCACATTTCCATGCAAACACACTAGCATGAGCTCAAGTTTAAAACAAAAATCAGTGTTGTACCCTTGGTATATGAGACCTGTGACCAATAGTCAATTGAGATGCCACAATGTGTCCTCTGTTGGAACTGACAGAACTTCAACTCAATCTGAATCTGAAGTAATTGCAGCAACAGGAGAAACAGACCTGGGTCAGGCTTCACTTGACAGCTGGTCATTGGGGGTATAGCTCATTCATGCTGGATTAATGACAGCCTGTGTTCTTGAGAATCTGCATTTGATGTGGTGAACATCCCTGAACAAGCACAATTGATGGAAACTTGCCATTTTGTCCAAGGGGTGGGTATGTGGCTAGTTTTATGAGCAGGGAAAGCTTCAGCTAATGAACCAGCATAAAATATTGTGGAAACTCTAGTTTAAAGTAGTTATAAATGAAGCTCGCTTAAAATTCCACAATCTTTGGAACAATTTTGTTCGATTGCTGGGCATAAGTCATGTAGAAACTCCACACCGTGGCAAGCAGAGTGAAATTCCCTCAAATCTTAGCCCATCTCACCCAATGCCTGATGTGACCAGAACATCAGATGCGAGTTGTATTTGCACTATTAACTACAGCATGGGAGTAAAGCAAATCCACTTCATCCCAACATTACAAGCTCTAGTGTTAACACAGCCTGAGATGGTACATGGAAATGAAGCTTGTTATTCCAATTTATGGGGAAAGAAATAGCTGTCAATTGCGCAGCTAAAGGCACATTATTCAGATTTGTTTCATGTATAACTATGGATTTGCCACATCCACCCAGCTTATACTCTGGTTACAGTTTTGCTAGTAATTATCTTTATCAACAAACTGATTTTTTTTTTAACTCCACATTGCAAGCTTAATGTCTTGGTGGAAAACAGAATCATTGTTAATGCTGATGCTTCTTAATAGTTTGTTTTAAAGTTGTTCATATTTTAAACAGTCTACTGTAAAGCTTTGTTGCAATTCAAGCCTGTTCTTGTTTGCAAGTCCTGTTTCCCAACTTGAACAACACTTGCGCCCCTTGTTTCTGAAGGGAGGGATCTGTGTAAATATAATTACAATACTGCTTTCAGCTGCCCTCCTTTTTGAAGTCAGCATGTTACAACTGAGAATTGGTTGAGCAGAGGTTGAAGAATAAACTGAACTGTTTTTATTTATAGGCAAAACAAGCAATTCTGGAGATGGATGCCATTCGTAAGTAGAGTTCAATTTGGTCTGCTTGAGTATGCTGCCAAGTTATTCCGTTCAATATTATATAGCGTGTTCTGCAACTGCAGAACAGTGCCTGGGGTGTATCCACTAAACAGCCACGGGGAAAATGTTCACGTTTACATTGTGCTAGAACCCTGCCCAGGCTGCTGACCTCACACAGCCCCCTGCCCCACTGCAAACTGAATACCAAACTCCTGGAACACATTAGTCTCAGGTGATCTGTTTCTTGTGAGTCTTCCAGGCAGTGACTCCTGGTTGTTCTGTTTTTTGCTGAGCTACAGATAGAGAATACAAAATTAGACATTGTTATTACCAGATGTGCTGAGGGCCCTCTTTGTATACATTCAATACCCTCTCTGTACCCTCTGGGGCCCTATCTCATTGTAGACTCTGACCACTGTACCACCCCCCCGCCTTCACTGTCCATTTAGTTTTTTATTCTTCTAAAGGATCCAAAGATTTTCCACTCTGTCTTCCAACATTGGTAATAACCTATTTAAATGAAGAAGGATGTGACAATCAGAGAAATTAAGATCAAGCCATTGAAGGGAATATTGGAGAGTTGTGTTTAAAATTCAGTTAGAGAAATGTTTTTCTTACAAGGCTTTAAAAGAGGAGGAAATGAAGAGGCGCAGGAGTTTGGGTTGTGTACTGGGATTGTAAGGCTTTGGTAGCTGAAGGCACCAGTGGTGGGACAAAGGGAAGGAGGGCTGCTTAAACAGCAGAAACTGAAGGAAGGCAGGGTTCATGAAGTGGGGCAGGTGGAGGTCACAAAGATAGTGTGAGGCAAGGTCATGAACTGCTTTGAAGGTGAAAGAATTAGAATTTGAACTATAGACATTGGAGGAACCAATGCCAATGTAGGTCCTCGAGGACAGGGATAGTGAGTGGCAGTTAGCGCACGATAAGAACACAGACCTAGGGATGTAAATACATAATAGCTTGAAAATATGAATGTAGGTTAATAAAACTATAGTCAGGAATATTTTGAGTTTTACAAACAGTAGTGAAATAATGAGAAGTTTATACAAAACACTGGTTAGGCCACAGTTAAGAGCACTGGGTGTCCCTTTATGGAAAGAATATTAAAACCATAGAGAGCACAATCACCAAGATAATGCCAGGGATGGGAAATTAGTTATGAGGAGAGACCTGCAATAACTGGGCTGATTTCTTCTGCAGCAGAGAAGGCTAAGAAAAGATTTAATATAGTGAAAATTATGACCGGTTTTGAAAAGAGTAAATGGGGAAAGTTAGTTTCCTCTGGGGATTATGTAACCAATATTTTAAATCGATGCCCCTAAATGAGGAGAGCAGTTTGGAGAGATTTCTTTATACTATTAGAGCATAGAATGCTTTGCTACAAAGGGTTGAGGTGGGAGACCACTGCATTTTTGAAGGGTAAAGTGGATAAACTTTTGCAGCAGAGAGCAGGATTAATTTTGGACTGATCTAGCATAGACTCAGTTGGCTGAAGAATTTTCTGTGCTCTACTCTTCTAAATGATGATGATTGAAAAATCTAATCCTGTTGAATCAGAGAGTCTTAGGCTGCTGGAAGTTATTCATTGTGTTGGACAGTTTTTATTGGGATTTGGGATGCTTTGTCCTCTTGACATATTACTGAATCTTTTAATTTCAGTATGAAAACCTGTATGCAGATGCTTACACCTATGGATTTCATAGAAATTTGCAGCACAAAAATATGTAATGCACAAAATTAGTAATCCCTTGTATCTATTTCCCCTTGTAAACCAGACAATAAACAAATTGATACTACAGATGGGTAAATTTTGTTAGGTAATGGCATCAAAAGATGTGGTGCAAAAGTGGGTTAATGGAATTGAAGTGTACAACATTTATGACCTAATAGCATCGCTCCTCTATGTTAATAGTTCCTCAGTCACTGAAGTTCCAGTTTCCAGTATTCTGTCTGAGGTTTCTTGCTGTCACCTACCTAGCATGCGACTAGGAAGGGAAGGAAGAAGCCGTCCTAGAGGATGGTTATAGGCACCATTTCCATACAGATAGAAGCACAGCTGTGCCTGTGCAATCTGCCATTAACTCTCTATAAACCTGTGCCTGCCCCTCGTTCTAGGCTAAAGTTAGAAGACTCCATTAGAACCTAGTTGGGTGTATGTGTGGAAATGGAAAGTAACTTGTCCAGAAAAGATTTATTGATTGTGATGTTATTTTCCCTGCAGATCACCCTGGCTTCCACTACAGCCCTGAGGGTGAGAGGAAGGCAGAAGCACATTTGAAGGAAGACAGAATCACACCTCGCAGAGTCCGAAGGAAGTCTGGTACACTGACCTTATCGATTCCTAACACTGAATGTTCAGGACAGCACACTAACTATAAAGGAGTGTTTGAGATTAGATGTTCTCCAAATTGCTGTGTTAAAGAACAGAGTGAGGTGGACCTGTGGTACTTTATTGCTCCCAGATGGCAGTGGTGCGCTTTCTAGTGATTGGTTTTACAACTGAATAGCTAGTTGAGGGGGTTTTAAGAGTCAGCCATGTAGTGTAGTGTAGAATTGCGGTGACATGTGGGTCATGTCATTGGGGTGGGGTAGCAGGTTCCTTGCCCTGAAGGGCATTGATGATTTGGGTTTTTACAGCAATCTAGCAACTTATTATGGTCAGTCTACAACTGACCAACTTTATTAAATTCAATTTGACAATTGGCCATGGTGGGATTTGAACTCATGGAGCTGGATTTTCCCTTCAGAAGTGGGAATTGAGAGGTTGACTGATCCCGCGTTGTGTTCCCGTCTCCCGTAATGGGGTTGGGGTCTTAATGACCCTAGAGATGGGTCTGCTGTCCAATTAGTGTGCAGGGAGGCAGGACACCAGGGAAGCAGGCAACATCCTGGCCTGAATCAGTAGCCATTGCTTTGGCTGCTGTCTGCACGTGGAAAGAAAGAGAGAGGATCTTCATCTTCAAAGTGGCCAAGGCAAATGGAGAGCTGGGACCCAAGATAGGAAAGGAAAAGATTGGTTATTAAAATGTTATTGCTGCTCAGTAGTCTTTCTGTCCAATCTTTCACTTTTTTCATCATAGAATTCTTCTAGCCTGGTTCCCACCAGGTTGCAGCTGGTCAGCTTTAGAGAGCTGCATGCCCCTGTGAAAATCTAGGGAGGTCAGAAGGCAAGCTTCCTAATGACCTCAACATATCCAATTAACAAGGTGGGCAACTTCCCTTTCCCACCCAACCAACACCCCCTGCTCCCATGTCCTTGAGAAAGTCAAAGGGAGAGTTGAGAATGGAGGTATCAGACTGGCCACAGGCACCATTATTTGCTGTCCTGCCTCCATTTTGGGACAGGAAAATCCTGCCTATATCCTTTTAGAGTTGCTAGATAGTACTATAACAATTATACTACAATAGCCTGTAATTCCTGGCTTACATGAGCAGAAGGCTAGTACTTTACACACATCATAATGGGAGGGGCTACCACAGCAGTCCACCCTTGCATATCCTTCTGTGGGTTAGTTTTGAGTAATAAGGCCTAAGACCTGCAAGAATGCTCCCAGCTCATTTTTCAGACTGCTTTAGGGTCATAGATTTCTAATGTCTTTGAGCACAAAGGGAGATATAAATGCTTCCCAACACCTCCAAGGGGAGGTGGTAGCATAGAGGTACCGTCACTGGACTAGCAGTTCAGAGGCCCAGACTAATTCTCTGGGGACAAGGGTTCAAATCCCACCAAAGCACTGGTGGAATTTAAATTTGGTGAATAAATCTGGAATTAAAAAGTTAGACTCTGTAATAGTGACATGAAACCATTGTCGATTGTCATAAAAATCTATCTGGTTCACTAAGAGAAGGAAATCTGCCGCTCTTACCTGGTCTGGCCTACATGTAATTCCAGACCCACAACAATGTAGCTGACTCTGTAGTGGCCTAGCAAGCCACTCAATGTATCAAACCACTATGAAGTCTAAAAAAAATGAATGGAATGGACGGACTACTCGACATCGACCTAGGCACTGGAAACGACAACTGCACACCCAACCTTGCAAAGTCCTCCTTGCAAACATCTAGGGGCCTGTGCTAAAATTTGGAGAGCTGCCCCACAGACTAGACAAGCAACAACCTGACATAGTCATACTCAAAGAATCATATCTTACAGACCATGTCCAGATACCACCATCACCTACTCTGGATCTGTCCTGTCGGCACCTCCAGAGGTGGCAGCACAGTGGTATACAGTCAGGAGGAAGTTGCTTTGGGAGTCCTCAACATTGGTGTGATGCCATAAGACTTCATGGGGTCCGACAAGGGCATAAAAAGTACTCTGGGCGGGTAACTTCAATGTCCATCACCAGGAGTGGCTCGGTAGCACCACTGTTGACCAACATGGTCGAATAGAGAAATGCTACATGGGGTCTGTGGCAAGTGGTGAGGAAACTAACGAGAGGGAAAAACTTTGTCCTCATCAACTGACCTTGTCCTCACCAGTCTACCTGTCACGGATGCATCTGTCCACGACAGTATTGGTAGGATTGACAGCCGCACAGTCCTTGTGGAGACAAAGTCCAGTCTTCACATTGAGAATCGCCCTCCATTTGTGTCGTGTGGCACTACCACAGTGCTAAATTGGATAGATTTTGAACATTTCTAGCAACTCAAAACTGGGCATCCATGAGGTGCTATGGTCCAGAAGCATAATTATGTACAGCTACAATCTGTAACCTCATGGCCAGGCATATCCCCCACTCTACCATTACCATCAATCTAGGGGATCAACCCTGGTTCAATGAAGAGTGCAGGAAGGCATGCCAGGAACAGCACCAGGCATACCTAAAAATGAGGTGTCAATCTGGTGAAGCTACAACACAGGACTACTTGCATGCCAAACAGCGGATAGACAGAACTAAGTGATCCCACAAACTCTGCAGTCCTGCCACATCCAGTCATGAATGGCGGTGGACAATTTAAACAACTCTGGAGAAGGAGGCTTCACAAATATCCCCATCCTCAAGGATGGGGGAATCCAGGATATCAGTGCTAAAGACGAGGCTGCAGCATTTGCAACCATTTTCAGCCATCTCTGCCTCTTCCTGAGGTCCCCAGTGTCACAGATGATAGTCTTCAGCCAATTTGATACACTTCACAGCATATCAACAAACAGCTGTAGGCACTGAATACTGCAGTAGCTATGGGCCCTGACAACATTCTGGCAATGGTACTGAAGTTTTGTGCTCCAGAGCTAGCTGTGCCCTAGCCAAGCTATTCTAGTATAGTTACAGCACTGGTGTCTTCCTGGCAATATGGAAAATTGCCCGGCTATGTCCTATCCACAGAAAGCAGGATAAATCCAACTTGGCCAATCATTGCCCCATCAGTCTACTCTCAATCATCAGCAAAGTGATGGAAGGGGTCACCAACAGTGCGATCAAGTGGCACTTTACTCACTGTTTGGATTCTGCCAGGGCCATTCGGCTCCTGACCTCGTTACAGCCTTGGTCCAAACATAGGCAAAAGAGGTGAGGTGAGAGTGACTGTCCTTGACATCAAGGCAGCATTTGACAGAGTATGGCATCAAGGAGCCCTAGAGAAAAACTGGAGTCAACGGGAATAAGGGGGAAACCTCTCCACTGGTCCACCTAGCACAAAGGAAGATGGTTGTGGTTATTGGAGGTCAATCATCTGAGTTCCAAGACGTACCTTTAGGAGTTCCTCAGGGTAGTGTCCTAGGCCCAACCATCTTCAGCTGCTTCATCAATGACCTTCCTTTCATAAGGTCAGAAGTGGGGATGTTCGCTGATGATTGCACAATATTCAGCATCATTTTCGACGACTCAGATACTGCAGCAATCCATGTCCAAATGCAGCAAGATGTGGACAATATCCAGGCTTGGGCTGACAAGTGGCAAGTAACATGGATGCCCCACAACTGTCAGGCAATGACCTTCTCCAACCAGAGAGAATCTAACCATTGTCCCTTGACATTCAATGGCATTACCATCATTGAGTTCCCCACTATCAATATCCTGGGGATATTGACCAAAAACTGAACTGGACTAGCCATATAAATACTGTGGCTACAAGAGCAGGTCAGAGGCTAGGAATCTTGTGGCAAGTAACTCACCTCCTGACTCCCCAAACCTGTCCATCATCTACAAGGCACAAATCAGGAACATGATGGAATACTCTCCACTTGCCTGGATAAGTGCAGCTCCAACAACATTCAGCTTCACACCATCCAGGACAAAGCCACCTGCTTAATTGGCACCCCTTCCACAAACATTCACTCCCTCCGCCACAGCGAACAATGGCAGCAGTGTGCACCATCTAAAAGATGCACTGCAGAAACTCACCAGGGCTCCTTAGGCAGCACCTTCCAACCCCACGACCACTACCATCTAGAAGAACAAGGACAGCAGATACATGGAAACACCACCACCTGGAAGTTCCCCTCCAAGCCATTCACCATCCTGGCTTGGAAATATATTACCATTCCTTCGTTGTCACTGGGTCAAAATCCTGGAACTCCCTCCCTAACAGCACTGTGGATGTACCTACACCACATGGACTACAGCAGTTCAAGAAGGCAGCTCACCACTACCTTCCCAAGGGCAACTAGGGATCGGCAATAAATGCTGGTCTAGCCAGTGGTGCCAACATCCTGTAAATAAATTTTAAAATTATGCCACACAAATGCCAGGCAATGACCATCTCTAACAAGAGAGAACCTAACCATCTCTACTTGACATTCAATGGCATTACCATCACTGAATCCCCCATGATTGACATTAAAGGTGTTATTATTGACCCACAAACTGAACTGGACCAGCCATATAAATACTGCGGTTACAGGTCAGAGGTTGTGAATTCTGCAGAGAGTAACTCACCCCCTGACTCCCCAAAGCCTGTCCACCAGGGCACAAGTAAGAGTGTGATGGAATTCTCTCCACTTGCCTGAATGCATGTAGCTCCAACAACACTCAACTCAACATCATCCAGGACACAGCAGCCTGCTTGATTGGCACCCCATCCACCACCTTAAACATTCACTCCCTCCACCACCGATGCACAGTGGCAGCAGTGTGTATAATCTCCAAGATGCCTGAGCAACTCACTCAGGATCCTTCAACAGTACCTTCCAAACCCACAACCTCTGCCACCTAGGACAAAGACAACACCGCTACCTGCAACAAAAACAGAATTACCTGGAAAAACTCAGCAGGTGGCAGCATCGGCGGATGCTGCCAGACCTGCTGAGTTTTTCCAGGTAATTCTGTTTTTGTTTTGGATTTCCAGCACTTGCAGTTTCTTTGTTTTTACCACTACCTGCAAGTTCCCCTCCAAGCCACATGCTATCCTGACTTGGAACTGATATTGCCATTCCTTCACTCTCGCTTGGTCAAAATCCTGGAGCTCCCTTCCTAAGATCACTTGGGTGTACCTATACCACATGGACTGCAGCGGTTCAAGAAGACACCTCACCACCTTCTTAGCAATAAATGCTGGACTAGCCAGCAACACCCACATCCCGTGAATGAATAAAAAAAATTTGTTTAGCATTCTAACTAATTTGCCACTTCCTGTGATAAATGAGTGTGCAGTGGAGGTGATAATATCCTATGTATAGGGAAGTCGGGGTAGTGGAGTGTCCAAGGGGAGTTGACCTTTCTAGATCATTCCCTTTCTCCTGAGATAAGGAACTGAAGCAAATTGCAAGTTTCTTGGAAACATTGTTATTTACAAACCTGGGATGGATTAAAATTAATTGCTCAGGTCAAAAAGTTGAACAAGTTATAACCAAAGTAGGAATGAACAAGTTATAACCAAAGTAGGAATGTATTGTTGCTAATCTTGGGTTCCACATGTCATTTGTAAACCCTCAATTTCTCTTTTAGGATTTGAGCATTCAAATGAACACCTTAGTTAAATGCCAAACATTACCTCACTCCTACATCATTTGAGATTATTTTGAACTGTCAAATAAGATGCAAAATGCTGAACGATGGCTAGTGTTCGTTACAAGTTAGGTTAATAGATATTGAATAGGCAGCAGCTAATTTGAAAACAGGTCCCATAAACCATTTACAGATTTACTAGATAATTGGTTTGTGATGTTGGTCAAGGGATAAATGTTGGACAGGAAAGACACTGAGGACTAGCTCCTCTTGGATTAGTGCCATGGGATCTTTTATGCTCACGTGAGAGGGAAGACAGGGCCTCTGTTTCATGTCTAATCTGAAAAATGGCATCTCCAACAGTGCAGCACCCATTAAGTACTGCACTGAGTGTCAATGTGGATTGTGAAGTCTCTGGAATGAGTCTTGGACCCACAATCTTCTGGTTCAGAGTTGAGTGCTACCACTGAGCTCAGTGGACTTCAGAGCTTAAAAACACATGGAACCCAGTGTATGTGGCTCCTCACTGTCCAAGCACTTGACAGCTGAAGTGTGCTGTGCCTGCCTCATCCTCTATAGATGAGCAGTCAAAAGCAGTTGTGAAGCCATGGTAGGGCAGGTTGGTGAATATACCGCAACATCGTCCCAAATTCTCAGCTTCTACCACCTAAGACAAGAAACTTAGCAAGTGCATGGGAACACCAAAACCTCCAAGTTGCACGCCTTACCGACTTGATATATATGACCATTCCTTCATCATTGCTAGATCAAAGTTGTGTGCTCTACCTAACAGTGTTGTGATAGCAATTTCACCACAGAGGTTCAGGAAGGCTCAACACCACCTTCTCGAGCACAACTAGGGGTGGAGAATAATTGCTGGCCCATATCTGCAGAATGATTTTTAAATTCTCCTCATTGATGGAAACATACATCCATAGCAAACACCTGGGTTATAAGGAGCTTTCTGTGCTTAGCAGCAGATATGCATTTGCATCAATAGCATTCTACCTTGTACAAAAATGCCATCCTTGATTCTATTTTTCTGTATTTTGCAGAACCATCAGGAAGGTTGAAGTCTGCTAAACAAATGGGTAACAAACCACCTTCACTTCAAGTACTAAACAGAATTTGATCCATAGTTTATTCAATTACGTTTCTTGCTACGATTATTAATTTGTGCCATCTTCAGCCATGCATGTTTACAGCCATAGACTGAGTTAACACATTTTATATTGTTTTCCAACTTACACATGTGCATATAGAGTCAGAGTTATACATCACAGGAACAGGCCCTTTGGCCCATTGTGTCCATGCCATCAAGCACCTATCTATTCTAATCCCATTTTCCAGCACTTGGCCCATAGCCCTGTATGCTATGGTGTTTCAAGTGCTCATCTAAATACTAAAATGTTGTGAGGGTTCCTACCTCTAGCACCCCTTCAGGCAGTGTGTTCCAGATTCCAACCACCCTCTGTGTGAAAAATTGTTTCCTCAAATCCCCTCTAAACCTCCTGCCCCTTACCTTTTAAATCTATGCCCCCTGGTTATTGATACCTCCACAAAGGGGAAAAGTTTCTTCCTATCGATGCTCCTCATAATTCTGTACACATCTACCAGGTCCCTCCCCCCGCCATCCCAAGCCTTCTCTGCTCCAAGGAAAATAACTGTAGCCTATCCAGGCTCTCTCTTCATAGCTGAAACGCTCCACTCGGGCAACATCCTGGTGAATCTCCTTTGTACCCTCTCCAGTGCAATCACATCCTTCCTATAGTGTGGCGACCAGAACTGCACACATTACTCGAGCTGTGGCCTAACTCGTGTTTTATACAGCTCCACCATAACCTCCCTGCTATTATATTCTATGCCTCAGCTAATAAAAACAAGTATTCCATTTGCCTTTTTAACCATCTTATCTACCAGTGTTGCAGCCTTCAGGGATCTATGGACATGCACGCCAAGATCCCTCTGATTCTGTGTACTTCCAAGGGTCCTACCATTCATTGTGTATTCCCTTGCTGTGTGCATCACCTCACTTCTCAGGAATAAATTCTATTTGCCACTGCTCTGCCCATCTATACCGTCCTGTAATCTAAAGCTTGCCTCCTTGCTATTTACGACACCACCAATTTTTGTGTCATCTGTGAACTTGCTGATCATACCTCCTATATTCATGTCTAAATCATGTTTGTGGGATGAATTGAACTGGATGCCATATTGATGCAGGTGTTAGTACACAAGCAGTGAGCATGAGCTGGGAATATGCAGAGCAGGCAGATCATGACATCAGAGCGCAATGCTGATTTGATCCAAGCAGTGCCATTTTGGAGTTCAATGCTTCAACTAACACCCATCTATGACTAGTATCAGCTGGAGATTGCGTGATTGATTGCCTTTGGAGTTTGAAGAGTATTTTTTAAATATTTTGTTTTTTTTCTCCACCTACCCTCCCATCTCCTATTCAGAGACAAGACAGGACAAGGTAAGTGTCTAGTGTTTTTTTAACAGTGCACTAGGAAGATTTGGGTGTATTTGTCCAGTAATGTGAAGTGTTGGCACAAGGTACAAAAAAATTGGATTTGAACTTCCTGTTAAAATTGCCAGAGAGCTGTACCTTTTAAATAACATTGAAGATTAGAAGGAAATGACTTGCACTATTATAGCGCCTTTCATGACCCATTTGGGCCACTTGGAGAGTTGGCAACATCAGAAAGAGTGCCAGGACCTGGGATCACCTAATCGTTTCTGGTGCAAAGTCCATCTGGAGATTCTCTTGAATCTGAGGACCTGGATGAGGGTACTGGTCTAAAATTTAGGCAGCTATTTCCCTAGATAAGGTTTTTCCAAAGTTTTCTTAAATGTCTAAGTTAATTTAAGACAATATAATACAGATTTAAGGTAACTGGCAAAACAGCCAGAAGGACATGAGAATTTTTTAAATCCAGAGTTATGATCTGGAACGCACTGCCTGAAAGGCTGGTAGAAGTACATTAAATAATACCTTCCAAAAGGAAATTGGATAATGCTTGAAAAGAAGAGGTTTGTAGGGCTGAGAGGAAAAAGCAGGAGTGTGGCCTTTAGAAGTTTCACTAGATTGATCTCTGGGATGAAAGATAGAGGCTGAGTAAATTGGGAGTTTTGAAGGTGATCTCACTGAAACATACAAGATATTGATGGGCTCAACAGTGTAGACACCAAGAGGTGGTTGGGGAATTTAGAACACAGGCACGGTCTTAGGATAAGGGGCTGATCATTTAGGATTGAAATGGTGAGAATTTCCTTCCTTCTGAGGGCTGTGAATCTTTGGAATTCTCTACCTCAAATGTTTGTGGATTTTCCACTGTTGAATAAAGTCAAGGCTGAGAAAGGATTTTTGGGGTTTCAGGGAATTGAGGGACATAGAGCAGGTGGGTAGGTGGAGTTGAGGCAGATGATCACCCATGATTGTATTGAATGCCAGAGCAAACTTAAGGGGCTGTATAGTTGTCCACTGCTCTCATTTCTTATGTTGTGTTCTTTTGCTCTTAAATATGATAAATTTGGGTGTCCTTTGTTAATATCAATTAAACTTCTTTCATTTTTTTTTTGTTTTCTACAATCCCATTTTTGTAGTTTGTGCAGTAACTTCCTGTTTTTAATTCCAGTTCAATATATATGTATGATGTAATGGAAATTTGTGAGCAGTGTGTGATGGATATTTCCTCCCCTAACAGCGTGCCAGTGTTGAAGGATCTCTCCTTTCTCCGTCTATGGAAGAATTATCCAGTAAAGTATTGCCCAACACCAAGTCTGAAATTAGTGCACTCCGTCATGGTGAGACAGTGAACCGATCGCAAGAGTCACTGGAGCCTGCCTATCCAAGTGACCAAGAGGAAAGTCTCCAGCTACGGACTTTGGAGCAGACTGATGCTGATGATGAAGAGGAAGTCGACGTTGAACAGGTTGATTGTTATAATGTTGCTGATATCAAGATGCATCTCTTTTAATGTATGCGCATTATCCGGAACCTGTCCTGAAATTTGCCCTGTTTATGCTGTTACTGTCTGTGGACACTGACTCAGTTATCCTGAGTAATTTCTAACTCTGTCCAAAGCTGAAAATCATTGAGCGGCAAACAAGAGAAGGTTGGTTGGTTAGTTAAACCTACATTCCACGGGCACACATACAATCTAGGTTGCAAAGCACTGTTGAAACTATTGAAATTGTAAAGAAGATGAGATGTTACTTTAAATACTGTAACGTCAATTCAGTTAGATATAAAATATCCCAATTTGAAGAGCAGTGTAAGTGTTCCTGGTATTCTGATCAATATTGTTTCCTGAACCAACATCACTTTTTAAAAAAAAAATCCCCTTTCTAATGAGGTTTTGCTCAAATGAGCTACCGTGTTTTACCTTACTTTAAAATCATTCATTGGTTGCAAAGCACTGTTGATCATCCTGAAGATGTGATCAGTTGGCTATAAATGCCAGCTTTTTTCTGATTTATTGTGTTGGTACCACAATTTGTAGTAACATTCCAAGGTGCTTCACAGGAGCTATATCAAACAAAATTTGATACCGAGACATAAGATATCAAGACAGGTGACCAAAGGTTTGGTCACAGGAGTAAGTTTTTAAGGAGTGACTTAGAGAGAGGTTTAAGAGGGAATTCCAGACTTGGTGCTTAAACAGGTGAAGGCACCACTGCCAATAGTGGGGAAATCAATGCACGTAAGTAGCCAGAATTGGAATGTAAAGGCTTTTAGCACTGGAGAGGGTCATGGAGATGAGAAAGGCAAAGCTATGGAGGAATTTGAAAACACGGATGGCAAATTTAAAATCAAGACATTGCCCTTTCTTATTTATTCTCTAGTTTGAAACATCAAATGCTACTTAAAACATGTTTCTCTTTCATTAATAGCATTAAGGCCTATCTGTAATGTACCTCTTGCACCCAGAGAGTGAGTGTTACAAAGTGTACTATAATGCAGTGCATGGGTGACACCTAGTGACTGATCGATCCCTAGCACTCATGGTAGTGGTGGTATCACCACCTTATCAGAATAGCAACTAAACTTAGTGTTTTACTAACTCAATGTACTTGGTCTTTTCCAAACTTGAAGATTTGCAGGTGTAGAAGGGAAGAAATGCAGTAAAATTTACTCAAGTTAAGTAGACCACTTCAATCATTTTCTGTTTCCGTCTGTTAAAAAGAAAGGACTTGCATTTTTATAACACCTTTCATGACCTCGGGTCAGCCCAAAGTAATCCAGAACCAATTGTAAACTCTTTGGAAGTGCAGTTGTTGCTGTAACATAGGGAAGTGTGGCAACCAAATTGTGCACAGCAAGCTCCCACAATAAAAACAATTTGATCAGATTAGCTGCTCTTATGTAATTGGTTGAGAGATAAATATCGGCCAAGACAGACTTCACGTTCCTGTGTCATAAGCTAAGTGAACAGATAACCTGCTTTGGATGGTGTTGGTCGAAGGAGGAATGTTGATTAGGACACTGGGAGAACTCTGTTACTCTTCAAATAATTCCTTGGGATATTTTAATATCCACTTGATCCATCTGAGTGGTAAGATGATTCCTCTGATTTAAGGCATTAACTGAAGAATAACACTGCTAACAGTACAGCACTGCATTTGAGTAGCAATCTACATTTCATGCACATTTTTGTGGGACAATAGCTCACTCTTCTGACCTGAGGTGAAAGGCCATCATCTGAGCCACATTCAGCCTTCAGGGCTGATCTGGTAAGGTTCTCCCTGCTGCCTTGGTGCTTCACCAGATGCAAGCGAGGATTGGAAATACTGATAGCACCCAACCCAACCTCACTGTGTTACCAGGCTCTGTGGAGATAGAGGAGCCTTGTGGAAAAAAAAAATCCCCTTGTTGGGGTTTTCCCAGCCCTTACTGAGTTCCACAGATGCTGTTGGAATCTTGCTCAAGTTGCCCAATTATGATGCAGGAACCAAGCCAGGAGGCTTTTTGACCAGGAAAGGCATCACTGCCTAGCTGAATCCAGTCCTGTTCTGGCTCGTTCTGTTGAGGGAAGCCTGCCTGAATGTTTACATTCTGATATTCTTGCTTAAGTTATCAATGTTGTGACTATTTCAACACCATGTGATGATTTGTACCTTGCTTGCTATCATTTGAATTCACTACCTTCCTGTACTTCTCAAATCTCCCCTTCCCTCCATATCAACTCTTCTACCTATATTCATGGTCTCAGCCTTGCCATCTCATGCTCTTTCTTCCAGTTGCCTCAATGCCCAATAAGGCTATCGCTGGTCACCCGTCTCCCTCTCCACTCGCATCCCCCCTACTTCCTCCCAGCTACACTTTGTTTTGCAACTGGGGGAAGGGGAAAGCTTCTTTCAAGGCACATAAACTTCCAAACTCTCAACTGTCCAGCCTTTGGTCCTCCATTCACCACAACATTTCTGCAGTTACTGATTAGCTCAGTCACACCCTCACTGCACCTTTGCTGCATTTTATCCTTACTGTTTCCCATCCAACTCATTCCCCTGGTACGACACCCATCTCTGGTTCCTCAAGTCTAAGGGGCACAGACTTAATAATGAACAACTGGTTTAGCCAATCATCCCCAGACCTAGCTGGACCACAAAGCCTCTGCTAAAACTGCTCACTAATCAAATAATCCTGGAATACAAAGTTAATTCCCAGTTTATCTTTGTCACTGTCAACTGTATCCTTAAACCCCTTACTCTTGCCATCTTTGCCTGCAAGAGTAAGGGACTTGCTAAGGTTGAAACCATCCATTCAGTAATCTGTTAGTTCTCCCTTTCCTCTCTCTGGCCTTGATCCCACATCCTTTTGAGTTTCTCTCCTAACTCCCCTTGTGCCCCCTCTAAGCTCATCCTGTCCACAAGACACATCTCCTGTTCCTTTTGTTCCCATTGCCACCAAACTGCTGATGACCCAAATTTACTTGCCTGGTTAATTGATGCTGTAAATGGTTCTTTCAACTAAAGGTCCTTTTCAAAAAGCCTGACATCACACTCCTCTTTCAAGAAAAGGCTTTGACCTTTTCTGTTCTTGCCAACTGCTATCCCATCTCCAATCTCGCTTTCCCCTCAAGTTCTTGAATGTGTTACATCCCAAATCTGTGCCTATCTTTCCCATAACTCCATGTTTGAATCCCTCCACTCAGGATTTTGCCCCTGCTACTGTACTGAAATGGCCTTAATCAAAGTCACAAGCGGTATCCTGCTTGACTGGAACCATGTACTATCCCTCCTCACTCTTCACAACCTGTCTGCAGTCTTTGACACAGTTGAACAGACTGGCTCCCTCCAAAGTCCCTCTTTCATTGTCCAATTCAAGATTGTTCCATTCTGAAGAAGTCCTATTGGACTTGAATAGTTAAATGATTTTTTTTTTTCTCTCCACAAATGCTGCCAGACCTTTCCAGCACTTTGTTTTTATTTCAAGATTGTCCTTGTTTGGCTCCATTCCATATATTCCATCACAAATGCTGCCTACTGCTATCTGTAATACTAGCTGCCTCCACCCTTCCCTCATTCCATCTGTTGTTGAAACCCTAAAGTGCTTTTGTTACCTCCAGACAAGACAATGTTCTGGCCAGTCTTCCATTTTGCACCCTTGATAAAATTGAGCTCACCCAAAATTCTGTCTGTATCCTTATTCACACATGGCCTGTTGACCCATTGTCCCTGTGCTTGCTGACCTAGATTGACTCTTGGACCCTGACACGTCAGATTTAAAATGTACATTTTTGTTTAAATCCTATATTGGTTCTCCCCATCTCTCTAACAACCTACAACCCCTCCTAGCTCTGCCTTCCTGCAATTCTGGCCTCTTATCTACACGCACCCCACCGCCCCCCCCGACAAACCATCCCCATCCCCACTTACTTTAACCCACCATAGTGACTGTGCCTTCAGCTGTCGTTGCCCCAGGCAGTTTCAAACAATTTCCTCTCTAACTCTTGTAAAATAAATTTTGTTTTTCAGTTCTCTTCCAAATCCTCAACACAGGAGTCTCGGCAACTCAATGTTCAACTAGAATGTTGGAGTTCTAAGCTAGTTGCCCAAGCTGCAGGAGAGATTGAAACCACAGACCGTGTGGGTGGACTGCTGGGCACAGAAGGGGTGAGAGATGTGTGGCCTGAGCTTCCCATTGGGCATGTCTCATTCTCCAGTCAAGTGGTGCCCCATGGGGCCATACGGGACGACGATTACCAAACGTTTGTGACAACAGCCTCCACGCCAGACCTCCACTCCACCCCGGTCCGTCCATTATACCGTGGTTCAGATATGCCATGCGGCCGTCTCGCTGCGACCTCTGCTCGGGAGCGCCATTGCGGGGGTAGGATTGTGAGGAGGGCCAGCAGCGCCGGAGAGAGCCATTCTGCTTTCCGGCACCAATCAGCTGCTGAGAGTAAGCATCACTCCCCAATGACACAGAGAGCTTCCAGCTCGCAAAACTCCACTTGCCGACATGCCATCTCCGCAGGATCTGAAGGGCCAGATGGGGAAACGCAGAGAGTCAGCACCGACGATGGTGTATATGAGCTTATTGGGCTTGCCAGCGAGACGAGATTGGCTGCCGAGGAGCAGGGCTTTGTCTGCAGGGCAGGAGAAGTGACCGGTGCCAGTTTCCAGTCAAATGATCCAGCTGAAGAGGAAGACCAAGGTGGCAGCCAAAGCCACGTGAATGCCGGGAGCCAGGGAAAGTGGGGAAAGAAAGCCAGCTGCACTCAAGTCACTGAAATCTGCCCCGTGTCTAGCCAGAGTGCGATGGCGTCACCCAAGCGGGAATTGAAGGCTGTTGAGTGCCTGGATGAGAGGCTTGCATTGTCCGAGAAAGCGTATAAGAAGCTGAAGAATGATTGGGAAGAATGCGGTGAGAGGGTTAGCTTCCTGGGTCCTGACAGTGATTTGGGCTCTTGTGGGCTCGGCGGCTTTGTTTCTGAGGAGAGTCTTCGGTTCAGTGGCGATGATGCTTCCGATCACAACCGCTCGACGGAGAAGAGTCGCCTAGGCTGGAACAGCTCCTCCAATTCCCACTCTGTGTCACACGAATCAGTCCCTGACAAACTGTCTGAGGAGGTGGACGAGATCTGGAATGACCTGGAGGACTACATCAGGAAGAGTGAGGAGACCAGGCGGGACCGGCTGCCCGCTGCCTTCCCGGTCAGTGAGGATGACCTGAGTGGACCGGCCAGCTCCCGGGGCCGCCAGAGGGAGAGGCTGACCCAAGCAAGCCCCAGTTTTGTCGAAGCGGTAAAGAGCAAACCCGGCAGACTAAGCACTGGCAATGTCAAGGCGGACGACAGTGAGCCAAGGGGGGAGGTAACCACAAGTGCTGCCTTCTTGGATGATGAGACACATGAGGCAGAGAGCCCCATGGGCAGCACCAACACCGAGACCGTTGCCCAGGATCTGGATATCATGGATCGAACCAAACGCAGGGTCTATTATATGGCCCGACAGTATAGTCAGAAAATCAAGAAAGCCAATCAGCTCCTCAAGATGAAGAACACCACAGAGCAATTGCCATCTGATCAGCCCAAGAGGAAATGCAAGGACTTGGTGGCTATTCTAGAGGAAAAGAAACAGGGTGGCACTGCCATTGGTATGTAGAATCTCCTCCCAACCTTCTATTTGACTCTGAGATAAGCTTCCAGTGCCATATCTCCTGTATCACAGCAACCTACTTTCACCTTCTCTGCCCCTGCCACAGCTTATCTGCTGAATTGTTTGACCATGTCTTTAAGCCTTTAACTCCAACTTAACAATTCAGACACAGTGCTAGCTAGCCTTCCATCTTGCATCGTCCGTCTGTCTGTGTGTCTCTCTCTCTCTGATCTTGTCCTTCTATTTGTGTTGGTTCTGTTTACTGTAGCCTTTTCCCTTCTGTTCATGCAATGCACTTTTTACAAGTACAGAAGCTATTCAGCAGTTGTGTGGAGGCTATAGCAAAGTGGCTTGTCACCTGAGGATGACCAGCTTAGAGTTTGCCCTGAGCAATTTATCAGCTACTTTAAAAAAAAAAAAAATTATTTCATGGGATAGGAGTGTCACTGGTAAGGCCAGCATTTATTGCCCATCCCTAATTACTGTTAAGGAGGTGGTGAACTGCCTTCCGAATCACTGTAGTCTGTGTGGTATAGGTATAGCCCCACAGTGCTTTAAGGGATTTTGACCTGGTGACAGTGAAACAAAGGTGATTATAGTTGCTAGTCAGGAGTGTGTGCGACTTGGAGAGGAACTTGCAGGTGGTGGTCCATGTATCTTCTGCACTTGTTTTTCTAGATGCAAGATGTTGCCTAAGGAGCCATGGCAACTTCTGCCAATATCCAGTAGATTGGACATTCTTGAGAATTCGGGGCCCCAGTCTATTTTTTGTCCAGTAATGTTATGAGCTGCTGGAATATCCCCTTTAGAGAGAAAGAAAGAAAGACTGTTGAAATTATACAGTACCATTCATAACTTCAAGTCCCAAGGTGCTTTATCGCTAATTAAACCTTTTTGAAGTGTTGTAATGCAGGAAGAGCAGCAGCTAATTGGTGCACAACATCCCTCAAAAAGCAATGAGTGTATTTCTTGATGTTGGATGAGGGTTAAATACTAACCAGGACATAGGGGAGAATCCCCCAGCTTAATTTTGAAATAGTACTGTGGGATCTTTTATATCCCTCGAATGGTTTCATCTGAAAGCACCTCCTGTCATACAGCACTCCCTCAATACTGTACTGGAGTGTCAGTCTGGATTATGTGCACAAGTCGGAGCCTCAGGCTCAAGGCTCAAGTCCCACTCCAGAGGAAAGAGCGATACTACTGTGCCACTACTGGCAATTAATAGCGGTGATAAAACTGGACTGCTTTATTTCTAAGATTGATGGTGAATTCATAGGCGATTTGGTAGTTGCTTTTGATGCCATTGTGCAGAACATATGGGGATTTCCAATTTATGCATAATAGAAACTTACAAAAGGAAGGGTGAGCGCAAACCACACCAGGACAAGTTTCAGTCTTTCAAACCATCAATCCATCCAGTCTCTAGAGGGGGTAAAAATAAAGTGGGGAGAAAAACTGCAGCTGTTCTTAAAGTTCCTCTCCAACTCAAAGCATTTAAACGAGGCTTGATCCCAGTTAACTAGCAATTAGCTCTTTCTCACTGGCAATGTTCCTTCGCCCAAGAACTTGTCCAGTTCCCTTATTGAAGACAGTGGTGATCAATACCCCATTACATCACTGAGCAGCAGTAAACTAATCTGTAGTACCAGCACTTGGTGAGATGAATGTCTAGCATTATTAAATATTTCTTGGATCCTGCTTCACCTGCCTTGCTACAGGACTGCATAATCCTGTGCAGATCTGAAGACGTCCTTGTGTGATGAAACAACCAAATGTATACTCTAAGGACATGAGGAAGTGATACGTGTAGTATAAACCAAACTGGTCTAGAATCACCGTGATGAATATCTCATTAAACCAAGAGGTGATTTAATTCAGTGCTACAATTAACTGACTCCAGCAATATTAGAGAATTTGATCACTGTCTTACTAAGGTCCCACTTTTCTAAACTGTAAATATACCTAAATGATCCTGTTAGTACAATGTTTCTCTAAATCCAAATTAGCACTGTAAATAGATGGGAGCAGAAAATTATAAATGGACATTGATTAGGTGATGAGTGGGCAAAACTGGCAGATGGCATTTAATGTGGGGGGAGTGTGAGCTCACCCACTTTTGACACAAGAAAGATGGTGGATCAGAGTATTTTCTAAATGGTGAGAAGCTAAGAATTGTGGAAGAGCTGGGAGATTTCAGGCTCCATGTACTGAAATCGCAAACTAGTGGGCAGGCATATATAAAAATTAAAATAGCTAAAGGAATTTAGAACTTTAGGCTGAAAAATAGATAGAAGCTTTGTTAATGTTTAAAGCTCTGATTAGACCCCATTTAGAGTATTGTGTTTGTTTCTGGGCATTGAACCTTGGGAAAGTCTTGGTTGGGGTGCACAGCAGATTCACCAGAATACCTGGCTTATAAAGGGTTAACGTATGAGGACAGCTTGTGTAAAAGAGGCTTGCATTCTCTTTTGTATAGCAGATTAAGTAATCGAATTGAGGTGGTTAAGATGATTAAAGGGATTTGGTAGGGTAGATCGAAATTATTTTGTCTGTTGAGGGAGCCCAGAACAAGGGGGCATAACCTTAAAATTTGAACTAGGCCATACTGTGGTGATATCAGGATGCTCAAAAGAGTGGAAAACTGGAATGCTGTCTTCCAGAAAAGCTATTGTGGTTTGATCAATTGAGAATTTCAAATATGAGATTGATAGGTTTTTGTTAAGGGTTGTTAAGGAAACCAAGGTGAGTAAATGGAGGTCTGATTGAATGGTGGAACATTCTCGGGGCTAAATGGCCTACTCTTGTTCCTGTATTCCTGAGTTTACTGACTGTTACAACAGGATCGTCCAAGATATACTGAAGATTTGAATGGACTTTGTAAACTTCAGAGTGAGTGCAAGAAACAACATGTCTTGTTATTTCATCTTCATTATACAGTTATGTCAGGATTATCTCTGTTTACATTTATTTAATGATTAACGCTTGTTTTTTTAACTAAGGTGCTCGAATTGCTGAATACTCCCAGCTGTACGACCAGCTCCTGTTCAGAGAGACTCCTAAATCATTACAAAGTGTGCCAGCAGATGACGCTGGTGAGCTGTGGGCCCAAAACTCAACGCGGGACCTGCTTGCCACTTGCCCCCCCCATGGGCAGTCTCTGGGCACTGAGGACTGGCTGCTACACTCCACCTACAGTAACGGTGAGCTGGCAGACTTTGTTGCCTGGCCGGATATTCAGGAACTTGCGGCCAAATATTCCGCCCAGAAGAGCAAGGCTGTTGGGCGACTTCAGAGCAGAGGGGTGTTGGCTGGTTCGGTGCCCTCTGTTGCGGCTTGCCCACCAGCACCAACACAGCAGCGGTGGAGCACCATCATCGTCCCACCCAGTGGGGCGGACTGTTCAACGGCGCATGGCTACAGCTCCTTGGATCGCAGGGTAACTGAGGGCAAGCCATGGGGGGCTTCACTGTCCTCACCCTCCATGGCAAAGAGCCACTCCTCTGACTCCATCGATCATGTCTCTGACAGGGATGCACCATTCCCCAGCCAGGACTCTCCCTCAGACAGGCTGCATTATGGGAGCCAGGAGGTCGAGCAGCCAGTGTTGACATTGCAAGACTCGGAAAAGGTCCTTGTGATCAACAGGGTTCCACCACTTGACGCACAATTGGCAACACGGAACTACTTTGCCAACTTCAATGACACAGGGGAAGATGATGAAGACTATGTGGAGATCAAGTCTGAAGATGAGGATTATGAAGACCTGGACGAGGGAACCCTGACTCCTGACCTGAGCTTCCAGCCCAATGGCAAAGGGGAATCTACTCCTGAACCTGGCAACTCTCGTTCAGCTCGTGTCTCCTGCATCCCACTGTCGAACAGCAACGCCAGTGCAGTGGGCTCCTTAACTGTGTTGGCCGAGCCTGACCAGCTGAGCCACTATCTCTGGCGGGAACCCTCTCCCAGCCAGCAGAATATTGTACAGACTCTGAGAGATAAGTTTCAGTGTCTCAGCTCCAGCAGTTTCGCTTGAACATTTGATCCCAGTCACGAGACTGAAGGGAAAGAGGAGGAAAACCATAATGTATTAACTGAACTGCTTGCGAGCACTTCACATAGATCTCCAGCTATCCTCCCACTACTCTGCAAATGCTGCCTGAGTAGGTACCTTATGTTAAGTAGTATCTAGGTTGGGAGAATGAACAAGATTTGCAAAAAAAAAAATGCAAATAGTCGTTTACTTTTGTATAATATGGGTAATCAGTGGCAAAAGCATGATGAGGAAATATATATTTCACACATGCTGCCAGGAGTGAGACTGGTGATGTGTTATTAGGGGGTTTCAAGACTGGTTCTGGGTTAAAATTAGTTGCCCTACCTTTGTTCTGGGTCACATATTGACTCATTCTCACACGGGATGCTGGTGTGTTTTGGGAAATGAGCCACGTGGAAGAGGATCCAGTCCTCAAAAGTCCTAGCCTCTGAGACTGAGGGCATTATGGATTTACACATGTCACATAAACTAGGGGTAGAGCAGTTTGGACAAGATGAGTTTTTTTCCCCCTATTGAGACGGCTTATTGGACCATTATTGAAGTTTTGAGCAATATACTCAGTAACAGAAATAGAGGGAAAGAGTGATGGCAAGTGCAGGAGATACACGGGCTCCTTAGAATCTGTCAAATGGAAAGCCAGGTTAAGGAGGGGGAAGATCCACTCCTCACGCCCAACAGGCATTTGCGTATTTCCAACAATTTTTTTGTTTTTATGATAACACCTGGGTTTAGAATTAAGAGAGCTTCATGTGACTGATCAGTGACCAGCTGGAAAAGATGACCTTACTAAATAACTGGACACTCACCATCTGCCTGCTGGTCATCTAAACCCTATATTTCCCTTTGTCCTCCTCATGCACTCCCATTGCCCTCACCCATTGCCTCTGATGGTATTGCATCAAATAAATTGATTTCTCACATTGAAGCACTAATTCTAAATGCCTTCTAGCTTCTCTTACTCGAGCTGGATAGCCATCTTTCTTTAAATCTCCATCTCATCTTGACAACTTAAACCATTGAGCTTCCTGGTTTCCCCATTAACTTTTTTGCATCTCACTGGAAACAGGCAGAAATTTGCATGAGCAATCTGTATTCTGCATGAGGTGGGGACTACCAATGAGTGTGGAGCAAGGGGATGGGGTGTTGCAGTGGTGGCTGGTGGAGAAGCTATTCTTAATTAGCATTGCTGGAAGAGATGCTGATATTCTGTCATGAACCATTTACCAACGAGATGTCTGCCACATGGCTGGGAGTGCCATTTTGCTGAGTCTTTTTTTTTCATTACTGGAGCTAGAGACAGCTAGTTAAGAGGTAGTGCCTACTACAGATCATTTGTATATTTGACGGGTTGAGGGGATGCACTGCTTAAAAGCCAAGTGCCGATTACATTGATGCATCGGTCTCTGGAGACTAGAAGTTCTAGTCTTGTACATTTTTGAATCTGCATTCCACATGGTTATTCCTAGATTTCCAGTTAAAATATTGGTTATGGATAGCTGGAAGCTGTTCCAATTTATCTCTTCTCTAATTTGCTTTTCCTGCACAGACTATTCATTAATCTGAGAACAGGTATAGAACTTGTTCATGGGCCTCCTCTCTGACTCTATCCACCTCTTCTAGTTCCATGGATGATGACCATTACTGATGGTGTATTCCCTATCCAGTTGACAACTGTAATTGGAAGTCCATCTCCATGTTCGGTGGAAGATCCTATTTAGAATCCATGATCTAGTGGAAACTCCCATCTGTTTGATGTTCCTTGGGGAAAATATTGGAAAAAAAACCAGTAACTTGTGCATGTTCACAACTAATAGTCAAATCTAGATCTAACACTGACCCGAATCAAACATGCCATTCAAATATTGCGAACTGTTTCCCAATCACTTGTATAGCATCGATTTACAATGCTCAGAACACAGTACCCAATATCACAGAGCCCACTGTTTGGTTTAGAAGTCCAGTCCCTAAGGGTTAGTGTTTCTGTTTGTACCACAACCATTTAATTGTTGATTCAATAAATTCCACCAAAAGAAATTCTTCAAATTCTCCTTGCCTCTGCTGTTAGTAGAACTACTCACTTTTAGCATTTTAGTTGGCGGTGGCCAGGAAATAGGGGTAGGAATGATACCCCACATTCATCATGAATTGTCCACAATTGGTTTATTAGTGAGTTGTGCTGTGAAATCTTATGGATAAGCCATATCACAAAGGTGCCCAAGAGAATTGCACGGACCTGCCTGACCCTTGCAGCACAGTGTTCCCACTTCATCTGCACAACCCCAGGATATGATCGGGAAATTGACACTCTTGTTTATCTCTGTGCCTCCTTTCAAAATATATAAGCAATAGCTGTACATTGAACCAAATTTCAGGTGACAGTACAGTGTATGACTGTGCAATATGAATCCCAGTGTTTGGTTTCCATTGCAAATCTGCCATTTTCTCACTTAGCTATGTAGAAAACCAGACAAACATTTTTTTTTAAAAGACACATTGCTTCTGTTTTAAGCAATAATGAATGCACTTGATATAGTAACTGAAGTGTGAGCGTTCAATGACTCCTAATGATGAAAACCAGTAGAGAGGAACAGTCTTCACCAATGTAAATTTTGTATCAAGTATTTTTTTAATAACAGGTCAATATTTTATTGCACCTCTCCTTCATTGGACATTTGCTGTAATTTGTTTAAAATGAGAATCATTGAACTGGAGAGGAGAGATCCTGATGTTTATATTCTGGAAAATTATTTCAGGATCTCTTGAGTTAACTGTTTAATTTTCTAATGTCATTCCTTTAGAAGCTATACTGTACAAAGCGTGTTGCCAGGAGCTAATCTGCAATGATAAGGGATCATTGATGAAAATCACTTACAGTTCTGACATTTGGTACTTGAAGGTAATTTTTTTCAGTGTTAAAACTGAAGTGACTGTTGAGATGACCAACTTGTTAATTAAAAAAAGAACTATCTCAGAAACTGGGGTTTTAATGCCTTGTCCTATGGATGAGATATTGAGCTGAATAATGACTTCCATGAAAAAATTGCACTTTTTATGGTTAATTTTGTAAACATTTCTGAATGTTGACCATGTAGCAAAATGTTTAAAATGCTCGCTGTATTAATTTTACTTTGCTCAAAGAAAAGCTGAGCCTAATGCATGCCAAATTACCAGGAATAGTTCGAAAATTTCATGTTAACTTTAAAAAAATATATATTGTTTTTCTGCCAGGAGGGACATCATTGTACACTCTACAGAAATGTATCATTTGAAATAAATAACTCGTTCAGGTATTTGTCTGAATTGCTTTTTTTAGTACATTTATGCAGCATGTGCAAGTAAGAATCAATGACAGCAAATGTTAAGGTTCGGAGGCAACATTTTATACAATATAATTGCCTGTGTCATTTCCCATAGTTGGTTGAAGTAAAAGTGAGTTGATGTTCAGGGCTTAGCCAAGACAAGCGAAATTCACTCCAGGGTGGCCAGAGCAACCGAGAACCAGCAGGAGGAAGCCAATGGGGGAAGAACGTAGGCACCTGCGTTGAAATTAGTCATTGACGATAAACAGCCACCCTCCGACCCTGAAGCCTATGGCGGGGACAGTGGCAGAGATCACAAATGGACACGATCCAGGCGACATTGGCTGCATCAAGGGACTTCAGTGTCAAGTAAAATAAAAGCAGTTGAGAAGGTTCCTAGCACTGTGGTTTAATTAAAGTCAGACTGCAAACCAATTAACTAGGAAGTTGAAGCTTTCCTTTTTTATAATGTTGGCTCTGTGGAGGATGACTATTGGCAAAAACCATACCACTGCTGCTCATCAAGCAAGAAATGACCCCGCCGCTACAAATAAGCATCGCTCCCTGCGTAACTCACATGTCTCCTCCGGCCCTGCACCCACCCCTTTCCCAACTTGCTCCCACGCGTATGCGCTCCCTCTTCCCGCTTGTCGTTCACGCTTGCCCCCTCCCACCGCACGTATTCTCTCTCTCTCTATCGTCCCCCCACCTCGCGCGCTCTTTCTGCTCTTATCTTTCTGCCCCCACGCATCCTCTCCGCTTTCCCCTCTAAAAATTGTTCTCAATGCTTTGTCAGAATAGGCAATCAGGCCGACCAAAAAAGGCCGGAAAAGAAACCGCAGTTTCCTGTGCATGAACTAGCTACATAGGACAGTTTAATAACCAGGAACAAGGTTATCGGCTGGAGAGAGCATCATGGGGAGATAAGTCTCTTGTCCAAGGTGCGCATCACTTTCCCTCGTCCTCTGCTCAACTATTCCTGTCTTTTATTTCATTTTCTTCTTTTGTTTTGCACTATTTTCTGTTCCCTGCCAACCACCACCCCAATTTTATTTATCACAGTGGACCCTGCCACTGAGGTTTTTCTAGACTAACAGCTTGAATTTATGGAAGTAGGTGAGGTTAGAAATCCCACTTCAGCTGTACAGTCTTTTCTTCATTGTTATTTATTTATTGTTGTTCATTGCAAGGGGAATAGAATATAAAAGTAGGTATGTTTTGCTAAATTTGTACAAGACATGAGTGAGACTGCACCTGTGTACACTTTAGGTCTCCTTATTTAAGAAACGATATAATTGTGTTACAAGCAGTTCAGAGAAGCTTCATTTGACTGATTCCAGGGTTGAAGGGCTTACCTTATAAGGTTGAATTGCCTTGAAATGTGGAAGAATGAGGTGACCTTATTGAAACATATAAGATCCTAAGGGGACTTGACAGGGTGGATGCTGAAAGGATGTTTCCCCATGCGGAAGACCCCAGAACAAAGGGACATAGTTTAAAAATAAGAGTCTCCCATTTAAGGCAAAGATGAGAATTTTTTTCCCCTGAGGGTTGAGTCCATGGAATTCTGTTCCCCAGAGGGGTAGAGGCAGGGTCATTGAATATTTTTAAAACAGAAATAGATAGATTCTTGACTAACAAGGGAATCAAAGGATAATGGGGAGGTATGTAGGCAAAATGTGTTGCGGCCATATTCAGATCAGCCATGATCTTATTGAATGGCAGAGGAGGCTTGAGGGGCCGAATGGCCTACTCCTAATTTGTATGTTTGGATCACACTTTGAAGTGTGAGCAGCTCTAGGCACCACAGCTTAGGGAGGATAAATTGAGCTTGAAAGGAGAGCAATATAAATTCACCAGAATGATATCTGGATTCCAAAGTATCGAGGACAGAGAACAGAACCTAGGGTTATACGAGGTTAATGGGTAAATAAATAAAAGCTTTTGAGCTATTAAATGGGATAGATGGTTGGTTGGGGAGTACAGGACCTGGGGTCATAGTTTAAAAGTTAGAGCCAGACCTTTCAAGGCTAAAATTAACACTTCTTTATACACAAAAGTTGGTTTAAGTTTGGAACTTTCTGTAAACAATAATGGATCTAGCATCAATCGTTAATTTTAACCAAAAGGTATCATAAGGTAAAGGTGGGTATATGGAATTAGGTCACAGATTAGCCATGATCTTGCCAAAAGGTGGGCAGGTCTGAGGGCCTACTCCTGTTCCCCTACATCGTTAAATGTCCCGTGTGTTTCACAGAAGTGTTATTGAATGAAATTTGACACTTGAGCTACAAGGACATATTAGTACTGAAGACCAAAAGCTTGGTCAAAAGGCAAGTTTTATAGAGCTTCTTACAATGAGGAAAGAGAGGTTTAGTGAGGGAATGCCAGAGCTTCAGGCCTAGACAGCCGAAGGCAGAGCCACCAGTAGTGAATACAATCAGGGATGCTCACAAATTGGAGGGTTGCAGGATTTGAAGACGATGAGCATTTTAAAAATGAGGCTTTGCTTAACTGGGTGATGTTTGAACAAGATTTGGGATAAGTTAGGACATGGGCAGCAGAGTTTGAATGACCAATTTTAGGAAGGCTAGAATAGGGTGATTTGGCCAGGAGTTGGGTGGAGTCCAGAGGTAACAAAAGCCATAAAGGAGGGTTTCAATAACAGATGAGCTGTAGTAGGAATGCAGTTGGGTAGAGGTGGAAATAGGAGGGTCTTTGCTGATGCAGATCTGTGGTTGGAACTCATCTTGGAGGTTGAAAACAGTCTGGTTCAGCCTTAGATAGTTGGGAGGGATGGAGCTTGTGGTAGGGACCTGAAAATAATGGTTTCAATCTGTTATAACAGCTGGCAGCCAAACTGTTCTCCCAAGGAATTAAAATTGCTTGCTGCAATCTTCCATCGTCGTCAACCACACTCAGGCCTCTCACACCCACAATTTCTCCCTTATTTATTTGAAGGCTAAGCACAAAGGTGTGAGCTGGATGAGAAATCAGAAAGCTCATTAGAATAGAGATTAACAAGTGGCTTCAAATGGCCAGGATCCAAACCCAGTTTTACCTTGCCGCATTTATTTTGATTTTTATTCTCTTCCTCAATGACCCCTCCCATGTTGGAGGATACACGACGATGAATTGCTGCCTTTAATGCCTGTGTGCTAAGCACTACCTGAGTAGAACATGAAGAGGATTCAGCAGCCTCCAGCTGCACGAGAAACCAAGTCGAATTCTGAAGCCATTTAGAATGTTATTCACTGCATGAGTCTGACTTCACACCCCCCCCAGCACCCCAGTCCAGCAACCGCACTGAGAGCTGTCCAATCTTCTCACCTCTTGTCTAAAATCCTGCAGGTAAGGTCAGAAGGGGAAGGGAAATACATTAAAATTAAAATGCAGGAACTTACCTGAGAGCCCACTCCTACAGGCACAGACTCTGAAGCAGAAGACACAGGACACCACTGACGACTTAGACTCCAACTCCAGTCACAACGTGCAAAAAAATGAGTTCCACTGGGCCAATGATTACTGTTGTTCCGAACAACAGCAATCATTGGCCAAATAGCCTGTCAATCAGGATGGTCTACATAACTGATTGGCTGTTTTGGACAGTGACCATCCTGAATGACAGGCTACTATTCGAACTGACAGCTGTCATTAATTTTGACATGCAGACACTTCTTCCAACATTATGGGATTTTTCCCACGAATCCCCTGAAACATGTTGTGAACCTCAACTACAGTTTGGGAACCACTGCAGTAGAAAAAATAAACCAGGGATTATCTTTGCATCCCAGAAAGATCCTGGAATATTGAGCAGTTTTGGCAGATGAGGGCAGTGTTTTGTGGTATGGCCAAATCTGGAGCAGAATGGCTATGCCAGTTGTCCATCATATATGATCAAGTCTGTGTCACTTGGAATTAAAGGAGGAGGAGGGTAGCCTCAGAGCAAGTGATAAGGGTGAGTGAAATGATTTTAATGGGTATAAGGATGTTGAAGGTGAAGGCGCAGTGGAGCAGATCAGTAGCTGCAGAAATGCTGTGGTGAATTGAGGATAGTTCCCCCATCCCCCCAGGGGTGGGCACAGAAGGAAGTAAGGTTGGGAGAGGGATGTGGGTGGCGAATGATAAAAGGAACAGATCAGAGATAGAAACAAAAAACTGCGGATGCTGGAAATCCAAAACAAAAATAGAAACAAATACCTGGAAAAACTCAGCAGATCTGGCAGCATTGGCGGAGAAGAGCGCAGTTGACGTTTCGAGTCCTCATGACCCTTCTGTTGAAGGGTCATGAGGACTCAAAACGATCAGAGATAGCTTTATTCTTATCTGTGACCGGCATGGTGGGAGTAGCAAGGTCACATGAGATGACAAAACCAAGGAGGTGGTTATCAATATGGATTGGGCAGGTTATATGAAGGGAGAAATTAAGGGAGATCAGGATGGAGTGAACTCAGGAGGGAGGGTCTTAGGAATCAAGTTGGGGATTGAAATCATTAAGGACGAGAAGTTGCTCAGTGCAGAGGGTAAGGAAGGAAAGCTATCACCATAGCTGTGAGAATTTTTTTTCATGGTACTTAGGAGGGTGGTACAGAATGAGAATTTTAAATGAGACAAGGGGTGGAACAAGGTAAGATGCTCAAAGAAGCAACTGCTGGAGGAGGGGGCAAACCAAGCTGTGATGTGATGAAGAGGCACACTTTTAGCAACCACAAGATATCAATTTTATTTTTTATTGCATCATTTTGGAATAGACCTTTTAAAACCATATTCCAGTGAGAACATGAGACATTAAGTAAAAGCTTGCATTTATATAGCACCTTTAACAAGCGCAAGTGGTATATATAAATGAATTAGACTTGAATGTAGGCGGGTTGATCAGTAAGTTCACGGCTGACACGAAAATTGGTGGGGCGGTAAACAGTGAGGAGGATAGCCTTAGATTACAGGAGGATATAGACGGGCTGGTCAGATGGGCTGATCAGTGGCAAATGGAATTTAATCCGGATAAGTGTGAGGTGATACACTTGGGCAGGACAAACAAGACCCGGAAATAACATGAGGAATGGTAGGACTCTGAGAAGTACCGAGGATCAGAGGGACCATGGTGTGCATGTCCACCGGTCCCTTAAGGTAGTGGGACAGATAGATAATGTGGTTAAGAAGGCATATGGGATACTTGCCTTTATTAGCCGAGGCACAGAATATAAGAGCAGGGAGGTTATGCTGGAACTGTATAAAACGCTGGTTAGGCCACAGCTAGACTATTACGTGCAGTTCTGGAATCCTCATTACTGGATGTGATTGCACTAAAGAGTGCTGAGGAGATTTGCCAGGATGTTGCCTGGGTTGGAGAGTTATGAGGAGAGATTGGATAGACGGGAGTTATTTTCCCTGGAGCAGGGGAGATTGAGGGGATGCATGATTGAGGTGTTTAAAATTATGAGGGGCATAGATAGGGTAGACAGGAAGGAACTTTTCCTCTTGGTGGAGGGATCAATAACCAGGGGGCATAGATTTAGGGGACAGGAGGTTTAGAGGGGATTGGGGAAGAATTTTTTCACCCAGAGGGTGGTGGGAATCTGGAACTCACTGCCTGAAAGGGTGGTAGAGGCAGAAACCCTCATAACATTTAAGAAGTATTTGGATGTGCATGTGGGATGCCATGGCATACAAGGCTATGGGCCTAGTGCTGGAAAATGGGATTAGAATAGTTAGGTACTTGTTTGACTGGCGCAGACTCAATGAGCTGAAGGGTCTTTTTCTGTGCTTTAGACCTCTATGATTTCTCAAAGTACTTCATGGTTAATGAGGCGCTTTTGAAGTGTGGCTACTGTAGTGGTGTAGGAAACATGACAGCCAATTTGAGCACAGTAAGGTCTTGCAAACAGCAATATGATGACCAGAAAATCTCTTTGTTTGGTGTTGACTGACAGATAAAGATTGGCCCAGGACACTGGGGATAATTACCCTGCTCTTCTCCCAATAAGCCATGGGATCTTTTACATCCACCTGAGTGAAGATGGGGCCTCAGTTTAAAGTCTATTTGAAAGATGGCACCTCAGACAGTGTGGCACACCCTTGGTATTGCACTGACATTACCCAAAATTTTCTGATTCAGGTGAGGGTGCTACATCTGAAACACACTAAATCCTAAATAGAGCAGAAGCCACCTATAACTGTGAATGACTGGGTAATCTATAAGCAGCAAAAAGGAAAGAAAATCCTACACCACTGGTTTCTTTTGAGATCAGAGGAAAGTCTAAAATCCACTATCCAGTTCTGGGGACAAAAAAAGTCACACCTGAAAACAAATATTCAATCTTTTATTCAAACAATAAATTGTGTTTGTATGGCATCTTCAATTTATAAAATGTTCTGAAGCTCTTTAAAGACAGGAATCAATTGAGGAATGGAGTGTGTTGTGGTGCCCTCTCAGAATCCATCGCTGGAGACTAAGATACAGATTAACGATTGTTTTATTCAAGCGACTACAGGGAGAGTCCGCCTTAGACTAGCTAAAACAGAACTCTACCGATTACAGGAAAACCATCTTTTTTGTACAAAGTTGCATATACATTGCGTTATTCAAATTCCAATCTTGTCAGTACATAAGCAGATGTCCCCAGTCCCAGGTATGTATCTTTTTTTTTACCCAAACAGGGCCTCTATTTCGTTCTAGCATGGTACTGTTTGTCTTTAACTTATCTGTTTATCCTCCCCCTCCCATCTCCTATCTAGTTAATCTCTTGTGATCTCCAAGTCTTTCTGGAGAGTTCTGCTAATATTGGCCCTATAGTGTACAAGGTTCACCTGGGAGAATTCTGCTAACCTTTGTTTTTTACTAATAGAAGTTTCCTGTTTAACTCTTACAGAGTGTGAGGCAGAGATTAGGAGAGGTGACTGGAATCTTGGAGTTAGATTTGTTTTGTGCAAATTGAAAAAGAATGGGAGAATCTCAAGGGTTCAGAGAGGGATCGAGCCTGGGGCCTAACAGACCAAACACACTACTACTGGCAATGAAGTGAAGGGATGTGGCAGGATTCTTGTACAAGACCAGTGGGACAACCAGAGTATGAAAGTGGAAATGGGGCTGAAGGAAATTACAGATATCAAGCAGGGCAAAATTAGGGGAACTGTCAAAAAAGCCTGGGTTTTAACTCTCAGTTGGAGTGGAGGCTGAAGGGAAACTATCCACCGTCTATTTTGAGAGGCTTGGTCATTATATCAGATGTATTTGTTGGATTGTGCTGTGCACATTGACTGCTGTTTCCCCTGTTACAATGACTACTCTTCAAAAGCACTTCATTGCCTGTGTAACTGTGGGATTTCATTCGGTAGTGATGAGGGCTATATGAATGCAAATCCTTTCTTTCCTTAGCAACTTCAGAAAATAATACTGGTGGTTGGCAGCGCATTAGGAACGCACCATTATGTACTCCACCATAATCTTAACTGCCTGCCTGCCCCATTCCTGTCAATTGGATTTGTAGTCCAGGCAAAAAAAAATTAAACTTTAATGTATTGTGGTAGACAGCCAAGGACAAGGGGTGACAAAGTTGTAAGATTTACTGCAGGACAAGATGTGGGGAGCTGATGTTTGAGATTGGAGTTTGAGGTTTGAGAGGCCAGAGAGGGGGGCACTGGACAGTGATGAGAGTTTTGATGGAGAGGATGTGTTGTGGAGTTGGAAATAAAGGGGGTTAGGAGTGGATTAGTGGTTGGAGTGTATAGGTGGATTGGGTGCATTCCATAAACTTCAGCTCATCCAAAATCTCCATGGCCTGTTTCCAAACTCACACCAAGTCATGTCCACCCATCAACCCTGTGCTGTTGACTTACATTGGCTCCAATCCCACAATGCTTCGATTTTTAAAGCCTTCGTCCTTGTTTTCAAATTCCACTGTGGCCATGCCCCTCCCTATCTCTGCAATTTCCTCCAGTTCTGTGAGATCTCTACATTCCTCCAATTCTGGTCTCTTTTGGATTCCCAATTCACAATGATGCTGTCTTTAACTACCAAGGCCCTAAGCTCTAGCATTCCTTCCCTAAGCATCGCTGGTTCTCTACCACTCTCTCCTCCTTTAAGTTAAAGGCTATCTATTTGAGCAAGCTTTTAATCACTGCCCTGGAATCTCCTTCTGTGCTCAATGTCAAATGTGCATGTGATTATGCTTCTGTGTTATTACAGATGCTATATAAATTCAAGTTGGTGCTTTGAAAAGGAGATGATTGACCATGGTTGCGAGAGGCGGGCAGGATGGTGCCCAAGGATAGAACTTAATAGGGAGGGCTTCAAACAAGGAGGCCTTATGGAGGGAGTGAACTTGGAAAAATGACAAAACGATGGAGAATTAGAGCTGCAGTATGTAGGACACTATGGAGGGAAGGAGCAAAAGTTGTTGCTTGGATGATCCTGATGTATGCAAGAGATACATAAATCAATGAGCTTTTCATAGTTGGAATTGAGGTAAGTAGAGGATGGACAATGAAGAGTTTGAAGAGAATGCTAGTGATGGAGAAATGAAAGATCAGGTATGCCCTCACCCGTTAGATGTCTTGGGAGGAGTGGGCAGTTTTGGCTGCTGGAGAGTGAGGCGCAATTATTACAGAGATGGTTGACTAGGCCAGCTGTGCATCACCTTAACTGTTCTGATTTGTAGGAGTGAATATGGAGGTTGTTTGAGGAGGCCTTGTTTTGTGCGACCTCCAGAGAGTATAGGAGAGTTATGGGAGTAAAATGCACAGTTCTGGTCTCTATTATAAAATTGAGATAGACGCACTCAAGTAGGTGCAAAAATGATTCACAAGGATGATAAAAAGTACACATCTGGAAAGTTTGTACAATGGTGATCTTTCCTCTAGAAAAGGCAGCTTTCAAGTAATCTGATAGGAGTAGCTGAGGGGACGGGTGGTTGCAGGGGAAGAGGTCAGAACTTGAGGTCATTAATATAAAATAGTCAAAAATAAATCCAATAATGTATACAAGAGACATTTATTTACACAGAGAGTGGCAAGTGTGGAATGCACTACCAGAATGGTTGAGGTGAATGGCACAGTTGCATTAAGGGGGAAAGTAGATTAGCACATGAGGAATAGAAGAATATGCTGCTAGTGTGAGATGGAAAGGGATTGGAGTAGGCTCGTCTGAAGCATAGATCAGTTAGGCCGAATGGCCTGTTTTGAGCTGTAGATTCAAAGTAATTTGTATTAAAATCATAGCAGATAAACCCACCTCAGGAACTGCAGCAAGATCTTTTTCCCCAGGGACCCTGAAATCCACTTGGATTTAGCTTGCCAGTTCAGATCTGGCTCTCATGGTCGGCTCCGTTTACTTCAGATCCTGTTTCTATCACATGGTTGCAATGCAGATGAAACACCCGCATGGCATATGTCCATTTTGCACAGCTGGCTGTGAGGGACCCAGCTCCACTATTTCATCCTTCCTCTCAGTGCCTTTTAAGAGAATCCCAAGAGAGTTGTAAAATCATACTTTTTGCCTCTATTTACCCTTTCTACCTTTTCCTTTCCCCCACCCCACTCCAAGTGATTTTGATGGTGTTCCCCTCAAGGTAACTGCCAGCAGGTTGACAGAGGGGGCAGGTGCCACCAGTGGCTCTCAGTACATCAAGCATCCTCTTCCTCACCGCCTACCCCCATACCCTCTGGCTCCTGATTCACCTCCTCCTCTTCTGATCCCCCCCCACTCCTTTCTCTCCATTCCCTCAATCTTCCTCCTTTGCCCAGTCTCTAGCAATCAATGATCGTCTTTTTCTCTTTCTCCCACCTGGGTTTGTGGCATCTGTCTCTGCATCCTGCACCCGGGCCTGGAGCCTCAGCCTCTTCCTCAGGCTGCAGGTGCTGAGCCCCTGTCCTGGGACACCAATGGAGCTGGGAGGGGGATGGGATCTGAGCCGCCAATGGCGCTGGGTGTCCGGCTCCCTTCTTCCCCTGCCCTGGGTTACTCACGCTTCACCACCCCATTGGCAGCCGGCAGCTTCCTGGCTATGATCTGTGTTCTTGTTCCTGGAACTCACGTCTCTCTCTCTCTCCCTCCACTGCCTAGGCCTGTGGTGAATGCAACTGAGGCTCAGGCGTCAGAACATGGTGGCAGCTGGCCCAGAATGCAGGGCGTGCATCTCACCGTGGGCTGGATGAAAAAGTGCAATGGGCCAGATCCGGCCCCCAAGCCAAGAGTTTCGCACCCCTAGACTAACACCTCAAACTGTCTAACAGAAAAGTCTTGAAATCAAACCATGAAGGAATTAGAGACCTGAAAAATATCAACACTGCAGAGGCTGTGCTGAAGCTTGACTGCATGGTCAGTATTTCAACAGCTGAATACACAAAGATAAATGAGCATCTATTGCTGCAGCTGATGCACTTGAGTCAGAATTAATGAGTCCGCTACCACCTTTAGAGATTTTAAAGATTAAATCAAAACATTAACAAAAGAAGAAAAAACCTTAAACACACACAAGATTACAGTTACACAGTTATAACAATTCCCAAAATTCCTACTTAACCAGACTCCTATCTACACAGTCTCTTGAAGGCATCAGTCCAAATAGATTCCAAATATATAAAGTAATCCAGCAGTTTTACCACAAGCACCCACTGGACAATAGACTTCCAAAGGCTTTTAACTTTGGTTACTGGAACAGCAAACTTCTGCAGGGAAACTAGAGGTATTTTCTCCTAGTCTGTTTCACACTGCCACCTTTCAAGATCTCACATGGCCACCCCTCACACAGCCTTCCATCCTTCTTTAAATATATTTTATCCCTTTTGATTTGTAAATCCCATTGTTTCCACTTGCCGTTAGATGTTACTTTTCCCAGAACATAATTTTTTTATCATAATGGCCAGTACTTTTTGGAAAAATCAATATAATAAACTTGCCTTTTTTATCTTGCCAGTTGTAAAAATCTTATCATGTCCTTTAGAAAATCAAACACCTTTCCCATTTATCTAAAAATGCAAATTTCATTCACACCTTATCTGTTGACCTCACCCTATAGCTTTACTCATCTTCATTTCAAATGCCGGTTTTACAACTCACTTCTTGATAATTTAAACCTTGCAGTCTACCTGTCTCTAGTTAATTAAATTAACCCATACACACACATAAGCCTGCTTTAAAATATCCCACAATAATATTAGGAAAAATATGATAGCATAATTTTCTTTCTTTTGTCAAGAAGCTATCACAGAGACTTCAATTAAATATGTATTAAAAACTATTCCAATGCATTAAAATAATCAGTAAGTCCCACCCTGAGTGCAGTAATGATGAAATGAATGTATATTTAATGTGTGTAACGTTATGAGTTCTGTTCAACAAGTAGATTTAATTACAGGCTCATTCACATATCCAAAAAAATGTCATTTATTTTACAATGATTTTAATTTCAGGACTTCCAACAGTTATTCGTACAATTCCAGTAGTCATAGTAATTTAGCTATACGTCTTATTTATATGAATTGATTTCTCATAGGAGGCCACCAAGCAATGAGTTTAAGTGCCAGTCAGTTTGCTTAGCTCCTTTTAAAATAGCTCACATTTGCTGATCAGATTGAGCCAAATTTATAAACAATAATTGCAGTAAAGTTGTAATGAAATTAAGGCTCCTGACCTTACCTGCACGCTCACCCATACCTATTCCAAGATGGCGCTGCCTATGATTGTTTATTTCCTATTTGGCACGGGATTTGGAGCTCTCTCCCCCTCCTTTGGCCGTATGCAAAACCGCCCCACTCGCATTCTGATTGGCCGGAAGCTTCCGCAATTGCGCTCGCTGACTGGCTACTGCACAGGTCAATCAGCAGCTGTTAAAAGGGCGCGCTCAGAGCAGGTAATCTGGAGCAGGTAAAAGTTTAAAGGGACAGTCTAAAGATGGAAGCGCGACTTAATTCCATGGACTGTTTGTAACGGGCGAACGGACGGGCGGGGAGGAGAGAGAGAGCGCGCGATTGATTGATTTTAAAAGCCGTTCATGGACGTTTTACAACCGGGGGACATGGAAGAGAGAGAGAGTGTTTCACCTGGGCTTCATTCACCTGGGCTTCATGGGTGTTTGCAACTGGGGGAGAGTAAGACTTTAAAAGCTGGACTTGATGGAATCTGCTTCTGGGGAGAGAGAGAAATAGTGGGGACGTGGCTCTAGTTTTTGCAGCTGGGGGAAGAGAAAGATTTTTTAAACATGATTTTATTTAACACCACTAATTTAAATCAGATATTTTAGTCTATTTCTCTGTGCTAGATCTAATTCCATCATGTCTGGTGTTGGAGAAAGCAAGAAACATTTTGGTCCTGAGTCCCACTATGAGTCCAAGGTCTACATTGAGCAATGGATCCAAGCGAGTGTTGGTGGCTCTCTGGATCATGACTCAGGGAAGGAGGACAGAGAAAAGGATGACAGGTTCAGTAAAGCTCAGATATTCATGCTTGCAGGTAAATCTCAACGAGACAAAGAAAATTTGATTTCTCAACCATTGCCGAGAGAAGCCGCAAGCCTTGGCAAGATCAGTGTGTGATTTTCTGAGGCATGTGAAGTTATTTTTGCTCTCTGCCTGCAGAATCCTGCAAAGATATCCAACTTAAAATGGAATGCAGCTTGAGACTAAGGGTCCCAAAGGTTGAAATGGACAGCAGTGATAATGATGTTCCCCTCTCAACTCTCAGAGCAAAAAAGGAAGTGAAAGATGCAGATACAGGCAGGGTATATATTCTCCAGCAGCTATCTACACATTGTTTTTCATCGCCATAGTTTAAAATTTTATTATCACATGGACAATTAAATGTCTAGCTATAAAGAGTGTATGGAACTTACAAATCTGGTCACATCACCATTGTCAATTACTGTAAAAAAAATTTTTAAATATTTTATTTTCATTTTCTGATAGAAGGCGAAGTCAGCCCGAGCAGAGGACACCCGAATCAAGCAACTGGAGTCCATCATGGGCAGGTGGCTGATGAGAAAGGGGATGGTGAAGTTGCCCTTAAGAGTTGATGCTTCCTGACCCTAGACACAACTGGAGGCCATTGCAGAGCACCCTGTGCCTCAATGAAAGTCTCTCCCTTGCTTTCCCAAAGGCAGGTGATGAAACCGGCCCAGTGCTGCAAAGAACTGCTTGTTAGGATTGGGAGGTTGGAAGTGGAGCAGGAAGAGCTGCTTGTTAAGCTTGGGAGGTTGGAAGCGGAGAAGGAAGTCCTCCAGGAGAAGTTGGAGGAGATTTCTACGCTTAACTTTTGCCTTCAAGAAGAAATTCTTGTTGCCTTCAGGCAGGGTAATATATTTATATAAACTGCAATTTTTATGTTACATTGCACATTTCTTTCAGTGCTGAAAGAGATGCTTTCCTCTGGTTGGAAAAAGATGATAAGATCTATTGTCACCCCAAACTCTTATATAAGAATAATGAACTTTTTGTTTTGCTTCCCGTTGCAGCAAGAGGACTGCGCCAGCCTCTCAATGTGGCAACACAGCTCAGGACCACACTTCTTGGTGCAACAAAACTGCCCATGTACGTGAAGAGTGAAGTGTCCGCAACAATTTTGATGGCTTGGCAGGCAAGCATGCATGAGGATCAACTATACACTCCAATTGATGGGAAGGTATTGATTCTATCAATTCTCCAAGTATACAAAAATCATTGCCAGTTCATGCAAAAGCACCTTTAAAAGTGATGGCTATGATAGGTGCTGAATGGAATATTAAACTTGCCTTTTGTCAAATCAATCAGTGAGTCTTAATTATGTATAATTAAAATATATTTATAATTATGTTTAAAGATATCTGTATACATGTCAAGTACTTACAGTGATTTAATCTGTATTATTTTCAAATCTTGCATGCACGATACTGATATGTCTCTGATTTTTTCCCACAGGTGCAATTGCAGGGGGGTATTGAGATCCCTGAGTCCCAGTGGTGGTCCATTTGCAATCAGAGAACCAATTCCTTATTTGTCAAGTCCCTGGCTGTTGCCATCTGGGGATCCACTGTGCTCAGGGATAGTTCCATCTATGGGGGAGAGTGTCTCCACTTCATTAACGCTGGTGATACTCCTCCCAGGGCAAAACCCCCACTCTCGCCAAGGAAGCTGAGTGCACTCAAAGGTAACCTCACAAACACTTGATTTTAAATTGCATTCATGTTCCATGTTTCTGATGTAGGTTTTTTTAAATTCTCACATTCTCACTGTCATGGATGTCCCCTTTTTATTAGTTGTGACTTTAAAGGTTTCAATAAGTAATTTTTTTTCCTCCCTTCTATACTCATTTATATTTGCAGCATGTTTCGCCCACCACCTCCGCACAAACGGGATGAGTGAGGAGGTTGTCTGGAAAGAGATTGCAAGGGTCAATAGTTACATCACAGAGAAGATCCAAGATCTAAATAGAAAAATGAAAGCACAACTTCAATTATATGTGTAAAATTGTGGTGTCTTTTTTGAGTTAGTGTTTTTGTGATATTTCTGTTTTCATGATAAAAAAAAATTCAGTGTTTTGTCTGGACAAATGGAGAATAGTAACTTCAAAGTCTGCTTCAAAATCACAATTATTAATTCAGAGCACATCCATTCACACACATTGTTTTGTTCCAGAAAGAGACTGATTTCTTTCAGTTGATTTTTATTTGAGCCTGGAATAAGTGGACCGGCTCCCAGATGGGACTTCAGTTGAACTGGTCCTAGGAGGTGTCAATTGTTATCAGCCTTGCGTTCAAATTCTTTTATTGTCTTGTCCCTCTCTATCTCTAGCCTTTGAAATATTTGTAAATCCTCCTTTGCCCCCTTATTTTTATTGTGCCACCATTGGCTGCCGTTCCCTCAACTGCCTCGGTCTTAAGGTCTGGCGTTCTCTCCCTAAACCTCTCCTCCTTTGAGATTCTCCAGAAAATCTTATTTGGACAAGCTTGTGGCCATTTATCTAATGTCTATGTGGCTCCGTGTCAAATATTGTTTGGTAACACTCCAATGGAACACATTAGAATGTTGTACTATATTAATGGCTCCACATAGATGCAGGTTGTTATAATTGTTCATCGGTTATTCATTTTAAATTGGCTTGATAGTAATATAATATAAAAATGACAGATTAATAGCCCTAGAAATGTTGTTGCTCCTTTTTACTACTTTCATATTGTTTTTCAGACATGATAACCACATCACCTTGCAGAGATTTAAAATAGATTCTTTGTAAGTAGGACATTAGAGGTAGGATTCCTGAATCTATGCATTATTATCTGAAAAAGGTCTGCAAAACGTTTAATCACATGTTTCTGCATCAAATGTTTGTGGAATGAAGACAGAAATGGAAAATAAAGTGTTTGCACGTGTCTCATTTTGTGGCTGGAATGCATAATATTAAATTAGTTTGCATGTGACTAATAACTTTAAACAGTGGAACTCATGATGTGTAATACAGAAAATTTCAAGAAGAATGTTATACAAGATTAGTGCTGAAATGCTTAATGTGCCTTAACCAGCAACTCCCTCTGAGAAAAGGGTGGGACATCTCTGCTCTGGTTTACAAGCATCTGGGAGGGTGCATTAGGCTTCCTTGTGGTGCCTGGTAATAAATGGCAACTATTTCCCTCAGTTATCCTTTCGTCTTATATAATAAAACCTTGCAGGATAGGAGGAGGCTGTTTGGCCATAATGCATGTGCTGGTCATCTGAAAGCGCTGGACAAGTAGTCCCATTCCCCTGCTTTCCTCATAACTGCAAATTTACCCTTTTCAAGTGTACTCTACCCAATTCCCTTTTGAACGTTACTATTGAATCTGCTTCTACCATTGTTTTCAAGCAATGCACTCTGGCACATAAGGCACGCATAAAAAAAAATTCATCTCCCCTCTGGTTCTTTAATCTATTTTATCTGGGTACTGAGCCTTCTGCTGGCGAGAACAGTTTCTTCCCATCTAGTCTATTAGAATCCCTCATTGAAAACGCCTTGATAAAATCTGCCCTTAATCTTCTCTGACCTAAGGAAAATAACCCCAGCTTCTCAGTCTCTCCACATATCTGATGTCTTTCGTTACTGTTAGCCTTAGAGTAGAAATAGGAGGAGACCATTTAGACCCTCGAGCCTGTTCCATGATTCAATTAGCTCAGTTGACCTATTTATGGTACTCATCTTTGCTCCATATCACTTCGTATCATTATCCAACAAAAATATATCAGTCTCAGACTTGGAAAAAGTGCGATTTCACTCTTGAATGATGCAGCTCTGGCCCTTGTTCTTTAATACACCAGAACAAATAGTTTCCTATTTTTTTTTGCCGAAAAAGAGGCATGTCGAAGCTTTTTGCCTTGCAATCATCAGAACACTTCGTAAGAATACCAAAACTTGAGCAACAGGTGAAGCTAGCTGCTTTACGTTGCTACTAAGCAGTAGCAACACAAGTGGTATTTGCTACTAACAGAATGGCAAGCCAACAACTTATACTGTATATGAAGAGAGTGCTGACTGGTAGAGATATTGCCATGGAGAATGTACCAGTTATGGTGACTGACAGTTAATTGCCAAGCATTGTTTGAAATTTAAACCAGGTAGCTTGACCCTGATTAATCAAGGCATTGCCCTGAGGAATGAGTTAGTGAATGACTGTCACTTATTTGTTTGTTCTTTCTGTCTGCAAAGAGCAGGGCCCTGTATATTAATATATGTAGCGTCCAGTACAAGTCAATGCACCACATTGTGAACCCGACTGACAATCTTAAATTGGTTGGCAGTGTAATTCTTAGCATGCTGAGGATTATTTAGCAAATGTTGTCCAACCACAGGATCACATTTAATGTTGGACACTGTGTTTTGAGCTTTGCTATCATGAGCTGGTTGGGTACGGTCTGTACCTTGCCCATTGCGAACAGTAGAAGGGACATGCAGTTTGATATAATCCCCCAATCATAATAACTAGTATCACACTGGCATTGAAATTCATTTACCACATTATTCATTTGTGTGATAGGCAGAACCTCTTTTTGGCTTGGTGGCAGCATCCTATTAGTGGAGAATACCACTTGTATTGCTACAGCATAGTAGCAGCACAAAACAGCCAGCTTCACCTGTTGCTCAAACTTTCAAGATACATTGCCCTTTCAGGGTATTCTGAGGTGCTTTTCAGGGCCGAAAGTGACTGATTTAGGCCCGTTCATGAGTTTGCTTGATACCTATATTAACATAGAGGGCCCTGCTCTTTGCAGACAGAAAGAACAAAACAAAATAAGTGACAGCTATTCGCTGATTCATTCCTCAGGGCAATGCCTTGACTAATCAGGGTCAGGTTGCCTGGTTTAAATTTCAAACAATGCTTGGCAGTTAACTGTCAGCTACCATCACTGGTGCATTCTCCATGTCAACGCCTCTACCAATCAGAGTACACTTGCCAACCAATCAGCACTCTCTTCACATACAGTATAAATTGTTTTCCCCTTATATTATTCTTGCAAAGTGTCCTGGTGAAAGCAAGATGAAAAGCTTCAACATTTGTCTTTTTTCAACAATACTCAAGTTCTGTACTAGCAAACGACTATCTTTTGTAAATTCATTCATCGGATGTGGGCGTTGATGGCTAAGTCACCATTTATTGCCCGTTCATAATTTCCCTTGAGAAGATGATGGTGAGCTGCCTTGAACCACTGCAGTCCATGTGGTGTAGGTACACCTGCAGTGCTATTAGGGAGGGAGTTTCAGGATCTTGACCCAGTGACAGTGAAGGGATGGTGATATATTTCCAAGTCAGGATGGTGAGTGACTTGGAGAGGAACTTCCAGGTGGTGGTGTTCCCATCTATCTGCTGTCCTTGTCCTTCCAGATAGTAGTGGTTGTGGGTTTGGAAGGTGCTGTCTAAGGAGAGTTGGTGAGTTCCTGCAGTGCACCTTGTTGATGGTACACACTGCTGCCACTGTGCATCGGTGTTGGAGGGAGCGAAGGTTTGTGGATGTGGTGCCAGTCAAGCGGGCTGCTTTGTCCTGGATGATGTCAAGCTTCTTGAGTGTGCGAGCTGCACTCATCCAGGCAAGTGGGGAGTATTCCATCACACTCCTGACTTGTGCCTTGTGGTTGGTGGACAGGCTTTGGGGAGTCAGGAGGTGAGTGACTCGTTGCATGATTCCTAGCCTCTGACCTGCTCTTGTAGCCACAGTATTTATATGGCTAGTCCAGTTCAGTTTCTGGACAATGATAACCCCCAGGATGTTGGTAGTGGAGGATTCAGTGATGGTAATGCCATTGAACATCAAGGGGTGATGGTTCGATTCTCTCTTGTTGGAGATGGTCATTGCCTGACACTGGTCATTGCCACATTGCTGTTTATGGAAACTTGCTGTGTGCAAGTTTGCTGTCCCGTTTCCTACATTATAGCAAAGAGTACAATTCACAGGCACGTTACCAGTTATAAGGCATTTTGCAACGCCCTGAGCTTGCGAAAGACATGTGAAGGCAATTCAAATAACATTGAAATGTTGCAGAGAAAGTGCAGCAGTGGTATACCACTCGGTGCGATGCGATATGTGGTTTGGTGATTAAAACTGATGTATGTCATAGGTAGTAGGAGGATCACATGCTTTTGAAGCTCGAGTCCCACCAGAATGATGCAACAAGGCTTTAAGATTAATAAAGACGAGAAGGATCAACCAAGATCGCAGCGCTGTGGGTCGGACCAGTCTTCGGGCAGAGAACTGAAGAAGGGGGATCAACCACACTTTAAAAACTCTTGGCCTGAGAACAGACTGAAGCAGCTGCTTGGGGTATGAGAGGAGGTTGGTGCTAAGGCTAAGGTGGGGAACATGTCCCCTTTAAGAGGGCCGGAAGGGGGCGTGCCCAAGGGACGGAGGGGCGCAACCCGTATCGAAGGGGCGAAGTCAATTCAGGGCAAAGGGGCGGGGCCCATGATTGGCCACGCCAAATGGGAGGGGCGTGGTTACAGCCCGTCGAGTAGTCTCGAGCTGCTCGTGCGCGTTTTTTTGTTCGAATCTGAGCTCGAGCCATGTGGTCGTTGCGGGCGGCGAGAAGCCGGGGGGCGGCGGTGGCGGAGGCTTTGACCGGAGGAGGACCTGGCTGGTACTGGCTGCCAGCCGGTTCCCGGGGCTGCGCTCAACAGTTGCCAGCTATCGGCGTTAAGCAGGGACCTGTGACAAGATCCGGACCCGGCAGGCAACCCCCAGGCACTGGGCTGATGAGGAGCGTCAGGTAAACCCAGAGCCCGCGTGGGAACAGAGCACATCAAAGCTTCAGGCCGGCGTTTTTTAAAGGAGTCCGGGGTGGGGAGAGAGGGTGTTAAAGGAGTTCCGATGGGGTTAAGGGTTTAAAGGTGTCTAGAGTGGGAGAAAGGGGTATGAAGGGAGCCTGGGAGAGGTATGGGAGTGGTTAGAAGGTCCTGAGGGTGGAAGAGAGAGAGAAAAGGCTTATGGGGCCCTGATGGTTACGGTTACGGTGATGGTGGGGGTGGGGGGAGAGAGAGAAAGGGTTCATGGGGCCCTGATTTGAGGGTGGGGGGTAGAGAAAGTGTTCATGGGGCCTTGGTTTGAGGGGGGGGGGGTAGAGAAAGGTTTCATGGGGCCCTGATTTGAGGGGGGGGGAGAGAAAGGGTTCATGGGGCCCTGATTTGAGGGGGGGGGGGAGAGAAAGGGTTCATGGGGCCCTGATTTGAAGGGGGGGGGGAAGAGAAAGGATTCATGGGGCCCTGATTTGAGGGGATGGGGAGAAAGGATTCATGGGGCCCTGATTTGAGGGGATGGGGAGAAAGGGTTTATGGGGCCTGATTTGAGGGAGGGGAGAGAAAGGGTTCATGGGGCCCTGATTTGAGGGGGGGGGGGAGAGAAAGGGTTCATGGGGCCCTGATTTGAGGGGGGGGGAGAGAAAGGGTTCATGGGGCCCTGCTTTGAGGATGGGGGGAGAGAAAGGGTGCATGGGGGCCTGATTTGAGGGGGGAGAGAGAGAAAGGGTTCATGGGGCTCTGATTTGATGGGGTGGGGGAGAGAAAGGGTTCATGGAGCCCTGATTTGAGGCAGGGGAGAGAAAGCGTTCATGGGGCTCTGATTTGTGGGGGCGGAGAGAAAGGATTCATGGGGCCCTGATTTGGGGGGGGGAGAGAAAGGGTTTATGGGGCCCTGATTTGAGGTGGGGAGAGAAAGGGTTCATGGGGCCCTGAAGGTGGTGGTGGTGGTGGGGGCGGGGATGGTGGGGGTGGGTCAGAGAGAGAGAGAAAGAGTTCATGGGCTCTGATTTGAGGGCGGGAGAGAAAGTGTTCATGGGGCCCTGATTTGAGGGGGGGGGGTTGGAGAGAAAGGGTTCATGGGGCCCTGATTTGGGGGGGGTAGAGAAAGGGTTTATGGGGCCCTGATTTGAGGTGGGGAGAGAAAGGGTTCGTGGGGCCCTGAAGGTGGTGGTGGTGGTGGGGGCGGGGATGGTGGGGGTGGGTCAGAGAGAGAGAGAAAGGGTTCATTGTGCCCTGATTTGAGGTGGGGGAGAGAAAGGGTTCATGGGGCCCTGTTTTGAGGGGGGTGTGAGAAAGGGTTCATGGGGCCCAGATTTGAGTGGGGGGGAGAGAAAGGGTTCATGGGGCTCTGATATGAGGGGGGAGAGAAAGGGTTCATTGGGCCCTGATTTGAGGGGGGGTGAGAAAGTGTTCATGGGGCCCTGATTTGAGGGGGGGGGGGGGTGGAGAGAAAGGGTTCATTGGGCCCTGATTTGTGGGGGGGAGAGAAAGGGTTTATGGGGCCCTGATTTGAGGTGGGGAGAGAAAGGGTTCATGGGGCCCTGAAGGTGGTGGTTGTGGTGGGGGCGGGGATGGTGGGGGTGGGTCAGAGAGAGAGAGAAGGGGTTCATTGTGCCCTGATTTGAGGTGGGGGGGGAGAGAAAAGGTCCATGGAGCCCTGATTTGAGGGAGGGAGAGAAAGGGTTCATGGGGTCCTGATTTGAAGGGGGGGGAGAGAAAGGGTTCATGGGGCCCTGATTTGAAGGGGGGGTGAGAGAAAGGTTTCATGGGGCCCTGATTTGAAGGGGGGGTGAGAGAAAGGTTTCATGGGGCCCTGATTTGAGGGGGGGAGAGAAAGGGTTCATGGGGCCCTGATTTGAGGGAGGGGGGAGAGAAAGGGTTCATGGGGCCCTGATTTGAGGGAGGGGGGAGAGAAAGGGTTCATGGGGCCTTGATTTGAGGTGGGAGAGAGAAAGGGTTCATGGGGCCATGATTTGAGGGGGGAGAGAAAAGGTTCATGGAGCCCAGATTTGAGGTGGGGGGAGAGAAAGGGTTCATGGGGCCCTGATGGTGGTGGTAGTGGTGGCGGGGTGGGGGGGAGAGAGAGAGAAAGGGTTCATGGGGCTCTGATTTGAGGGGGGAGAGCAAGGGTTCATGGGGCCCTGATTTGAGGGAGGGGAGAGAAAGGGTTCATGGGGCCCTGCTTTGAGGATTGGGGGAGAGAAAGGGTTCATGGAGCCCTGATTTGAAGGGGCGAGAGAAAGGGTTCATGGGGCCCTGATTTGAGGAGGTTGGGGGGAGAGAAAGGGTTCATGGGGCCTTGATTTGAGGGGGGGGAAGAGAAAGGGTTCATGGGTCCCTGATTTGAGGGAGGGAGAGAAAAGTTCATGGGGCCCAGATTTGAGGGGGGGTGGAGAGAAAGGGTTCATGGGGCCCTGATTTGAGGGGGGGAGAGAAAGGGTTCATGGGGCCCTGATTTGAGTGGGGGGAGAGAAAGGGTTCATGGGGCCCTGATTTGAGTAGGGGAGAGAAAGGGTTCATGGGGCCCAGATTTGATGGGTGGAGAGAAAGGTTTCATGGGGCACTGATTTAGGGGAGGGGTAGAGAAAGGGTTCATGGGGCACTGATTTGACGGGGGGGAGAGAAAGGGTTCATGGGGCCCTGATTTGTGGGGGGGAGAGCAAGGGTTCATGGGGCCCTGATTTGAGGGGGGGAGAGAAAGGGTTCATGGGGCCCTGATTTGATGGGGGAGAGAAAGGTTCATGGGGCCCTGATTTGAGGGGGGGGGAGAAAGGGTTCATGGGGCCCTGATTTGAGGAGGGGGGAGAGAAAGGGTTCATGGGGCCCTGATTTGAGGAGGCGGGGGAGAGAAAGGGTTCATTGGGCCCTGATTTGAGGAGTGGGGGGAGAGAAAGGGTTCATGGGCCCTGATTTGAAGAGTGGGGGGAGAGAAAGGGGTTCATGGGCCCTGATTTGAGGAGGGGGGGAGAGAAAGGGTTCATGGGGCTCTGATATGAGAGGGGAGAGAAAGGGTTCATGGGACCCTGATTTGAGGGGGGGGAGAGAAAGGGTTCATGGGGCCCTGATGGTGGTGGTAGTGGTGGCGGGGTGGGGGGGAGAGAGAGAGAAAGGGTTCATGGGGCCCTGATTTGAGGATGGGGGAGAGAAAGGGTTCATGGGGCCCTGATTTGAGGGGGGGAGAGAAACAGTTCATGGAGCCCTGATGGTGGTGGTGGGGGGGAGAGCTAGAGAAAGGGTTCATGGGGCCCTGATTTGAGGGGGGGGGAGAGAAAGGATTCATGGGGCCCTGATTTGAGGGGATGGGGAGAAAGGATTCATGGGGCCCTGATTTGAGGGGATGGGGAGAAAGGGTTTATGGGGCCCTGATTTGAGGGAGGGGAGAGAAAGGGTTCATGGGGCCCTGATTTGAGGATGGGGGGAGAGAAAGGGATCATGGGGGCCTGATTTGAGGGGGGAGAGAGAGAAAGGGTTCATGGGGCCCTGATTTGATGGGGTGGGGGAGAGAAAGGGTTCATGGAGCCCTGATTTGAGGCAGGGGAGAGAAAGCGTTCATGGGGCTCTGATTTGAGGGGGCAGAGAGAAAGGATTCATGGGGCCCTGATTTGAGGGTTGGAGAAAGGGTTCATGGGGCCCTGATTTGAGGAGGGGGGGGGGGGGGGCGGAGAGAAAGGGTTCATTGGGCCCTGATTTGAGGAGTTGGGGGAGAGAAAGGGTTCATGGGCTCTGATATGAGGGTGGGGAGAGAGAAAGGCTTCATGGGGCCCTGATGGTGGTGGTAGTGGTGGCGGGGTGGGGGGTAGAGAGAGAAAGGGTTCATTGGGCCCTGATTTGAGGGGGGGAGAGAAAGTGTTCATGGGGCCCTGATTTGAGGGGGGGGAGAGAAAGTGTTCATGGGGCCCTGATTTGAGGGGGGGGGGGTGGAGAGAAAGTGTTCATGGGGCCCTGATTTTGGGGGGGAGAGAAAGGGTTTATGGGGCCCTGATTTGAGGTGGGGAGAGAAAGGGTTCATTGTGCCCTGATTTGAGGTGGGGGAGAGAAAGGGTTCATGGGGCCCTGTTTTGAGGGGGGCGTGAGAAAGGGTTCATGGGGCCCAGATTTGAGTGGGGGGAGAGAAAGGGTTCATGGGGCTCTGATATGAGGGGGGAGAGAAAGGGTTCATTGGGCCCTGATTTGAGGGGGGGGGAGAGAAAGTGTTCATGGGGCCCTGATTTGAGGGGGGGGAGAGAAAGTGTTCATGGGGCCCTGATTTGAGGGGGGGGTTGGAGAGAAAGGGTTCATTGGGCCCTGATTTGGGGGGGGGAGAGAAAGGGTTTATGGCGCCCTGATTTGAGGTGGGGAGAGAAAGGGTTCATGGGGCCCTGATTTGAGGGGGTGGGGGGGGGGGGGTGGAGAGAAAGGGTTCATTGGGCCCAGATTTGAGTGGGGGGAGAGAAAGGGTTCATGGGGCTCTGATATGAGGGGGGAGAGAAAGGGTTCATTGGGCCCTGATTTGAGGTGGGGAGAGAAAGGGTTCATGGGGCCCTGATTTGAGGGGGGGGGGAGAAAGTGTTCATGGGGCCCTGATTTGAGGGGAGGGGTGGAGAGAAAGGGTTCATGGGGCCCTGATTTGGGGGGGGAGAGAAAGGGTTCATGGGGCCCTGAAGGTGGTGGTGGTAGTGGGGGCGGGGATGGTGGGGGTGGGTCAGAGAGAGAGAGAAAGGGTTCATTGTGCCCTGATTTGAGGTGGGGGGGGGGAAGAGAAAAGGTCCATGGAGCACTGATTTGAGGGAGGGAGAGAAAGGGTTCATGGGGCCCTGATTTGAGGGGGGGAGAGAAAGGGTTCATGGGGTCCTGATTTGAAGGGGGCAAAGAAAGGGTTCATGGGGCCCTGATTTGAGGGGGGGGGGAGAGAAAGGGTTCATGGGGCCCTGATTTGAGGGGGGGAGAGAAAGGGTTCATAGGGCCCTGATTTGAAGGGTGAGGGGGAGAGAAAGGGTTCATGGCGCCCTGATTTGAGGGAAGGGGGAGAGAAAGGGTTCATGGGGCCCTGATTTGAGGTGGGGGAGAGAAAGGGTTCATGGGGCGATGATTTGAGGGGGGAGAGAAAAGGTTCATGGAGCCCAGATTTGAGGTGGGGGGAGAGAAAGGGTTCATGGGGCCCTGATGGTGGTGGTAGTGGTGGCGGGGTGGGGGGGAGAGAGAGAGAAAGGGTTCATGGGACTCTGATTTGAGGGGGGAGAGCAAGGGTTCATGGGGTCCTGATTTGAGGGAGGGGAGAGAAAGGGTTCATGGGGCCTTGATTTGAGGGGGGGGAGAGAAAGGGTTCATGGGGCCCTGCTTTGAGGATGGGGGGAGAGAAAGGGTTCATGGGGGCCTGATTTGACGGGGGTGAGAGAAAGGGTTCATGGAGCCCTGATTTGAGGGGGCGAGAGAAAGGGTTCATGGGGCCCTGATTTGAGGAGGGTGGGGGGAGAGAAAGGGTTCATGGGGCCTTGATTTGAGGGGGGGAAGAGAAAGGGTTCATGGGTCCCTGATTTGAGGGAGGGAGAAAAAAGTTCATGGGGCCCAGATTTGAGGGGGGGTGGAGAGAAAGGGTTCATGGGGCCCTGATTTGAGGGGGGGGGGGAGAGAAAGGGTTCATAGGGCCCTGATTTGATGGGGGGAGAGAAAGGTTTCATGGGGCACTGATTTAGGGGGGGTGGTAGAGAAAGGGTTCATGGGGCACTGATTTGACGGGGGGGAGAGAAAGGGTTCATGGGGCCCTGATTTGTGGGGGGGAGAGCAAGGGTTCATGGGGCCCTGATTTGAGGGGGGGAGAGAAAGGGTTCATGGGGCCCTGATTTGAGGAGGGGGGAGAGAAAGGGTTCACGGGGAACTGATTTGAGGGGGGAGAGAAAGGGTTCATGCGGCCCTGATTTAAGGGTGGGAGAGAAAGAAAGGGTTCATTGGGCCCTGATTTGAGATGGGGGAGAGAAAGGTTTCATGGGGCCCTGTTTTGAGGGGGGTGTGAGAAAGGGTTCATGGGGCCCAGATTTGAAGGGAGGGGAAGCGAAAGGTTTCATGGGGCCCTGATTTGAGGAGTGGGGGGAGAGAAAGGGTTCATGGGGCCCTGATTTGAGGGGGGGGGAGAGAAAGGACTCATGGTGCCCTGATTTGAGGGGGGGGGAGAGAAAGGGTTCATGGGGCCCTGATTTGAGTGGGGGGAGAGAAAGGGTTCATGGGGAACTGATTTGAGGGGGGGAGAGAAAGGGTTCACGCGGCGCTGATTTGAGGGGGGGAGAGAGAAAGGGTTCATGGGGCACTGATTTGATTGGGGGGAGAGAAAGGGTTCATGGGCCCCTGATTTGAGCTGGGGGGAGAGAAAAGGTTCATGGGCCCCTGATTTGAGGGGGGGGAGAGAAAGGGTTCATGGGGAACTGATTTGAGGGGGGGAGAGAAAGGGTTCATGGGGCACTGATTTGAGGGGGGGAGAGAGAAAGGGTTCATGGGGCACTGATTTGAGTGGGGGGAGAGAAAGGGTTCATGGGCCCCTGATTTGAGCGGGGGGGAAGAAAGGGTTCATGGGGCCCTGATGGTGGTGGTGGTGGTGGTGTGGGGGGGCGGTGGCAGGGGGAGGGGGGGAAGAGAGAGAGAGAAAGGGTTCATAGGGCCCTGATTTGAGGCGGGGGGAGAGAAAGGGTTCATGGGGCCCAGATTTGAAGGGAATGGAAGAGAAAGGGTTCATGGGGCCCTGATTTGAGGGGGGGGGGAGATTAAGGGTTCATGGGGCCCTGATTTAGAGGGGGGGGGTAGAGGAAGGGTTCATGGGGCACTGATTTGACGGGGGGGAGAGAAAGGGTTCATGGGGCCCTGATTTGTGGGGGGGAGAGAAAGGGTTCATGGGGCCCTGATTTGAGGGGGGGAGAGAAAGCGTTCATGGGGCCCTGATTTGATGGGGGAGAGAAAGGTTCATGGGGCCTTGATTTGAGGGGGGGGGGGAAGGGTTCATGGGGCCCTGATTTGAGGGGGGGGAGAGAAAGGGTTCATGGGGCCCTGATTTGAGGAGGGGGGGGAGAGAAAGGGTTCATTGGGCCCTGATTTGAGGAGTGGGGGGAGAGAAAGGGTTCATGGGCCCTGATTTGAAGAGGGGGAGAGAGAAAGGGGTTCATGGGCCCTGATTTGAGGAGGGGGGGAGAGAAAGGGTTCATGGGGCCCTGATTTGAGGGGGGGGGAGAGAAAGGGTTCATGGGGCCCTGATTTGAAGGGGGGGGGGAAGAGAAAGGATTCATGGGGCCCTGATTTGAGGGGATGGGGAGAAAGGATTCATGGGGCCCTGATTTGAGGGGATGGGGAGAAAGGGTTTATGGGGCCTGATTTGAGGGAGGGGAGAGAAAGGGTTCATGGGGACCTGATTTGAGGGGGGGGAGAGAAAGGGTTCATGGGGCCCTGCTTTGAGGATGGGGGGAGAGAAAGGGTGCATGGGGGCCTGATTTGAGGGGGGAGAGAGAGAAAGGGTTCATGGGGCCCTGATTTGATGGGGTGGGGGAGAGAAAGGGTTCATGGAGCCCTGATTTGAGGCAGGGGAGAGAAAGCGTTCATGGGGCTCTGATTTGTGGGGGCGGAGAGAAAGGATTCATGGGGCCCTGATTTAGGGGGGGGAGAGAAAGGGTTTATGGGGCCCTGATTTGAGGTGGGGGAGAGAAAGGGTTCATGGGGCCCTGAAGGTGGTGGTGGTGGTGGGGGCGGGGATGGTGGGGGTGGGTCAGAGAGAGAGAGAAAGGGTTCATGGGCTCTGATTTGAGGGGGGGAGAGAAAGTGTTCATGGGGCCCTGATTTGAGGGGGGGGTTGGAGAGAAAGGGTTCATGGGGCCCTGATTTGGGGGGGGTAGAGAAAGGGTTTATGGGGCCCTGATTTGAGGTGGGGAGAGAAAGGGTTCATGGGGCCCTGAAGGTGGTGGTGGTGGTGGGGGCGGGGATGGTGGGGGTGGGTCAGAGAGAGAGAGAAAGGGTTCATTGTGCCCTGATTTGAGGTGGGGGAGAGAAAGGGTTCATGGGGCCCTGTTTTGAGGGGGGTGTGAGAAAGGGTTCATGGGGCCCAGATTTGAGTGGGGGGAGAGAAAGGGTTCATGGGGCTCTGATATGAGGGGGGAGAGAAAGGGTTCATTGGGCCCTGATTTGAGGGGGGGGTGAGAAAGTGTTCATGGCGCCCTGATTTGAGGGGGGGGGGAGAGAAAGTGTTCATGGGGCCCTGATTTGAGGGGTGGGGGGTGGAGAGAAAGGGTTCATTGGGCCCTGATTTGTGGGGGGGAGAGAAAGGGTTTATGGGGCCCTGATTTGAGGTGGGGAGAGAAAGGGTTCATGGGGCCCTGAAAGTGGTGGTTGTGGTGGGGGCGGGGATGGTGAGGGTGGGTCAGAGAGAGAGAGAAAGGGTTCATTGTGCCCTGATTTGAGGTGGGGGGGGGAGAGAAAAGGTCCATGGAGCCCTGATTTGAGGGAGGGAGAGAAAGGGTTCATGGGGTCCTGATTTGAAGGGGGGGGAGAGAAAGGGTTCATGGGGCCCTGATTTGAAGGGGGGGGAGAGAGAAAGGTTTCATGGGGCCCTGATTTGAGGGGGGGAGAGAAAGGGTTCATGGGGCCCTGATTTGAGGGAGGGGGGAGAGAAAGGGTTCATGGGGCCCTGATTTGAGGGAGGGGGGAGAGAAAGGGTTCATGGGGCCTTGATTTGAGGTGGGAGAGAGAAAGGGTTCATGGGGCCATGATTTGAGGGGGGAGAGAAAAGGTTCATGGAGCCCAGATTTGAGGTGGGGGGAGAGAAAGGGTTCATGGGGCCCTGATGGTGGTGGTAGTGGTGGCGGGGTGGGGGGGGGAGAGAGAGAGAAAGGGTTCATGGGGCTCTGATTTGAGGGGGGAGAGCAAGGGTTCATGGGGCCCTGATTTGAGGGAGGGGAGAGAACGGGTTCATGGGGCCCTGCTTTGAGGATTGGGGGAGAGAAAGGGTTCATGGGGGCCTGATTTGACGGGGGTGAGAGAAAGGGTTCATGGAGCCCTGATTTGAAGGGGCGAGAGAAAGGGTTCATGGGGCCCTGATTTGAGGAGGTTGGGGGGAGAGAAAGGGTTCATGGGGCCTTGATTTGAGGGGGGGCAAGAGAAAGTTTTCATGGGTCCCTGATTTGAGGGAGGGAGAGAAAAGTTCATGGGGCCCAGATTTGAGGGGGGATGGAGAGAAAGGGTTCATGGGGCCCTGATTTGAGGGGGGGAGAGAAAGGGTTCATGGGGCCCTGATTTGAGTGGGGGGAGAGAAAGGGTTCATGGGGCCCTGATTTGAGTAGGGGAGAGAAAGGGGTTCATGGGGCCCAGATTTGATGGGTGGAGAGAAAGGTTTCATGGGGCACTGATTTAGGGGGGGGGTAGAGAAAGGGTTCATGGGGCTCTGATTTGACGGGGGGGAGAGAAAGGGTTCATGGGGCCCTGATTTGTGGGGGGGAGAGCAAGGGTTCATGGGGCCCTGATTTGAGGGGGGGAGAGAAAGGGTTCATGGGGCCCTGATTTGATGGGGGAGAGAAAGGTTCATGGGGCCCTGATTTGAGGGGGGGGAGAAAGGGTTCATGGGGCCCTGATTTGAGGAGGGGGGAGAGAAAGGGTTCATGGGGCCCTGATTTGAGGAGGGGGGGGGGAGAGAAAGGGTTCATTGGGCCCTGATTTGAGGAGTGGGGGGAGAGAAATGGTTCATGGGGCCCTGATTTGAAGAGTGGGGGGAGAGAAAGGGGTTCATGGGCCCTGATTTGAGGAGGGGGGGAGAGAAAGGGTTCATGGGGCTCTGATATGAGAGGGGAGAGAAAGGGTTCATGGGGCCCTGATTTGAGGGGGAGGGGAGAGAAAGGGTTCATGGGGCCCTGATTTGAGGATGGGGGAGAGAAAGGGTTCATGGGGCCCTGATTTGAGTGGGGGAGAGAAAGGGTTCATGGGGCCCAGATTTGATGGGTGGAGAGAAAGGTTTCATGGGGCACTGATTTAGGGGGGGGGGGTAGAGAAAGGGTTCATGGGGCACTGATTTGACGGGGGGGGAGAGAAAGGGTTCATGGGGCCCTGATTTGAGGGGGGGAGAGAAAGGGTTCATGGGGCCCTGATTTGTGGGGGGGAGAGCAAGGGTTCATGGGGCCCTGATTTGAGGGGGGGAGAGAAAGGGTTCATGGGGCCCTGATTTGATGGGGGAGAGAAAGGTTCATGGGGCCTTGATTTGAGGGGGGGGAGAAAGGGTTCATGGGGCCCTGATTTGAGGAGGGGGGAGAGAAAGGGTTCATGGGGCCCTGATTTGAGGAGGGGGGGGGAGAGAAAGGGTTCATTGGGCCCTGATTTGAGGAGTGGGGGGAGAGAAAGGGTTCATGGGCCCTGATTTGAAGAGTGGGGGGAGAGAAAGGGGTTCATGGGCCCTGATTTGAGGAGGGGGGAGAGAAAGGGTTCATGGGGCTCTGATATGAGGGGGGAGAGAAAGGGTTCATGGGGCCCTGATTTGAGGGGGGGGAGAGAAAGGGTTCATGGGGCCCTGATTTGAGGATGGGGGAGAGAAAGGGTTCATGGGGCCCTGATTTGAGGGGGGGAGAGAAACAGTTCATGGAGCCCTGATGGTGGTGGTGGGGGGGAGAGCTAGAGAAAGGGTTCATGGGGCCCTGATTTGAGGGGGGGGGAGAGAAAGGGTTCATGGGGCCCTGATTTGAAGGAGGGGGGGAAGAGAAAGGATTCATGGGGCCCTGATTTGATGGGATGGGGAGAAAGGATTCATGGGGCCCTGATTTGAGGGAGGGGAGAGAAAGGGTTTATGGGGCCCTGATTTGAGGGAGGGGAGAGAAAGGGTTCATGGGGCCCTGATTTGAGGATGGGGGGAGAGAAAGGGATCATGGGGGCCTGATTTGAGGGGGGAGAGAGAGAAAGGGTTCATGGGGCCCTGATTTGATGGGGTGGGGGAGAGAAAGGGTTCATGGAGCCCTGATTTGAGGCAGGGGAGAGAAAGCGTTCATGGGGCTCTGATTTGAGGGGGCAGAGAGAAAGGATTCATGGGGCCCTGATTTGAGGGTTGGAGAAAGGGTTCATGGGGCCCTGATTTGAGGAGGGGTGGGGGGCGGAGAGAAAGGGTTCATTGGGCCCTGATTTGAGGAGTTGGGGGAGAGAAAGGGTTCATGGGCTCTGATATGAGGGTGGGGAGAGAGAAAGGCTTCATGGGGCCCTGATGGTGGTGGTAGTGGTGGCGGGGTGGGGGGGAGAGAGAGAGAAAGGGTTCATGGGGCTCTGATTTGAGGGGGGAGAGCAAGGGTTCATGGGGCCCTGATTTGAGGGAGGGGAGAGAAAGTGTTCATGGGGCCCTGCTTTGAGGATTGGGGGAGAGAAAGTGTTCATGGGGGCCTGATTTGACGGGGGTGAGAGAAAGGGTTCATGGAGCCCTGATTTGAAGGGGCGAGAGAAAGGGTTCATGGGGCCCTGATTTGAGGAGGTTGGGGGGAGAGAAAGGGTTCATGGGGCCTTGATTTGAGGGGGGGGAAGAAAAAGGGTTCATGGGTCCCTGATTTGAGGGAGGGAGAGAAAAGTTCATGGGGCCCAGATTTGAGGGGGGATGGAGAGAAAGGGTTCATGGGGCCCTGATTTGAGGGGGGGAGAGAAAGGGTTCATGGGGCCCTGATTTGAGTGGGGGGAGAGAAAGGGTTCATGGGGCCCTGATTTGAGTAGGGGAGAGAAAGGGTTCATGGGGCCCAGATTTGATGGGTGGAGAGAAAGGTTTCATGGGGCACTGATTTAGGGGGGGGGTAGAGAAAGGGTTCATGGGGCACTGATTTGACGGGGTGAGAGAAAGGGTTCATGGGGCCCTGATTTGTGGGGGGGAGAGCAAGGGTTCATGGGGCCCTGATTTGAGGGGGGGAGAGAAAGGGTTCATGGGGCCCTGATTTGATGGGGGAGAGAAAGGTTCATGGGGCCCTGATTTGAGGGGGGGGGAGAAAGGGTTCATGGGGCCCTGATTTGAGGAGGGGGGAGAGAAAGGGTTCATGGGGCCCTGATTTGAGGAGGGGGGGGGGAGAGAAAGGGTTCATTGGGCCCTGATTTGAGGAGTGGGGGGAGAGAAAGGGTTCATGGGGCCCTGATTTGGGGGGAGAGAAAGGGGTTCATGGGCCCTGATTTGAGGAGGGGGGGAGAGAGAAAGGGTTCATGGGGCTCTGATATGAGAGGGGAGAGAAAGGGGTTCCTGGGGCCCTGATTTGAGGGGGGGGGAGAGAAAGGGTTCATGGGGCCCTGATTTGAGGATGGGGGAGAGAAAGGGTTCATGGGGCCCTGATTTGAGTGGGGGAGAGAAAGGGTTCATGGGGCCCAGATTTGATGGGTGGAGAGAAAGGTTTCATGGGGCACTGATTTAGGGGGGGGGGTAGAGAAAGGGTTCATGGGGCACTGATTTGACGGGGGGGAGAGAAAGGGTTCATGGGGCCCTGATTTGAGGGGGGGAGAGAAACAGTTCATGGAGCCCTGATGGTGGTGGTGGGGGGGGGAGAGCTAGAGAAAGGGTTCATGGGGCCCTGATTTGAGGGGGGGGGGAGAGAAAGGGTTCATGGGGCCCTGATTTGAAGGAGGGGGGGAAGAGAAAGGATTCATGGGGCCCTGATTTGATGGGATGGGGAGAAAGGATTCATGGGGCCCTGATTTGAGGGAGGGGAGAGAAAGGGTTTATGGGGCCCTGATTTGAGGGAGGGGAGAGAAAGGGTTCATGGGGCCCTGATTTGAGGATGGGGGGAGAGAAAGGGATCATGGGGGCCTGATTTGAGGGGGGAGAGAGAGAAAGGGTTCATGGGGCCCTGATTTGATGGGGTGGGGGAGAGAAAGGGTTCATGGAGCCCTGATTTGAGGCAGGGGAGAGAAAGCGTTCATGGGGCTCTGATTTGAGGGGGCAGAGAGAAAGGATTCATGGGGCCCTGATTTGAGGGTTGGAGAAAGGGTTCATGGGGCCCTGATTTGAGGGGCGGGGGGGACGGAGAGAAAGGGTTCATTGGGCCCTGATTTGAGGAGTTGGGGGAGAGAAAGGGTTCATGGGCTGTGATATGAGGGTGGGGAGAGAGAAAGGCTTCATGGGGCCCTGATGGTGGTGGTAGTGGTGGCGGGGTGGGGGGTAGAGAGAGAAAGGGTTCATTGGGCCCTGATTTGAGGGGGGGGAGAGAAAGTGTTCATGGGGCCCTGATTTGAGGGGGGGGAGAGAAAGTGTTCATGGGGCCCTGATTTGAGGGGGGGGGTGGAGAGAAAGTGTTCATGGGGCCCTGATTTGGGGGGGGAGAGAAAGGGTTTATGGGGCCCTGATTTGAGGTGGGGAGAGAAAGGGTTCATGGGGCCCTGAAGATGGTGGTGGTGGTGGGGGCGGGGATGGTGGGGGTGGGTCAGAGAGAGAGAGAAAGGGTTCATTGTGCCCTGATTTGAGGTGGGGGAGAGAAAGGGTTCATGGGGCCCTGTTTTGAGGGGGGTGTGAGAAAGGGTTCATGGGGCCCAGATTTGAGTGGGGGGAGAGAAAGGGTTCATGGGGCTCTGATATGAGGGGGGAGAGAAAGGGTTCATTGGGCCCTGATTTGAGGGGGGGGAGAGAAAGTGTTCATGGGGCCCTGATTTGAGGGGGGGGAGAGAAAGTGTTCATGGGGCCCTGATTTGAGGGGGGCGTTGGAGAGAAAGGATTCATTGGGCCCAGATTTGAGTGGGGGGAGAGAAAGGGTTCATGGGGCTCTGATATGAGGGGGGGAGAGAAAGGGGTTCATGGGCCCTGATTTGAGGAGGGGGGGAGAGAAAGGGTTCATGGGGCCCTGATTTGAGGGGGGGGAGAGAAAGGGTTCATGGGGCCCTGATTTGAGGGGGGGGAGAGAAAGGGTTCATGGGGCCCTGATTTGAAGGGGGGGGGGAAGAGAAAGGATTCATGGGGCCCTGATTTGAGGGGATGGGGAGAAAGGATTCATGGGGCCCTGATTTGAGGGGATGGGGAGAAAGGGTTTATGGGGCCTGATTTGAGGGAGGGGCGAGAAAGGGTTCATGGGGCCCTGATTTGAGGGGGGGGGGGAGAGAAAGGGTTCATGGGGCCCTGCTTTGAGGATGGGGGGAGAGAAAGGGTGCATGGGGGCCTGATTTGAGGGGGGAGAGAGAGAAAGGGTTCATGGGGCCCTGATTTGATGGGGTGGGGGAGAGAAAGGGTTCATGGAGCCCTGATTTGAGGCAGGGGAGAGAAAGCGTTCATGGGGCTCTGATTTGTGGGGGCGGAGAGAAAGGATTCATGGGGCCCTGATTTGGGGGGGGGTGAGAAAGGGTTTATGGGGCCCTGATTTGAGGTGGGGAGAGAAAGGGTTCATGGGGCCCTGAAGGTGGTGGTGGTGGTGGGGGCGGGGATGGTGGGGGTGGGTCAGAGAGAGAGAGAAAGGGTTCATGGGCTCTGATTTGAGGGGGGGAGAGAAAGTGTTCATGGGGCCCTGATTTGAGGGGGGGGTTGGAGAGAAAGGGTTCATGGGGCCCTGATTTGGGGGGGGGTAGAGAAAGGGTTTATGGGGCTCTGATTTGAGGTGGGGAGAGAAAGGGTTCATGGGGCCCTGAAGGTGGTGGTGGTGGTGGGGGCGGGGATGGTGGGGGTGGGTCAGAGAGAGAGAGAAAGGGTTCATTGTGCCCTGATTTGAGGTGGGGGAGAGAAAGGGTTCATGGGGCCCTGTTTTGAGGGGGGTGTGAGAAAGGGTTCATGGGGCCCAGATTTGAGTGGGGGGAGAGAAAGGGTTCATGGGGCTCTGATATGAGGGGGGAGAGAAAGGGTTCATTGGGCCCTGATTTGAGGGGGGGAGAGAAAAGTTCATGGGGCCCAGATTTGAGGGGGGATGGAGAGAAAGGGTTCATGGGGCCCTGATTTGAGGGGGGGAGAGAAAGGGTTCATGGGGCCCTGATTTGAGTGGGGGGAGAGAAAGGGTTCATGGGGCCCTGATTTGAGTAGGGGAGAGAAAGGGTTCATGGGGCCCAGATTTGATGGGTGGAGAGAAAGGTTTCATGGGGCACTGATTTAGGGGGGGGGTAGAGAAAGGGTTCATGGGGCACTGATTTGACGGGGGGGAGAGAAAGGGTTCATGGGGCCCTGATTTGTGGGGGGGAGAGCAAGGGTTCATGGGGCCCTGATTTGAGGGGGGGAGAGAAAGGGTTCATGGGGCCCTGATTTGATGGGGGAGAGAAAGGTCCATGGGGCCCTGATTTGAGGGGGGGGAGAAAGGGTTCATGGGGCCCTGATTTGAGGAGGGGGGAGAGAAAGGGTTCATGGGGCCCTGATTTGAGGAGGGGGGGGGAGAGAAAGGGTTCATTGGGCCCTGATTTGAGGAGTGGGGGAAGAGAAAGGGGTTCATGGGCCCTGATTTGAAGAGTGGGGGGAGAGAAAGGGGTTCATGGGCCCTGATTTGAGGAGGGGGGGAGAGAAAGGGTTCATGGGGCTCTGATATGAGAGGGGAGAGAAAGGGTTCATGGGGCCCTGATTTGAGGGGGGGGGGGAGAGAAAGGGTTCATGGGGCCCTGATTTGAGGATGGGGGAGAGAAAGGGTTCATGGGGCCCGGATTTGAGTGGGGGAGAGAAAGGGTTCATGGGGCCCAGATTTGATGGGTGGAGAGAAAGGTTTCATGGGGCACTGATTTGGGGGGGGGGGTAGAGAATGGGTTCATGGGGCACTGATTTGACGGGGGGGAGAGAAAGGGTTCATGGGGCCCTGATTTGTGGGGGGGAGAGCAAGGGTTCATGGGCCCCTGATTTAAGGGGGGAGAGAAAGGGTTCATGGGGCCCTGATTTGATGGGGGAGAGAAAGGTTCATGGGGCCTTGATTTGAGGGGGGGGGAGAAAGGGTTCATGGGGCCCTGATTTGAGGAGGGGGGAGAGAAAGGGTTCATGGGGCCCTGATTTGAGGAGGGGGGGGAGAGAAAGGGTTCATTGGGCCCTGATTTGAGGAGTGGGGGAAGAGAAAGGGTTCATGGGCCCTGATTTGAAGAGTGGGGGGAGAGAAAGGGGTTCATGGGCCCTGATTTGAGGAGGGGGGGAGAGAAAGGGTTCATGGGGCTCTGATATGAGGGGGGAGAGAAAGGGTTCATGGGGCCCTGATTTGAGGATGGGGGAGAGAAAGGGTTCATGGGGCCCTGATTTGAGGGGGGGAGAGAAACAGTTCATGGAGCCCTGATGGTGGTGGTGGGGGGGAGAGCTAGAGAAAGGGTTCATGGGGCCCTGATTTGAGGGGGGGGGGAGAGAAAGGGTTCATGGGGCCCTGATTTAAAGGAGGGGGGAAGAGAAAGGATTCATGGGGCCCTGATTTGATGGGATGGGGAGAAAGGATTCATGGGGCCCTGATTTGAGGGAGGGGAGAGAAAGGGTTTATGGGGCCCTGATTTGAGGGAGGGGAGAGAAAGGGTTCATGGGGCCCTGATTTGAGGATGGGGGGAGAGAAAGGGATCATGGGGGCCTGATTTGAGGGGGGAGAGAGAGAATGGGTTCATGGGGCCCTGATTTGATGGGGTGGGGGAGAGAAAGGGTTCATGGAGCCCTGATTTGAGGCAGGGGAGAGAAAGCATTCATGGGGCTCTGATTTGAGGGGGCAGAGAGAAAGGATTCATGGGGCCCTGATTTGAGGGTTGGAGAAAGGGTTCATGGGGCCCTGATTTGAGGGGGGGGGGGGGGCGGAGAGAAAGGGTTCATTGGCCCATGATTTGAGGAGTTGGGGGAGAGAAAGGGTTCATGGGCTGTGATATGAGGGTGGGGAGAGAGAAAGGCTTCATGGGGCCCTGATGGTGGTGGTAGTGGTGGCGGGGTGGGTGGTAGAGAGAGAAAGGGTTCATGGGGCCCTGATTTGAGGGGGGGGAGAGAAAGTGTTCATGGGGCCCTGATTTGAGGGGGGGGAGAGAAAGTGTTCATGGGGCCCTGATTTGAGGGGGGGGGGGGTGGAGAGAAAGTGTTCATGGGGCCCTGATTTGGGGGGGGAGAGAAAGGGTTTATGGGGCCCTGATTTGAGGTGGGGAGAGAAAGGGTTCATGGGGCCCTGAAGATGGTGGTGGTGGTGGGGGCGGGGATGGTGGGGGTGGGTCAGAGAGAGAGAGAAAGGGTTCATTGTGCCCTGATTTGAGGTGGGGGAGAGAAAGGGTTCATGGGGCCCTGTTTTGAGGGGGTTGTGAGAAAGGGTTCATGGGGCCCAGATTTGAGTGGGGGGAGAGAAAGGGTTCATGGGGCTCTGATATGAGGGGGGAGAGAAAGGGTTCATTGGGCTCTGATTTGATGGGGTGGGGGAGAGAAAGTGTTCATGGGGCCCTGATTTGAGGGGGGGGGGGAGAGAAAGTGTTCATGGGGCCCTGATTTGAGGGGGGGGTTGGAGAGAAAGGGTTCATTGGGCCCAGATTTGAGTGGGGGGAGAGAAAGGGTTCATGGGGCTCTGATATGAGGGGGGAGAGAAAGGGTTCATTGGGCCCTGATTTGAGGTGGGGAGAGAAAGGGTTCATGGGGCCCTGATTTGAGGGGGGGGGGGAGAAAGTGTTCATGGGGCCCTGATTTGAGGGGGGGGTGGAGAGAAAGGGTTCATGGGGCCCTGATTTGGGGGGGGGAGAGAAAGGGTTCATGGGGCCCTGATTTGAGGGGAGGGGTGGAGAGAAAGGGTTCATGGGGCCCTGATTTGGGGGGGGAGAGAAAGGGTTCATGGGGCCCTGAAGGTGGTGGTGGTAGTGGGGGCGGGGATGGTGGGGGTGGGTCAGAGAGAGAGAGAAAGGGTTCATTGTGCCCTGATTTGAGGTGGGGGGGGGTGGAGAGCAAGGGTTCATGGGGCCCTGATTTGAGGGAGGGGAGAGAACGGGTTCATGGGGCCCTGCTTTGAGGATTGGGGGAGAGAAAGGGTTCATGGGGGCCTGATTTGACGGGGGTGAGAGAAAGGGTTCATGGAGCCCTGATTTGAAGGGGCGAGAGAAAGGGTTCATGGGGCCCTGATTTGAGGAGGTTGGGGGGAGAGAAAGAGTTCATGGGGCCTTGATTTGAGGGGGGGGAGAGAAAGGTTCATGGGTCCCTGATTTGAGGGAGGGAGAGAAAAGTTCATGGGGCCCAGATTTGAGGGGGGATGGAGAGAAAGGGTTCATGGGGCCCTGATTTGAGGGGGGGAGAGAAAGGGTTCATGGGGCCCTGATTTGAGTGGGGGGAGAGAAAGGGTTCATGGGGCCCTGATTTGAGTAGGGGAGAGAAAGGGTTCATGGGGCCCAGATTTGATGGGTGGAGAGAAAGGTTTCATGGGGCACTGATTTAGGGGGGGGGTAGAGAAAGGGTTCATGGGGCACTGATTTGACGGGGGGGAGAGAAAGTGTTCATGGGGCCCTGATTGTGGGGGGGAGAGCAAGGGTTCATGGGGCCCCTGATTTGAGGGGGGGAGAGAAAGGGTTCATGGGGCCCTGATTTGATGGGGGAGAGAAAGGTTCATGGGGCCCTGATTTGAGGGGGGGGAGACAAGGGTTCATGGGGCCCTGATTTG